>NC_137857.1:12132784-12749034 GCF_948465745.1 Chenopodium album | reverse complement strand
CATATTAGTGGGGATGCTTAATCTTAGATATTTTTAGTTCTTGATTAATTCCATAGTATTATTATTCATAGCTTATTACTTAATATTGCTCTAGTAATTAGTTGAACTATAGTCTCTTGGGATCCGACCCTTACTTGCCCGTCTACATAGTAGTGGTCTTGTTAGGTTATTTTTGTTAGGTACGGGACACGCCTATCACGTCTCCTACTATTTAAGAGCTCACGATCAACTTCAGCAATAAGCTCCTCATCAGGATCAATGCTCATTAAAAAGTTATGTAATATACAACATGCTAAGAAGACATCTCTTTGTGTATCAAAAGAGTAGTGTGGCTCAGTTGAACTTGCAATAATAGAAAATCTTTTTTTTTAACACCCCAAATGCCCTCTCTATAGCATTGCGTAGTGACGCGTGCCGAAGATTAAAAAGTTCTTGTGCATTTTCTGGCGCACGAAAAGAGTACTCTTTTAGGTGATAGCGTACACCCCTATAAGGGGTTAAGAGCGCACCAGTGAGCATGAAACCAGCATCAACTAGATAATATTTACCTAAAATAAGTCATAGAAATTAGATGATTGACGTATGTTATATGAAGTCAAATGTTGTCTCTTAAGTTATAGTTATTACCTTCAAAGGTATGCAATCTATCTTCTCTATTTAATGCATCTTTAATTATTCTTGAATCTGATGTTGTTCCCTCCCATCCCGGTAACGCATAAGTAAACTTCAAATCAAACGTGCATGCAGCCAAGACATTTTGAGCATGCCAATTTTTTCTACCACGATACCTTGGTGCATTAGAATTAGAAACTTTGACACGGACATGTGTACCATCAATAGCTCCTATACAATCCTGACATAAAAATTAAAGTTACACAACCTTATATCTTTTATGTACAATTATAATTAAAGTTACTTAAATCATATAGTTTACCTTAAAATATGGGTAAAATCTATTGTTGTTCATAATCTCCGAAGGAATAGATGTGCCGTCAGGTTGTATAAGAAACTGATCCTCTATAGAAATGATAGCTTCCAAAACTCTATGAAAATATCTACTTATGGTCTCACCGGAACGACGAAAAACAACTTGCAAAACGCAATTCCTTACGTTATGAGCTATAACATAAATAAATATTGCAACTTGCTCTTCAACACTAGCATGACGTGTGTCTTTTAATTGACCCCTTGTACGCAATAGGGTACATAATTGAGCAAAAGTCTCTAGTAGCATACGTAAAAAATGACGACTTCTTCTAGGATTTATAAGAAATGTAAAAAGATTTCTCCTTGCAATCTCTCGTGCAATAGTCTCTTCTCTAGATGGCATATGGTTATGAATCACACTCCGTTTTTGGATTATGTATAATCCATATGTAACTAAACAAATCATTTTGATAGTAGCATATTGCCTCATTTTATCCCAAGTCATTACCAAAGAATCAAATTCACTACTGTCATCTTCTACATTTGGCTCATGATCACTACCAATAAAATCTTCCATCTACGGCATAATATGCAACAAAATTACATAAATATAATTATAAATCAGAGTAAATTATTGCAGAAAAATAAATAAACATGTATAATTTCATAATACCAACAAAAAGTACCAAATTCATAATACTGACATATATTAACAAAAAGAACAATAATACATAGACAAATACGATTGGACAAATAATAATGAAGGTCAAATACAATTTCATTAACCCATAATAAATCCATAATCAAACGTCATAGCAGTGACAAAAATCAAACCCAAATTATATTAAGGTAAAAAATTAGAAAAAATGAGAAAGCTTAGCTTACTAGGATTTGCTACAGACCTTGATTAGTGAATAAATTCTTGAAATTTTCAAATAGCTTTGGGTAATTTGGGGTATGCTTGATTGCAATGAGAAGGAGAATTGTGGCTGATGGTTATATATACTCTGTATGACGGCAAGGGTTTTTGTGTATTGGAGGGAAATATTAGTCGTGGGGGGGAAAATTATAATATTGGAGGGAATAAAAATTTAGATAAATGAATTTTATAATTTGACAGATTTTAATTTTCCCTTTTTTATCAAATTCCTCCAATTTTGGGAGGAAAGGAGAGAGTATATTTTATTAAGGGAGCTTTCCATCCAATTCCTTTCATTTCCAGTCAATTCCCATATAATATTTTGAAGCAAATAAAGGAATAATTCATTTTCCTTTCCTTTCCTTTCTTTTCCACCCAATTCCCCCCAACTAAAAAGGCCGTAAAAAAAAAAAAAATTGATGCTGCTCTTGCTGCCGCCTCTGCCCAGCCACGCCGCCACCCTGCACTCGCCATCGACCACCACCACCGTAAAGCACACCCTTCTTCCTCCTCCTTCTTTCTTTTCTTTTTGTTATTTAATTCAAGTTTTAATCTTTATTTAATATTTGATCTTAATTTGTTATTACTACGATTTGATTATGCATGTGAATTATAAAAGATTATAAATTTCTAAATTTTGCTATGTTTAATTTAATGACAAAAATTTCAGATTTTTATAAGTATGAAAGTTAGGGCTTAAACCTTGATTTTTCATGATTTTAGGGTTCATAACGTGTTGATTAAGTTATTTAATTATATTATGTATAAATTATGTTTAAACTCAATTATCTTGATTATAAATTTATTTTCAGATTTTAATTGTGTATATTTTAGGGTTTAAATTGTGAAGTTTGAAGGTTTGATTAAGCTCTTATGAAACTAATTGAACTCCAATTATATATTTCAAGTTTAAATTGATGTATTTATACATTCTATAACTAAATCAAATTTTCAGATTATTGTTTCACGTTTTTAAGCCTCTAATTACATTAAATTGGTGTATTTTTTGGGGTTAAAGCTTACTAACTTAATCTATAATGTAGATAGTTTCAAGGATTACTATGATTCAAAAATTTTATGCATAAAGTTAATTTTCAGATTTTTATAAAGGTCTAAACTTGCTGTAATTCATTTATAAGGGCGTATTTTGGTTTTTATGAAGAAAATTTAAAGAACTGTATATAAGCCTTTAATTTTAGCTAAAGGGAAGGTTTTAAAGTATTGTTTAATTAGATTTGGAGGCTTTTAAAGTAAATTAGTATTGCTGTAAATTTGATTGCTTGGGTATTGATTGAGATCTTATTGTTAGGTTTAGGAGAGGACTTTATTGAAGGTGATTTCTAGTTAGTAAAGTGGCATACCAATTTATTTATTCAAGGTACGTACAAGTTACGAAACCTTGCTTTTAGGTGCATGTTTAAGGACGGATCGAGAACTTAGTATCATGAATAGGGATGACTGGGCTAAATTGTTTGGTTATACATTGTGAATTTCATATGATGTGCACTATTCTGTATTGCAAGTATTGTTCATGCTCTAATTCTACAAGGTGCGCTTAGAGGCAAAGGTATGTGATTGGTGAAATAATTTATTTATTACTCATTCATGATTAATGAAATAGGATGAGTAAAGGAAGAATTCAAATCCTATAAGATGAGGTTAAGGTTTTGGGGTGCCTTATGCACTCAAGGTGTTTATACACCGAGGTAATAAAGGAATAAATAATAAATGTTGATTGTCACTAATAAATCAAGAATTGGAATTGGATGGTTGTTTTACTTGATTGAATTGATCATGGATTGGTTGTGTTGTTTTGCATATGAGTCATCACCAAGTCTAAACCTGTAAATCACGTAAAGTGCAAGATGGATGAGCAATAAAACTCTAGATTGGTGCACATCTGGAGTAATGATAATCAGGGGTTAGGGTACACGGGGTATTAGCCATGCACTTTTCTTGAGGCCGTCTGATCTACGAATCTCTTATTTCAAATATTTTTCAAAACTAGGAGTTAGGTGAGATCTCATAATAACTACGGTCACGGAGTCGCGCCCGTGGTCGTTGGATGTTTATTGGTGTTTCCGAAAGGAGGCATGGGGTTTTTCTTTTATTGATGTTCCAAATGGAACATGGGTTGGACAACCTTGTCTATTGCTAAATCCAATGAAATAAATGAATGAGTTAGTTACAATCAACTAATGAAGTCTTAATAAATTTGATAGTTGAGTCATGTGTTGAGCTTATAATTTAATGATGCATAATGTGTGATTATTAGTAGCATGTTAGGGATTTCTTATTTTATTTCGCAGCTTGTATGTACTCAGCTTTGCTGATTGCGTGCTTTTGTGTGTGTCTTTCTTTGGTCATGGCCTTCGCCTTCCAATGACCTTGTGACGATCCAATTTTTACACTGGTAATATTGGGGAGCAGACTAACCACGGGTTCTTACACATGCAGCATTCACATCAGGGTTGTGGGATTTTGAGTGGAGAGTTGGTTATTGTTCGCAATTTATCTCTTTTCATAAGTTGAATTTACTTAAACTCTAGTTGTATTTCTTTACTGCTTTCACTGGGTTTTGAATAAGGGCCTTAATTGTTCTAGCTTGTATCACTTAATTTGGTTTTATTTGTTGGTTTTGAAACTTATTTATAACCGATTTAGTTTTTCCGCTGCTAATATTTGATATAGCCTTAACGTTTGAACACGTGGCAATAGCACGCCAGTAATTCTCTTGGATTTTGTTCAGGATATTTACAGGTTTTAAGAGAGAATTATTGGGGTGTTACATATACAAATTTGTAAGGTACTCCATATTATTGTTTCATTAT
The DNA here is from genome assembly GCF_948465745.1 of Chenopodium album. NCBI lineage: Eukaryota > Viridiplantae > Streptophyta > Magnoliopsida > Caryophyllales > Amaranthaceae > Chenopodium > Chenopodium album. The sequence continues at coordinate 12,744,357 of NC_137857.1, read as the reverse complement.
CACGTTATTATCGAGTACTTATTTGAGCATCTTAGAAATGGTGTCACAACCATAATTTTGTTGTCGAATTATATATGAATCATCATCGATTTTATGTCATGCTAATTGATAATTATGAATGTACCTTTTCGTTGATTGGTCTACTAGTTGATAAATGTGATATAGTATGAAGTATTTATTGCTATAAATTAATATAATATTATTAATTAAATAGGAAAATTTGCCAATTACTACCGCGTATTAATGCGTATTTGAAAATTACTGCCGCGGAATAAAAAACTTGTGACTTACTACTGTAAAAACTTCAAAAAATCTGCGATTACTACCAATCTCCATTTTAAATCGTTTATGATGTCACTAACCCACGTTAAACCCATGGTTAACCTATTTAACCACCTAAAACTAAAAGAAAAATAAAAAAAAGGCCTTACCCATGGTTAACCCCCCCCCCCCCAAAACTACCCAATTCAATTTCCCTCCTCTTTCTCTCTCATACCACACAAAATATTTGCAGCCTCTTGTATTGTTCTCCGCATCAAAGTCTGGACAAGCTACAAACCTCCTACCAGGGTTTTCTTTGGTCCAGGACTTCATAATTGAAGTATTCAACCCACATTTGCATTTCCAACCCTTCCACCTTGCCCCCCTAAACATCTCCCTATTGAGTCAACAACAAAAACATAAACTTTTATCACTTATTATCTTTAAATCTTAGTTTAATTCAAAGAAGTATACAATACCCCTAAATTTGTCAATCAAAATCGCACTCCAAAACCCTAAATTGCGAATTCCAGAAATGTCGTTAAACCCTATCATTATAACACAATTAAACAACACGTTTGGGAGCGAAATTAAACAAATTGAGAATTTACCTGAATTGATTTGAGGACACCTTCGAGGAATTAGTCTTCAATTTTGAGAAAGAGCAGCAATTTGGAGAAATTTCTAAGTTGCTCAGTTTTCTAAATTGGGGGAAAAGAGTGAGGTTTAGTTATGTTAGTTGGGGGGGGGGGGGGTTAACCATGGGTTAGGCCTTTTTTTATTTTTCTTTTATTTTTAGGTGGTTAAATAGGTTTAACGTGGGTTAGTGACGTCATAAACGACTTAAAATGGAGATTGGTAGTAATCGCAAATGTTATGAAGTTTTTACGGTAGTAAGTCACAAGTTTTTTATTTCGCGGTAGTAATTTTCAAAAACGCATTAATACACGGTAGTAATTGGCAAATTTTCCTATTAAATAAGATATTAGTAGATGTATACAATTATAGACTTATATTATTGTATTATTATGGAAAATTTGTCAATTACTACCGCAAGCTAATACCACTTTGTAAATTACTACCGCAAATTAATAAAGTTGTGAATTACTACCGCAAAAAATTTTAAGATGTTGCAATTACTACCAAACCCCCATTAAACCCAACTATGACGTCATTATATCCCTTTAACCCATGGTTAAAGCCCTTAACCATGGTCAAACATGGGTTAAAGCCCTTAACCATGATGTCATTAAATCCCAAACCCATTTTCTTTTTTTTTTGGCTGGTTAAAACCCTTAACCATGGTCAAACATGGGTTAAAGGGATATATTGACATCATAGTTGGGTTTAAAGGGGGTTTGGTAGTAATTGCAACATCTTAAATTTTTTGCGGTAGTAATTTACAACTTTTTAAATTTGCGGTAGTAATTTATAAAGTGGTATTAACTTGCGGTAGTAATTGGCAAATTATCCTATTATTATCTATATAATATCATAAAAAATATCGTACATATTTCATGTCTAGTGATCAAACATCGGGGAGTTGTTGCACATAATATTTTTATCGTAAGAAACTCAGATATGAAATTAAAATAAGGTCATTATTGATTGACATCTTATCAACATTGATATCTAAATCACAATAGTGATATACATTAAGATTTTTTATTTAAGAAAATATTTTTAATCAATAATCAATTAAGTTTTACAATATTACAATAGAACCTGACCTCATTGATAAATAAGGTAAGGGTACTTGCGAATGAAGAAGATTTATTAAAGCAAACTCCAACTTAATTATGTTGCGTCAAGAAATCTATACAATAGTATAAGTTAGGCTTGATTTACCTAAAAATGCTTTTAAATTCAAAATTATAAAAGCAAAAATCTATTGTCAAGTAATCAAAATAAAATTTTGATTTTCAACACAAAAGGCAAGAAATTTTAAATAATTGGCTTTTACCACCACTTAACTGATTCAGGGAGAAATCCATTAGTGGGGCCTACAATGCCTACGTGTATATTATTAGTCCAAAATAATAAATAAAAAAATCCCTAAACTAACCCAGCCAACCCACCGCCAGCCCCACCTTCGGGAGGGCGCCGCTGCCACTCCCTCACTCTGACACCCCCGTTCCTACCTCTAGCCACCAAAATCTTCGGCCCCTCATTTCCTCCTCCCCAAAACCGGCAGCCTCCCCATCAACCACCAAAAACCGTTGAGTAAGTAATTTTTTTTATTATGTTTAATTTACACGTGTTACCACGTGATTGGTAAAAAAATTACTTTCAATTTTAAGTTTTTTTTAAACAATCATTATTACAAATTAACATTAATTAAATATTTTAAAACTCTATTTTTTTTTTAAAAAAAAAAATAAAATTCATTATTAAAAATTACAACCACCACCATCCCCTGCCCCAGCCACCTCCCTGCCCTACCATTAGCCTAGTCCGGGCGCCAGCCCGCCGTGCCTGAACCCCAGATTGCCTCGTCGGTCACCGCCCCTTCCCTAAAACTTTTGTCGCTTTTAAACCATCACGCCCATTATCGAAACAATGGTGGTGACGGTGATGGTGATTTGTGTGTGTGCTTAGAAATCGGGGGCAGGGGGAAGGGAAGGTGCCCAAAAAGTTCACCCTTAAAGTTCTTATACGCTTATCTCCCTTGGTTACCCAATCTTCCCAACTCCTAAGGACATCAATATAGTTTCTAATGCTTCCGTACATTCTCGTAACTGACTTAACAGAATGTAATGTGAGGCAAATCGTATTTTTGGAAACTTTTATTAATTCAAGTCCAGATTGAGCTTAAAAAGCAGCATGTGCTTGATCATGATTTAAAAAGAATTTTAGTATGTTTTTCCCCTTTTATAGAATTCAACATCCATGGGAAAGCATTAGCAAAATCTTTAAAATAAGATTTAAAGTATGCACAATACACGGGCCCTAAAATATATGCTTATGTACCTTCTCTATCCCCTTTCTGGCTGTTTTACAATTGGATGCATTATCGTTGATGACTTGAAGGACGTTTGAAGGCCCAACTTCGTCAATTGATTTGACAAGATAGTCTGCAATTGCTTTACCTGTCCTCTTTACGCCAGAAAAATCATTCGCATACATAAACTTGGAGCCCTTACTGTTGGATGCCACAACATTAATGAGAGGTTGATGCTTAATATTTTCCACCCATCGGATACTATAAATGTCCCTTGAGTGGTCCAAGTATCCTTGACCGGAGTCAATTCCTTTTCAACTTCCCGTTTACAGTCATCCAGCAAAGTAATCCTTGCTCTGTCATATGGGGGTGGAGAATAGTCACTTGGAGCACGAACCAGTGCCTTCACCATGGTAATGACTATGGATTTCTCAACACATTAAATGGAATACCATTTGAACACAAAAGCTCTAGTAATTGCAAGATCCACTTGGTGTCTCTCCATAGTACCAAAAGCTTCTTTTATGGAGTTTTACAATGGCTGCTGCATCTTTATTACTAATAGTGGATTTAGTAATGGAGGGCGATAAACCCGCTTTCTCATCATCTTCTATTCTATTTTTTTCTCAATTTCGAAGTTCTTCATGTCTCGAAGAAATCACTGGGCATCGAGCGATTCCTACTGGTTTTCTGGTTGGAGGACCAAGCAATGGTTGAAAATTCTAGTATATGAACTAGTTAAAGTTTTTTTTTGCAATGGTTGTATTGAAATATCTTTGTTCCTCTAGGGTATTTCCTTTACATAAATCTAAAATTGAATTTCATTAAGTAGAGGCTTTGTGTTTTCTCTTGAAGGATCTTCCACTAATACCTCTTTAATATCATCACCACCATTAAGCTCATCGGCATTATTAATTTGTTCTTCTAGTTCAGGATTAGGACTTCTCTAGGAATTTGTTGCCTCCCCCCCCCCATAAAAGCCATTTTTTATTCTTTTGTTTTTTTAAAATTTTTTTTTTGTCCTTTTTCACGAAATTGGTGTAGATGGAGATGGGGTTTATAATTTTCTTCTTAAAATACATGATATTGATAGGAAGCAAGAAGTGATTGATTAAGAATTTGGAAGGGTTTTGTGACTCTTCGTTGTCTTGATTTTGAAATAGATGAACTAATGCAATGGAAAGTAAAGAGACAAACTTGTAAATGATGAATAATTGAATACATTTAGTGATATGTATGATTATATTCTTTTTTTTTTCGACAAGAAGAAAAGGGATTTCATTATTAAAATATAGCCGGTCGGCACTTAAATACAAAACCTAAGAAATTAAAATTTCCAACACAAGAACACGCCTTAAAAGTAATACATCGTAGATTTGATTGACAATCGCCTTTATAAAAAACTTCATCTAAAGCAATACCATATGTGAGTTCGCACTGGTTCGGCTTGAAATCCACTGATGCGTAGTTGTTTGAGTGAAAATACTCATGTGATCCTCCGGGTTCTTGTAGAGATTATGAAACCCTAGTCTTCAACTCTCGCGATAGGAACATAAAAAGAAAATAAACTCAAGAGAAAAATCATCATCTCAAGAATGAGATCTATTTATTGAAAGCAATTTAAAGGTTTTTGGGGTTTACCATCGGTAAGAACACCAGCGGAAGCCCCTACAAAGATTCACAATTGAGACCAAAAGGAAAAGAGATGGTAGAGATGGAGAGAAAAGAGAGAGGAGAGAAGAAAAACCTTCAAAAAAATTGAAAAAACCTAGCAATGGAGGCTAGGAAAAACCATCCTAAGGAAAAACCCTAGAGGGAACTGATTCACTATCCAGTAAAGTGCTTTTTTTTTTTTTCAAATATACATATAACTATTTGTAATAATAATAAAGGATATTAACATTTTCAAATCAAATATAAAATGTAATAGTAATTTTTATTAATATATGGGTCTATTTACCGGTTCATCTTACTATACTTTAGTACACAGGTCTATTTATCAGTCAATAGATCATAAGATTAGTACACGAATCGATGAATATGTAATCCCCCGTATTTTTAAATATTTTATAAATGAAAATTTATTTTATTTATAATATTTATTTGTTATTTTTCATAATTTAATTTCAAAAGTTTCAAATTATTAATCTGGGTCGAAAATTATTTGAACAAATTATTGTATGCACCTTTATTCTACAATTTATGTCCAATCACACAAGCCTAACCCATTTGTTTACTTAATCGACCCATTATTTTTATAAGGCCCAATCTTTCTTTTTACCCTACAATAATTCTCTCCTATAAATACCCCATGAATCTCCAAAAATTTCCCACACAAAAAGGTTAGTCTTATTTTCATCCTCCTTTGTTTCATTATTTTTCTTAATGTTAATTTAATTGTTTTGGGTTTTGATTTTAGTATAAAGATTATATTTTTAGTATTAAATTATATTTTAATGGTATAAAGATTATAAATTTCAGATTATATTTATGTTATAAATTTCATATATTATGAATTATAAACCTAGGGTTTCAATTTATTGAAAATCATGATTTTAGGGTTTTTATGAACAATTGATTTAGGGCTTTTATAGTAATGATGTTTTGAAATTATGGTGATTATAACTACTGATTAGTTTAACTTAATTCCAGATTATTTTGAACACATAGATTCGTGTTTTAATTTTTAGATTTCCGTTCGTTAATATTAATCCCGTTTTAATCCGATCAGGTTCTAAATTCATTCGATTTTGACAAAAAAGTAGTGTTTTCCATGTGGAAACAACGTTGGTATATGATTTTTGGGCAGTTTTTGGTTTTTAACGAAGTTTTTTTTAAATTTTATCCTTGAGTTTAAAGGGTAAGAGATAATTTAATTTTTCTATGGATAACTTAAGTATAAAGATGTATTTTGATGAAGTTTTGAAGTGGTTTTCGATTAGTTTAAAATGCTGGAATTTTATTTAAAGTAGTATAATTGTGATTTTAATAAAAGGTTGTGATTACCTATTAAAAGGAAGATTTTTAGGGGTTTTTAATATAATTTTCAGATTTTTATTATACTTTGAACTTGCTGTAATTTCATGTATAAGAGTGTATTTTAAGGTTTTTATGAATAAAAATTTAAAGAACTATATATAAGCCTTTAATTTTAACAAAAGGGAAGGTTTTAAAGTGTTGTTTGATTTGGATTTTGAAGGTTTTAAAGTAAGTTAGTATTGCTGTAAATTTGATTGATTGGGTATTGATTGAGATATTATTATTTGGCTTAGGAGAGGAGTTTATTGAAGGTGATTTCTAATTAGTAAAGTGGCATACCAATTCGTTTGCTCAAGGTACGTACAAGTTACGAAACCTTTCTTTTAGATGCATGTTTAAGGACGATGGATCGAGAACTTAGTATCATGTATAGGGATGACTGAGTTAAATTGTTTGGTTATACATTGTGAATTTCGTATGACGTGCACTATTTTATATTGCAAGTATTATTTGTGCTCTAATTATGCAAGGTGCGCTTAGAGGCAAAGGTATATGATTGGTGTAATGATTAATTTATTACTCATTAATGATTATGCAAGCAGGATGAGTAAAGGAAGAATTTAAGTCTTCTAAGACGAGGTTGAGGTTTTGGGGTGCCTTATGCACTCAAGGTGTTTATACACCGAGGTAGTAAAGGAATAAATAATAAATGTTGCTTGCCACTAATAAATCAAGAATTGAAATTGAAAGGTTGTTTTACTTGATTGAATTCATATTGGATTGATTGTATTGTTATGCATATGAGTCATCACCAAGTCTAAACCTGTAAATCACGTAAAGTGCAAGATGGATGAGTAATAAAACTCTGGATTGGTGCACTTCTGGAGTAATGACAACCAGGGGTTGGGGTACATGGGGTGTTAGCCGTGTACTTTTCTCGAGGCCGTCTGATCTATGAGTCTCTTATTTCAAATATTTTTCAAAACTAGGAGTTAGGTGAGATCTCATACTAACTACGGTCACGGGCCCGTGGTCGTTGGATGTTTATTGATGTTTCCGAAAGGAGGCATTGGGTTTTTCTTTTATTGATGTTCCAAATGGAGCATGGGTTGGACAACCTTGTCTATTGCGTAATCCAATGAATAAAAATAATGATTTACCTAATATTAATTAATGGAGTCTTAGTAATATAAATAGTTGAGTCGTGTGTTGAGTCTATAATTTAATGATGCATGATGATTGATTATTAGTAGCATGTTATGGATTTCTTAATTTATTTTGCAGCTTGTACTGTATGTACTCAGCTTTGCTGATTGCGTGCTTTGTGTGTCTTTCTTTGGTCATGGCCTTCGCCTTTTAATGACCCTGTGACGATCCAATTTTTACACTTGTAATATTGGGGAGCAGAATTACCACAGATTCTTACACATGCAGCATTCATCAGGGTTGTGGGATCTTGAGTAGAGAGTTGGTGGTTTGCATTTATTTCTTTTGCAAGTTTGAATTTATTTTAATTCGATTTTATTCGACACTATTTCTTTTGGGTTTGAATTTATTTGAACACTGAATTTAATGACTTACTACTTTTATTGTGTTTTGAATAAGGGCCTTAATGGTTCCAAGTTGTATGACTTAATTTGGTTTCATTCGTTGGTTTTGAAACTTATTTATAACTGATTTAGTTTTTCCGCTGCTATTTTATGATAAAGCCTTAGCGTTTGAACACGTGGCGGTAGCACGCTAGTAATTCTCTTGAATATTGTTCAGGGTCCTCACATGTTTAAAGAGGGAATTATTGGGGTGTTACAGAATAATGCTATATTATAATACTTGTATTTCGATAGTACAATAATCTTATTCTTAAGGGATAATACTTTCGGACATAGGTCATCTATTGACCAATCTATCATAGAATAGTTATGTTGATCTAATTCTTTAGGAATAATATTTTCGTATATAGATCGTCTAATGTTCGATCTATCATAGAATTTTAAATTTGATCTTATTCTTTAGGGATAATACTTTCGGACATAGGTTTTCTATTGATCAATAATAATTGAACAGTACTTTGTATTTCAATAATAAAATAGTTGTTCTAGATGTATGGGTTATTTTTCCTGTAGGTTTGAAAGGCATTAACTTGCTCTATAGAACTCCTGCAATCTTGCTCCCAATGTCCTACAATTCCAAAATTTTCACAAAAAGCTTCACTAGAATTATTAGAAACAACAGAAACATTAGCAAGTAGGAATAGTAGCGCTAAGATTATCTAGTTTCTGGCGAATAGATGTAAGTTGGGCTTGCAAAAAGGATACTGAATCAACGTGATTTTTGCCTTTACAAAGCCTCTAGAATTCCCATATTGGGAATTATGCATTGCCATATCTTTGATAACTTGACCTGCATCATCAACATTAAGATTCATAAATCTACCACTAGCCGCGGAGTCTAGAATCATTCTAGATGCATTTCCTAATCCGCTATAAAAAGCTTGAATTAAATGCCACTTTGCCAAATTATGATGGGGACACTCCCTCTGCAGATCTTTGAATCTCTCCCAAGCTTCATAGAGCGCTTCATCTGGCTCTTGGGCGAAATTCTAAATTGCACTTCTCAATAGAGCTGTTTTCTCTGCAGGGTAATATTTATTATAAAAATTCAAAGCAAGAGTTTCTCAGTTAGTTTTACCTAGTGCAGTTCTATTCAAACCATTAAACCACAGTTTAGCTTTTCCACATAATGAAAAGGGGAAAAAAATCTCCTTGATCTAGTCCCGCGTAACCCCATTCTGCCTAATAGTATTAATCTGCAATGTGAAGATTTGGGTCTTCACCCTTGGCTCCACTGAACTGCTTCCTTTCTATCATAGTTATGAATTGGGGCTTGATCTTGAACTGGACTCCCTCGAGATCTAGAGTAGGCAAAAGGTGTGGAAAGTCCGTCGAGGACGGTTGCAAGTAACCGCTGAGCTTCTTAGGTGCTGTCATCTTTGATTTTGAATCTAAAGGAACTTCTGAACACTAGAATCAGTTGGTGGGTCGTTAGGAACATCGTTACTCCCAGAACCTGCCAGGATTTGTCTGTATAGATTCTTTTATCTATGGAAAGAGTGTTCGATCTCAGGATCGAATGGAATATAACCTGATTTGGAACACCTGGGCATAAACAAAGAATTAGAAGACAAATATGAGAATTGCCTCAAAGAAGTAACGTACTATGAGATAAGAGAAAATTATCTAGACTACAAAAACAATCAGAAATAAAAATAAAACTGTTTCCCCTGCAACGGCGCCAAATTTTGACAGGCTAAAGTCGTATCACTTAATCAAAAGTAATTCCTAAATCCTCTAACTAATGCATATAGGAAAGTAGGGTCGAATCCACAGGGAAACAAGTCTTTCTATTCCTAATTAATTAATACATCTAAATTATCAAGGTAACCAATGTTGTTGTAAGAAACTAAACTACTGAGATCAAATCTAGGGAGAAAATCAATAATAAGAAGGCCTTGGTCACATGTTCACCAATTATAATTATTATTATAATGTTAAACTACATATTCTCTAACCAATATTACGTGTCAACATGTATTTGGTTGAAAAAATAGAAAAAAATAATTATAAAAAAAAACAAAAAAATTAAAAAAATAATTAAAAAAAGTTTTTTTTTAAAAAAGTAAAAAAACGACCACCACCAGCAACCCCCCCAACCACCGCCAAACCCTAACCGTTCCTCTAGCCCCACCAAACACCGGCCGGCCGCGGCCATAAACCCATGAAAACGGCCGTCCGGAACCCCTAACTATTGAAAACCAGCCCGCCAACAAAACCTACCCTGAAAATCGCACAATCCCACCCCAGAAACCACCATAACCACCACCCCAGAAACCACCATAACCACCACCCAGAAACCGCCGATAATCACCAACAATGTCATCCCAACATACCTAACCAGCAGGGGAGGGGGTTTTCGTGGGTGGGGGAGGGGACTTCGGGGGTGGGGGAGGGGGTTTTCGGGGGTGGGGGAAGGGAAGGGGTGGGTTTCGAGGGAGGGGGAGGGGTTTCCGAGGATGGGCGGTGGTTTCCGGCACCGGGGAGGGGTTTTTCGGGGGTGGGGGTGATTTCCCGGCGGGGTGGGGGTGGGGGTGTGGTGGCCGGCTGCTGGGTATGGGTGGTTTGTGGGGTTTTTATTTTTTTTTTAAAAAAAAAAATTAAGCCAATCATACGCTAACACGTGGCTAGGTGACCTGCTACATCAGGTTAGATGACCTGTTGGGTGCAACGAAAATTAATACCCCTAAAGTTGGGTGCAATAGATAATAAACGAAAGTTGGGATTATTTTCGGCGGACAAGGCAAAGTTCAGATTATGGGAGCAATTTTTCCTAATAATAATAATAATAATAATAATAATAATAATAATAATAATAAAATCGGGTCTGCTTTACTCTACTGCAATCTGGTCTGCTCTACCCAAAAGCTCAAAAGAACAGGGCCTAAAATTTACAAAAAAAACCCCCTTTTTAGTACGAAATATAAAAATATACTCGTGATTGATTTATATTTTTTCCTACAAAATAATTAATAAAAATTAAACATATTTGGTGGCTTTTGAAATTTTCTCTTAGTTGGATGTTTTAAGTAGTTTTTTTATTTTATTTTTTTTTTGTGTATATTTATAATTTATTTGACTTTAGTTGGATACTATTATTTGTTTTTTTTTTTTTTTTTGAAAGAAAAAATACAAAGTATCACCTTGTACTATATATGTAACATTTACTAGTCCTAGTATTAATTTGTATTTTCCTAAAATAAAAGTACAAAGTACATGTTAAAAAAAGAGTACAAATATAGTTTTATTTTGTATTGTGATTACACAATTATGGATTATCTATGCAATCTTTTCCAATGTGACAACCAAACTTTTAAAAAGTAACGTTATATGCTTTTACTTGTACACACTAATACATTGCACAAAGCTCATTAGCTACTACATAATATTACCATTAAAAAAAAAATTTCAATCACGTGACTTATGACCACTTATTAGCTGTCATCTTCTTCCGCTATCATTTCTCCATCTTCCTCCATTAATATAACTCTAAAAGGTTCCATTAAATTTGAAACTTTAAACAAATTACAGTTGATACTCAAGAAAATAGAAGGTTAGTTCTTACACTCACAAATGGGTACTCCACCAACAACATTTCAGATCGCGAACCACCACGAACTGAAACGTGTCTGTATGGTGTTTCGGGACATATGACCTGTTATGGGCAATACGCCGCTTTCCCACATTTCAAGTATCGTTTTTCAGAGCAATTAAGTCTCCTTACACAAACCCACTTATGGAGACAATACGAGAATGTTCAATTGTTCGTGTTCTTATGTCATTTTAACTCTATGAATAAGTAACTTATTTATTTATTTATTATTATTCAAACTTTTTCCATGTAGGTATTCCTTTCGGAGGAGTGTAAAAAAACGAAGAGATTCATCAAAACCTTTGAGCCAACATGGAATGAAATTGATATCACTATAATGTGCGATGGTTGGTCGAGACCTACAAATACGCACATTATCAACTTTCTTGTGTGCTCTGTTCGTTATTAATTTTTTACCAAAACTTTCTCCACTTTGCAATAATATTTGTGCAAATTTTACTTTTCCATGTAAGTATCGCTTTTCCATGTATTTATATTACTTTTTCCCTCTACTTTTTCGCATACTCCATGTAAATTTACCTTTCCATTGTACTTTTACTACTTCTTACTTATGTTCATTAATTCCCGTGAAAATTGCCCATAAGGGACTATCATTAGGGCAGAGGAAGTAGAAGAAATTGGCGAAGAAAGAGTTATCCGAATAGTGACAAACAATGAGGAATGTGTGAAAGTTGTTGGTAAAAACTTAATGGAGGCATTTTCGTATTTATATTGGACAGCTTGTGCATCACATTGTTTGGATCTTCTTTATTTTAGAGGATCTGGGGAACGTAAAAAACATTAAACTTGTGATGGTGAAAGCAAACAAGATTTCTGAGTTTATCTACCACTACAAATAGGCAATCAAATTATTAATTATTAACATGAAAGAAATTACTAATGGTAGGGAACTCACGCATCCTGGTATTGGTATCACCTAGTTTGCAACACAATTTATGATGCTGGAAAGTGTTGTGAGGCATAAAACGACTTTGCAAGAGATGTTTGACTCCACAAAATGGCTAAGTTCTCGATATGGACAATTGATGTATTCTTTGGTAATTGAATTACGTGAATTATTATCAAATAACCCGTCAAGTTTTGTAGCTTCATTTTGGGATAAAGCAGATTAAATCATAAAATTGCAAAAGCCCAGTTTAAAAGGGGTCAGACTTGTTGACGGAGATATCCAACCAACAATGGAGTTCATTTATAAGGCAATGGAAAGATGTAAAATGACCATCAAAAGAGATTGTCCATATCATTAGACTTATCTTAAAAGGATTAATAAAAGATGGAACCTCCATCCAACAACTATACACTAGCTTACATGCATCAGGTGATATGAATTATAATTAACGTTAGTACTTTATTTTTCTAGTTATTTATTATACAATCAAACTAATACATTTTTAATTCTAACCTTGCAACATATTAAGGGTATTTTCTCAATTCTCAATAAATGTATGAAAATCACGATATTAGAAATGGCCATGAGCTTTTAAAAAGGGGTAAAAAAACGTAATCTCACGATTGACGGTTGACATAGAACAAGAAGTTAAAGCGAGCTCTCTAATAAGTAAGTCATTATATTTGAATGTTAAACTACATTCTCTAACAATTAAATTAGTTGTTTCAATAAACCTTAACTATATTAATATTAATATTCAATAAACACATTTACCTTTACAAGAACAAGATGGATAATTTTGCAAGTACTTTGGCTCAAAAGGTAATAACCTATATGGATCTAGGTAATAAAATATTCTACATGTATAACTCATATATATATATATATATATATATATATATATATATATATATATATATATATATATATATATATATATATATATATATATATATATATATATATATATATATATATATATATATATATATATACACGTCATCATACATATTTAATCATTTACTGTGATAATGTAGCTATATATGTGGTGGATGACATATGGTGAAAGTGCCCTAGAACTTTAATGAATTGCAGTGAAAAATTTAAGTCAAATTACGTCATCATCGAATTGTGAGAGAAATCGGAGCATGTGAAGCCTTGTACATACTAAAATAAGAAACCATTTAAAGTATAAAAGGCTCAATGTGATTGTTTATCTTTGTTACAACATAAAATTGAAGATGAGAGACTTTGTACATTGTAGTATTAAAATAGTAGACTCGTGCCTAAAGCTCTACTAGGATCATCTTCAATATGAGTATCATTACCTTCGCCGTCGACATCATTATCATCTTCCTCACCTAGCCATCCCAAATCAACTCCATCGGTAAATAAGGGAAAAACCATCGGTAAATGGATTACCGATGGCTGGCATCGGTAAAAAGCCGTTGGTAGTCAAATCGTCGGAAAATCTAAATTTACCGATGGGTGAATAAGGCCGTCGGTGATTGCCATCGGTAAATAACGTTTTTCTAGTAGTGATTAATTTAAGCATTTCCTCGTCTCCTGACCTTTCAGTACATACTGAACCTCTATCAGCTTTATCACCACCAAGTAGTGACAATGGCGATGATGAAGACAATGGTGTTGGAGGTTTACGCGACCACTATTCATCTGGCCACTCTATTGGAGGTTTTGAAAACACCCCACATTGGACACCACACATTCAAGAACATAATAATCAAACATTTGAAAGGCATAGAAAGGAAAGACAACCTTCTATTGAAACAATTGATAGTGATGCATCATGGCCTAGATTGTTGACAAATGTTTTTCCATACGAATCATCAGGTTCAAACTACTACGGGGACATGTCTTACTCATATACTACCTCCGGTCCAATTTACTCACAAATAATACCCCTTTGTTGCGAGTAAATTGGACCGGAGGTAGTAAAAATTTTCAAAGACCCTCTCGTCTTGATACAAGCATAGCATTTGGAGGAAATGAAGGAGGTGAATTTGGTTCATCTGATCTTCCACACCAAGATAATGTTCAAAATTTTAATCATGGCACCATCAATTATAGAGGTGTTGTAATACCCCAAATTTTGGAGTATTTTTAGTCAACGATTTCTTTTCAAAAATAAACTTTAAAATTAATTATTATTATTTTAAAATTTTATAGTTATTATTATTATTTTCGGATTTAAAAAAAAAAACTGATTTTGGATAATATACAGAGATTGGTTTGAAAGCTGATAAAAAGGGATTTTGAAAATTTGTTTACCGAGATAATGCAACAAACTCAAGATAAGTTTAACCTTTATCGTGTGAAACTTCTAGAATCAAAGCTAAACAACTCAATTATATAAACCCCCACCCCCCCCCCCCCCTTACCGCAAATTTCAATATCCTATTTTCAATCTTTTCTCAAGTAAACTATCTCTTAAAAACCTCAACCTTGCCTTTCGCTAGAAAATCATAGCTCAACACCGTAATCGTTTTACAATCAAAATATTTTCATAAAAAATATTGGATTATTATAAAATAAAAAAAATAATTCGAATCCGAATTTGTTGAGTTCGAAGTCGAAGTACAACTCGTCACTTTTCTCCTTGTGTTGGTTTTGGTTTTGATAACTAATCATTATTAGTTTATTTTTTTTTATTTCTTTTTGATTTCTTTACCGATTTTGCTGGAGTATAGTTGTGTTTGATTTAGTGGATTTGGGGTTTGGGATGTCGGTGATGATGGTGATGGTGATGATGATGATGATGATGATAATGATGGTGATGGTGATGGTGATGATGATGATATAATACATTCATCTAACTCTATAATTAGTTGTTTATATTTTGTTTTTGGGGTGACTAGATTATGGGTTGTGATAAATTAATCACACGCCCAATTTTTTTTTTTTATATAGTCGTATAATTATCTAACTTAGAATCGTTTATTTGTAGACAGAGGCTACTAGGTGAACGTTCCGGAGGTTAATTACCTTGAGTTTTTACGCACGATCAAGGTAATTTTCAATGTCCATCATCTTTAGAATCTCGTTAGGAAATTGTTTTGAAATATTGTGTGCCAAATACGTGCTTATGTAATTATATGTGATGAGTGTGCTATCGTATGACGTTATAGAATCATATTGTATACGAGTTTTCTATTTTGTTTATTAGTATATGTATTTTCGAAAAATTTGATTATTTGTTATCGTATGAGTTTTTAAAATAAATAAAATCTTGGGAATTGGATGATGGATTATATGTGATTGATAGTCTCTACGTCTTGTAGGATGACTATGGTTTAATAATACTGAAATTGTAGTATTGATACTTGAGATTAAATTGATTTGTGCAATACTTGTGTACAATGTAATCGGATGATTTAATCTAATAAATGTACAGTTAAATTTAATTTAAGAAGGGAAATGAAACCCAAAAGGGTGAAAAACAGGTTGCCACTAGTAGTTATGGTTGCTACTAGTTGGTTTAAATTATTGTATATTGTTGTTAGTCTTCCTCCTAATCACTGGGTATTAGTGAGGGGTGTGCACACTAGGGACATTCTGTTTTATTTTATGCCATTTGGGGTTACCCAAGACCCTATGTAAAGTAGGTGGTGATGGGGACTAGTCTTGGCTTACTGGCGTTCCCTTTTCCTTCCTTAAATAAAGTAATAATATGTTATGTGACAATTTGAACTTGGCTGAGTATTATAATGTCTATGAGGCTATTTTATGTATAATATGTTTTCGAACTAAAATTGTTTATTTTACGGGATGGAGTTGGAATTACTCATTTTATCTGATTTTGGGAGTTTTCCCTCTTTTCTTGTTTCTGATTTATTTTGCAGGTTGGTAAGAGGGTACTCAGTTACGTGTGAGGAGACGTTAGAATAATCACGTAGTTAAGACAATTTAGTTTATTTCCGAATTTAATTATTTTCTTTCAATTATTGGTTTCAAAAGAAGCCTGAAGGGCCACGTCAATAGAAACCTATGTTGTTTCAAAAAGACGAGGAGAACAAGTGTGCATAGCAAAGTAGAGTTTCAAAACCCCAGTACACGCACGAAGAAGCAACAATTCGCATTGGGGATCATCGAGTTTACCAATAGCATCCATTAGCACAATGGTCTTCGACACTTTCTGCGAAACAAGCTTACCACAGAAAGAGGAATCAGCACTGACAGGACCACCCAACAACTTAACACCATGCACAGGACGACTAATATCCGGAGGAAAGACACCAACAAGACGGCTACGAGGGTCCTCCGAGGGCCAGAATATTTCCGTTTTCTCAACGTTGACATAGAGTCCGAGACGAGGTCCCTCCGCCAAAATCAACTCCAAAACCTTTCCTACCACCAAGGTGTCACCAATAATAGTCCCATCATCCAAATATCAAGCAAGCAAACATAAGTAAAAAGAATCCCTGATTTGGCACACTAACGGATGAAGAACCAAAGCAAGCAAATGGCCTAGAGGATCACCCTATTGCACTTCCTGACATGACCATAAGATATTCTCCCCATAAAACAGCCTGGCTGGAGTAGAGTAACAGAATTCAACCCATCGCGAGAGAGCTGGACTACGGAGAACCTTACGTAACAAAGCTGAACGGTCTACCAAATTAAAGGCATTTTGGAAATCCACCAGCAACATAGAAAGGTCAACATCACTACCACGAGACTTAACCAAACGATTAACAGCATGAAGAATAGCCTCACCACCCGTAGGAACCCCAACACCAAACTAAAGACCTCCTAGATAGCTCCTAAGACGCGGACCAATTAAAGCAGCCCCAACCTTTGAAATCAGACGCCTCCAAACGGTACCCACAAGAATAGGCTGAATACCACCACCAGACTTAATAAGTGGCGTAAGAGGAGCACTAGCAATGTGTTATCCCAACTCAGCAGAACATTTCCCAGCAAGAAATAGATTAACCACCTGCGTAATAGAGTCCACCAACTCATTCGAAATAGCAACTGCTAAGGCTGGCAATCCCCCGATCCGATAACCCGAACGAACCTGACCCAAAGTTACTGAGAGAAACTCGAATCCGACCCGATCCGAACCCGAATAACCCGAATTCGACCCAATTTGACCAAAATTTCAGATATCGTAATAATATTAAGTTTTACACTATTTTTTACTATTTCTAAGTATAACCCGAAATCGACCCGAAATTTGACCCAAACCCGACCCATTGACCCGAATTGCCACCCCCTAGCAACTGCAAAACCACTCAAACAATCTAAAATGTGTTGAGCCCGCAAGCCGTCTCTATCGCATGACGTACCTCGCGAAAAATCCCTAATTTGATCCAAAACAACAGCAGGAGTAGCAATAAGGTGCTGATCAACGGGAATATCCAGTAACATAGGAGCCGGAAAGGAAGGGTGTTTAGCTTGCAAATCTACAAGGGTAACATCATTGTAAGGGGCAAGACCAGAAGATGAAAGAACCCTAACCGCAGCAGTGTAATGTCCGTCAGAAATCTTTCTCTTACACTGCTTAATGTTACGCTCGGACAAATCATGGTCCTCACCAGCGTCCAACAAAGGTGGAGACACATCAGCCAACGTGTTTCGCACAAGCTGCACAGAACCACCAGGCTCACACCAAGAACGAATAACAGCGGTGATACTCTCTTCCTGTCGCTGTCTCCTGACACCCGAAGAACACTCTCGACTATTATTATTATTATTATTATTATTATTATTATTAATTGAACAAAAATATGTTAACTAATACTTTTTCACGTTAACATGTTAATATTATAAATTAGTAAAATACGAAATACATGATTTAAAACACAAGAATTAAAAATAGGAAAAATGGAAACTAATAATCCCACCTTTGGGCTTTCTGCTCAAAACAATCCCACCTTTTCGAAATCCCAAAATAATCCCACCTTAAATCCCCATCTGCTCAAAACAAGCCTTTTACCGGTTTGTAAAATTGGTAACCTGTTGCAAAAGGTTAACTTGCCACGTGTCGTCTTTTGATTGGTTTTTTTTAAAAAAAATTAAGATTAATTAAAAAAGCGTGTCTTCTTCTCTCTTCCCCAACTACCTCCCTGCCGGACCAGCCGCCCACTAGACCCAACTACCTCCACTTGCCGAAGCTTAACAAAGAGTACTCCCAACCATGCCCCAGGTCACCGATCGGAAAATCCCACCTGACCCACAATTCCATACCACTCAAACTCCACCAATTGCAATTTGCAATTTCATCAGACAACACAAACTCCAAAACAATAATAATTGCAATAAGGATTTGCAATAATAATAATAGCAAGAAAATAAAAGAAAATTGGTTAGAAGAAGAATATTCAACAATTGCAAGGTGCTTTAATGGAAGACTCAATTAGTGTTCAAGATTTATTGTGTGGGTCAGGTAGGATTTTTCGACGGTGAAGGTCAGGTGGGTCGCAGGATCGCTGAGGTCAGGTGGGTCGCGGTATCGCTAAGGTCAGGTATAATTCTGGTGTTTTAGGGTAGGGTTGGGTGGGAGGGTTGTTGGACTAGGCGGAGTTCGGTGGATTAGGTGGTGGACTAGGTGGAATTGGGTGGGAAGGCTGCTGGCAAGGTTGGGTTAGGTGGTGGTGTGGTGGTGTTGATTAGGTGGTAGATATGGGGGGGGTGGTGATAATGGTGGAGCTGCCAATGAACGGGTTAGGGAGGATAGCTTAAGAAATAAAATTTTAAGAAAATAAAATTGTTAACCGGTTAAACAGGCTATGGGTAAAAGGGATTGTTTTGAGCAGATGGGGGTTAAAGGTGGGATTGTTTTGAGATTTCGAAAAGGTGGGATTGTTTTGAGCGGAAAACCCAAAGGTGGGATTATTAGTTTCCATTTTTCCTTAAAAATATGAAATACACGGATGAAAATAAGCAACGAAAATAACATATATAATTTAAAATTATTAAGATGCTAATTTTCACCCAAGCTCCTTGACCTTGCCCATAAATGCTCAACCAAGTCGTTCTTTAATGCCTCATGAACTAGTCAATTGCGAATCTCCCCTCTTAAAAGCTATCTATCTACTAAATTATCAGGATCATAATGCCCGGGAGTTACGGTAAATGTTGTTGCTTTTCTGGTTAAGGACGACCCTGACATATTTTCAGACAGTTCTTGGACGAATTCAAGTGGATCTTTATACTTTAAATATGTATCACGCTCTTGTTCAACTATCATGTTGTGGATGATGATGCAATTAATCATGATTTTCCACATCAACTCTACACTCCATGCCAAAGTAGGCTTCCTAATTATTGCAAACCTAGATTTTAACACACCAAATGCACACTCAACATCCTTTCTAGCACTCTCTTGACGTGTAGTGAACAATTTATCCTTTAAGTTTTGTGAGGCTGCAATAGCATCTATGAATGTCGACCATTTTGGATATATCCCATCTGTGAGTTAATATCCTTTGTTATAATTATTTCCGTTAATAGTGAACAAAACTTGTGGAGCACGATTATTTATTATATCACCAAACACCGGAGAACGTTGAAGTACATTAATATCGTTGCAAGATCCAGGCGTCCCAAAGAAGGCGTGCCAAATCCATAAATCCCTGGAAGCAATCTCTTCTAAAATAACAGTCGTCGTTTTAGATCTTCCTTGATACATCCCTTTCCATCCAGCTGGACAATTTTTCGATACCGAATGCATGCAATCAATACTGCCCAGCATGCCAGGGAAACCTTTAGACAAAAAATCGATAAGGTTAGTCTTGATTAACTACTAAACTATTGCAAAGCAGCTTGAAAATGAGGATTACTCAATAAATTTGGATCAAAATGAGGATTATTTTGATTATATTGAAAGTTTCGATTATTTGGAAAATTCATATTATTCCCGTAATTTGAATTATTACGATCCATATAGAAGGGTATTTGAAATTGAAAGGGAAATGAAGAAAATAGTTTTTTGTTTCAGTGATATTAGATTTTTTACACAATATATGAGATTAATGGGGAAAATTACAAAAAAAATGAAAGTATATGAAAATTTGGAAAAATTATACCCATTTTATAGAGAAAAAAATTTTATGACCGTTGGTGCTTTTGGTTTTCTGAAATAAGTTACCGTTAACTAATTATAGTCGTTTTAGAGATTTAAGTCACAAAAATTATGTCACCTTTTAACTTGTGACAAGTGTCACCTTTTAACTTGTGCTTTTGGCATTTGAAATCAAAATTGTTGTCGTTGCTTTGGCTTTTTCCGGCAATAAGCTGCCTTTTTTTTTCTTTTCTTTTCTTGCTCACCTTTTGGCTCTTGGGACGAGAAATGTTTTCCTTTCCACAGAAAGGAAACTGTGGGATCTTGATACTAAGGGGATCCTTTCCCAATTCCTCACATTCATGAGGAAGGGGAAGAGGATGAAAAAGGAGGGCTAAGAGGATGACATTCCTCATTGATGCTAATGCTCTAATGAAAGGAAAAAGGAGAGAGAAGGAGAGAGGAGAGGAGAGAGAAGGAGGAGCGTGAGAAATGAGGGGAGAGATAACAAGGAAAGAGGAGAAGAGAGAGAAGGAGGCGTAAGAAATAAGGAAGGGTGAGAAATATTAGGATTTCTTTGGCAAATGGGAAGCGGTTCACTGTTTGAACCACTTCCAATTACATTTTTGGGAGCGGTTCAAACTCAAACTGCTTGCCATTTGATGTCTGGTAATTTTTTTGAGTGGGTTTTTGTTTTGATTTCGAAGCGGATTTTAATAAACGCTTCCTATTTGGGGCTTCCCGTTTACTTTTTTCTACTAGTGGGAAAAATAAAGTAAAACATAATTTTAAAAAAATTACAATTGTTCTCGTCAGCTTACCAAATCAATCGAATGCACGGATTAAAGCTACCAATAGTTACCACATTCTTTTTTTTTTTTTTTTTTTTTGAATAGTAGGTACCACATTCTTGATTCTTGACAAAATAAAAAACTCTACTATCTTAATTATACTATGGTAGAAACCTAATTCTACTTAAATAGAATGGTAGAAACCAAAATCCCTAATTTAGTGCAATTTAAGTACTTAAATACAAATCCATTAAATTAAACACACAATCAATTTAATTATGATGAAAGCTAGGTGTTTTTTGTCTGATGCATTTGAGAGTTTGAGTTGAGAGAAAAATAGAAAAGGATTTTGTGAAAATGGGTTCACGTGAGTGGATAAGAATTTTAAAAAATATAAGATAAAATTAAATTGTTTTCCTATCTTCACTTGAAGAAGTATAGGAGAACTAAAGAATAAGTATTTTGTTAGCTAATAAAATAGAATGCTATTAAAATAAAGAAGCTAATAAAACAGAAATATTTAAAATAGGGGTCCAAATTTTTGGACTTTGTTTTTAAAACAAGAGTAACTTGGGCTTATGGCCTTTTTTTTTTTTTTTTTACAAAATGGGGACAATTTGTCTAAGATGCACCCTTGTGCAGCTATTCTACATGTAACACCGACCCAATAAAGAAGCCTAGTTGCAAAAATCGCCCAAAATGAAGATACGACCCAACCCAAACCCTCACTTCCCAAACGTGACCCACTTCCAACCGCCATATTCTAGTTTTCAATTTTTTTTAGAAAAAAAATCCGTTTTACTTCTCATTAATTTTTCAAAAGCAAAAAAAAAAAAAAAAAAAAAAAAAAGTCATTTCAAACAATGGATATCAGAGAAGAATGAAAAATCAAAAGGATTCTCCCAATAAAAGGTCAATTTGTATGAATATCACTGACTTTCGTCGTTAATTTTCGTCCGAATTTTTCGATACTCTGTTTGAATTATTTGTTTCATAATCATATTAGGAAACCAATGCTTATGTTCATATTTTGAATGGTTATGTTCACTTTCTGAAATGCATATGTTCATATTTTTATGCCTATGTTCACTTTCTAAAAAGCTAATTTTCACATTTAAGGGAACTTATGCCTATGTTCATATTTTGCATGATTATGTTCATTGTCCGAAATTCATATATTCACATTTTTTTTTAATATGTTTATGTTATTAATACTTATAATGCATAAGTTTCATAATCATATTATTTTTATTTCTTCAATTTTTTATGTTCATAATTAAATGTCTTATATTCATAATAATAACAATAATAATTTATATGTTCATAGATAATTTCAAATATTCATAATGTAAATATTTGTTGTTCATGAAATATTATCATTAACTCTGTTTATGCATATGTTCTCTTTCTTAAATGCATATGTTCATATATATATTTCTTACGCATATATTCATCTTTTAAATGCTCACATTCACTTTAAGGAAACCAATACTTATGTTCATATTTTTGAATTGTTATGTTCACTTTCTGAAATGCACATGTTTATATCTTTTTATACCTATATATGTTCACTTGTTGAAAAGCTAATGTTCACATTTAAGGGAAACTATGCATATGTTCATACTTTGCATAATTATGTTCATTGATTAAAAAAAAATGCAGAAAATCTGATAAAATTCAATTCATTAGAATTAAGAAAATCATATATAATCTAATTAATCGAAATTTATCACAAAGTCATTACATAAGAAATCGAAAATCATACAAAGATCAAATTGATCGAACATAACCAAAAATCAAATGAAATTCAATTCATATAAATTTTAAAATAAAACATAAGAATTGAATTGAAATTCATACACAGATGCAATTGATCAAAGCTAAGCTAACAAAATTCAATTCATTTGAATTCAAACATTTGTACAAAACTTAATTAATCAATCGAAATTAAGTACAAATTCACCACATAATAAATCAAAATTCATACTTAATAACTATTTTCATGTCGTAAGAAACAAATTCAATAAAAAAAGTGTAAAAATGGGGAAATAAAAAAAAACCGAGGAGAGAGAAATTGAAAAACGAAGGAGAAAAACAGAGGAGAAGAAAGTGATAATGGAAACTTTGATCGGATGAAAATTAAGCACAAATTTTGATGAGAATTAGGAAAGAAAAGAGAAGAAAGAGAACTGGGAAGAAGGAAACCAAAAATCGTGGGAAGAATGTTAGTGCTGGGCTGCGTTTCGTGCAGAAAGTCTTGTGTTTCAGTTTGTTGTAGCTATTCTACATGCATGAGGATGCATGTAAGAATATGCAAAATGGAGATACATGTGCTTCTATGTGGGCTTAATAGGTCCGCCCCTAAATTATGAAAGTTGTGAATGTCATGGTACATATTTAAGATCAAATTTCAAAAAACTCAATTCTTTTTTTTGTTTAAAGAAAAAAGTAGAAATAATTGTCGTGGATTCATGTTAGAACTAGACTAGTGGCGGCGTGGTGCAAAATCAAATCTATAGTAGTAATCTATTCTATTTACATATTACTAAAGGCAAAACCAAGAGGGACACTTGGCAATAGTATTTTAAAAATTTTCCCTCCAATAATACTTGCTTTAAAAAAAAAATTATTCCTCCAACAATACTTGCCTAAAATAATTTATTCTTATTTTAAATTATTACATTTAGATTACGTAAAATATAAACTAAACTTTCTAAAATATTAAATTCTTCATTTTAATTTTATATGTGGCCGGATTTATTAATGTACTTTATACTATTTTTTTTTTTTTTTTTTTTTTTTTTGTTTACATGCCTTCAAATGACGCTTCATTCCTCTTAAATTTCTTCCCAAACAATTAGATTCATCTTTCAAAATTCATACGTAAACTAACTTTTATGCGGTAATTTGCATTCTTTAATTAACCCTTCACTAAAAAACATCTCATCAAAAACTTTAACCCATGAAGCATGGGCTAAATACTAGTTAATGATTAAAAACATGTGTTCGATACAATTAGAAAGGAAGTGTACTGTTATGACATAAAACATTGAAGCATAAGACATTAAGATGATTAAAGGGTTCAAATTTAACAATAATGTATAGAATTTCAGTTTAGATTTTGATTTCCATCATAAACACCATCAGCGAAACTATTTTCCACTAAGCTTAGACGCTTAGTACAGTAATTAAAGGCAGTAGGATACATATATACATAGACTAAAGGCACTATGATAGAGTTGATGAAAGGCAAATGAATGTAATTTTAGCTGAACAAGGTTAACAGCAAAAACAAGCTTCTGCAAGGGATTTGAACAAATAATACACTAACTTCCTTAGTGTATTTCACGGTATGTAAATATTTTGTTACAACAGCAGCATGTTTCCTGGTAAACCAGCATATCTATCATACACTAACTTCTTAAGTAGTCAACTTCACGATATGTGAATGTTCTGTTACCGCAGCAGCATACATATTTTTCCAAGTAAAGCATATCATCTCCCATATTACTGATTCTTGAATAATAGTATAATACATATGTCATCTCCCACTGATAACCTCTCAAAATTACATACTGCTGGCAACCCCCAAAATGTAGGAAACAACAGATGAAGAAGTCTTTCATACTATACAGCAAAGTTTTGGATCGATTAAAGCCAAACAGATGTAGAATGCTAGGTTTCCTGTCAGTAGATGCCTGTTGCATTGAAGATTTCGGCATCAGTTAACATCTCCTAATATTATACAAAGGCTAGGTATCTCAGAATCAGCAGACTTTAGAAAGATCAATGAATCCATTACCTATCTTCCAAGCTGCAGGGTAATTTGTCCTCCATTTCTCTACAAGTCATTATATTTAAAAGGGAAGTGTAGCATAGCCTTAAGTGATATGTGTAAGAAGCTATTACAAGTATTAGAAATACTAAGCATGTGTTTTCACTAAATTATGCATAATTTTGTCATAAACTCTTAAACTAACATTTCAGATAAGAAAATATGTTTGAAGGTTACACATAGCCTCTTAGGGATACGTAGAAACATATTGCAAAACCCATTTTATAACTCGCCTTTAAAAAAAGGAAAAGTGCACATAAACACAACATATATTTACCTCCATAGTAAGCTGGATGTTCTTAATCGAGCTCTGAATTCTAAGCCCCGCTCTTAACTTTTTCTCTGAAATCTAGCTTGTATATCTTTGAAATCTGAAGGTGCAAATCAGTCAGATTTTTTTGGTAAATAGTCTAAATACTACACAAAGATAGAAAAAAAAAAGTGATAGAATGATGTGGCATTCTTGATGAAAGGCAATGAACTTGGTCTTGGTCCATCTTCCCCTCCCGCTGTGAAGGAAGACCCTTCACATATTGTACCTGTAGAAATCACAATTTCAGTGATTCGGTCACAAATTAGTGATACATGAATATATCATACTAAGTCTTAGATATTGTCTTAGAAGAAGGCAATATGGCATTAACTGCTCAAACAAAAGTATACGAAGTCTTAGATATTGTCTTAGAAGAAGGCAATATGGCGTTAACTGCTCAAACAAAAGTATCCAGAGAAGATGAAAAGAACAGGAAATTCAGATATTCCACACAGAAGATACCTTCAGAATATATGTGCTGAGTACTCTATCACAGAAAATTACACTTACTCTATGTCTCTACCTTTCCCTTGATAAAAAGATTTTAACCCCCAATGTAGTGACGTTAGTCAGAACCAGGGAAGCATCAAGAATAGTTTACTATGAACAGGAAAACTGATGAATTGGATGTATTTCTAAAAGACAGTTTTTGTCAAGGACGCCTTCAGTTTGGGAAAGGAATCATAAACATCATCACCATTTGAGTAATACGAAAAGCTCATCATCATTTGAGTTTCATTACATAAGCTAAAATTCAAAACCTATAGAAATTAAAATTCTTTGATGTTTGCAGGCAATACTAATATGGTGATAAACTTTATGATTAACCTCTAAAAAGTGCCTAATATCTATCTTTCATAATTACCTATTTTCTCGTTAAAAATACAAGTCAAAAGCCACTGCAACTTGGACAAATTTAATGTCTTTCCTGTTCCCAACTCAGAATGCTGAAATTACTGTAAACCCTAGTGATACACTTACTTACATGCTTCTACTACTAAAGAAGCCTTCACAATAAATAACTAAATATCGTAAGTCATCAGAAAATCAGTCCAAAAAATTGACAGCTGAAGCCACAAAGCAGCATAAGGATAGTCTGGTAAAAAAAGGGACCAAAGGCCCCATTTGGTTTGATGTAAAATGCTATCATTGAAAATGATTTCCCATTTATTCTCACTTTCCTTTGTTTGGTCTGTGAAGGGGTGGAAAACGATTTTCTCAATAGCTCAAACCAACATTTTATCCTACTACATTATAAGAGCTGGCAAAAAGCGACATGACACAAGAACCCAACCCGAACCTGACTCGAATACTGAAATACCTCTACAACTTCACACTAGGATATAGCATAACAATCACAATTCACAATTTCATTATAGCTAGAAATTAAAAGTATTCTGGAAAGTACCATCTTAAATTCTTCATCTTGGTTGGCTGCAGTTAAGGAATTCTTGGTGTGGTGTAAAAACTTAAGGGGTTTTTTGGAGGGTTTAGCTAAATCAAGAAGAAACCCGAAAATGAATTCAATAACAACATCAGGGATGAAGTTTTCTGGCCTGAAACTCACTCCTATCCCTTCTCTCTCCTCTCTATCATGTTGCTGTTGCCATATACAGGAGTATGTAACTTCTCAATTTACCTCATTGCTGGGAAAACAAAGGAGTTTGATTGTTGGTTATCACTCTTGCATGCCAAATTCGAGACAGCCAGCTACAGATGAACTTGCATAACCAGTAACCTGCAGAGATGACAGTATGGTGCTAGGCCCATCCTCGTAGCCTTCACGAGGTATATGTAAACATGTAGTACAGAGTAGTTTCAATGAAAAGGCTAAATTGAGGACGCAACTATCTGTAGCTGAGACTTCAATAGACAAGAAGGTTAAGTTATAATATATACATTCTTCAGTTGCCTGTAAAAGACTATTCTCAGCAATGGAATATAGTATACTAAAAGCTACATGTATAGTGATGTTTACATTTATCCAGTAATTATAGAATGGGTTCAGGAAAAAATTAATGTCTTGCAAATTGTACTCTCCTTGGGCATATTACATATGCAATGCATTATGATCTAGGCCATAATCTATCTACGAAAATAATTGGCGTTAAACATTAAGAAATCAATTGAAAATGTAGACAAGAAACTCGTATTAAACCATTTAACTAGGTAAGTTGCCCAATAATACTATTTTAAGCAATTCATCTATACAACTAAAAAAGAAAACAGATAATTTAGCTCTAATGATTGTTATTTACTCCAAAATTAAAAAAATTTTCCCAATCAAGTCACTATTTATACAATTAGCAAAATTCAAGCAAACCTATCTGCCAGTATGTAGCTTAATCCATAGTTGTAAAAACATCAGGTGGAGAGTTGATAGTTGTGCACTTGTGCTGATATTCAGTAAAAAAAAAAAAACTCAAAGGATGTTATGCGAGCTGAGAGAAAGGTCAGGAAAAGCTGATCCCAAATGAGCGGGAGAAGACTGGAGATAATTACCAGCTGAGTGCTGGTAGCCTGGCAATCTGGCATCATGCTCTATAGTCCAGAAATGATCAAATGGCTTCAGATCTCCAGATAGAAGCCCTTGATAAGCAAGTCAAGTCTAATATTGGCTGACTTCTTGTTTTAGTATGATACACATCTTCCACAAACAGTAGTACAAATCCAGACAATTAACAGATGGTAATGTGTTTTTCTGGAAGTCTTCTCATGCATCTTTCACAAACAATAGCACAACTACAATACCTGAAGGCACGGACCAGTTTTGCAGTAAGTATCCTGTCTATACTCTCCAATTGTTGTAGAATTTCATAGTCTTCCTCCCATAGATGCCTCATAAATTACATCCTAGGAGACATGTTCTATTTTTCAACTTTCTGCAACAAATATGTCCTATTTAGAGTGATGAAGCAAATGTAAGTCTTTTGTTCTGTATATATGATTAAATAACTAAATATCTTAAAGGAAGAGCCAGCTTGGCCCAGCTATGAAATTGGAGCTCATTCAAAGATATAGTATAGTTTTGTTTTGTTTGTTATCTCAGGTTAAAAGCAAATGTAAGGTCCACTTTCAAAAACTGAAGAACTCAACTTTACCTCTCAGACTACATGGCTTCAGAAATTAATTGTATATCAAGATGTAGCGAATAGGTCATTAAACTCACTGTCGTCTGCTGCACCCTGAAAGTAAATCATTCAAACCACAATTCCTGCAGAAGCAAAGGGAGTTGGTAGCCTCAATCCTTAAACGTCATGGAAAGCTCAGTGGGACTCCAGGAGACAAAGTAGAATGCATTTAGTCCCCCAATCACAATAACCCACAAGACCTGCCACTTAAATCCAACTGCACCCAGGTTCCTTCATAACATCTGCCACCTTCATGGAATCTCTTGTTCTTTCAACTTCTGACCACAACTGCTTAGTGGCATATATGTTGGAGAGAATGGTATAAGTTGAGGAGTCATTGGGTTTTAAGTGCAAACAATACTCTGCAACTCGAGCAGCAACATCAAAATCTCTGTGCGCTTCACAAGAAGTGAGGAGAGACTTCCACATTTCATAGTCCTCTTTAAAGGGTGAACTAAGAAGAAACTCTTCCGCCTCCTTAACATAACCCGTATGGCCTAGGAGATTCACCATACAGGAGTAGTGTTCTACAGAAGGTGAAACACCATAGTGGCTTTCCATTAGTTGAAAATAGCGTCTGCCTTCTTGAACCAATCCTGCATGAAAACAAGCAAGGAGCACTCCAACAAAAGTTCCTGAAGTAGCCAAGACCCCACACCTCACCATTTCATGAAACAGGTGTAATGCTTTATCAGAGTAACCATTTTGAGCAAAACCTGCTATCATTGAGTTCCAAGAGACGGCATTTTTCTCAGGCATCTCAGAGAACAGTTTATGAGCATCCTCCACCATTCCACATTTGGAGTACATGTCAATCAGTGCACTTCCAACATATATATGGTAGCTCAGGCCCACTTTCTGCACATACCCATGGAGGTGTCTTCCTTGTGCAACAGCTGCCAGATTAGCTACTGCCTTGATGGCACTAGAGGAAGAAAATTCATCTGCCTTTTCCGACAGCCTGTGCATTTCACAGAACACCTCAAGAGCTTTGGTGTGTTCATTGTTTTGGACAAGTCCTGAGATAATGGCTGTCCAAGAAACAATTTCACTCCCCTGTGCAGACTCAAATGCTTTTATAGAAGAATTAATAAGCCCACACTTCGAATAAAAGTTTACAATTGAATTCCTAACTAAAACATCTCGGTCCAAGCCAAGCTTTATTGAATCTGAGTGCACTCGTTCCCCTACAACAAAGGCACAAGATGCAGAACAAGATGTGAGAAGACCAATAAAGGTGCACGCATCAGGTTTCATTCCCTGAAGTCTCAGCAGTGTATAACTTTTAACAGCATTTTCATGATCACCAATCAAACCATAGCCAGTAATAAGTGCATTATATGATATTACATTCTTTTTCTCCATCTCAGAGAAAGCTTTTTTAGCATCAGTCATGATCAGAAACTTGGAGTACATATCAACAATTGCAGTACCCAAGTAACAATCAGATAAGATACCAAATTTCAATGATTTAGCATGAAGTTTTCTACCAAGTGTCTCATCAGGCATCACAGATGAAGCATCTACAACAGCCGAAAATGTAGTATAATTCGGAGTAAGCCCCCGAATTTCCATCTCAAGGAATAATTCAATCGCTTCTTCTTCATAACCATTTTGAGCATACCCAGTAATCATAGTATTCCACACTACAACATCCATAGTTCCCAATTGATCAAATACAGCACGCGCACTACCCAACTCTTCATAACTTGAATACATACCAACAAGAGAACTACCAATAAAAACATTCGAATCGAAACCAAGCTTAATCACATAACCATGAACAGACTCACCAAACCCACAGCTACCCAAATTAGCACAAGCATTAAGAACACTAGCAAGACTAAAATCACTCACAAAACCCCTCCAATAAACACCCCCATTAACCATCCCACAAAACAACCCACAAGCTTCATTACAAAACCCATTTTGCGAATACTTAGAAATCATCAAATTACACACCACTTCATCCCGTTCAGACATTTCATCAAACACTTGGCGGGCATCGACTATCCGACGAAAACTACTGTACATAGAGATTAACCCACCAGAAACAAAGAGCTGATTCTGATACCCTTTCTTGAGAATTAAACTATGCAAGCTTAAACCGAATGATTTGTGTATTGATTGAGCACAAACAGTTAAGGTGGTTGAGAATGTAACTTCGTTTGGTTTAACACCAGCTCTTCGCATATTAAGGAACAAAGAAAGGGCTCTGTTAAACAAACCTTTTTGCGAGTAAGATTGGATTTTTGATGTCCATTGCACCACATTTTCGCCAAACATTCTAAGTTCTGAGTATTTCAGGGTGTTAGTGAGGAAGATGAAGTAAAGAAAAAACTAAAATTTAGCAAAAAAACAAAAAAGGAGGGAAAGTAATTTTAAAGGAAATTATATATTAGTTAGGATTATGGTAGCTAATCCGTTGTAGTCTAGTTGGTCAGGATACTCGGCTCTCACCCGAGAGACCCGGGTTCAAGTCCCGGCAACGGAATATTTTGTTTATATTTTGACTTTTTTAAAAAAAAAAAAAAAATTAACAAAATGAAATGAGACTTCGTGGAGGGGGCCTAGTTTATTTTCATGATAAACAAAAATCGTTAACCCAACTACGTGGGTAGCAATTTCAAAAAAAAAAAAAAAAACAAAAATCGTTAGCGGGACTCACATTTAATAACAGTTGTTGACTTATTTACATAATTGCCACTATATAAATACTTTTTTGTTTATCATAAAGGTAAATTTGTATTGACGATTTGACGTCTTGAGGATACTATGTCTCTTTGAAATCCTTGAACCACCGAGTAATTGGAAATATCATTACCTGTTAAACGGGTTTGTTTTATGTTCATATAGACTCTATACTCGTTAAGGGGTGATGAATGGACAAATGTTTTCGATGAAGATTATGAATGTGAAGTTGACTCTATTTTCTTGAATGAAGCATTGCATTACCTTGTATGCCGCTAATGGATTGTTATATTGGATTTGGTTTCAGAAATCCTTCTCAATTAAGGCTGATCAAATACCAAAATATGAACAACTATCGCTTGGTATCATTGCAAAACATGACTGTCTATGTGCTATGTTTGAGTTGTGGACACTAAAAGAGTATGATAATTGGGATTCTTGGGAAAAGCTGTATCGAATTGACTTGTGAGAAAATATTCTCATAAATTGCATCCAGTGTTAATCTTTGCATTCAACAAGAAAATTTATGTCCTTGTGCTGGTTGACAGTCTTGACACAGATAACGATCCATCTTCACATATCATAGCTCGGAATCCCTCTTTTGAAAAGGTCTACAAGGTGATTGATTATGTGGAGAGTCGTGTGTCTCCTAATTCTATCCAGTTAGTTAATTTTGGTGGCAACCGAACCATAGGAGCATGACAAGGGACCATATCAAGGACGCGGACAAGATGGCTAAAAGGATAAGGTTGTGGGTTTAAGAATTAAAATTGTGATGTTATTAGTACTAGTACCTAGTAAAATAGCTACTAATCCTTTTGTTGACAATCAAATGTCCTTATGGTTTGACTTCGTGAGTGGATTTCACCGTATGTGAATATTATGTTACAACAGCAGAATTTTTCTCCTGGTAAAGCAGCATGTCTATTATACACTAACTTTAGTAACTTCTTAAGTAGTCGATTTCACAATAGGATATAGTTGATGAAAGGCAAATGGATGTAGCATCAGATGAAATGGTTAACAGCAAAAACAAGCTTCTGCAAGGGATTTGGAACAAATAATACACTAACTTCTTTAATAGATTTCACGATATGTGAATGTTCTGTGACAGCAGCAGCAGCAGCAGCATATTTTTCCCACTAAAGCATATTTTTCCTGGTAAAGCAGCATATCTATCATACACACTAACTTCTTAAGTAGTCAATTTCACGATATGTGAATGTTCTGTGACAGCAGCAGCAGCAGCATATTTTTCCCACTAAAGCATATCATCTCCCACTAATAACCTCTCAATATTACATATTTGCAGGCAACCCCAAAAATGTAGGAAACAACAGATGAAGAAGCCTTTCATACTGTACAGCAAAGTTTTGGATCGATCGAAGCCAAACAAATGCAGAATGCTTGGTATCCGGTAAGAGGATGCCTGTTGCATTGAATATTTCGGTTACAGTTAAAATCTCATACAAAAAGGCTAGGTTTCTCAGAATCAACAAGGCTTTAAAAGATCAATAAATCCATTACCTATAATCAAGCACAAACTTTGACTTGCCCAATCTTCCAAGCTGCAGGATAGTTTGTCCTCCACTCCCCTACAAATTAGTCATGTGTTTGCAAGTGTTAGCATAGCCTTAAGTAAAAGAGGCTATAATTCTATAAATAGAAATAATAAACTATTGCTTTCACTAAATTACGAGTGATTTTGCCATAAACTCTAAAACTTTCCAGAATCGTCTTTTACAACAAAAGAAATTGCACATAAACCCAAACCCTTACCTCCATAGTAAGCTGGATGTTCTTAACTGAGCTCTGAATTCTAAGTCCAGCTCTGACTTTCTCTCTGAAATCCAACTCGTATTTCTTTGAAGTCTGAAGATGCAAACCAGTTAGAAATTTATAGTAAATTACTACACCAAGATGGAGAAAAAAATTGATAATAATAGGAAAAAGCATTCTGACCTTGTTATAATGAGGCGCTCGTGATGAAAGGCAATGAACTTGGTCTTGGTCCATCTTCCCCTCCCACTGCGAAGGAAGACCCTTCACATTTTGTACCTGTAGATGTCAAAATTTTCACTGATTCAGTCACAAGATTGTTGTAATAAATTTGATGAATATTGTGTATTCATTAATCAAGATTGACCTGATTATTAGTTGTATTCTTCGACTGTGTGGACTGAGGCTGCTGCTTCGAAATCCATGCTTTAAGACTTCTGTGCCTCCCAGTCCAGGTAGCAATGGTGGGAGTAAACCTGTACCAAAATCGATTTTAATTAGAGATAATTTTGGTGCCTACATTATGAACTATTTGCTCCAGGATCATAGGTGCACTTACTCAACAATAGCCTCAAGCAATCTTGATCTTTCAACCCGTGTCTTAGGGGACCGGCCCTGTGGTTCAAGAATTCACATTTTAATCGCGATTTTAGCAAGAAGTGAATTATTAGTACCAATCTCCATAACTTTATTGATTAGAATTGAAGGTCCTTTGTATCATGCTATCAGTGTAGTTGTACCTTATTCCAGACATAGTATCTTGAACCCATGAGGTTTGCTGTTACTAGACCAACAAAGCTGTCGTCTGAGGTAGACAATACACCCTTTGTGTTCTGCGCAATGATGAATACAGACCTTCCACTACGTCGTTTGTGGTAAGCAACAGCCAGTTTTCGGTTTTGTCGACCCTGACCCTCCTGAAAAATCAAAGCTGAGAAAATCACTAATCACGCAAATATCTTATGCTGTCCCAATTATAACCAGTACCATTCAATCTTTCTACTTGTATGGTAGAAATTAACCAACCAAATTTATAACATTGTCCTTTGCTGTCATACAAAAAGACCATTTAATGACCTTTAGCTATGTTTAGAGAAAGCTTAATCCACTGCAGTAATACTATTACACATTTACACAGCACAACAGCTACCTAAACTTCATAATTTGAACTAGTATTCTATTTGTTTTATTGTTTTTAATTAAAGCATAACTTGAACTAATATAAAATCAACAGAAAGATCACTCCAACGGTACAAAAAAAAATTGGAAATTGAACAAGCATACGAAATTATATAGGAGTAGAAAAGTACAAAAAAATATAAATGAGTTAACTGAACTTCTGAGTTCTGACATAAGAATACTAAAACGCCAAAGTCAATAAATCAGAAACAAATTTTTTTCGAACCCAAGTACTCGTGTTTGACATAGGTACGTATCCATGAGCTATACAAGTATGTAAATTTCCTAATATTTGTTCTGAATTGAAGTGTCAGCAAATACATATACTTATGTTGAGCATCATGTGTCAAAGTATCCAACGTAAGAAATCAAGGTGAAACAAAAAAGTGCCAACAAATAAATCCTCAAGAACACAAAAAATGAACTGTTATCAGATTATCAAGCATCAAAGTATATGTTGCTAATTCAATAATCATAATAAACAGAAAAGTTTAAAGCAAACAAGGAGCATACATTGGTATACAAAGAGTACAACGAACCGCCACGAAATCCTTGCGGTGCAGCTTCCTTGATTATAATACAAGTGCACCTTCCAACATCCATTGGCAGCGGTCTACACAATAATGCCCTGCATAAATTCAGGCTAAAAATCATCAGCAACAATTTTCACCAATTTTATTTATTTATTAATTATGATCATAAAACACCTTTAAAACATATCATTATTTAGCTACAAATTTTCACAATTTCATTAATATATGATCACAAAACACCCGTAAATCATATCATTATTTAGCTACGAATTTTCACAATTACATTAATCTATAATCTTAAAACACCCTTAAATCATAGAATCATTATATAGCTACGAATTAACTCTTTTATCAAAATTGTACAGAAATAAAACCAACCTATTACCTATTAGGCAATGTAGACCAAGAAGAAGCAGGAGCAGCCTCAGAGTCAGAGTAATCCCACATATTCACCGATTTCGCGCTCTCAGTCTCCTCAGCAGCATCCCAAACCTTAAAACCAAAACCGAACCCGAAACTCGAGTCGGGTTCATTCATTTGTATACATAATTGAAGAGAAGAAGGCTTCAAAGCTCGTTCTTTACAATTCAGCAATGATTTCCCATCTGGGTACTGTTTCTTGGTACAAAATTCAGTCATTTTTGGCACCAAATTCTCCTTATCATCAGTAAAGTTGGAAACTTTCTTTGATTTTAATATGGGAATATCATTTTCCTTACAATTCATAATGTTTTTGCTGCTGTTTTTGAGAGAAAGGTGATTTCCAAGAGGAATGACAGCAACTTCTGCTACATTTTCATTGGTTTTTCTATCAATGAGTGGATTTGTGTAGAGTGAATTATAAGAAGATTGCCGTAAAATTGACGTTTTCTTCAATCCAGCCATTTTGTTTCTTGGGATAAAAATAAATTTTTTTTGGTTTTTTTTTTGGGAAGATTAATGTTTGGTGGTGCAATTGTTCATGAAAGAAAATTGGGGGAATTTGGGAAAGAACAAAAGAAGTGAAGAAAATTGGATTGGTTATAGCATTAGAAAAAAGTGGCCCACAAAAGTGAGAATTGTCTGATTTATCTGGGGAAAATCTTTGAGTTTGTCTTGGGTTTTGTTGTCATTAAGAAGGTGTTGGTGTTTCAAGGAGTTTGAATTTTGAAAGTGGAGAAGGAAAGTGATAGGGGAGTTTGAATTTGTAATGGCTACTTCTTTTAGTAACGGTAAAATTTTTTGGAGTTCTGTTTTTTTTTTTTTTTTTTTTTTTTCAGGAAATATTTGTTTGTTAAAATAGATGGCAGTGACTTAGTTTTAAAATTACAAGGTAAATTTAAAAAATTAAATTAGACTATATACTCATCTTTATTCTTATACGAAGTAACAAACTATAAATATATGTTGGTGTAAATTTATAAGCTGATGAGAAAAAATATATATTAGTTAAAAAAATTATGAAAAAAAAAAGTTGATGAACTTTATATTAGTTTGGCTTAAGTTTGAAAAAAGATTATCAAAAAAAAGTTATGGAGTAGTTTTTTATTCGTTTCCTTTTTTTTAAAAAAAAAAATTAAAACCTTTTATCAGTTTGGCTTAAATTTGAAGCCAATTCCAGATTTTCAGGGTAAAAATAAAAAAAAAAATATCAAGAGTAGTTTCCCAACAAAAAAAATGAAGAGTAAACTCTAATTTCAATTATTATAGGGTGGGAGCAATTTGTTTTTTTTTTTTGTTTTTTTTTTTTTTTGTTGAAAGGATGGGTGGAAGCAGTTATGAATAGAGCTGTCAAAAGTTGACCCGACCCAAATTTAAACTCGACCTATTACTAACCCGAATTTTAGGATTTAGGAATTTTTAGGATAAAAATAGTACTCCGTATTGACTATTGAGTTTCATGCTTTATTTTCAATTTATTAACATGGATTTCAATTATAAAACAAAAGTGGCCTTTCTCATCTTACTTGACTTATCTCTTACATAATCCTCGTCAAAGAAAAACTGAACTGGACAGCAGCCAAAAAAAAAATATAAACAAAAAAATAAAAAATACACGGGACCCAGACAATAGCAGGTCTTTCTCATCTTAATTGACTTATCTTTTTTCTTTTTATTATTATTATTTTAAGGGAATTCAAATTTTATTATTCACTTGTCTGTTTAATATTTTTTTTCAGAAAATGTTTTAAATTACGTAATTTAATTTGGAGTTTTAAATAAATTAAAAAAAAATTTAAAAATGTAACTGGACCCAATATGACCCGACCTGATATCAAACTTAAAACCTATTAATCCAATATTTGATACCCGAATTCGAATATGACCCGACTTGATTATTATAACCCGCAAATTATTGACTTGAATAGAACCCGACTCAAACCCGATAATGACCCGACTTGGAAATGACCCGACTTGATTATGACCCGCAAATTATTGACTTGAACCGAACCCGACTCAAACCCGATAATGACCCGACCTGATTATAACCCGAAAATAATTGGCTTAAACCGAACCCGACTCGAACTCGACTGTAACTCATTTAAACCCGTAAAAACCCGAATTTAACCCGACTTGTTTTTCACCTGACCCGAATGTAACCCGACCTTTTATTGACCCGACCTAAACCCGATCCGAACCCGAAAAGATGTATGACTCGACGTGACCTGACTCAAGCATGACCCAACCCGAACCTGACCCACATAGGTCCTGACATTAACTCGTATTGACCCGACCCGAGATGACCCGACCCACACAAACCCGACTCAAACCCGACCCATTTACCCGAATTGATAGCTCTAGTTATGATAAGGTAGTTATTTTTTAAAATTTTTATAATATTTAATTTTTAATTGTAATTGTGATAAAAGAGGTAATGTTGAAAATTGAAAAGGGTAATTTGGGGATAGTGAAATTTATCACTCAAAAAGCCCTTTTTCTTTATATATTACTATAGATATACTTCGTACTACTATGTAATATATTAAAGGCGTTTCTAACAATGTACACGTGTCACGTAAGCTCCCCTCACTGCGCCACGTCATTCATTCAACTACTCATTACACAATGTGGCTCTCCTTTTCATTGATTTTCATTACATGGCATGCACTCATAATAATAATAATAAAAAATTTCTCCACAAGGTTTGAACTCGTAACATCTAATTCTAGAACTAAATGTCTTACACTCTTACCACCAAGATATGTGATTTTTATGTAATCTTTTGAATACAAAATATTAATATGTAGCAAATGACAATATGAATAACAAATTATATTACAAGAAAATTAAACATAAATTATAATGTATATTAATGATCAGTTAGTTTCATGTAATAATCCTGGACATCGTCCGGACCTAAAAACTTGTTGAATTTGTTAAAGGATTTTTTTGTAAATAACCACCCCAATATGCACCTTGTATTGATTTAATAACCACCCATTTTTTTTCAAAATTAAAAAATACCACCATTAATGTCAAAATCAGTATATTTCACCACCTTCTTCAATTTCGGCCAGTTTTCCAACTTAGAGTACACGTGTCACCACATAATTTCTCAAAAATAAATAAATAAATAAATTAAAATAAAAAACCTTTAACCCCAGCCCCTAGCAGCTCCCCCATCTTCTGCCACCCCACCCAAATCAACCACCTGCCGCACCACCCTCACCCCAACCAACCACCACTCCTACCAGCGAACCTCACCAAGCCTCAACCCTTGCTCGCAAAACCCCACCTAGCCCCCACCCCTAACCCCTACCCACATCGCCGCTTCACCCCCAAACCCGCCACCCACTTCATTGCTTCCTCAAAATACCACTACCCACGTCGTTGTTTCCTCACGAAACCCCCGCTTCCTCTGCTCATTCCAAGGTTGCACTCTTCAATTTGTTTTTTAATTTAATTTTCTATTTTTTAGGGTTTTGATTTGTTTGTTTGATAAGATTGTTGAGTGAGTTTGTAATTGATTGAAGAAGAGAGAAGAAGAGGAGGAGATTTAATTTAGAGGGTTGCTAATTATTCTAGTGACTATGGATAGAACTATAAAAGAGGCGGGTTGTGGTGGTTGTGAATGTGGTGGTGAGATTGAGGAGTGGAGGAGATTGCAGGAACAAGTATGGGGAAGGGTTGGATGCCGAAAATGGAAATGGGGAAAGGGAGGGGTATTGGAGGTGGCAGAGTTTCCACCTTTCAGAGATGGTAATGGTGGGTTTGGGTTTTTTTTTCGGAAATTTCATGAAATGCCCCTGAGTAATTTTTTTATTCACCAAATACCCATCAAAACTTTCAAATTCACCAAATACACTTGAGTTTAAAAAAATGTCACCAAATGCCCTTAATGACTAACGGTGTTAACCGCTAGGTTAGTCATTAATGACTAATATGCCACGTGGCAGCCTCTAATTGGTCGTTGTAATATAAATAAATTAATTATTTAAAAAAAACTTTTAAAATATAATAAAAAAACAAAAAAAATAAAAAAATAAAAACCCACCACCCCCAAGACCCACCCCGACCCACTACCAGCCCCTGCCAGACGGTGCCGGCGCCGGCCACCAGCTCCCAGCCGAAACCAGCGCCGGTCGCCGGCGAGGGCAGCCCCCCCACCGTCGACACCCCCTCCTCTACCCCCAGCCCCCTCTCCCTCCGTTTCCCCTCCCCTTAAACCCCCTCCCCATCCTTCGAAAAACCCCCCCTCCTTCGCGGCCGGCGTCCAAACCCCCTCCCCGGCCCCGGTGAACATTTTCCGCCCCATCCCCCGCCATCCCCACCCCCTTTCCCCCCAAACCACCACCCAAAAAACCGAAAAAACCCTTTAATCGAAAAAACCCCAAATCGAAAATTAGGGTTTCGATTTGGGGGTTTTTCGGTTTTTAGGGTGGTGGTTTAGGGGGGAAAGGGGGTGGGGATGGTGGGGGGTGGGGCGAAAAATGTTCGCCGGCGCCGGGGAGGGGGTTTGGACGCCAACCGCAAAGAAGGGGGGTTTTCGAGGGATGGGGAGGGGTTTAAGGGGAGGGGAAACGGAGGGAGAGGGGGCTGGGGGTAGGGGAGGCGGTGTCGGAGGGGGGGGGCTGCCCTCGCCGGCGAAAATGGACCACCGGCGCAGGGGGAGGGATGGGATCTGGCGGTGGTGGCGTTGGTGGCTGGTGGTCGGCCGTTAGGGGTGGGGTGGGTCTTGGGTGGTTGGGGTATTTTTTTTATTTTTTTTATATTTTTAAAAGTTTTTTTTAAATAATTAATTAACTAATATTACAAAAACCAATTAGAGGCTGCCACATGGCATATTAGTCATTAATGACTAACGATGTTAACCGCTGTTAGTCATTAAGGGCATTTGGTGACATTTTTTTAAACTCAAGCGTATTTGGTGAATTTGAAAATTTTGATGGGTATTTGGTGAATAAAAAAATTACTTAGGGGCATTTCATGAAAAATCCGTTTTTTTTATAATTTAATTTTTATCTTATATTTTGGGGGCCCCTAAGTTGGAAAACTGGATGAACTAGACATAAAATTAGCCGAAACTGAAAAAGGGTGGTAAAATCTACTGGTTTTGACATTAATGGGTGTTATTTTGTAATTTCGAAAAAAACGGGTGGTTAGTTCAATACAAGGTACATTTTGGCCGGGGTGGTTATTTACAAAAAAATCCTTTGTTAAAACTATATCACATTCGGAATGTACGAAGTACTTCCTTGAGTGCATCTAAGCGCATAGGACTTATGTATTTGGTGATACATTTTCTCTTTATTAATCATATAGGAGGATAATCAGAAGTTCGGTGATACATTTTCTCTTTATTAACCATATAGTGGTACATTTTTGTATACTACTATGCATGTATAATGTACCATTAAAGTATAACTTTTGTGAATAGTATTTTTTGTGTACTATTATGCATGTAGTGGTACATTTTGCCATCATAATTTCCACCTTCAGGTTCCCATTATTTACAAAAATGACATCCGATTTACAAATTAAATACATAGGGCCTATACACCAATACTTTCCGTACTTCTTCCCCCCACAATTATGTGGAACGAAGAGGTAATAATTGTGAGATATAAGATATTCCCTCCGTTTTTAAATACTTGTTGTACATTTTTTTTCCAGCTGTTTTTAAATACTTGCTCAATTTCCTTGTTTGGAAACTTTTAATAATATTTAATTCATTTCTCTCACCTAGTGGACCCAACATAAATCATATTTTATTAATTTCATATTAGCTCTCCTCCAATTCTATCAACTACTTTTGTTTATTTACAATTTTTTATTCTTCCTCCTACCCCACTACCTCCATATTTTATTATTTTCTCCAATTTCTCCTTAAACTCTGCGCATGAAAAAATATAGCAAGTATTTAAAATGGATGGAGTATTCTTTTGTTGCACATAATTGTGGGCAGAGGAAGTATTAATCATCGATTATTGTTGATTTTTTTCTCAAATTTGACATAAGGAGATTATTGTATATTAAGACATTTAGGGAAAGTTATTATGTTGATATAGGTATAGTATAAATAATTAAATGAACCTGATTTACACTAATTTATTGTCAACCATTAACATTAGAGACATTATAACATATAGAAAAAGGTCAACTATATTAAAATAAAAATTTTATGTTAAAATAAAAGTCATTTGATATTAAAGGCCATAAAAGGTTAATTACTTTCAAATGAATTATATACTGGTCAGTATGAATAATGAAGGTCACTATATTGAAATTAAGGCCAATATATTTAACATAATATCATATCAAGTTTAAAATAATATTAAAGGTCAAACAAGTTTTAATAAAGGTTATAATGTTAAAAATAATGTTACCATGTGAAAATTAGAGTCACTATATTCAGTATAATGTCAGTTGCTTGCGTATATCCATAAACCTCAGATCCACAATACTATTATTAGTTTTATCCTAATGTAGGAAGTTATGATAAGTTATAGTTTAAAAAATAAAAGAAAAAGAAAATTAAAAATAGGGAAGGCAATAGGATTTCAGGGTTAAGAGTTTGGAAGTTTTAACCCATAAACGTTTTACAAGTTCCTAAAACTTGTTGGTGACTCTTTTATCTCTGACTTCCTTCCATTTGGACGCCACCATGCCTAAAAGCTTGATCACAGTGGGGCTCAAAGTCGAGTTTGAAAAATTCCCTACACAAGCTTAATTAATGACATAGCTCAAGATAAGGTTGCATGTCAATGGTTGTTATAGGAAAAAGGAATATAAGTTGCAATGGAGTTGGAAATGAGGAAATTGTCGTTGGAAATGAGGAAATTGTCTTTGACAATAATACATGCACTTGAAGGGGGTGGTGTTGATTAAGAAAGTCAGGATGAACAAATGAACGAAATTAGAAGTGGACTGAAGATGAATTTCGACTGGAGTTGTTTGGTATAAGACTTTAACATTTAGATGATATGTATAAAGAAAAATCTCTTATATATACTCTTAAAAGTGACGGTGTGAATATTAAGGATGGAATAAGAAAGAAGGCATTGAGAATTCATCAAATGGTAATGACCAATGAGATGGTCAAAGAAATTTTAAGAATACATATAGGAGAGTTTCAATTTTCAAGGTGAATGTATGAAGATGGTGACATAAATTATTGTGGTATTGGAAGGAATTCTCCCATTGTTGGGATAATTTAAATATGGATTAAGGACATCTTAGGTGATGAAAGCCAATATAGAACAAGGTTGAGGAGATCTTGTATGATTTTAAGTAAGTAATGACTATGCAATGAGATTCGTGGTGAGTCACAAAAAGGTTTATATATAAGGATTATTAAGGGAAAGCTTGGGACTTATTAAAACTTTCATAATGTTAAGGTACTAAATTGCGAGAAGCATCATAATTTTGGAATTTAAAGTTATGGATTAGTGTTGGCTATGATTATAAGTATGCATTGTATGAGAAAAAGGGTAATGTTTTATAAAAAAATGAAAGAGTTGAAAAGTATTATTGCAAGGATTGTTGGAGAGAAGTTACATCATCTTGGGAAGCGCTTGTAAAGGTGTAAAGACGAAATAGATGAAAGTAAAAGGTTATGTTGAAGTTAAAATAAGTTTCATAAGGAGATAGTAAAGGAAGGATATTTCTACCAAAGATAATCAGTTAATTGATAAATGGAAAAAGACAATGATAGTATTAAGTTTGAGGATGTATATTAATTGACACAATGAAATGAGTTTAATATTATGCTTTGGGTTGGAAATTGCACTTGCATCGCTATGAATATTAGGAGTTGAGTATTGTTATTCTTGGGATAAATTTATGGAATTTTACTCATAAAATTTAAGAATATGGAAGATCTTACAGGATATAAACAGTTGTGTGGGTTTTGGGTGAAGAGAATGGAGTTCGAATAATGTTTGCTACAAAGGGATGACACAAAAGTGGGAAAGTAAAGATGAAAGTTGTTGTGGATTGTCCTACACCTTCAAGGAGTTTTACGTTTAAAGTTTTAGTTCAATTAACAAGATGGTATATGAAGTGGAGAAGAATTACATTATGAAACATCATGGAGTGACGTAGGAGTATACTAGTAGAAAAAACTAAATGGGAAGCCCCAAATGGCAAGCGGTTATTGAATTCTGCTTCCAATAACACCCAAAATAAAAATAAAAACTAAAACAAGCAAATGGCAAGCGGTTTTTGGGTGAACCGCTTGCCAAAATGTAAATGGCATGCGATTTGGACATTGAACCGCTTGTCATTTGCTAAAAAAACCTAAAAGCGCGGTTCTCTCTCCTCTCTTCCTCCTCACGCCTCTTCTTCTTCTCTCTCTTCTCTTATTTCTCACGCTCATTTATCTCTCCTCTCTTATTTCTCACGTTTTCTCTTCTTCTCTATCCTTTCCCCTCATTTCATCCCCTCTATTCTCGATCTCCTTGATTTCTCTCTCCTCTCTCCTCTCCCCTCCCCTCCATTCTCAATCTCATTTTTCACGCCTCCTCTATCCTCTCTCCATCTCCTTCTCTTTTTCCACAACAACCACCAGCAACA
This sequence comes from Chenopodium album, assembly GCF_948465745.1. Taxonomy (NCBI): domain Eukaryota; kingdom Viridiplantae; phylum Streptophyta; class Magnoliopsida; order Caryophyllales; family Amaranthaceae; genus Chenopodium; species Chenopodium album. The sequence goes on along the minus strand of NC_137857.1, from coordinate 12,700,792 downwards.
ACCACCGAACAGCCCTCCTAACAGCTCGCAACACCCATCAGCCCACCCAACAGCCCGTAACAACGTCGATGAGCTTCTTTCTCTGTCTCATGAACTTCGATTTTCATGGTTTTTCATGTCAAATTCGACCATGAGTTTTCATGGTCGAATTTGACCATTAAAACCCAAATTTCAAGCTAATTTCGAAGTTTTGGTGGAATTCAAGGTATTTTCCCTTTTTTCTATGTTTTATTTTGTTTTTTAAGTAGTTTATTTTTTTTATTTTGTGGTGATGTGTGGTTGTATTGGTTTGTTTCAAGCGGATCTGGTTTTGGTGGGGGTCGTGGTGGCCTAGTGGGTGAGGTGGGTTTATTTTTGTTTTTTATATTTTCTTGAAATTTATGTTTGATTGACTTCGATTTTGTTTATATTAGTTGATTTGTTGAAGATTTTTGTTGAACTTGGTTTTGATTGTGATTTATTTTGGGGAAATTGATTTTCTAGGGCTGAAGTTTTGTTGTAGTGTTTTTCTTTACTTGATCTAAGTTGACCAAAATTGGAGCTGAGAAGAAACTTAAATGGCTGGTGGAGTTGATTTCAAGGAAGGCGGTCAAAGCTGGTGGTGTGGGTTGTGATGGTTGCGGTTGTGGGCTAGTGGCGGTGGTGGGTAGTGGCGGTAGTGTTAAGTAGTTTTTATTTTTTTTATTTATTTTTTTTTTAGGTGTTGAATTATAATGTAATATTACAACTAATTATTAATGGAAATATAAATTTTTATACATATGTTTTATTTTTGTGTATCAATTTTTGTGAAATTTTTTATTTTAAAAAAAAATTATTTATTTTTTTTAAGCCATAATGGGCAGCGACTTGGCACCAAAACCGCTGCTCTTTCACTACAAATGGCAAGAGGTTTTGAACCGCTTGCCATTTAAAAGGCTAATGGCAAGCCTCCTAAGCGCATGTGGTTCTAAACCTCTTCCCATTAGGGGGCTTGAACCGCTTGCCATTTAGTATTTTCTACTAGTGATATAATTAAGGACTATAAGAATATAAAGTCATTTTCTTATAACAAGGATTTGAATACGTGTGAAGAAAGATAATTGAATTTAAATATGGGTTGTTTAGGAATTTGTATACGAATTGAACATCCCATGATATAGAAAGAAACATTTATAGTTGAGGATAATCTAGGTTAAGGATTATGTTTTGGATTTAATGCAATGATTGTAGCATGGGAGTTGTTTAGGAAAGGGAAAGGTTGAAGCTTGAAATCGCGGGGGAAGAGATTTTAAATACACTAAGTAATTTCAGTGTTGCAGTTGATCGTAATGGTGAAAAAGTTAATCAAAGAAGGGTGACTACGTCAATATTAATGAAGAATGGAAGCTTGGTGCGAAAAGGTAGGTGATGATAAATGTGACGAATTTAAAGAGAAAACTCATAGAGGTCAGACACAACTCATCAGATTTGGGTGCACCTACAAGAAAATAAAGTATATAAAGAATTGAGAAGGTGTTTTGATGGCATATAATGGTTAATGAACTAGCAATTATGTGATCCAACATTGGATTTGGTAAGAAGTACAATGTAAGCATAGGAGAATCAAGGGGAACGATATTACTATACGAGATTCCAGGTTGAAAGTAAGATTGATTCTCAATGGATTATTGAAAATCGACTTAGGGCAAAACATGGAAACAATGTCCTTTAATTGCGGTAAACTTACTTGTAAGGAAATTACATCAAGAAGGTGGTGAGGCTCCATCGAGCACCTAAGAATGTTGTCTTAAACTACAAAGATTTTCTAGAAAGTTTGGATAAGTGAATACAAGAACGTTGGGTAAACAATGGGAAATGTGTATGATGATGAAATACATGTTGTGTCATTTTTTATTTCACGGTGAAAGGTACCTCGGGACTATAGGAGCTATCCAAGGTTAAGGGCTAGGAGTTTGTAAAAGTTTACCCAAATTACGGGTCATGAAACTTCTTAAAGGACAGAAAGGGAACCTAAGGTATGTTTTTATATAAAGAGGGTCTAGAACAAATAGTTAACAAAATGAACATGAGAATGAAAAAAAAAATAATACTCAAAGAAATTTTGGTGTGGCGTGATAATAATCACTGACTTGAAAACAAAATCCAGCACAACCAAGGTGCACAATTGTATTTGCCGATATGTTCCTTAAGGTTACACACACCACTCCCATACAAAGGCACTTTTGGGTGGGAGGTTGGAGACCAGTAAACTTATGCCCAAAGAGAAAATTGTGTTGGATTATTGTGTTTGATAATTGTGGTAATCTGATTTTTCAACCATATAGATATATAATGGAAGATGGAATAACCAAGAGTTGAAAAATCCAATGAGACAAAAAAATCAGAAATAATAGATAGTAAACAACCCCTTAAAACATCCAATTAATTACGTGTGTTAAGGGGGAGTTACAAAGGAAGGGGAAGTGAAAGAGACGTTGTTAAACTCAATTTTTCTTTCGCGCCCGATAAGGTGAGCTCCGTCCGGTGGGAGCTCTCGCTAGGTGGCGTGCCTGGCAGGGCGAGCTCCCGCCCGGTAGGGTGAACAAATGACAAAAATCAACTTTGCTCTCGTGCCTGGTCGAGTGGTCACCGCCTCGCCGGGCACCCAGACGTATAAAAAAACACTTATTCTCGCGCCCGGTCGGGCGAGAAGTCAGCTACCTTTTTTCTCTTTACTCCAACAAGGTATTCATGTTTATATGAGATTCGAGGAAGGAGTAGGAAAGGTGACTAACAAACTATCCTTGCAATGACCTTAGTAAAGTACATAGTGTTTTCATATACTAGTTAGGAGAGGTATGTATTGAATGGTGGTGTGATAATAATATCGAATTTATCGAGTTAGAGACCAATGTTGGTCTTGAGAGGAAAACTAGTCAGGATCTTTGACACAAGGAGTTCATAACATTTATCTATTAGAAGATTGCTATGGAATGTTTGAGGATATTGTTATTTATTATTACTCAATCATGACTCCTTAGTTGATTTGAGTAAAGGATTAGTTATATAACGAGTACACTCATCAAGGATGGCAATAAGTTAATAGTGTTGTAATTTAATCAAAGACTGGATAAAGAAAAAATGTCTTGAGTTGTTTGAGTGGATTTGAGTGGAGTTACGGGACGTAACTCATTTTCTTTATGGGGAGTAGAGTGCGATAGAAATTCATGCTTTTTCCCTTAATTTTAGTACTTTAAGTGCCTTTTCAGTCAATTTTGCACTTGATTTTGTAATTGGGTGTAGACACCTTATACACTAGTTTGTGTAAGTTTGTGTTTAAGGGTGTATATTACACAATAGTTTGTGTAAATTTGGTAATGAATCCGTTATCTTACACACTAGTTGTGTAAGTTGGTTATTTTGTGCGCTAGTTTGTGTGTGAATAAATAGATGAGGTAGAAATTAAGTATCACAAAAGTACAACAACTAAAAGAGTTCCAAGGAAATTTTTAGAATTTACAAGCATTTATTCGTTTTCAAACGAGCTTTTTCTTGTGTTCGTACCTAAGTTTCGAGGACAAAACTTCTTTTAAGGGAGGTAAACTGTAATACCCCTTTTTAATGTATTATTATATATTATTTAATTATTTATAATTCAGGGACAAAAATTCTTTTTAGTGCGGTTTTTTCACCAAATGCCCTTGAACTTTTCAAAAATTCACCAAATACCCTCAAGTTTTTCTAAATTCACCAAATACCACTGACGTTTGTTAATATTCACACCGTGACCTCAAAATATCCCTGACGTTAAAGTTCCGTTAGCAATAAAATTTAATTCACCAAATGCCCTAACTTCGTTAAATAATTACGCAAAATACCCTTATTTTTGGAAGTACAACTTCTAGTTTGAAATTTAAGAAAACTAGCCGTTAGCTTTGATTCTCAACCTATTTTTGCATAAGTACTCGATACATAGCATCCCTATTATTTGCTTAACCACAAATTTTTAACACCATGAGTTATCAATTGAAATCATCCTCCTCATTGTATGAGTACTTTTGTGTAAGAGTTGCAAACATCTTTATTCATAAAAAGAAGTGCTTGAGACCTCGCAAACAGTGAAAAAGAGGGTCAAATGAAATAGAGGTGATTACTTACAGGCTTGGACGGAAAATGAATCGGGCTTATGTTTCATATTTTGTCCAACGGTCAGCAAACTCAAGCCCCTTTTTTGCGGCTTGACAATAAATTTATACCCACCATAGTAAACAGCCTGGGCTTGCCCACGGGCTAACGGACTCAGAACTTCTTACTACAAATTTCTTCTACAATAACAAGATTTGTTTGCAACTTTTACACAAAAGTACTCATACATTTAGGAAGATGATTTAGATTGATAACTCATGGTGTTAAAAATTTGTGGTTAAGCAAATAAGAGGATGCCATGTATCGAGTATTTATGCAAAAAATGAGTGAGAATCAAAACTAGCGGCTAATTTCTTTAAATTTCAAACTAGACGTTGTACCTCCAAAAATAAGGGCATTTTGTGTAATTATTTAACAAAGTTAGGGCATTTGGTGAATTAAATTTTACTGCTAAAGGAATTTTAATGTCAGGAGGTCACGGTGTGAATATTAACAAACGTCAATGGTATTTGGTGAATTTTGAAAAACTTGAGGGTATTTGGTGAATTTTTGAAAAGTTCAAGGGTATTTGGTGAAAAAACTGTTTTTAGGGAGGTAGACTATAATACCCCTTTGTTTTATGTATTATTATACATTATTTACTTATTTATAAAATATATTTTAAGGGTCAAATAGTTTTAATTATGAGATTTTAAATAAATAATTATTACTTTTGGTCAAAGGTTGTACAATAATTGACTCGATCAAAGGGTGGTATGTAAAATAATCTACATAACCATTCAAACATAGCCCATGTTCATTTACCAGGCTTAACCATTTTATTCTTATATTTGGGACAAATATATCATCATTCTAGTTCCTAATTTTATTTTATGCTAAGATCTGCTCTACTCTGCTCTGCTGACTCCTGCTCTGCTTTGCCCGGAAGCTTAAAAGAACAGGGCCTTAACCTATTCTACACTATAACTACTCTTTTAATCCCCAAATTCCCCCCCCCCCCCCACAAAAAGATAACAAGTAAAAAAGGGTTAGTTTTCTTTTCCTTTTTTTTTTCTTTCTTTTCCTTTTTCCTTCTTTTTCTTTCCTCCTTTCTTTTCCCTTATTTCTCACGTGATATGTCACCCCTTGTGATTACTTTTTGCCATGAAGGTTGCCGCTGGGACCCACATGCTACCGCCGGCTGACCTCCGACCACCATCCGTGACTCTCCTTCTTTCTCCTTTTTTTAATTACTAATTATCTTCATATTTATATTAAGGAGGTTTTGATTTTAATTGTTCAAAACATGTTTAGTTAGTATCAAAATCTTGTTTTAATAATTAAAAAGTATAAATTCATATTATATAGTTGATTTTTAATTTTCAGATTTTATAACTCATTAAGTTAGCATTTTAAAGTATTTAAAGGCTTGATTTTAAGGGTTATTGTAAAAATTGATTTGGGGCTTTTGTATGCCTGATGATTTTATTAATAAAGTTTTGAATAGTTTTTAATTAAGGAATATTGCTAGAATTTTATTTAAAGTAGTAGTATTGTGCTTTTAATGAAAGGGTTTAATTACCCATCAAAAAAGAAGTTAATTAGAGGTTTTAAAATAATTTTCACATTATTTAGAGTGATTTAAAATGAGTGTAAGTCGCTGATAATTGTGTATACTAGGGTAATTAATATAGAGTTATTGTCTCTTTATGTAGGAGACTTGATTTGGGAAGTGTTGTAGTGTATTTCGGCTACTTTTAGGGCTTATGTACATTCGCGTACTCGGTAATTATTTAAGTGTGTAGATGCATTCTAGGCTTTGTTTGATTAATACCAAGGTTATATCATGATAGGTATTGGTTGAAATTGTTGATTGGAATATTAATTTTGGCGATTGAATTATGAAGTATGAATTATTTGAGAAAAATTGTTGATTGAAATTAATTATGTTGGCATGTTGAGTATAAACCACACTTTTATTATTGGCATGATTGAGATCATGTTCAATTAAACTAAATATTTAATTAGTTTAGAATATTGCAAGGAAATTTTGTTACAGTTCATATAATTTTTATTAGTGCTATAAGCATGGAAAAGAACCTATTTAAGTGTCTATGTACACAAATATTAAATTATATTTTGGTGCCTAAGTGCACTTAAGGTTTTCCAAATACCGAGGGATAGGATTTGAGGTACTTAACAATCAACATTAAATTAATGTGGTCACTAATAATTCAAGAATTAAATTGGTATGTTTGATTGCTTGAATAAGTATTATGATTATTTGTGTTATGGTTTTAGAGTCATCACCAAGTCTAAAAACATGTAAACAACGTAAAGTGAAAGAGATTACACACTCTTGTGCCTCGAGTATGAACATGTAGGGGGAGTTATGCGACTTTATGTTTAATTTGACCAAAACTTCTCCTGGGAGTACTGGATACTGTATTTTCCTTTTTATTATGCGTAAGAATTCCGCCACTTAGAAGTGGTTTTTTTATACGGGCATGGTTAGGAGGAACTTGTTTGATGCGTAATCAAATTAAATAAATAAACATATTTGTCTTATGATGGTGTAATGTTGAACTCAGGGATACATGTAAGTTAATTGATGCTAGGTTATATGCGTGTTAGTGTGTTTCGATTTCGCCTATGTACTAACATTGTTGATTATTGTGTTTTATGTTTATTTGGCCTTATCTTTATCTTGGCCCTACGACGACCCATTTCTTATGGTGAGTAGTAAGGACAATTAAAGGGAAGATTTTCAGGTGTTGCAACATATTGATGTTGGAGGTTTGAGCGAACAACGAATCTTATTCTAGTTTTATGTTGAATATGTGTTTACTATTGATTATTGGTTTACTATTGTTGTTTAATTAATGAGAGTAACACATTACTTTTAAATATTCGTTTAGTTTTGAAAGGGCCTACAATGGTTCCAAGTTGTAGGTTTGACTTCGTTTAAATTTGGCTTGACTTTACTTTTGCTTGGTGGACTCTTGGACTTGGACTTTGTTTTGAAAGATTTTGAAAATGTCTTCCGATGTGTAAGTTTGATAAATGCCTTAGCCATTATCACGGTGGCGGTAATGCCTTGGTTATTTCCTACTTTGTATTTTAAAAGGGTAAAAAAAGTATTACAAAAGGGGGTAATTTCAAGGATGTTACAGTTTTTATGTCTACTTTCTAACTGCAAAATTTGAGAATTTTTAAACATCGTTTGCTATTAAACTGGATTGTTTTGTGCGTACTGGTCTATTTTGGTCCGAATTGGAATAAGTTTTTGTTTTGGTTCATTTTTGCTCGAATTGTGCTGCGATTTGAAAGGAATGTTGTCCTTCGAATGAGTGTATTATTCCGACAGAGGGTTTGGAATTATTAGAAAGCTAATTATTTAGTGAGGTCAAGTGATCGGAATGCCTGGTTGGAGGTCGCTTTCAATCAGTAGTATTAATGTATAATTAATATTACAGCTTAATCTTGACTGAACCCTTCGGGCCACAACCAAGAAACTAACTAGCCAAAGCGACGAATTAATTCAGAAGTAATTAATGAGGCGCCCGAGTAATTAATATTTAGACGTCGGAAATTCGAGCTTGGAACGTCGAAACCGAGCGTCGGAAGTCGAGTCGAAAATAATAAAAGACGAGACGAGAAAATACTAATAAATCAACATAATTCCCAAAATACCCTTAGCATCATAATTTCTTGAGCAAACCGAGTGCTAGGGGCATATAGCCTAGCATGGTGGCTAGCATGCACACCAAGCCGAGCCTAGGCTGGCTGGTGTGTGCTAGCGAACTTGAGCTAGCATGGCTGCCGCAGCCATGTGCGCGCATGAGGCCAGCTGCAGCCCACACTCATGGTGCATGGCTTGCTGGCCGAGAGTACACCCAGCAGCCCATGGCAGCAGTAGCCCGCACACGCATGCTGGGCCTGCTGGTCGTGGGTAGTCGCAAGCAAGGCACCAAGGGATGGCAACCCACATGGGGTGTCTCGGTGCCAAAGTGGGGCTGCCATGTGGCGCAAAGCAAGAGAGTGTGAGGGAGTGAGGTGGTCGGTTTCTAGAGAAGGACTTGGGAGCAAGTTTGGTCCGCCCTTCCTCCAAATGGTCCTCACCTACCCTCTCATGTGAGCTTGCCACTTGTTAATTTATTAGTAGCTTGATTATTAATTTTATTTTAGTTTTAAAATAAAATGGAAAAATCAAATTGTCCTACATTGATGGGAGAGCTTTTCTCACTCTTGCTTTTCCCTATAAATACCCAAGTTGGGGTATTGGGAAAGGCACTTGAGTAAGTGTTGAAAAAGGCATTACCATTGTGAAAACCTTTGAACACATTAATTACTCGGGTTTTTGGTCGGGCCTTGCTAGCTCCAAGGCAATAGACTGTTGTCGGTGGTCGAGTTGTGGGTAGAATTTCGTTGTAGGTCTTCGTGCAATGGAGACTTAAGCTTTCGAAGTAAGAGCCCCTTGTGGTGGGCGAAGCACACGCCAAAGGTATAATCACTATCCTAATCTTGTCGTTAAGTTAATTATGCTTTATTGTTTTAATTATTATGAGTGTGGTCTTGGCTTGGGTTTTATTCCGCGGTGAGTCGAACTCATCAAACCTCAACAACGGTATCACAGCCTCGCTCGTTTATTTTTATTATAATGTTTTTCAAGGTTATTTATGGCTTATTTTTCTTGTTTTAAGTTGCTAATTAGATTAGTGGCTCGGTTTTATTATTTTAATCCCGTTTTACATACAGTTTTTGGCCCAGAACCCAAATTTTCGCCCAAAGAACAACTATAACAATAATAATAAGTAACAATAACAATTATAATAATAACACCAACAATAATAACAAAATAATAAAAACAACAACTCTCCTTCTCACTTTCATCCGTTGAACCTCCTACTCTAAACTCCGTTAAATATAGCTTATGGGCTTTCTCCTCCATAACATAGTATATGATTGATATTTGCAAAAAACTTTAACTGCTGATTAATTTCACATACTATACAAAAAATCTAATTATATAGAAATCCTTACGCACAACAAAATTAAGAAATAATTAAATTGGAATCAGAATAACCAATTTTTCACGAGGCATAAATGGGAAAAAATCAACATGTTCAGGGAAGGAAGGTAGTTTGGAAACGCCTCAAAATGTCGTAAGCCACAGGTGGAAGCAGCTGAATTTTTTGTTTCCACCTGTGGATTACAAAATCTATAGGCGTTATGTTGAAAACGCCTAAAGATTTCGTAACCCGTAGGTGGGAACGAAAAATTCAGGCGTTTCCACCTACTAGATACGAAAGACTGGATACTTAATATTTGGGCGTATTCTCTAAATTTTTTTGTAAAAAAAAAAAAAAAAACTAAAAGCTGATGCTGGTTGTGGTGGCTTGGTGGCTAGTGTTGTTTGTGGTGGTGATGAGATGGTGATGGCGGTGGTATTAGTGGTTGGTAGGGGAGATGGTTGTGCTAATTCAATGGTGAGAAAGCTCCGAAGCTGCTGCAATGGAGGAGAAAGTTGCTTAGCCACTTTCATGGAGAATTAAAAGTAGGTGCCTCCATGGATGATGTTTAGGCCAAAATCTGCTTGCTATATTCGACCAGGTTTTATAGGACAACGGCTAGATTAAAAAGTATGCAGATGATAGTGTAGGTTCAATAAATGAGGGTGAATAACCTACGAAAGATGAACAAAGGGGAAAGGGAAGAAGAGACACAAGATGATGACGCAGAAAACCCCAGGAATAAGGGTAAAATTGCGGGTGGCATTGAGTCCACCAATCTACTAGTTTGAGAATTAAATATATGCACAATACTTTTGTGATCAAGAATGAATGTGTAACTTAGTAATAACTCCTAATGACTATGAAATATGATGCTTAGGCTCGTATCTTGTGTTTTTACAATGGTTTTTCATCCTTTTTATAATAGGAGAGCCTTTTGAAGTCTTGTAACAACTTCTTTGGTGATTCCTTGAAAGTAAGAGTTTTGATATGTCCATTTTATATATATATTTACCCCCGTCCCTTGGTCATAATTAGTAGTGTTTTTGGCTCTTTCGAGCCACTTTTGTTACTAATTGGAGTTTTCTAGTGTTTTTGTAGTCTTTGTTGAGTTTTGTAGGAAATTGCCTCTTTGGAGCTATTTCCCGGGTTTTAATGGAGCAACTACGACATTGAGAGAGAGCACGACCATCGTTGAAGCCCAAGACCGGCTAGAGCCATCGATCCGGCGATTAAGGGCTCGGTATTTGGAATACCGAGGTTTGGACCGAGTATTCAAGACCCGAAGAGGAGATTCGGATTGGGCCGAGGAGTCGAGCCCAATCGAAGTCCAAGCTTCGAGTAGCCACAAGGGCCCGATCGGGCAATCTTAGCCCCGATCGGGCGAGGTGCGCAGCAAGGAAGGCTATGCGTGGCCAAGGCGCTCCCGATCGTGCGAGGCTTAGCACGATCGGGCAAGGCTGCTACATAGAGAGCACGAAGAAAAAGGCGCGCCCGATCGGGCGGCCCTTAGCCCGATCGGGCGCGTGTTTCTGGAGAGCCTTGTTTGTCGAGGCACTTAGTTTCTAATTAGGAGTTGTTAATTATTTCGTTTAAGTACGTTTTTAGGAGGATTATTTTGGGTACTCTTTCCCTTTTACTTTCTCTCTCTACTTAGTATTTTCTCTCTCTAGGCTTTTCTCTCTATTTTCCCTTGTTCTTGACTACTTTGTAATTTCGCCGTCTTAGTACAATTTCTATTTTAATTAATTTCAGTAATTTCTTCCTCTCAATTCCTTATGACTTATTTTATTACTTTGCATGCTTTAGATTTAATTATGTCCGAGTAATTTAATTCTAGGGTTTATGGGGATCCATAATTAATATGAAGGGATAATTTGTTTTGTTGATTATTGATATTGCATGATAATTTCTTATTGAATTGTTTTAATTCTTTGCAATAAGATTATGAATCGAGCAATGTAATTTGATTGTGAATGTTTAGCAATATTGAATTGATGAATCGAGCAGATGTTAATTTGATATTAAAGGCTAATTTCAATAGGAACTTAGATCTAGTAAGTTGCGAGAGCCTGTTAGATCTATGTTGATTAATAAATTGCGAGAGCCTGTTAATCATGTTATTTGTGCAATTATGATTAATTAATTGTTATGTTTTATCCCGGAATATTAATTATTGGTGAACCTATGACCCTAGGCCTTCTTATTATCGACTTGCTCCCTAAACTTAATCTTCGTAGTATAGTTTCATATTAAAAATAACAACTCGGTTACTTTAATAATTTAGATTATACTAATTAATTAGGATTAGAAAGACCAGTTTCCCTGTGGATTCGACCCTACTTCCCTATCTACTTTAGTTAGAGGATTTAGGTAATACTTTTGATTAGGTAATACGACTTTAGCCTGTCAAGTTAGCTGCCAGGTCCAGCTTAGAGATTTATGCCATGTTCACTTTTAGCTTATCCATTGCCTTTTGACTTGTTCTTTGCCCATGATCAGTTAGAGAATAGTGGGAGTGTCCTCCATGAAAGTAGGAGAGGTAGTTTGGCTCTTTGATTTGGTCTTCAACAAATGTGGACTGATTTGTGGTGCAGATACAATTACCATTTCCAATTGACTTATTCTTGGTGGGAAATATCTCTTTCTTGATCGTAGGAAAGCTTATAACAACTTTGACTTTGTTCAAACTCGGATTCTCTTAGAATAATCCTTGGAAATATCTGTGTTTGATTTTGTTTAATACCAAGAATCTGGTAGCTGATCACGTAGCAATCTGTAACCTGCAATCTAGCAACCTGTGACCTGTAATCTATGAACCTGCAGACATCTGAACCTATAGTAAAAATTTAATTAGGCACAATAGTTTGCCCCCAGCTTGTCTTTGGGATGTACCTATTGCATCTATGTGGCAAGCTTAATGATTTTGAAAGATAAACTTTGACATGAGTAACGGAAAGATAAAATTTTCCCAAGATAATTCTTTAGATTTGAAAAGTTACAATAGTTTCTTGGTATTAAAACTTTGATCTTATCTTTTGAACTTATGCTTTACTTTGCTCATGGGGGCAAAGGTTTTCATTCGTTAGTTTTTCTTTGGACTTTGAACATTTGATGCTAGGTTCTTTGGAATAAAATAGACTTTGATTTTACTTTGGTTGTTCTACGATTGTGCTTTTGCTTTTAATATCTTTGGTATTTGGCGCATTGGCCCTTAGTACGTCATAGCTTTGGACCTCATTGATACCAGGCGCATTATTGGCCCTTGGTTATAGTTTTACTTAGAACTCAAATTGTATCTCTAGGATTCAGGTTGTCACTTTGAATCTGTAAGGAAAGAGGTTAGAGATGATCGTTGGTGTTGTCGCTAAAAGCCCTCCGATGCTTAAATTAGTACTGATTTGATGGAAAAAAAATCAATTTAAAGCAATAAACATAAATATTGATATAGTTCCACTTTATATAGCGTTTTACCCCCGTCCCTTGGTCATAATTAGTAGCGTTTTTGGCTCCTTAGAGCCACTTTTATTACTAATATGCGTTTTCTAGTGTTTTCGTAGTGTTTGTTGAGTTTTGTAGGGAATTGCACCTTTGGAGCACTTTCTTGGGATTTTATGAAGCTACTACGAGCATTGGAGGAGTTTGACTGTCATTGAAGCCCAAGGCCGGCTAGAGCCATCGAGCCGGCGATTAAGGGCTCGGTATTTGGAATACCGAGGTTTGGACCGAATATTCAAGACCCGAAGAGGAGATCCGGATTGGGCCGAGGAGTCGAGCCCAATCGAAGTTTCAAGGCTCGGAGTGAAGGCGCGCCCGATCGAGCAAGCTTAGGCCCGATCGGGCGATGTGCGCAGCAAGGGAAGCATCGAGCTAGGCGCGCCCGATCGTGCGAGGTTTAGCACGATCGGGCAAGGCTGTTGCGTGGGAGCACGAGGAAAAAGGCGCGCCCGATCGGGCGGCCCTTAGCCCGATCGGGCGCGTGTTTTCTAGAGGGCCTTGTTTGTCGAGGCACTTAGTTTCTAATTAGGAGTTGTTAATTATTTTCGTTTAAGTACGTTTAGGATTGTAATTTTTACTTACTCTTTCTTTTTCACTTTCTCTCTCTACTTAATATTTTCTCTCTACTTTACCTTTGATCTCGACCACTTTGTAATTTCGCCGTCTTGGTACGATTTCTATTTCAATTAATTTCAGTAATTTCTTTCTTTCAATTCCCTTATGGCTTACTTTATCATTATGCATGTTTTAGATTTAATTATGTCCGAGTAGTTTAATTCTAGGGTTTATGGGGATCCATAATTAATATGAAGGGATAATTTGTTATCGTTGATTATTGACTTTGCATGATAATTTCTTATTGAATTGTTTTAATTCTTTGCAATTGGATTATGAATCGAGCAGATGTAATTTGATTGTGAATGTTTAGCAATATTAAATTGATGAATCGAGCAGATGTTAATTTGATATTAAAGGCTATTTTCAATAGGAACTTAGATCTAGTAAATTGCGAGAGCCTGTTAGATCTATGTTGGTTAATAAATTGCGAGAGCCTGTTAATCATGTTATTTATGCAATGTTGATTGATTGATTGTTATGTTTTATCCCGGAATATTAATTATTGGTGAACCTATGACCCTAGGCCTTCTTATTATTGATCTTCTCCCTGAACTTGATCTCCGTAGAATTGTTTCACATTATATACAACAAATTGGTTACTTTAATAATTTAGACTATATTAATTAATTAGGAGTAGAAAGACCAGTTTCCCTGTGGATTCGACCCTACTTCCCTATCAACTTTAGTTAGAGGATTTAGGTAATACTTTTGATTAGGTGATACGACTTTAGCCTGTCAAAATTTGGCGCCGTTGCCGGGGAGACGGTTTTATTTTTATTTCTAATTGTTTTTGTAGTTTAGATTATTTTTCCCTTTTGCCTCAAAGGACATTAGTTCTTTGAGGTAGTTCTAATATCTGTCTTTTTAGTTCTTTGTTTATGCCCAGGTGTTCCAGATCAGGTTACATTCCATTCGATCCTGAGATCGAACGCTCGTTTCATAGACAGAAGAATTTTTACAGGCAGATCCTAGCAGGTTCTGGGAGTAATAATATTCCTAGAAATCCATTACCTACTTCTAGTGATTCGGAGCATTCTTCTGATTCAGAACTAGAGATGGGTACACCACCACCACCTCCACCTCGCAAGCTTAGCGATTATTCGCAACCATCGCTGACGGATTTTCCACATCTATCTCCTACGCCCGATCTCGAGGGAGTCCAGTTCGAGATCAAGCCCCAGTTCATAACGATGATAGAAAGAAAGCAATTCAGTGGAGCAAAGGGTGAAGATCCTAATCTTCACATTGCAGATTTCTGTCAATACTGCAATACTATTAGGCAGAATGGGGTAACGCAGGATCAAAATCAGGGAGATTCTTTTTCCCTTTTCTTTATGTGGAAAAGCTAAATTATGGTTTAATGGTTTGAATAGAGCTGCACTTGGTATTACTAACTGGGAGACTCTTGCGTTGAATTTTTATAATAAATATTACCCTGCAGAGAAAACAGCTCTATTGAGAAGCGCTATCCAGAATTTTGCCCAAGAGACAGATGAAGCATTATATGAAGCTTGGGAAAGATTCAAGGATCTGCAGAGGGAGTGTCCCCACCACAATTTGGCGAAGTGGCAGTTGATTCAAGCTTTTTACAATGGTTTAGGAAATGCATCTAGGACAATTTTAGATTCCGCAGCTAGCGGTAGATTTATGAATTTAAATGTTGATGATGCAGGTCAGGTTATTGAAGATATGGCAATCCATAATTCCCAATATGGGAATGCTAGAGGTTATGCTAACAAGGGCAAGCATCATGTTGATTCAGTCACTTTATTGCAAGCCCAGCTTACTTCTATTTGTCAGAAACTAGATAATCTTACTACTAACAATCCTAATTCTGTTGCTAATGTTTCTGCTATTTCCAATAATGCTAATGATGCTTTCTGTGAAAATTGTTGAAGTGTAGGTCATTATGAACAAGATTGCAGGAGTTCAATGGAGCAAGTTAATGCTTTTCAAACCTATAAGCAAAATAACCCATACTCCAATTCCTATAATCCTGGCTACCGGAACCATCCCTACCTATCTTACCGTAGCACCAATGTTCAAAACCTTCCACCTCCACAACAACCACAACAAGCACCCCCTCCACAGCAGAAATATTACCATCCTCATGCTAACCAGAAACCCCCATCACAGCCCCCTACTACATCTTCTGACCCTGCTTTATCAGAAATTAGGGCAATGCTGACCAATATGCAAAAACATATGGAGAGTAGAGACCAACAGATTGACTCTATTATAGCCCATAATAAAGTCATGGACACCCAAATTGCCCAATTGTCCTCTACCCTTCAATCTCGTCAGCAGGGAGCTTTACCAGCGCAGGGAATTGAACCTACGGATCATGCAAATGCAATCACCCTAAGGACTGGTTCACACTACGATGGGCCCCAAATGCCCAAAGAGGATGAACCTGATTTAATTAATATTGCTAATCCTGATTCCGTTGTACCAATTTCCCCTGCAGGGCTGCAGGGTAAAATTCCTGATACTAATATTTCTGATGTTTCATCGCAGGGTACAACCTCAGGGAAGGATGCACCCCAGGAGAAGAGTAGGGAAGCACCACCAGTTATCAAGCTACCTTTTCCCAACCGTCACTTGAAGACTAAGTTGGATAAGCAGTTTGGTAAGTTTTTGGAGGTAGTAAAAAATTTGCAGGTAACAGTTCCTTTCACAGAACTTATTACTCAGGTTCCTGCATATGCTAAATTCATGAAAGACATATTGACTAGGAAAAGGGCTTTTAATGAGGTAGAAACTGTAGCATTCACTGAGGAATGTATTGCACTTTTACAAAATAAATCCCCTCCTAAATTAAAGGATCCCGGTAGTTTTTCTATCCCTTGTCATATTGGAAATGTTTTCATTGATAAAGCATTATGTGATCTAGGTGCTTCTGTTAGTGTAATGCCATCGTCTGTTTGTGCTAAATTAAATATGGGAGATTTAAAAGTTACTAATATAACATTGCAAATGGCAGACCGTTCTGTTAAATACCCCGTAGGTATTTTAGAGGATGTACCTGTTAGAGTCGGTAAATTTTTTATCCCTGTTGATTTTGTTAATTTAGACATGGCTGAGGACACACAAATTCCCATTATATTAGGTAGACCTTTTCTCCACACTGCAGGAGCCATTATTGATGTAAAAAATGGTAAACTAACCCTTTCGGTTGGCGATGATAATATCACTTTTAATTTAGGGAAAGTTTTGAAAGGTCCAATGCTTGAGGAAAATTGTTATTTAATTGATGTGCTTGATGTGATGGATGATATTTGTGAGGAGAGCTTACCACAGGTTCTTGCAAGGGACCCCTTGGAGGAAATTCTTTGTGGAAATTTGTCTGCAGGTGACATGAGCGTATGGAGCAAGGAGGTGGATGATATAGAAAGAGCTCTTGCCACCGAGGAATTTGATCCTAATGATTGTGTGAAGGTAGTAAATTTGGTTCAGGAATCAAAACCTGCAGAGGTGAAGAAACCTGAACTAAAACCTCTCCCTTCTCATTTAAAATATGTTTTCCTTGATGAGCAGGAATTGTACCCTGTGATCATTAGTACTGCACTGGATGACCCACAAACTTCCCAACTTCTAGAGGTTCTAAGAACCCACAAAAGGGCAATAGGGTACAGTATTGATGATCTCAAGGGTATAAGCCCTGATTTTTGTATGCACAGGATACACTTAGAGGACAACTACAAACCCTGTATTCAACCTCAGAGGAGGTTGAATCCTAATATGCAAGAGGTAGTCAAGAAAGAGGTTATGAAATTACTTGATGCAGGTATTATCTATCCTATTTCTGACTCTAAATGGGTAAGTCCTGTACAGGTGGTTCCTAAGAAGGGTGGGATGATTGTTGTTAAGAATGATAAAAATGAATTAATTCCCACTAGAACTGTCACAGGGTGGCGTATGTGCATTGACTATCGTAGATTAAATATCGCCACTAAAAAGGACCATTTCCCTCTCCCTTTTATTGATCAAATGCTTGAGAGGTTAGCAAATCATAAGTTCTTTTGCTATTTGGATGGGTATTCGGGATTTTTCCAAATCCCGATCCACCCTGACGATCAGGAAAAGACTACATTTACATGCCCTTATGGCACTTTCGCATATCGTAGAATGCCTTTTGGTTTATGTAATGCACCTGCTACATTTCAACGTTGCATGATGAGTATCTTTTCTGAGTTCATAGAGTCTATCATGGAAGTCTTTATGGATGATTTTAGTGTTTATGGTTCTTCATTTGATGCATGTCTAATTAACCTTGCTAAAATCTTGAAAAGATGTGAAGAATGCAATTTGGTCCTAAATTGGGAGAAATGTCACTTTATGGTGACGGAGGGAGTAGTCCTGGGTCACATTGTATCTGATAAGGGCATACAGGTAGACAAAGCTAAAATTTTAGTGATTGAGCAATTACCTCCCCCAGTTAATGTTAAGGGAGTTAGGAGTTTCTTGGGTCATGCGGGGTTTTATCGCCGTTTTATCAAAGATTTTTCTAAAATTGCTAAACCACTAACTCAGCTTTTGCTTAAGGATGCCCCTTTTGTTTTTACTGACGAGTGTCTTGAGGCTTTTGACAGGATTAAGCAGGCTTTGATATCGGCACCCATCATTTGTGCTCCCGATTGGAACCTTCCATTCGAGATTATGTGTGATGCAAGTGATTTTGCTTTAGGAGCCGTGCTTGGACAAAGGAAGGATAAAGTTTTGCACGCTATTTATTATGCAAGCAAAACTTTAGATGAGGCCCAAGTCAATTATGCCACCACAGAAAAGGAGTTTCTTGCTGTTATATATGCTTTAGAAAAATTTAGATCATATCTTGTTGGTTCTAAAGTCATTGTTTTTACTGACCATGCAGCTTTGAAATATCTAATATCTAAGGCGGAATCCAAGCCAAGGCTACTCCGGTGGGTTCTTTTGCTCCAAGATTTCAATATAGAGATAAGAGATAAAAAGGGAGCAGAGAACGTAGTGGCAGATCACTTGTCACGTATCAAGTATGATGAGGGTAAGGATTTTCTTCCTATAGATGATTCGTTCCCCGATGACAACCTGTATGCAGTAGTAGAGAATCACCCTTGGTATGCGGATTTTGCTAATTATTTGGTGGGTGGTACTCTACCTCCTGACTTGTCCTACCAACAGAATATGAAATTCCTTTCTGATGTTAAACATTATTTTTGGGATGATCCTTTTTTGTTTCGTGAGTGTGCAGATGGATTATTTCGCAGGTGTGTTCCCGAATGGGAAGTTCACGGCGTCCTTACAAGTTGCCACACTTCACCCTATGGTGGACATCACGGCCCCTCTAAAACGGTGGCTAAGATTAACGAGTCAGGCTTCTTTTGGCCTACCATGTTTAAAGACGCTAACACTTTTGTGCAGGCTTGTGACTCTTGCCAGAGGACTGGCAACATTTCGCGGAGGCATGAGATGCCCCAAACTGGGATTCTTGAAGTTGAAATATTTGACGTTTGGGGTATCGATTATATGGGGCCGTTCCCATCTTCCAATGGGAATTGTTACATACTTGTAGCCGTAGACTATGTGTCCAAATGGGTTGAAGCCATAGCATCACCAACAAATGACTCCAAGGTAGTCATCAAGCTATTCAAGAAGATCATATTTCCCAGGTTTGGTGTTCCACGAGCCATTATTAGTGATGGGGGTACCCACTTCCACGAGAAACAACTGGACAACTTACTTAGGAAGTATGGTGTGTATCATAGAACCGGGCTTAGTTACCATCCCCAAACTAGCGGTCAAGTTGAGGTCTCTAATAGGGAAATCAAGGCGATCTTAGAGAAGGTAGTAGCCAAGTCTAGGAAGGATTGGAGTATGAAGCTAGATGACACGCTTTGGGCATACCGAACAGCATTTAAGACACCGATTGGTACTTCACCTTATAGACTGGTTTATGGTAAGGCATGTCATCTTCCCGTAGAATTGGAGTACAAAGCTTTTTGGGCAATCAAGGAGCTTAATATGGATTCTAAGGCCGCGGGTAAGAAGAGACTTCTCCGACTCAATGAGTTGGATGAGTTTAGATTGTCGGCATATGACAGTGCACGCATCTACAAGGAGAAGACCAAGAAGTGGCATGACAAGAGGATCTTACCGAAAGAGTTTGTGCCGGGCGATAAGGTTCTTCTCTTTAACTCTAGATTAAAGATTTTTCCAGGAAAGTTGAAATCTAGGTGGTCCGGTCCCTTCACTGTCACAAAGGTGAATAAGTTTGGTTCGGTGGAGTTGGTGAATGACAAGGGTGAAGAGTTCAAGGTAAATGGCCAAAGATTGAAAGTGTATCATGAAGGTGCTACTATTAGGGATGTGGAGGAGACTCTCCTAACTCCACTTCCTAAATGAGCTCAAAGGTGGTAAGAAGGTCGTGCGGGACCTAGATAAACCAGCGCTTTGCGGGAGGCAACCCGTATTTCTTGCTTTCTAGGCTAGTTCCTTTTCTTTGTTTTTATTTTTTTTTAGAGAGGTGAGAAGAGTGATAATTTTACCATCTACTAGTGTTGTTGTACAGGTATGAATTCGACAGGTAAAGGACTTAGAAAAAATTTGAAGAATAAAAGAATTCGGAGTCCATGGCCAGGTACGGGCCCGATCGGGCGAGGCTCGCCCGATCGGGCGCGCAAGGGAGGAAAAAATCGGAGTAAAATTCGCCCGAACGGGCGAATACACCCGATCGGGCGCGCAAGCAGACCTGATTTCAGAGACAATTTTGCCCGATCGGGCGCATTTTTGTGGAAAATCGAGTGAAGGAAAAGAAATGTCGGGCAAAGCTTGCCCGATCGGGCAAGAACTTTGGCAATTTCAACGACCAAGTTCGCGCCCGATCGGGCAGAGTTCGCCCGATCGGGCGCGCAACTTAGGTTCAAAATTATTCTGAGGATCGCCCGATCGGGCGAGGCTTGCCCGATCGGGCGCGCCTCCAGGGCCGTCCCCCCTTATTTCCCTTTCCTCTTCTTTCTTTCCTCACTTTCTCCTTATTTCTTCTTCTTCATTTTACTTTCTCTCTCTAAAACCTCCATTTTCAAACCTTCAACTCCTACTTCAATCTTAGGTCTTCTCAAATTCTTCCATCCAAACTCAAAAATTCTTACATTTTCCAACTCTCATCTTCCTCTACAATCTACACTAAATTTTCAACACTTTCTCTCAATTTTCACTCAAACCCTAAGAGAGAGAAAGCTTCAATTCCCACAAATTCTCAAGAAAAAATGGCATCAAAGAGGTCTAGGATGCAAAGGGGTGAAAGCTCAAGGCAACAAGCACCAAGCATTGACCCGGAGCTTCAAATCCCGGGGTGGGAGAGGGTGGTCGTCACCACCCAAGAGCAAAGGCTTAGGATGCTCAACCTCATCGCGAGGCAGGTAATTCCTACCCGTTTCATTCACCACCCTACTTTATTTAGACTTGGGATTGATAAATATGTTGAAAAATTGTTTAAAGGAATAGGCATGAGTGGTTTGTTCAAATTACATTATGATACATATGATTATTTGACTTTAGAATTTATTTCTAGTTTCAATGTCATTAAATCAAATGCTTTAATCTCTCATGTTCAATTTCGTTTGTTCAATAATGATATTAGATTGTCTTTGAAAGAATTTGGAAAATTGTTTGATTTAAAATCGGATAGACCAATTGAACCACCCCAAGATAACATCACTTTTGTTTATCATGCTTTAACGGGGAACCCCAATTTAAACCTCCAACATGCCAAGGGCACTTGGATTCAACATCCCGTGCCAAAACTTTGGCAACGGTTTGTTGACCTCACCATTTTTGGGAGGCATGAACCCGCGAATGTTAGGAGAGATGAACTAGAATTGTTAGGGTCCTATATGATCCCTAGGAGTGACAAGTGGAACATAGTTCATAGGATGGCCCAACATTTCCAACGGGTAGCCAATGCGGCCGAGTCGGGTAGGTCTAGGGTCCCGATTTACTTTGGAGGGTTAGTAACCCACATAGCGGTCAAACACCTAGGTTGGACCCCTAGCGGCGATGGTAAGATAGCCGGCCCAACCCTCATGGATGGAGTTTACTTAGGAGGGCTCAACTGGATAAATGTGATAGGGGGTGACACTTGGTGGGTTATTCATAGGGAGTCGGGTAGACGGGAGAATGCCTTCACTTTGCCTAACCCGGCCATAACTAAATTTGAGAAGGGTCTTCCCTCCTACACCTTCGAATTAGGAGACCTAGGAGAAGCCCAGCCTCACCACCAAGCACCTCCCTCACCACCACAACATTTCCACCAACCATCACCCCAACACTACTCACATGACATTCCCACTTCCTCAACCAACTACAACATCGACCCTAACGCCCCGTATGACTTCTCGGCTTTTAGGAGCCAATTAGACCGGATAGAGAGTGGGCAAGGGAGGATAGAGGGTATGGTTAGGAACTTGGACACTAGGGTAGGATCCCTAGATTCTAGAGTTGGGGTGGTGGAGAGGAACCTAGGGCGGGGTTTATACCCCATGTATGATGATTATGCCCGTCGGGGGGCTATTCCCCCCGAATCACTAGTTCCCGATTGGTTCCAACCTCCCCAAGGTTGGTACACGGACCCAAGTGCCTATGGTACCTATGTGGACTATTCATCGGTCCATGGATATGGGACCGATGCTCCTTTTGGTGGGCTTGGGGGGAATGTGGACCCTAACTATTTTGCAGGTGGTTCGGGTTATGGTGGTGGTTCGAGCTATGGAGGGGCCGGACCTAGCCGTGGTGGGAGCGGCTATTCGAGGATGGATGAGGATGAGGAGTAGGTTACACTCCCAAGTCAATGAGGGCATTGCTTGGTTTGGCTTGGGGGGGTAATCTTTCGCTTGGTAACTCTCTTTCCTTTCTCTCTTTTTACCTGCTTTTTAGTGTAGTTTTATTTGCTTTCTAGGTTAGTTTTATTGCTTTCCCCATATGAAAAATACAAAAAAATTGAAAAATAAAAAAAATAAAAAAAATACGAACCAATGAACTGTAAATCATGCTTCCCTGTGCCCCATACTTGAGAAAATTGTTTTGATTCTTGGTATTTGATTTTGAGCATTGTGAATTTGTTGATCATGATTTGAAGTTTAGTTACTTGGATTCCTAAATATGCGTCAATTTTGTCCAACTACTTGTGAATATAGTGCTTGACTAGTTGATTTGGTTAGGAATGTGTGATTAGTTCCTGGTATGTCAATGAATTTGAGTATTGGTTTGCAACTATGAGTAATGTTTCATGACTCAATATTATGCACATGTGGAGGACAAAGGCATTTGTTCTTTAGGTAGCCTTCAGATGATTTTAGATACATTTGTTCTCTTCTTGCTACCCATGTTGTTGCTTGTGCCCTTTTATTGTTTTTAGCCACATTACAAGCCATGTTTGCCCCATTGGTTACTAGTCCCAAGCTTGGCTTGGGGGAGCTATTAGTGAGTGAGGTGAGGGAGTTTGTAGTGTGCACATTATTTGCACAGTTTAGGTGGGTTTGAGAAGTTATTTGTCCTTGATCATATTTTTGTTTTGATGAGTTTTATAGTGTATATATTTGAAAAAAAATAAAAGTGTGATGAAAAAAAAAAAGAGAAGTTCAAGGAAAAAAAAAGTGAAAAAAAAAAAGTGAACTTCTAAAAAAGAAAAAAATGAAAAAAAAAAGAGCAAAAAGAAAAAAAAGTTTGACGTTCAAATTGTATAAGTGAAGGTTTATCAAAAGAAAAGAAAAGAAGTTGAGTTTCAGTGTAAATAATTGAGTTTTGAGTTCAAAGTTTGTTTATTCACTCTAGTTCCATATTATCATATTTTTATGAGTGAATATTGTAAGAGTTGGGTTTGGTTTTTATGATTGGAGTATTATTTGGTGGATTTGTGTTGGAGTTGGTTTTGTTGGAGATGTGTGATCATTATATTTGGTCATGGGTTTATTAGGATATGGCTCCCTTTTTGCAAGGCTTTTCTCTCACATATTCCCAAATTTATCCTACCCTTTCACCCTAGCCTTACATTACAAGCTTTAAAAGACCTTTTGACCTTGTGCATAGAGTTGTGTAAATGTTAAAGTGTTGTTTATCAATGCAAGTTATGACTTGACATATTCCGAGTCGACTATTAGGTTGAGTGTATGTCTTTTTAAACACACGAGTGTGTGAGTTTGGGAGGGCATTGTTCACATTAAAGGGGTTGGGACGGAGAGCGATCGAGTACATCTTTTACTCGCCACATAAATGAGAGTAGAGTGTGTGAGCCCTAGTCTTGAATTCTATATGTTGTTGTGGTTTGCTTTACTTGACAATTGTTGGGGAGGAAGGGTGATTAGATGAATAAGATTGGTTGACTTTGAAGCATGTTCGCTTGATTTGCCTTGAATCGTTTGTGCTTGATTTTATTAATGGGGTGAGGCATGTTCTATTGTTCATTGAGGAGCTCTTTGCTTAGGGACAAGCAAAGGTTTGGCTTGGGGGAGTTTGATATGTCCATTTTATATAGCGTTTTACCCCCGTCCCTTGGTCATAATTAGTAGTGTTTTTGGCTCCTTAGAGCCACTTTTATTACTAATATGTGTTTTCTAGTGTTTTCGTAGTGTTTGTTGAGTTTTGTAGGGAATTGCACCTTTGGAGAACTTTCCCGGGATTTTAAGAAGCTACTACGAGCATTGGAGGAGTTTGACCGTCATTGAAGCCCAAGGCCGGCTAGAGCCATCGAGCCGGCGATTAAGGGCTCGGTATTCGGAATACCGAGGTTTGGACCGAATATTCAAGACCCGAAGAGGAGATCCGGATTGGGCCAAGGAGTCGAGCCCAATCGAAGTTTCAAGGCTCGGAGTGAAGGCGCGCCCGATCGAGCAAGCTTAGGCCCGATCGGGCGATGTGCGCAGCAAGGGAAGCATCGAGCTAGGCGCGCCCGATCGTGCGAGGTTTAGCACGATCGGGCAAGGCTGTTGCGTGGGAGCACGAGGAAAAAGGCGCGCCCGATCGGGCGGCCCTTAGCCCGATCGGGCGCGTGTTTCTAGAGGGCCTTGTTTGTCGAGGCACTTAGTTTCTAATTAGGAGTTGTTAATTATTTTCGTTTAAGTACGTCTAGGATTGTAATTTTTACTTACTCTTTCTTTTTCACTTTCTCTCTCTACTTAATATTTTCTCTCTCTAGACTTTTCTCTCTACTTTACCTTTGATCTCGACCACTTTGTAATTTCGCCGTCTTGGTACGATTTCTATTTCAATTAATTTCAGTAATTTTTTTCTTTCAATTCCCTTATGGCTTACTTTATCATTATGCATGTTTTAGATTTAATTATGTCCGAGTAGTTTAATTCTAGGGTTTATGGGGATCCATAATTAATATGAAGGGATAATTTTTTATCGTTGATTATTGACTTTGCATGATAATTTCTTATTGAATTGTTTTAATTCTTTGCAATTGGATTATGAATCGAGCAGATGTAATTTGATTGTGAATGTTTAGCAATATTAAATTGATGAATCGAGCAGATGTTAATTTGATATTAAAGGTTATTTTCAATAGGAACTTAGATCTAGTAAATTGCGAGAGCTTGTTAGATCTATGTTGGTTAATAAATTGCGAGAGCCTGTTAATCATGTTATTTATGCAATGTTGATTGATTGATTGTTATGTTTTATCCCGGAATATTAATTATTGGTGAACCTATGACCCTAGGCCTTCTTATTATTGATCTTCTCCCTAAACTTGATCTCCGTAGAATAGTTTCAGATTATATACAACAAATTGGTTACTTTAATAATTTAGACTATATTAATTAATTAGGAGTAGAAAGACCCGTTTCCCTGTGAATTCGACCCTACTTCCTTATCTACTTTAGTTAGAGGATTTAGGTAATACTTTTGATTAGGTGATACGACTTTAGCCTGTCAAATATATAAATAAATATTTTTTTTATTAGAAACTAACTTAGAAAGAAGATGTATGCAACCTGGGAATAACTCAGAAGTAGTAGACAGGTTAGAAATAATGCGTATATAGCCTAGAAATAACCTAGAAATAACTTAAAGAAAACTCAGAAGAAACCTGAAGACAACCTAGAAGGTTCTTAAACATGGCAAGCTTTTAGATGTGCTACATTCCAGCTTCCAGGTACTAGCTTACCATCTGGCGTAACTAACTTGTAGGTTCTTTGTCAGATTGGTATGGACCTTCCTAGGTTGCCCCCAGCTACCTGCAGGTACTCTAAAACGAGAACTCAAATGGTTTCATCTTCCTCTGCACGAACTTCAGCCATTGCTCTGGTCCTAACTTCTTCAAAATAAGCACAAGGATATCTGGTCAACTCATTATACAACCTAGATTGATAAATGAGGCCTTAGCGGAATGCTTGTACAGCAGTTAAATGATCGCAGTTCTTGATGTTGACCATCTATTTGTTGAACCTGCTCCAATACTCTCTGGTTGTCTCATTCTGCTTCCGGACGACGCGGTATAGGTCACTACTCTGCCTCTCCAGCTCCCTGCTAGTTGCAAATTGTTGATGGAACCTTTTCGCCAAGCTAGAGAAGCTGCTGATAGATCCCGGTTTCAGGTTGATTAGCCACTGGAGTGCGGGTCCAGATAAAGTAGCGCCAAAGGACTTGCACATGGTGGGCTCAATAAGCTCCCACGGGATTGATAGCTGCCACATCCTCTGCTTAACTGAGCTACATTATTTTAAGGGTCAGTGGTCCCATCGTACAACTTAGGGAATACTGGAATGTTTAACTTTTTGGGAATCTAAACTTGCGCAATCTCCTCCACGAAGGGAGACTCATTAAATCCATCAGGAGATTCATAAGCCACGGGCTTCGGCAAAGCTGGTAGCCGACTCAAGAGCTTCGTCATTTTCCAGCTTTGGGCTTTGAGAACAGCTACTCTCTCAGCCATAAGGTTACTCTCTTCCCCTGATTCCTTCTCAAGCTTCTTGGGATTACTATCTTCTCCTTCAAATTCATCAAATGAAATCAGGGAGAATTGAGGGATATCCTCGGTTCTGACACGTCTCTTCTTGCTGCTCTTGAAAGATTTGAGCTCCTTGCTTAGCTTTTTCAAGGTTTCTTAATGAGATTGGGATCAACTTGGAGCTTCAGGTTCTGCTCCCGGGTAGCTCTTAACTCTTCTCGCAATTGCTCAACAATTTCAACCTTGGTAGGATCTTGATTGGGAATCTCAACCATGATGAATGACGAATCAAATGAAACAATTAGGATGATCTAACTATGTCCCCACAGACGGCGTGTAACACCCCCGATTTACTAGCTAAAAATAAACAATAAATAAAGGAAAAATAAACAACCTTTGAATAATACTGCGGAAGCATAAACCTAAATCAGAGGTATTACTGCCACACTCGACAACATGTCAAGTGTTAAGGCTTACATAATTTCAATAGTTACAACCCAATAATCTAAGTAAGCTATTAATACAACTTTACAAACTCGTTATAAACAAACTAATCGAAACACTTGAGCTCCTGTAACTACGATCATCACTTGATCAACCTGTTACAATCTTGACTGCTCACCATTAAGGACAAATTCCAAAATAGATCGTCGCAGGACCACCATAAGAAAAAAGACATGACCGCTGTAGGGAATATTTCAAGCATTATGATAACCCCAAATTTGAACCCCACTGTGATCATACACTAAAGTACGGTGGCGTTCCAAAGGGAAAGACAAAGAGCAAAAAGAGTCGCCAACAAGTTTTAGGAACTTGTAAACCCAAAAGACAATCCAAAAGGACCATCAACTACTCCATAAGGTCTTGAACCAAACAGGGTCCGGGGATGAGGATACGAATCCAATCTACAAAAGAAAGGACCCGCCCTATAAAATAGGCCTCTACTTTGTTCTGCTCGTATTCATGTGCGCTTTTCGAATAACATACAAACATTATATTAAACCTAACCTGTTTATCTATGTTGGTTGAATATTAATGCACAAATAAAGACTATTATTGGCGATCACTTGAGTTAAAATCACATTAGCCTAAACAAAATTATTAATTATCTTATTAAGCGTGATTTCAAGTAAAAATTCCCTTTAACAATCATAAAAGGTGTGATCAAGCAATAACAATAAAATATATCAAGCAACATAATAATAAATCAATAACAATAATGATGATAATAGCATGATAAGGCATAATAAAGCTTAATAATAATAGCATGTCACTAAACAATATTAATAACAAATCCTAGCATGATACTAACAATATTAATAACAAATCCTAGCATGTCACTAAACAATAAAGATCAAAGCTTTAAACCTAACATGGTACTAACATGATAACATGATATTAGAAATAAGTAAAGGCACCCTAAACATGACACTAGAAAGCATAAAATAACATCCTAACATGATACTAGGAATTAAATACATCATAACATGATACTAGGAATTAAACATTAATAAACATGCTTTCTACATTGAAAGAGAGTAATAAGATTACATACTTTGAAGCCTCGTACCTCTTTCTAATAACAAAATACACAAGTTAGTAAACTTCAATGAAAATAAATAAAGAACAATCAAATAATTAAATCAAAATCAAATTAAATAAAGTTTTGACTAGATTTGGACCAAACCCTCAGAAATATTAAACCTTTCACGTCTAGGGCGAAGGCAACTTCGAACTTGGCTAAGAGATTCTAAGTCTAGTGAATGCGGAATTGTATTTGAAAAGCTAGTTTAGAAAAAGAGGGAGAAAGAAAGCATGTATTGCTCAAGAGAGGAAAGAGAAAATTAAGGAAGAGTTGATGAGAATTGATAGTAGTTGATTGAGAGAATTGATGATTCAAAAACAGAGATTCGGACCCTATTTATAAGGAAATAGTCCGGAAAATCATAGAATTTGATAAGGAATAAAACTCCACTCTGTCGCTAACAAACCGACCTTGTCGCCAAGAATTTATCTTGTCGCCAGGCGACAGAGTCTGTCGCGAGGCGACAAACCTGTCGTTTGGCGACATAAACAGTTTTTGCGGATTTTGTTTTTATCATATCTTTTGATCTAGAAGTCTAAATAAGGCATATAATATGTCGTTGGAAAGCTCTTGAAGTCTACTTTCTAATGCAATTAGAATCAGATTAAAATATTTTGTAGATAAAAAGATATGGAGGAAATAGTGAAAGGGTGTCAGTTTTGGATAGAGTTTCGTATATCTTTCATATCTTTTTCGTTATATCTCGGATTTATTATTATAATATATCATTGGAAAGATAATTTCAAGATCTATCCAACTATATAAAATTTGGATAAAAAATATGAGGCACGAAAATAATATCTGACTATCTTTGAACATGTTTAAATCCGAATAGAATTAGGAAAGTTTTAAAAAAGGAAAGTTTATATTCAAATCAAATTCTATGATCTTATCTTTTCAAAAAAGGATAATTAAGATATTTTAGAAACTTATAGAAGATTCTAATCAATCCTAATTAGTTTTGGAATAGGATTAAACCTTTGGACCCTCCTCATGATCATTGGGTCGTAGGTAAAATCCGGTTTGGGCCCAGTTTAGTATTTTGGCCATAACTTCCTCATTATTCATCGGAATTGGGCTTATAATATATCGTTGGAAAGGTCTTTTAAAGCCCCATCCAACTACACCATTATTGGACCCTTATCATGGACCAAAATAAACTGAATTGGACGTTTTCATAAAATAGAAATGGTTTTGTAGGGAATATTTCAAGCATTATGATAACCCCAAACTTGAACCCCACTGTGATCATACACTTAAGTACGGTGGCGTTCCAAAGGGAAAGACAAAGAGCAAAAAGAGTCGCCAACAAGTTTTAGGAACTTGTAAACCCAAAAGACAATCCAAAAGGACCATCAACTACTCCATAAGGTCTTGAACCAAACAGGGTCCGGGGATGAGGGTACGAATCCAATCTACAAAAGAAAGGACCCGCCCTATAAAATAGGCCTCTACTTTGTTCTGCTCGTATTCATGCGCGCTTTTCGAATAACATACAAACATTATATTAATCCTAACCTGTTTATCTATGTTGGTTGAATATTAATGCACAAATAAGACTATTATTGGCGATCACTTGAGTTAAAATCACATTAGCCTAAACCAAATTATTAATTATCTTATTAAGCGTGATTTCAAGTACAAATTCCCTTTAACCTGCATAAAAGGCGTGATCAAGCAATAACAATAAAATATATCAAGCAACATAATAATAAACAATAATGATGATAATAGCATGACAAGGCATAATAAAGCTTGATAATAATAGCAAGATCCTAGGCATGATACTAACAAGGTTAATAACAAATCCTAGCATGTCACTAAACAATAAAGATCAAAGCTTTAAACCTAACATGGTACTAACATGATATTAGAAAGAGTAAAGGCATCCTAAACATGATACTAAAAAGCATAAATACATCCTAACATGACACTAGGAATTAATCAATAATAAGCATGCAATCTACATTGTGAAGGAAATAGAGAGTAAGCTAATCTACTTACTTTGAAGCCTCGTATCTCTTTCTAATAACAAAATACACAAGTTAGTAAACTTCAATGAGAATAAATAAAGAACAATTAAAGAATTAAATTGAAATCAAATTAAATAAAGTTTAGACTAGTTTTGGACCAAACCCTCAGAAATATCGAACCTTGCACGTCTAGGGCGAAGGCAACTTCGAACTTGGCTAGATGACTCTAAGTCTAATGAATGCGGAATATTGTATGTGAAAAGCTAATTCAGAAAAAAGAGAGAAAGAAAGCAAATATTGCTCAAGAGAGAAAAGAGAGAATTAAGGAAGAGTTAATGAGAGTTGATGATTCTGAAAACAGGAATTCGGACGCTATTTATAATGAAAATAATCCGGAAAATCATAGAATTTGATAAGGAATAAAACTCCACGCTGTCGCCAGGAATTAACTCTGTCGCGACGCGACAATGTCTGTCGCGAGGCGACAGGGTCTGTCACGCGGCGACATCCTGTATTAGCGCGTTTTTCTTCACGCGGAATCCGATCTTTAATCAACTTGATCTACGGAATCCGTACAGAAGATAAAATACGTATTTTTAAGATAACAAAACAATATTTTATTCCAATTAAAAATCTTTTAAAGATAATTAATTATTAAATCTAACAATATTAGAATTAAAAGGAACTTTCTAGAAACTTCTAGAAAACTATAATTAATCCTAATAAATTTAGGAATAATAATTAATATTGGGCCCTCCTCTAGATCATTGGGCCGTATTAAAATAAATAACCGGGCCCAGTTTAGTATTTTGGCCATAACTTCCTCAATATTCATCGGAATTGGGCTTATAATATATCGTTGGAAAGGTCTCTTCGAGACCCATCCATCTACACCATTATTGGACCCTTATCATGGACCAAAATAAACTGAAATGGACATTCAAATAAGTAAAGTCATTTTCAAAAACAGAGAGAAAAGAATTTAATTAAAACTAAACCGCAACATTTGGCTTTCGAATCACTTTCACCTAATTCGATTATAACACAACGTGCAAGGCATTCATCACTAGGTTTGGTTTTGGGGAGACACAAATGGGTGTCTACAGGTTTTCGAAAACAGAAAGAAGGATTTTAATAAAAAGTAACCGCAACACTTGACTTTTCACACTTTTACCTCATTCGATTATGTTTTGACGTGAAAGGTATTCATCACTGGGTTTGGTTTTGGGGAGACACAAATGGGTGTCTACAACCGCAAACACAAGTAGCACAACAAAACAACACACACGTCAGCAAAAAGCTGAGTAATCACCATATATCAGAATATAGATCGAGTATAATAAAATAATTGACAATACTAGCTCAATTTAACAATTAATATTATGTAGTTCAAAACCACATTACACGTTGATACCTTAAGGATAAGATAACTTTGTACTCTAAAAAGTAACCATTGTCAAACCCAACCTCAAATAAAAATACAGTTCTTTACTCAAATCTTTATCCCATAAGTGTGCCATGCTCTTTGTTTTATACCTAGCCTTGGACATGAGTAATTCAAATAACAAACCAATAAGTATAAAAACTTGAATGCTCTCAATAACTAGAAAAACACCTTAAACCAGACCACATACGGGTCAATTCCCACTGTAGGGGACCATAGAAAAATAAATAATAAAGATTGTACCTCATTCTTAACTCATGATTATTATCATCGTCTTACCAACATGCCAAGGACTAAGGTATATAACTCCGAGTCTCAAACCAAGAACAAAATATAATTCTCAACCTTTTGATCTAATATATCGATCAAATAACCATTCACAAATTAATTGATAATTTCTCAATAATGGCACAAATTCCCAAATAATATTACATGATCAACTCAATATATAATATATCTCAACTCTTATAGGGCTAATACTAGTACCCAAAATTAATTAGTTATCAACCCAAAAATAATACTCTGCATTAATAACCCTAAACCTCGATAAAATAATACTCCCTATAGCAACAACATTAAAGCCCTAGAAATATTCAATCATAAACAATAAAAGTAATACGATGCTCATATCCAATCAAATTATATAATACCAATAATCAATCATATACATATACAAACTTGATCACACAAATTATGATAATTGAACAATCAAATTATATAATACCAATAATCAATCATATACATATCCAATCATGAGGTTAGGCAAATGATAATTGCTTTATAGAAAACTAACTAAGAAGTGTAAATAAGATGAATAATCATCTTCCTGCCAAACTTTGAAGACTTGTGTTCAGAAACGAGAGTGGCCAAAAGAAATAAGGTTTTACATATACTACGTATATATATACTAAAGCAATTTATATAATTATTAGGGTTTTAAGATAGTTTATATAGGACAAAATAGATAAAGTCCTATTTAAGCATAGTTAGAGCTATTATACTCGTAATATAATTTTTATCTAAGCAAAACTTAGTTTAGTGATGAGTCTATTTTATATATATTTTATTCCTCGTCCCACGGTCATATTTGTGCTTATTTGAGCTCCACGGAGCTATTTTTATTACTAATATACGTTTTCTAGTGTTTTTGTAGAGTTGGTATCATTTTGTAGGAATTTGCAGATTTATTAAGATTCTCGGGCTTATTGAGCCACTACGAAGATATTAGAGTCTGATCGTATTTTATGGCCGTATATTTAAAGCTCAAGGCCGAGTTAAAGAAATTTGGTTCGGTGAATAAGGGCTCAATTTATGAAGTGATCCAATTTAATATTTCGGATCAAGTAATGAACAAGCTAGCTAAGGATTTTGGGTTCAAAAGAAAAGAAGCCCAATCACAAAGAAAATTAGAGCTGCTGGGCCAATTAATTGACCGGGCCCGATCGGGCGAATTTATGCTGCAAGCTGCAGTTTCGCTTCATTATAATGGGCTCGTTGTTAGGCCCACTTAGTTTTGTTTTGGCGGTGAAGTATTTATAAATAGGAGTAGTAGTATGTTATTAGGAGGGGAGCTTAGATATTATTTTTCATAATTTTTAGCTGATTGTTTCTTTTTCCGTGATTTCATTCAGTGAGGAATTTCCTTTGTTTTGTTCGTTCGTTCGTCAATTTCGTTTTTATACAAGTCTTAGTTGACTTCTTTTAATTTAATTTTATTATAGTTTTCTTTAAGTTTTAGTATCAATATTTTCTTAATCTCATCATATCTTTTCAATTATGCTTTGCTTTTATTTTGTTAGTTAAGTTTACATACATAATTCTTGTTTATATTATTATTATTATTATTATTATTATTATTATTGTTGTTGTTGTTGTTGTTGCTGTTATGTTTATTTATTGTTATGTTTTCTTTAATTGCTCTGATTAGTTTATATTTAATTATGTCCGAATAGTTTAATTCTAGGGTTTATGGGGATCCATAATTAATATGAAGGGATAATTTGTTATTGTTGATTATTGATATTGCATTATAATTTCTTATTGAATTGTTTTGATTCTTTGCAATTAGATTATGAATCGAGCAGATGTAATTTGATTGTAAATGTTTAGCAATATTGAATTGATGAATCGAGTAGATGTTAATTTGATATTAAAGGCTATTTTCAATAGGAACTTAGATCTAGTAAATTGCGAGAGCCTGTTAGATCTATGTTGGTTAATAAATTGCGAGAGCCTGTTAATCATGTTATTTGTGCAATGTTAATTGTTGATTGTTATGTTTTATCCCGGAATATTAATTATTGGTGAACCTGTGACCCTAGGCCTTCTTATTATTGATTTTCTCCCTAAACTTAATCTTCGTAGTATAGTTTCATATTAAAAATAACAAATTGGTTACTTTAATATTTTAGATTATATTAATTAATTAGGAGTAGAAAGACCAGTTTCCCTGTGGATTCGACCCTACTTCCCTATCTACTTTAGTTAGAGGACTTAGGTAATTCTTTTGATTAGGTGATACGACTTTAGCCTGTCATTTAGCTATAAAATATATTAGATAAAATAATGAATTATTCAGGTATTACACGGCGCCAAACTGTTTAATCCAAAATTCTGCTCGGTAGATTCGACCAGGTTCTATTGGACAACGGCTAGATTAAAAAGTATGCAAATTAAATGATAGTGTAGGTTCAATGAATGAGGGTGAATAACCTACGAAAGATGAACAAAGGGGAAAGAGAAGAAGAGACACAAGATGATGATGCAGAAAACCCCAGGAATAAGGGTAAAAACTGCGGGTGACGTTGAGTCTACCAATCTACTAGTTTGATAATTAAGTACATGCACAATACAGGTTGTTTTGTGATCAAGAATGAATATGTAACTTAGTAATAATTCCTAACGACTATGAAATATGATACTTAGGGCTCGTATCTTGTGTTTTTACAATGGTTTTTCATCCTATTTATAATAGGAGAGTCTTTTGAAGTCATGTATTAGCTTCTTTGATGATTCCCTGAAAGTAGGAGTTAGCTGCCAAGTCTAGCTATGAGATTCATGCCATGTTCACTTTGTGCTTATCCATTGCCTTTTGACTTGTTCTTTGCCCATGATCAGTTAGAGAATAGTGGGAGTGTCCTCCGTGAAAGTAAGAGAGGTAGTTTGGCTCTTTGATTTGGTCTTCAATGAATGTGGACTGATTTGTGGTGCAGATACAATTAACATTTCCAATTGACTTATTCCTGTGGGAAATATCTCCTCCTTGATCGTAGGAAAGCTGATAACAACTTTGACTTTGTTCAAACTTGGATTCTCTTAGAATATTCCTTGGAAATATCTTTGTTTGATTTTGTTTAATACCTGAAATCTGGTAGCTGGTCACGTAGCAGTCTGTAATCTGCAATCTAGCAACTTGTGACCTGCAATCCAGGAACCTGCAGACATCTGAACTTGTAACAAAAATTTAGGCACAACAGATGAGAGTGAGAAGGAGAGGGACATAATAGTCCGTTCAAGACAAAATGTGGGCAATAATATGTAAAATGAGGGCGACGTTTAACATAACCCAAATAAACTTGACTAATGATATAATGACACGTGCATGGATTTTACCTGGTATAATAGGTAAGGTGACCTATTAGTGCATTTTGGAGAATAAATGCAAACTTAGGTGCATTTTGAAAGTTTAAAGCTTGGTGTATTTTGGAAGAACGGGGTATTTTAAATTTTCTTATAAATTACTGATCTATTGTATGCGTAACTAGAGCTGTCAACTCAAGGTATTCAAGTCGGGTTTGGATCGGGTCAAACTGGGTCTCGGGTTAAGTCAGTATCAGGTTATGTTGGGTCAATCTAGTTTCAGATCGGGTTCAGGTTTGGGTCGGGTCAATTTCAGTTCAAGCCATAACGGGTCGTTCACCTTTTCGGATATAGGTCAGGTTCAAGTGTCAAATTCAAATCGGGTTCAATTTTCAGGTTCAGATTGTATTGAGTCAGGTTTGGATTGGTTAATAAGATGGTACATTCGGGTTTGGGTTAGTATTGAGTCGGGTTTTGGTTCAAGTTCAATTCTAATAAATATCGATGTCGTCAAGTTGAACTATATAATTACACCTTCCATAATATAATCAAGCATCATTAAGATTTTATAAAACCTACATACGTGTAATAAAGAACAAAAGGTATATAAGCTGAACAAAAGATTTAATTAAATCGAAATGAGGGTTTACAGAATTATATCAATACTTAAGGTGAATAAAAGGTATATAAAATTTTATTAAACCTTCCATGACTCAGGTACAGGTGTTAATTGGGTCGGGTACTAGTTCGGGTTCGGATTGTTGTCGGGTTAAATTAAATCGGTTGACGGTTTTTATCAAGTTGGCTGCAAGTTCGGGTTCAGATCATAAAGTATTGGATCAAATCGATTGTTGGTTAAGATCAGGTAAGATTCAGGTCGGGTTAAGGTCACTATTTTCACCCCATTATTCGGGTACAAGTTAGGTTCAGATCATTGCATGTACAGGTCGGGTTCTCGGATCGGGTCAATTTTTTACAGCTCTATGCGTAACCACAATCTAGGGGTGAAACAAACTTGGTTTAAAACCGAACCAAACCGAATAAGAAATTTGGTTTGGTTTTTTTCGGAAGTGGTTCGGTTTTGGTTTTAAAAAAAAAAAATTCGGTGTGTGGTTTGGTTTCGGTTTGCAAAAATGAAAAACCGAACAAAACCGAACCACACCGAAATATAGGCCCAAACTAAAAAAAACCATAGTCCAACATATTTTTACCCTTAGTATATATAGGAAAAAACCCTAATCCCCCCTCTCATTTCTCTGAGTCCCCCCTCTCTCTCCTCTTCTCCGCCCTCTCTACTTCTCCGCCCTCTCTCTCCTCATGTTTTTCTCACTCTCTCTCCTCTTCTCAGTCTCACTCTCTCTTCTTTCTTCCGCCCTTTCTCCACTTTTACTCCCATGTCCTCTTTTCCCCACCAACCCGCATCACCATCAACTAAGGTTTTTAGGTTTTTCGAACTCCATAAGGGCATAAACTATGGTTTTTCATTTCGTACAACATCAATTAAAGGGTTTTCATGTCAAATTCGACCATGAAAACTCTAGATCTAGAGTTTTCATGGTCGAATTTGACCTTTAAAACCCAAAATCGACGTTTTTTGGTGGAATGTGAGGACGTGAGGTAGTTCTCTTTTTCTTTCGTTTAATTTAATTTGGTTTAAGTTTTGTTTTTCTACATTATTTTTATGGTGGTTTGTGATTGAATTGTGATTTGTGGTGGGTGCGTAATTGCGGATCTAGGCTAGGGGTGTGGTTTTGTTTGGTTCGGTTTTGATTGGTGTGGTTTGGTTCGGTTTTTTTTGCTAAATTTGATGTTTATTTTCCTTGATAGGAAAATTCGGTGTGGTTTGGTTTTTTTTTAGAAAATCGAAATTTAGGTGGTTTGGTTTGGTTCAGTTTTAAAATTAAAGTGGTGCGGTGTGGTTTCCAAAATCTAGAAACCGAAATATGGTGGTTCGGTTTCGGTTTGGGCAAAAAACCAAACCGAAAACCGAACTTTCACCCCTACCACAATCTGTTGCATTTCTTCTCACATACAAAAATATAAAAATTAAAAGGAAAAAAAAATTATTGTTAAACTAAGGCCCTGTTCTTTTCACCTTAAAAAATAATATTAAGTAAAAATAATTTCAGTTCAGTAAAAATAAGTTCAGTTCAGTAAAATTAATTTCAGTTCAGTAAAAATAATTTCAGTTCAGTAAAAATAAGTTCAGTTCAGTAAAATTCAGTTTTCTTAAAGAAGAATTATAATAGAAAATCAGTAAAAATAATTTTAGTTCAGAAAAAAAAATTTAATTTCAGTAAAAATAATTTCAGTTCAGCTCAGTAAAAATAAGTTCAGTTCAGTAAAAATAATTTCAGTTCAGCAAAATTAAGGTGAATCAAACAGGGCCTAAGTTAAGGTCTTCGGCGAAAAAAAATATTGTTAGACTAAGTCAAGGTCTTCCGCGGTCTTCCGAAAGTAGTGCAATAATTGAAAAGTGCGCTTTCTTGTTCATTTTCATTGTTGCACTCTCTGTCATTATGAACGACTCAAAAGATAATGAATCATTCAAAGTCGACTACAATATCGTACTAGCTTAGCTTAAATAACAACACCTTATTGCTTTATTAGAAGGAGTATAAATGGGGTCTACCTTCTTCTAGCTTTAGAAAATTCAAAGAATCCAAGTAGTAAATTAATTACACGGAGTACTTATACATACATATGATTGTCTTTAAACAAATTTCATAGAAGTATATATATATATGAAAGTTCAAAGTTGTGATATTTGTACCATATTAAAAGAGGACAACAAATATTTGTCGAAAAAAAAGAGGACAACAAATAGCTAGCGTGTTTGACGGGGTATATTAACTCTTGATTAGACTTTAACCGATATATAATTTTAGGTAAATCACTCCATAGTTTTAGGTAAAAAAGAACTGGGATAATTGTGGTATATAAAATAGGAAAAATTGCTCCCATAAATCCCAACTTTGCCTCGTCCGCCCAAATTAATCCCTACTTTCGTTTATTATCTATTGCATCCAACTTTGGGGGGTATTAATTTTCGTTGCACCCAAATGACCTGCAACCGGTAAATCAGGTAAACATTTTTGATTTATTTTTTTTTTTGCACACGTGTCAACATGTAATTGGTTGAAAAAAAATAGGAAAAAAAATAAAATTAAAAACATAATTAAAAAAAAAAAAACCCAACAGCCACCCAGCTTCTCCACCATCACCACCATCACCAGCACCGCCATCATCTGCACCACCATCACCGGCGCCAACCCCCTCTCCCGCAACCACCCTCCCCGAAACCCTCCCTCTCCCGCAACCACCCTCCCCACCCTCTCCCGCAACCACTCTCCCGCAAAACCCACCTAAAACCCATCCCCCACCCTCGAAAAACCCTGACTGAACCCCTAGGGAGGTCCGATTAGGGTTTTCGAGGGTGGGAGATGGGTTTCCGGGGGTGGGTGGTGGAAATTACTTTTCGGGGTGGGTGATTTTCTGGGGTTTTCGTGGGTGGGGGAGGGGTTTTCGGGGTGGGGGAAGGGAAGGGGTGAGTTTCGAGGGTGGGGGATGGGTTTCCGGGGATGGGTGGTGGTTTCCGGCACCTGGGGAAGGGTTTTTCGGGGGTGGGGGTGATTTTCTGGGGATTTCGGGGGTGGGGGAGGGATTTTCGGGGGTGGGTTTCAAGGGAGGGGGAGGGGTTTCCGGGGATGGGCGGTGGTTTCCGGCGCCTGGGGAGGGGTTTTTCGGGGGTGGGGGTGATTTCCTGGCGGGGTGGGGGTGGGGTGGCCGGCTGCTGGGTATGGGTGGTTTGTGGGGTTTTATTTTTTTTTTTTTGTTTTTTGTTTTTTTTAAAAAAAAAAAATTAAACCAATCATACGCTGACACGTGGCTAGGTGACCTGCTACATCAGGTTAGATGACCTGTTGGGTGCAACGAAAATTAATACCCCCTAAAGTTGGGTGCAATAGATAATAATCAAAAGTAGGGATTAATTTGGGCGGACGAGGCAAAGTTGGGATTTATGGGAGCAATTTTTCCTATAAAATAATAGTGAGGTTAACATTTTATTGAAAAGTAATATATGAAAGAGAAAAATAAATAATACACCATCCGTCCCCGTTTGATAGTCCCTTATGGGCATTTTCACGAGAATTATTAAACACAAAAAAAAGAAGGAAAAATTGCCCGCAATAATCCGACCTTTTGGCCATCCGCTGAAAATAATCCCACCTATGTATTATTTTTAAATAATCCCACCTTTATACCCACTCCGCTATAAATGGTCCCAACCGATCATGTAACCTGTTATAACAAGTTACTTGACACGTGGCGGCCTGTGATTGGTCTAAAAAATAAAAATAAAATAAAATAAATTTTTAACAAAAAAAAATATTAAAATTAATATTTTTTGAAGAAAAAATTCAAAAAAAAAAAAACCCACCCCAGCACCGCCTGAGTCCCCACCTCCGTGGCTCCAGCCACCAGAACCCACCCCAGCGCCGGCATCGGGATCCAACCCCAACCCACTCCAGCGCAACTCCAGCCCCAACCCAAACCCAACCCCAACACGACTCCAATCGATCCCACCGCAACTCCATCTCGATCCCAGCTTCCCGCAGCGCCGACGACCTCCTTCCCCTCCCCCGAACCACCAACCTCCCTCCCACCACCACGAAAACCCTAAACTAAAGGTGGGCGGAAACACCTTGCAAACTCTCTAAAACCCTCGATCTCAGCCCCTTTCCCCTTTTCCGGCTACCTCCCTTCCCCACGCTCCGATTTCGACCATCATCCCCTTCCCACGCCTCGATTTATGGTTGTGGTGGATTAGTGGCAATGGAAAGGGGTAGGGAGGGTCGGAGAACGGTGCGCGGGGGTCTTCGGTGTGGCTGGCTTCTCCGGGCAGCGTCTGGTAGGGGCGGCGAGGTGGCTGTGGTGGCTAGGGTCGTTATGAGGCGGTGTGGTGGCTGGTTTAATTTTTTTAAATTTTTTTTTATTTTAAATTAATAATTAATGTTAATTAAATGTTAATTATTAATAACCAATTCTTAAAAACAAAGTTAAAATTAAAACTTATTTTTTGACCAATCACGTTGTGACACGTGTAAATAAAACTTTAAAAAAAAAAATTTACCTACACAACCGGTTACAGGTCACTTGGGACCATTGAGAGCGGATTAGCTATAAAGGTCAGATTATTTAAAAATAATCCAAAGGTGGGATTATTTTGGGCGGACGGCCCAAAGGTGGGATTATTTCGGGCAATTTTTCCAAAAAAGAATTGTAAAAGTACATTTAAAAAGAAATTGATATTGGGTATACAAAAAAGTAGAGAGAAAGTAATAAAAGTAAATGATAAAACAAAATTTACATGTGAAATTTAAATCTGCACAAATATTATTTTAAATTGGAGGGAATTTTGGTTAAAAATTAATATTAATGGTTGTTGGAAAAAGCAGATGGGGTGAACATTTTGGGACTAAAATTTGGCCATAAGGGACTATCAAAAGGTGGTGGAGGGAGTAAAAAAAAAGGCAAAATTGGCCTTAACAGCACAAACTTTTAACAAAGTGTAAGTAGCAGCATGAACTTTGACTAGTGGTTATACCAACACAAACTTCTTCATTAAGTGTACAAAATATTATAAATGAAGCTAGATACCAAATTTTCTGCCGAAGATATGGTATATAATATTTTAGTATCATAAAAAGTCGTCTACTATTTCGTGCCTCGATTTGTATGCGGAAAAAAAATTATTAAACGAGGTTTTAGAGGTCAATTTAGTCAATATAAGATCAAATTTAGTACAAAAAATTACAAAAACGTGCTAATAAAAATGTCTCGGTTAAGGTCTTGGGTCAATTTAGACCATGAGGACTTAATATGATATCAAAATTTGCAGAAAGTTAATAAAATATTAAAGATTCCACGTATTCAATAAAATTTCCGATCCTAGGTTTCATTTATGATGTTTTGTGCACCCGATGAAGAAGTTGGTGCTGTTTCGGCTACTAGTCAAAGTTCATGCTGCTATATGCACCTTTGTTAAAAGTTCGTGTTGTTGAGGCCAATTTTGCCAAAAAAAATAATATTGGAATTGAATAAAGACCATGAGATGAGAGATAATTAATAGTCATATTTCAATGGATTAGTAAATTGTAGCATTTAATAAAATGGTGGGAGTATTATTTGCAATATTATACTTCTCAATTTACACTTGTCATTGCAATATAAGAAATTTAGAAATGAAAAAAATACAATGCTCAATAAATTCTTAGAGTTTAAATATATTTTAATTGTACTCTCTCTGTTTTTAAATACTTGTTCTATTTCTCCATGCGCGGAGTTTTAGGAAAAATTGGAGAAAAGTAATAAAATATAGAGGTAGTGACCTGGGGTATATAGGTAGAAGAATAAAAAAAAATTGTAAAAAGAAAAAGTAGTAGAGAAAATTAGAGAGGGGGGAATATGAAACTAATAAAATATTATTTCTGTTGGGTCCACTAGGTGAGAGAAATAAATGTTTTTTAAAAAAAAAGGGTGTGAAAAATAAATTAAATATTGTAAAAGTTTTCCAAATAAGGAAATGGAGCAGGTATTTAAAAATGGAGGGGGTAATTTGTAGAAATACTAGATAATTCCCGAGTTATGCTCGATTATAAAAATTAATAGTAGTTGAAATTCAAATATAGAAGTGTCTAGAAAAACTGCATAACAATAAATAATTAAATAATCATAAACTATTGGGTGCGGGCGTCCGCACCCAATATTTTGTGTGGCGAGAAGGAATCAGGAGCGACATCGGTAGAGGTGGAGGTCACAATTGCTGGAAAAGTTGCTTGGAAACTCCGTATCCATTGCAACGAAGGAGTAATTGTCGATCAAAGATCGAATCAACAAAAATTCATATTCAAGATTATCATACCTCATCTTAATCGATTGAACAGAGGTCATGAAGAATCCAGAACTAATCGAATTTTTAGGGTTCTTGAATCTTCATTTCTTCAATCAATAGAGAGTAGTGTTTCCCCTGAGAAGTGTACTTTGGCTGCGATTTTTGGATTGTGGTGGGCTGCGATTTGCGGCTGGTGGGTTCGGTGGTTGGTAGGTTCGGTGGTTTGTGGGTGCGGTGGCCTAGGTTCGGTGAACGACGACGATGAAAATGGTCATGGCGAGGTTCAGTGGCCGGACCGATTTGAGGAGGAAAAGGAAGTGAGGAACGAAGGAGAAGGAGAGGGACTGAGTGGGTGCATGGTGTGAATGCGTGTTTGAGAAGTTGCTAAAAGGAGAAAGAAAGAAAGAAAGAAAGAAAGGAAAAGGAAGAGGGGGAAAGAGGAGAGAGAATGAAATAAAAATAATTTGTACTTGAATATACTTTATACATTAGCTATTTAGCTA
This sequence comes from Chenopodium album, assembly GCF_948465745.1. Classification (NCBI taxonomy): domain Eukaryota; kingdom Viridiplantae; phylum Streptophyta; class Magnoliopsida; order Caryophyllales; family Amaranthaceae; genus Chenopodium; species Chenopodium album. The sequence continues at coordinate 12,658,674 of NC_137857.1, read as the reverse complement.
ATACAGGGAACATATCAGGCAATTGATGTTTGATATTAGTCAATATTAAAGACATTAATAAAAACTATCAGCCAACAAAGTATACATATCAGCCTACAAGAGTAATGTATCAGCCAAAAGAAAGTATTTATCAGCCAACAGAAGGAATATATCAGCCAACAAAGGAAACATATCAGCCAACCAAGGAAGCATATTAGCCAACAAATTAAAGCAACAGGTAAGCCAACAATATTAACATATCAGCTAATAAAATGAAACATATAAGCCAACAATTAAAATATACATATCAACCAACAAATTAAATTTATTAACCAACTAAAGAAACATATAAATCGTCAAATATGTATGATATCAGCCAACAAAAGGAACCTATAAAAATTTTTTAAAAAAATATATCAGAAAAAAATATACTAGTTAATACAAAAATCATATCAACCAACAAATGAAACATATCAGCCTGACCTACACATGAAATATATCAGATAAAAAGTAAAATATATCAGCCAAGTTAACATCACCATATTTGAGTGTGGACGTCCGCACACAATATTTTCTCTAAAATAATAAAATTCCTAAGCAAATTAATAATTCTATAAAAATAAATAAATTAAAAATAAAAAAAATATAGATTTATAAGCACACACATATAGATTTTTTTTTTTCCTTTTCTCAAAGTTTTTTTTAGAATCTTTATGTAACCTTGCGCCTCCCACCGACAGTAGCAACCGCGAAAGCCGCCTCCATCATTGGTGGCAATCGCATACACTACCGCCTCCCACTACTGGCAGTAACCACATTCGCCAACCTTCTCCATGTGCCGCACTCTATTTCCACCTCCTCATGACCAACAATGATTCTTACATTGTCCCATTGGTTTTTCTACACATAATCACATAGATTTTGTTTTGGTGGTCGTATATGAGAATAAGGTCAACTACTTTTTCACATCTCTTTTGCTATCAAGTTGGCTCCTCTTATTGTTGCAGCACTTAGAATCTTTGTGGAGTATTGATTCTTGCTACCTGGGTTTCTCTTTTGAGATTAATTTCAAGCGGTGGAATTTAATCTTTTCTTGCGCTATTTTATTTGTTTTTATTCAACTGTGATTTCACGTAGTAGTGTAGTGTCTTCTCCCCAATGATGGTTTGAACCCTTAGCTTCTTCGTTCTTCTTTGGATCTGCAACTTAGCCCAAGTCTGTGTGCGGCTCTTCTCCTTCTCCTTCTCCTCCGGCCTAGCAGTGCTTATCTCTACTCTATGTAGGTCGTGGCTGTTGCTTCTCATCGTCATCACCGGCACATGTCTACTACTTCTCTTTTGATCATGGGTTACCATACTATCCTTACCGCTCGATGCGTGATTCAAATCCAGTCTGAGCATCCGATTTTCTCCCACTACTAGAAAAAGGCCCATTTCCGACGGAATTTTTCCGTCGAAAACACCTTGAAATCCGTCGGAAAAGGTGTTTCCGACGGAATTCCGTCGGAAAAGGTTGTCGGTAATGCCTTCGTAGGAAATACCACCTTTTCCGACGAAAATTCCGTCGGAAACACTATTCCGACGGAATTTCCGTCGAAAGACAATTTCTGGTACCTGCGAATTCCGTCGGAAATTTCCGACGGAATTTTCGTCGGAAACTATTTTCGGGAAATTAAAAAAAATACGCTGTGCCACCACCGGCACGGCGTATCACCACCTCCAACCACCCAAAAAGGCCTGTCAACCCCAACCAAACCAACCTTCTCAAACCCTACCTTTAGCCACTGCCACCACCGCCACTACAGACCACCACCACCACCGCCGCCACCCACTAAATCACTAAATTAACCCACACCACAAAACCAAACCTAACCCAGACCCAAACCCCTAACCCAGACCCGACCTAATCCAGACCCTAACCCCTAACTCAGACCCAAACCCCCCAAATTCAGACCCAAACCCCCCAAACCCAGACCCGACCTAACTCTTGGATGATAATTACACTGCTAAGGTAATTGATTTTGGAGCTTCAAGATTGATACCACCAGACCAGAGTCAATTTGCTACAATGGTGCTAGGAACTAGAGGATACTTGGATCCTGAATATTTGCAGACAAGTGAGCTAACTGAAAAGAGTGATGTTTATAGTTTTGGTGTCGTCTTGGTGGAGCTATTGACAAGAAAAAAAGCAATTTCTAATGATAGGCCCGAAGCTGAGAAATGCCTTGCTATGCACTTCCTCCTCAAGATAAAAGAAGGTCGTTTGTTAGACATTCTTGATTTTAACATAGTAAGCGAGGGAACAATTGAAGAAATACATCAAATGGCTAATCTAGCTAAATGGTGTTTGATGTTGAAAGGAGAGGAGAGGCCTACCATGAAGGAAGTTGCTATGGAATTGGAAACTATAAAAAGAAAGAGATCCCATCATTTCCATCCATGGAATGATGATGGATCAGTTCAAAAAGATTGTGAATCTTTGCTCATCGGAACTCAAAAAGATTGTGAATCTTTGCTCGTTGGAATTCAAATATCACACGACTACAGCGGTTGTGGCAGTGGTGTCGAGTCTATTTTGTACGACTCACAATTGCTCTCTAGCTCCACTTTGGGAAGTGGTAGGTAATTTAATCTTAAAGATGCCAATTGTAGTGATGAAATAAATATAGTGATGATCAGAGTAATTAATATCAAGTTTCTTCCATATATATACGTAGGAGTAGATGTTCTACTTTTCATCGGATCAGTTTTACCTCGGGTATCGGGTAGACATATTGTTCAATATATGTAACTCCATATATTACCTTTTTATTTTGAAAGAGTGTAATGCTACTTTTTCTAATCAGTAATAATCAAAATACTTCTTTATTTGGTAAAAATCTATTATTATTTTATTATTTCTCTCACCTGCCAACCCCATTTAACACTACCCTTTTTTTATAATTATATTTCTCTGCTAATAACAAATAAATAAATTTCAACTAAATATTGTACATTACATTATAAAATTTTTGGCCCTATTTACCTCACCTTACAAAAATAATATTCAATAAAAATAGTTTCATTTCAGTAAAATTATTTTAGTTTAGTAAAAATAAGTTCAAATAATTAAAGTAATTGTAATCTGAATTCAATAAAAATCAGTTAGCTTAAAGAAGAAATATAATAAAGAATTAGTTAAAATATATAGTTTCAGTCCAGTAAAAATAATTTCTATATAGTAAAAAAATTTTAAGTTCAATTAAAATAATTTCAACTTATTAAAAATAAGGTGAAGTGAACAAGACTTTGGTCCATACTTTATTACTTTCCTTTTTTTTTTTTTTACTTTCCTAATGTTATAAAATATGTTAAAGGATGGTCATTATAGCTTATAACTATCCCTTTTATGACTATCTTATGTATGGTTGTAATAACATCCTTGTAATCCTCCTTTGTCATTAGTTCACATTAACCCTCTCATCAATGGACTCTTCATTGTCCATATAGGTTACAATTTTTTCTATCATGTATATATATAGGTGACTCGTGAAATGGATCAAGTGATACAACACAATTGCATATCTATCTCACACTCTCTCTCTCTCTTGTATTCTCCTTTTCCCCTTATTTTATAATACGTTATCAGCACCATACTCTAAACAATACTATTACATTGATCACTCCGTAAGTATACTGGCCAAGTAAAAAGTCCAAAGGTATTCAATTTATAACATTAGTTAACACATATCAGATGCTAGGAATTATATTGTCCGTAAGTATGCTAGCAAATGTTTTATATTAACACGCATAGGAATTGTTTTATATCATGATGTCATTATCTTTGATAAAGTTTAACCTTCACTCTCGTATTATTAGCATCATAAAGTCTATGATTATGATGCTAGGAATTGTCAGAATGTGATCTAATTATATTCCTTATCTATCTTATTTAGTAGTAATTTATCAGTACGTTTATTTGAAACATTAATTTGTTGCTAACACTAATCTATTTGATTGATAGTATATTATTTTCTTTGTTTTTAAGACAATTCATATTGATTATTTTGGCACCAATTATAATTATGATTTTATATTGATTAAATACATTGACTTTGATGTATTTTATTATCTCTAATTTTTAATATTATTTTGTGTAATGAAGAATGTCGAACCTTGCCAAGCTCGAATTTGTGGCCCTTGATATTACCGGAAAGAATTATTTATCATGGGTGTTAGATGCTGAAATACACCTAGATGCTAAAGGGTTTGGTGAAACAATCAAAGAGGCTAATAAGGCAACACCTCAAGATAAGGCTAAAGCCATGATTATCCTTTGCCATCACCTCCATGAAGGGCTCAAAAATGAATATTTAATTGTGAAAGACCCACAAATCCTTTGTAGTAATCTAAAGGAAAGGTATAACCACCAAAAAAACGGTGATACTCCTTATAGCTCGTTATGAATGGTTGAATTTGAGATTGCAAGATTTTAAATCTGTTAGTGAATATAACTCAGCTATGTTTAACATAACTTCTAAATTGAAATTATGTGGAGAAAATATTACTGATGCAGAAATGCTCGAAAAGACATACTCTACTTTCCATGCAAATAATATTGTCCTGCAAACACAATATAGAGAAAAAGGTTTTAAAAAATATTCTAAATTAATATCTTGTCTTCTTGTAGCTGAGCAAAATAACGAGTTGTTAATGAAAAATCATTAATCACGTCCTACTGGCTCTACTCCATTCCCTTAAGCGAATGTGACAACCCATAACGGGAAAGAAACTAAAATCAGAGACCATTTTAACAGTAGTGGTCGAGGTAGAGGTCGTGGTCGCGGTCATGGCCAATGGCGTGGTCGCGGTCGTGGGCGTGGTTTTAGTGGATATGGTAGAGTTCGTGGAGGTCATTACACAAATTCACATTCCCACCAGAAGTGGGAACGTAGGGATGATAAAGAGAAAAGACCAATATATATTACCGTTGTGGAGGAAAAGGCCATTGGTCTCGAGTTTGTAGAACTCCAAAGTATCTTGTTGAACTTTATCAAGAATCATTGAAGAAAGGAAAGAAAGTTGAGGCAAACTTTGTTCTTGAAGATGGTGAAGGTGATTTTGATTTTGGCAATGCCAATTAATTCGATGTTGTTGATTTCCTTACTTCCCCGGAAGGGAATAATTTTGATTTTGGCAATATAACTCATTTAGAAGTTGCTGATTTTCTTCAATGCCCCAGAAGGGAATAATTAAAATTATATTGTTTTGTGTCAATTTTAATATTAGACTTATGTTTCCTTATTCTAGTGATTTACATAAGTTATTTTCTATGGTTGTAATAAGGACTTTTGCTTTGAGTGTTTTATTTATTTTATCATCATTATCTTTGTCATCAATATATTTATGCTTAATATTTTGACATGTATTTTATTTCGTGAAGAATATGGATACTACTCAAGTACAATTTGCTACGAATAGTGAAGAATTATGTCTAACTGATAGTGCAACTACTCATACAATACTTAAAAATAAAAAATATTTCTCTCATTTGATGATGAAAAGGATTAATGAGAGTACCATATCGGGTAGTACAAATATCATTGAGGGCTCCGAAAGAGCTACTATACAATTGCCTTGGGGAACTGAAAGTAAAATTGATGCTTTATAGTCCCCATTGTCAAAGAAATTTATCAAGTTTTAAGGATATTCGCAACAATGGATATCATATTGAGACAATCAATGAAGAAAATAACGAATTCCTTCAAATCACAAATATAACTAAAGGCACAAAACATGTTTTGGAGGAACTCCATACATTCTCTAGTGGTTTATACTATACAAAAATCAATACTATTGAAACTCATGCTATAGTAAACAAGAAGTTTACTGATAATTTTGTTGTTCGGCATGACCGATTAGGCCATCCCGGTTCAATAATTATAATGATGTGAAAAATAATTACGAATTCATGTGGAAATTCTTTGAAGAGCCATCAGATTCTTCATAATAATTTTTCATGCGCTGCTTGCTCAGAAGGCAAGTTGATAATTCGCCCATCACCAACTAAAATTAATTTTGAATCAATTATTAGTTTTCTGAAACGCATACAAGGAGATGTAATTTGTGGGCCTATACACCCTCCATGTGGACCATTTAGATACTTTATGGTTTTAATTGATGCATCGACTAGATGGTCACGTGTGTCCTTGTTCTCAACTCGTAACCTGGCGTTTGCGAGATTACTTGCCCAATTGATTAAGTTACGGGCACATTTTCCAGATACTTCTATTAAGACTATTTGGTTTGATAATGCTGGTGAATTTACATCTCAAGCTTTCAATGATTATTGCATGTCCATTGGGATAAATGTTGAGCATCCTGTAGTACATGTTCATACACAAATCGGTCTGGCAGAGTCATTAATTAAACGTCTTCAGTTAATTGCTACACCATTGCTTATGAAATCCAATCTCCCAATTTCTGCTTGGGGACATGCTATATTACATGCAGCAGCACTAATTTGCATAAGGCCAACAAGTTATCACAAGTTCTCCCCATTACATTTGGTTTATGGTCAGGAACCAAATATTTCCCATCTAAAGATTTTTGGATGTGCGGTTTATGTTCCAATAGCTCCACCACAACGCTCTAAGACGGGTCCTCAAAGGAGGTTGGGAATATATGTTGGGTTTGAATCCCTGTCAATGATTAAAAATCTTGAGCCTACAACATGGGATTTATTTACGGCTCGTTTTGTAGATTATCATTTTAACGAGTCACTTTTCCCAACATTAGGAGGAGAAAAGAGAGAGCTGGAAAAGGAAATTAAATGGAATGAATTATCATTATCCTATCTTGATCCTCGAATTAAACAATGTGAACTAATGACAAAGGAGGATTACAAGGATGCTATTATAACCATACTTAAGATAGTCATAAAAGGGATAGTTATAAGCTATAATGAAACAAACATTGCAGCTATGTCTTCCAATCATTATGAGATTTTAGCAATTCACGAGGCTAGTCGTGAATATGTATGGTTAAGGTCGATTGTTCAACATATAAAAGAAGTTTGTGGTTTATCATCTGGGAAAGAGGCACCGACAACTTTATATGAGGATGATGCAGCTTGTATTGCTCAACTTAAGGAAGGATACATCAAAGGCGAAAGAACAAAGCACATCTTACCCAAATTTTTCTTCACTCATGATCTTCAGAAGAATGGAGATATAAATGTATTGCAGGTTCGTTCAAGTGAGAATTTAGCAGACTTATTCACTAAGGCTCTTTTGACAGCAACATTTAAAAAGTTAGTTTATCGTATTGGATTGCGTCGTCTCAAAGATCTTGAGTGATATAATAACGAGGGGGAGTAATTGCATGCTACACTCTTTTCCCTTATCCATGGTTTTTCTCATAGGGTTTTTCCTGGAAAGGTTTTTAATGAGGCGGCATATATGCGCATTAAATCTATTTTAGATAATGTCCATCCAATGTTAATGGATGGTCATCATAGCTTATAACTATCCCTTTTATGACTATCTTAACTATGATTATAATAGCATCCTTGTAATCCTCCTTTGTCATTAGTTTACATTAACCCCCTCATCAATGGACTCTTCATTGTGCAAATAGGTTACAATGTTCTATCATGTATATATATAGGTAACTCATGAAATGGATCAAGTGATACAACACAATTGCATATCTATCTCTCTCTCTCTCTCTCTATCTTTTATTCTCCTTTTCCCCTTATTTTAAAATACCTAAAATCTTTGAGCATTTCTTCATTCAAACGAAATTAACAAATAGAATAAAAACCAAAGTCTAAAGGTTTTTGGCATTCTTTGAGTAGTACGGTAAATGAATGGTGCATTTTCTTGCTAATTTCCATTGTGTACATACAGTCTGTGTATTCCACAACTCAACATTTCAAAGGCAATGAAGATGGATAAAGTCGACGTCAAGTCGTCAACCTTTCGATATCGTACGAGCTTGAGTAATACCTTATCGGTTATCGCCTTATTAGGAGTATATAATCCATAAATTTCATATATATGGGTCTACTAGCTTTAGAAATTTCAAAATTAAGTGCTTGTGTAGTCGTGCTAGGGCCCTTAGCCCCTTAGGGGTACTTGTACATGTATCCAATATTCTAATATATATACGTTCTATCTATATTAAGATTGTAAGTCCACTAAGTCGTATGGATGTTGTGGGACCTGTAATTATTTATTCTATGACAGAGGCGAGGTCAGTTATAAATAACATGTTTGATTGGTTAATGTTCAAGGTCTATTTTTTATTATTTTTTTATTATATTTTTTTTAACTTGCAAGTTGCAACACTTGTTAAGTCTCGATTATTTTTACTCCTTTCGTGTTTTAATAAGTGTTACACTTATCAAATGCGGTTGTGTTTTAATAAATGTTACTTTAAATCTTTCTCCTTTCGCTGCTTTTTCTGTGTGGTTTGTCAAACCGTGTGGCCGAGGTTACTTATTTGGGGGTTACTTAAATTTTCTGTGTGAGAGTAACCCCTGACCGACCGAGTAACCCCTACCCTGAATAAGTGACCCCCGAATAAGTAGCCCTTGACTGACCGAGTAATCCCTCCCTAATATATAAGTGACCCCTTGAATAAGTAACCCCAATCAAAATGGTATAAAATCCATTTTCAAGATACCAAAGTACGTTAGAGTATTACACTGCAATAATGAAGTCTAACACTAATTATATAATCACCCTATTATTTATACAATTAAACACTAATAATTCAAGATTAAATATAAGCATCAGTATAAAATTGATAGATTTAGTAAATAACTTTAACACATTCTTTTAGACTCTCCTGAAACTAACATAGATGTTAGTTGAGACGAACACTACGAGAGGGGGGTGAATTGTAGGTGAGTTTCTAGTGGCTACTTTTGCGGAAGATAAAACAAAATATAAAAGGAACTTGTAATGCACATAGGATTTTACGAGGAAACCTTCCAAGGCCCAACAGAAACAAAAATCTCGACCCTCTAAGGGATTTCGAACACCAAAACACTTCACTATAATAGGGAAAACACTCCTGTTACAACCTATTATAATCAGACCTAAACTCACAAGTTTCATACTGAACTTGCTATACAGCAGAACCCTATTCTACCCAACCTAAGTCCCTGACTTAGATTCACTCCGTACTCCTTGAGTACTTTCTCACTCAGCTTCAAACTAGAAGCCTACAATACTGTGGAAATTTTGTCTAGAACTACCCTAAAGATAGGGCTATTTGTGAACAACTACCCATTTTTTTTCTATTTGTTTAGAACTACCCGAAAGTTACAAAACGTTTGGGTAGCACTACCCATTAACGTTTTCCATCCAATTAAGACGTAATTGGGCCTAATTTTTCACTTTTTCCCTCTTAATTAACTCCCCTAAATGCCCTAATTACCTTCTCTCTCCTCCCTAATTAACTTCCCTCAATTCTCACTCAAAAAATCCAAGAGCATATACTCAATCAATTGAACACAAATTCTCAATTATTCATGTAAATATGTAATGTTTCACACTTTCCTTTTAATTCTTTGTTTGTTGTATTTGTTTACAAGTTCTAATTGAGCGCAATTAACATTATTAGGGTGTAAATTAGTGATTCGGATTAGGGTTTATGGGTTCAAAAAAATTGGGGATTTTGATTTTTAAGGTTTAGGGGTTCAATTGAGTTGTAGGTTTCGATTATTTTGACTTTGAAATTGAATTCAATTGCATTTCAATTACTAATTGGCCATTGTAATGGATAGGATGTCTAATTGGCCATTATAATTGGTAGGATGTCTAAATTTGGGGGTTTTGATTTCTAGGGTTTAGGGGAAGTTAATTAGGGAGGAGAGAAAAGTAATTAGGGGAGTTAATTAAGTGGGAAGAAAAGTGAAAAAGTGGGTCTCATTAACGGTTTTTTTGACGGAAAACGTTAATGGGTAGTGCTACCCAAACGTTTTGTAACTTTCGGGTAGTTCTAAACAAATAGAAAAAAAATGGGTAGTTGTTCACAAATGACCCTATCTTCAGGGTAGTTCTAGACAAAATTTCCCAATACTGTATGCAATAAGCAATTCATTCACCCAAAAAAAGAAAAAACACTTGACTTCTAATATGTGATAGGAAAGCTACACATGGAATCCGAAACTAATATAACAAAGCATAGACTTGGCAAACTTACACAATTGAGCTCTCTTCAGATTCTTCACACATAAATTCACAAGTTGTGCAAATTATGATGAATTCTACTTTATATACAAGAGACAGTCAGACACTCGTATGTAAAGTAGGGTTTTTCAAAAGATAGAATTGCAAAACTACCATATATTATAAAACACGGTTTTGTGTAAATCTTTTGTGAAGAAAATCCTTTTAGAAAACTTAGCAAAGATAAACTTTTGAAAAGAATAATATCTTTCTTAACCCGGATTTTATAAAATAAAATCTTTAGAATATCTATTCATAAATTAAAACTAATCTTTTATAAACTTTCCTTTTTTAAGCTTGCCACGCTTCTAATAAATTTCATGCATAAACTTAACTTAACATATTTATAATAATCCTTAGGAATAAAAACTTAACATAACTTAATTTTTTCGTCAAATTCTGTAGGTTAAGGATACTTGGGCTTCACACAGTTCACGATTAAGATCCCGTTGTCTTCACTTCTCCAACTCCTTGCTGGAACTTCGCAGGCCAAGTTCTTGTGGAACTTGCTGTCTTTAACGTAGACCAAGTTAAACTTCTCAACTTGTTGTCTTCATGTTCCTATGAGAGAACTTAGTTAGTTCAACTGAGGAACTCTTCTTCTACCTTCTTTAACTTTCCTTGGAATCTCCGTCCTCGAGTCTTCATAGGCAGGGTACTCTTCCACTTTCAAAGTCTACTTTACCTGTTCTGATTACAACACTTAGAGAATCTCATTAGTTAAAGTTTGCTCTTTGTGTTCATCAACACTAGTAGAAAAAGGTTCATTTGCGTCGCTCATTTATAGTGTATTTTCGTCGTTTCTATGAGCGACGCAACTGCTTGCGACGCAAATGACTTTTAAATCATTTGCGTCACTCCTATATAAACAAGTGACACAAATGAAAGTTATTTGTGTCACTATTTTATAATGGAGTGACACAAATAGCTGTTATGAGCAACTTCTTGTTTTTAATTTGCGTGACTTGTTTGTATAGGAGTGACGCAAATAACTCACTAGACAATACAAATTAAAAGCGAGTTATTTGCGTCACTTAGCTTGTCTGTCTAATGAGTGACACAAATGATGTCAATTTTTTTTTTAAATATAATAATTGCTTGTATATGTTTGTAGTACCTGTTTCCCTTTGAGGAGAGAGAATGAATGAAAAAGAGATGTGAGACTATGAGAGAGAGAGAGAGAGAGAGGAGAGGGAGGAAAACGGCTGATGGGAGAAATGAAGTAAAACCCTAATGTTAGTCCTAACATGTGATCGATTTGTAACGGACCTTATTTGGCCGTTACGATTAGAGCAGTAATTGTACCGGATAAATTTCTGTCCGTTACGAATACTGTTTATTTGTAACGGTCAAATTTTCGCCCGTTACAAATATTAGTTATTTGTATTGATTGGATCTATATATTGCCCATTACGAATCATTTTTTTCTAACAGATTTAATTATGCCCGTTACAATTGAGGTGTTACAAATGAACTTTTTTCCACTAGTGGTAGTGGTACAACGTAATATGCTAACGCCAATAATTGAAATTAAAATGCAATATTAATGAATGCAAATGTAAATTTCGGTAGAGTTTCCTTTGTATTTTGGCCTACCCATAAAATAGGGAATGATGGCATTATATTAACAACCTGTCCAATAAGTTTACATCTCAACATCATTGACATTATACTCATCATCCCAACACCAATTAACCAAATTCATTCATGTCAAGCCTATAATCCAAAACAAGAGTCCAACATTTGCTAAGTGTAAATCTAAAGTTCAACATTACATATAAAATACTCTGCCCAAATATCTCAAACCTCATTTATCTCCTCCTCGGTATACGGTGTAGTTCTTGAAAAATCCTATCAACACAACAAATACACAAGAGGAAAGTTTTAATTCAAAATTGTAGCTAACATCAAATTGTATTTATCAAATAAAATGAAAGATTTGACAACTCATACCTTAATAAGATCTTCACTGCTATGATGATGTTTAAGTATTTCTAAATTGCTATACTTAAATTATTAAGAAACTAAAAGTTTGGGCAAGGAATTAAAGTAACTTGTCCCAAATGCCATGTCAATTTACTTCCCCTAGATTGTCCACCTAATGCCTTGTAACTTCGAAAAACACTACACATTTGAAACTAATAACATATTTATACATAATATTTAAAACCATCTATTATCCTTACACACACATAAAATCATGACATTTATAATAAATTAGACTTACTTTTGTAGGAGATTATAGGTACTACGCAGCGGAAATAACATGAATCATATTCATAAAGCACCTAAACCAAGGATCATTGCATAACACATAAGAACACATAATTGTACCTTTGAAGCGTGATTCCACGTGCGATAGAGCAAGAACAAGGGGAGATAAACAACCTCAAGCGTGATTCCTCTACTTCGTCCACGAGCATGGATTAAAACCTCCACTAATGCTAATTAGTTGCAATTCAAACCTTCAATTGATCTTTTACGGAGAAGAGCGAGCAACGAACCACCATGAACCACCGCGAACACCACACACGCCACCTAGGTTGGCCGGCCGTACGGACGAGGGGGGGTGAGGGTCGTGAGTTAGAGAGAGGATTAGGGTTTTGGGATTGGTTGTCTTGATGTCAAAATACACTGTGTGTGAATTATGACTGCTTACATCCAACCCTAGGCATGGATCTTATTTATAGATCCCATCTCAAAAAAAGAGCCCATGTCAAAAGCTCAAAACCTAATTCCAATCCAACTATGATAGCCCAATCCAATTCATGATTATTTAATTGCTCATGAGGCCCATTAATGGGCCTCTTTCTTGCTTAACCCAATACCCTTGTGTGTGACCTCATAGGACATTCTAGAGGGCTTTGGACTATTTGAGTAGTCCAAAGATCATCTCTCATAGTCTAGCAACAGAGGATGACGCTCCAAAAGAACGAACTTATTATCTCCATAATAGTGATCCTTTATATATCTAGTAATTGCACTTATGGAAGACATAACTCCTTCAATCTCCCACTTGTCTGAGACAAGTGCGCAATAATATTCAAATTCCTTAGGTCATTTTGTGTCGATTTGATAATCTGATTGCATCTTATGCAATCATAATTAATCTACCAATGTTTTCCTGAAATCTAAGTTACAATTACAAAACAAATGGTTACTTTGTAACACATTTGAGCACGGCCATGCATTTTTTGAATTCTCCCTCTTCAAGAGGCCAAAATAAGACACATTCCTAATTAAATAGGTAGACTCTATCCAATCTTATGGCAACCAAAGCTCCCACTCAACTTCTGAAATTACCAGAAAACACCCTTTATAATCTCCAGTTACGAGAAGACGTTTGAATGTACCACAGTTATAACATCCATTGAATGAGATCAATATTCCACTCATGTCAAAGTAATCCACTAATATATCCGGAAGCTCTATACTTGAACTTCAAAGTAGGTCTATAGTTCGATCATGCATCGTTCATGCATATCCATGTGATTAACCGAGCATCACTACGCTCCTATAGTCCATGAAACTGCGCTATCCAATCAATCTTAACATGCTAGTCCAATTTAAGAAATCATTTATGTCCAATTTAATGATTTCGAAATAGGAACTTAAATAATATATGAATTTTGTCCACCTGTGGGGTTTCATTCAAAAGGTCATTAACCTAGTGAGCCCATCAATTCACAATTATTTTGGACATTTTATTTAATCTTGAAACCACGATTAAATAAGATTGAAACTTTGTTTCAATTGATAAACATAATTATGCAAATGATGAATGTATTACACATGTATTTTTTTTTCTCCAAAAACAAATACAACTTTTAATTACATCATTTGCCTCAATCCAATTTCATTAGCATGTTTCTCATGCTTTGGAAATGAAAAGGTTTAGTAAGTAGAGTTCATGAGATATTCTCATAAACATGAATTTTACAATTTCTAAATCTTATAATCATTTTCATCTCCATACACTAAAATTTTCCTTCGCCCTTTCGCGAGGAACTTTAGAATTTCTAATTTGTATTTTAACATCACATTGGAATTCGATTGAAATCTATCATCACTTGTTCTTAAAACACGTGAATCAAATAGACGAGTATAATCCATAACATGCATGATGCATCCTTTGCATATTGCATAAGGGTCATCACCCAAAACCTTAATTTCATCAACCTTTCTCAAAGTATTGAATCATTAAGCAATGTGTCATGTTACATGGGATTGAAACTCTTTCAATATAACGTTGAACCTTATAAGAATTTTATCAATATAAGTTTCTTAACCAAACTCAAACATCCTTCAAGACCTATCTATATAGATCTTGAATCCCAAATGTACTCATCTTCTTCTTCAAGGTTTTCATACAAAATGCATCTGCCACCACTTGACTCTTCAAGCAATGAATAATTTCTCTTTATACTAGACCAAGAAGACTTCACAGCTCCCACTAAACATTTTGTACATACAAGACCTTTTCTTCATTTTACAAGAACATCAAATGATTTAATTAACTCACAAAATTAAGAACATTAACTACCTGATGCTAACTTTAATCCATTATGGATCTTTTATGCATCCCTAGGATTATTGGATCTTCAAACTTTTAATTGTATCATATACAAATCTTATTTCATGAACAATTTCAAGAAAGCGTTTTGAAATCCATCTACCGAATCTCATAAGGTAGAAATCACTAAAAAATCTTTAATAGATCTTTGCAACATGACTAATGTAAAGGTTTCATCGTAATCGTAGTCATACTATGAATTAGTTGAATCCTGTAACAAGTTTTTGCTTTAGTTAGAAAACATTTTTCTTTCTTGTCTGTTTTGCTTATATTGGGTTTTACCCAACTTAGCAAATTATTCAAGTGGCATACGCTTGCTTACAGACTTAGAATCTATTTTAGATTTCATGGTTTCAAACCACTTGGAGTCATAACTTGTCAAATCATCTTTATTACTTGCATAATCATTATGTTCCGAAATGAATATTTTAAAACTCTTAGTCAATATGAAATCAACTTTCTTTGGCTAAGTTTTACATATGCTAGTCATCATTGTGGGTTTGATGCAACAATTGAAACTCATACAACAACTTTGTTTAGTTTTCAATGAGAAACGACAATAGAGGATGTGCACTTGGAATGTACTACCTTCGACACATGGTTATTAATCCCATTCCACTTAATGAGACCACGCGTTGTCATTTGTAACATGAGGTGAATCATGCTCATATTGTTGCTTTTATTCAATTACTTCTCGAATTTCTTCAAGATTTTCGAATTCACTTTTCTTTAACTCTTTTAAGGTTCTCGAACTTTTCAAGATTCTTATACTCCCACTTGCCTTTTGAGGAGGCATATCTAGCATAGGGTGAACCAACCATGGTTTGAACCATGTTTGTTTGTTGCTTTTCTTGTTGAAAACAAGTATAATAATATAGAAAATTATTGAATTGTCTTGTAAGAAAAAATCTAGCATAAATATCTCGTTGTTAGAAGGACCTAGATAAAAGACTAGCACCTAGATTTATCTAGATAAAAATAGAAACATGTAGAAGTAAATTGTTGAGGTAAGTCGGTGGAATTATAACCGACATTACTTAGTATAAATAGGAGCATACTTGCATGTACTCACTTCACTCAAGCCATGCAATAAACACATTATTTACATCATCATCATTGACAGGCTATAGTCGTATCACCTAATCAAAAATAATTACCTAAGTCCACTAGCTTATGCAGATAGGGAAGTAGGGTCGAATCCACAGGGAAACTAGTCTTTCTACTCCTAATTGATTAATATAGTCTAAATTATTAAAGTAACCAATATTTGTTTGCGATTTTAAACTATACTACGAAGATTATGAGTAAGGAGAATAATTAAGGAGGAAATCAAATATAAGAAGGCCTAGGGCATAGGTTCACTAATAAACAATATTCCAGGGCAAACACAATAATCAATCATCAATGCATTAATTAATCAGATCATAAAGGGCTTTCGCTACGTATTACAATCACAGAATTAATTTACCGGTATTAAATCTCATCTCTCGAATCTCGATCTAACCATTTATAAAATAATCTGCCTATTGAAACTAAGCCTAAACATCAATTCTCATCTCTCGAATCTTGAATCAATATTGCTAAACTCATACAATTAAACCTGGCCAAATCTAATTGCATAGCATTTAAACAATCAATAGGAAATCAATTAAGCATTAATGATCAACAATCATAAAATTATCCCTTCATATTATTTATTAGATCCCCATAAACCCTAGAAGGAAAACTACTCAGACATAATTAAAACTAAGCAAAACATAATAATTAAACAAGACATGAAAAAATTGAATGAATAAAATACTAAGATTAATTAAGAGAGAAATCGTACCAAGACGGCGGAATTACAATTGAGTTAAGGAACAAGAGAGAATAAAAGTCTAGAGAGAGAAAGTTTAAGTAGAGAGAAGGAGAATAAAAACTAGAGTAAGAGAGTAATGAAGAAGTATCTAATCTTGCCTAATAAAATTACATTAATACTAAGCAAGAAGATCTCCGCTAAAACAAAAGCAAAACGGAAAACTAAACTCCCTAAAACCAACACGCGCCCGGTCGGGCAGTGTCTCGCCCGACCGGGCCCGCCTTCTTCGTCTCAGGCGCCTTCTCACGCCCGGCCGGGCGCGACTTCGGGCGCGGGAAGCCTTAAAGTATTGCTCCGCCCCGCCCGGCCGGGCGCGCCTTCGGGCGGGGCCTTGTGGCTTGGGCGAGGATTTTTAGCCTCGGGCTTCTACCTTTGGGCCTCCGAACTTGGCCCAAATGCCATCGAACTGAGCCCTTAGTCATCGATTTGATACCTCCAATCGGTCTTGGGCTAATAAACCGGGTCGCGGTCTTCCAACACTTGTAGATGCTCCTCGAAAAACCCGGGAAAATGCTCCAAGTACGCAAATTCCTACAAAACTCAAGCAAAACTACCGAATGTAATCCCCCGTATTTTTAAATATTTTATAAATGAAAATTTATTTTATTTGTAATATTTATTTGTTATTTTTCATAATTTAATTTCAAAAGTTTCAAATTATTAATCTGGGTCGAAAATTATTTGAACAAATTATTTTATGCACCTTTATTCTACCATTTATGTCCAATCATACAAGCCTAACCCATTTGTTTACTTAATCGACCCATTATTTTTATGAGGCCCAATCTTTCTTTTTACCCTACAATAATTCTCTCCTATAAATATCCCATGAATCTCCAAAAATTTCCCACACAAAAAGGTTAGTCTTATTTTCATCCTCCTTTGTTTCATTATTTTGCTTAATGTTAATTTAATTGTTTTGGGTTTTGATTTTAGTATAAAGATTATATTTTTAGTATCAAATTATATTTTAATGGTATAAAGATTATAAATTTCAGATTATATTTATGTTATAAATTTCATATTTTATGAATTATAAACCTAGGGTTTCAATTTATTGAAAATCATGATTTTAGGGTTTTTATGAACAATTGATTTAGGGCTTTTATAGTAATGATGTTTTGAAATTTTGGTGATTATAACTACTGATTAGTTTAACTTAATTCCAGATTATTTTGAACACATAGATTCGTGTTTTAATTTTTAGATTTCCGTTCGTTAATATTAATCCCGTTTTAATCCCGATCAGGTTCTAAACTCATCTGATTTTGACAAAAAAGTAGTGTTTTCCATGTGGAAACCACGTTTTAAGAAAGACTTACTACCTTTGGTAATGAGCACCACCCTCTCGTGGCCAAATTCAGCCTCTAAATATGATTTTCGAGCAGTTTTTGGTTTTTAACGAAGTTTTTTTAAAATTTTATCCTTGAGTTTAAAGGGTAAGAAATAATTTAATTTTTCTATGGATAACTTAAGTATAAAGATGTATTTTGATGAAGTTTTGAAGAGGTTTTCGATTAGTTTAAAATGCTGGAATTTTATTTAAAGTAGTATAATTGTGATTTTAATAAAAGGGTGTGATTACCTATTAAAAGGGAGATTTTTAGGGGTTTTTATATAATTCTTAGATTTTTATTAGACTTTGAACTTGCTGTAATTTCATGTATAAGAGTGTATTTTAAGGTTTTTATGAAAAAAAATTTAAAGAACTATATATAAGCCTGTAATTTTAACAAAAGGGAAGGTTTTAAAGTGTTGTTTGATTTGGATTTTGAAGGTTTTAAAGTAAGTTAGTATTGCTGTAAATTTAATTGATTGAGTATTGATTGAGATGTTATTATTTGGCTTAGGAGAGGAGTTTATTGAAGGTGATTTCTAGTTAGTAAAGTGGCATACCAATTCGTTTGCTCAAGGTACGTACAAGTTACAAAACCTTGCTTTTAGGTGCATGTTTAAGGACGGATCGAGAACTTAGTATCATGTCTAGGGATGACTGGGTTAAATTGTTTGGTTATACATTGTGAATTTCCTTTGACGTGCACTATTCCTTATTGTAATTATTGGTTATGTTCTAATTATGCAAGGTGCGCTTAGAGGCAAAGGTATGTGATTGGTGAAATGACTTAATTATTACTCATTCATGATTTAGTGAAATAGGATAAGTAAAGGAATGATTCATGTCTTATAAGACAAGGTTAAGAGTTTGGGGTGCCTTATGCACTCAAGGTGTTTATACACCGAGGTAGTAAAGGAATAAATAATAAATGTTGCTTGCCACTAATAAATCAAGAATTGAAATTGAAAAGTTGTTTTACTTGATTGAATTGATATTGGATTGATTGTATTGTTATGCATATGAGTCATCACCAAGTCTAAACCTGTAAATCACGTAAAGTGCAAGATGGATGAGCAATAAAACTCTGGATTGGTGCACTTCTAGAGTAATGACAATCAGGGGTTGGGGTACATGGGGTATTAGCCGTGTACTTTTCTCGAGGCCGTCTGATCTACGAGTCTCTTATTTCAAATATTTTTCAAAACTAGGAGTTATGTGAGATCTCATACTAACTACGGTCACGGAGTCGCGCCCGTGGTCGTTGGATGTTTATTGATGTTTCCGAAAGGAGGCATGGGGTTTTTCTTTTATTGATGTTCCAAATGGAGCATGGGTTGGACAACCTTGTCTATTGCGTAATCCAATGAATAAAAATAATGATTTACCTATTATTAATTAATGGAGTCTTCGTAATATAAATAGTTGAGTCGTGTGTTGAGTCTATAATTTAATGATGCATGATGATTAATTATTAGTAGCATGTTATGGAATTCTTAATTTATTTTGCAGCTTGTATGTACTCAGCTTTGCTGATTGCGTGCTTTGTGTGTCTTTCTTTGGTCATGGCCTTCGCCTTTCAATGACCCTGTGACGATCCAATTTTTACACTTGTAATATTGGGGAGCAGAATTACCACAGGTTCTTACACATGCAACATTCATCAGGGTTGTGGGATCTTGAGTAGAGAGTTGGTTGTTTCATTTTATTTCTTTTGCAAGTTTGAATTTATTTTAATTCGATTTTATTCGACACTATTTCTTTTGGGTTTGAATTTATTTGAACACTGAATTAAATCACTTACTACTTTTATTGGGTTTTGAATAAGGGCCTTAATGGTTCCAAGTTGTATGACTTAATTTGGTTTCATTCGTTGGTTTTGAAACTTATTTATAACTGATTTAGTTTTTCCGCTGCTATTTTCTGATAAAGCCTTAACGTTTGAACACGTGGCGGTAGCACGCCAGTAATTCTCTTAAATATTGTTCAGGGTCCTCAGAGGTTTAAAGAGAGAATTATTGGGGTGTTACACCGAAACACTGGAAAACACAAATTAGTAATAAAAGTGGCTCGTAGGAGCCAAAAACACTACTAATTACGACCAAGGGACGGGGATAAATATATATATAAAATGAACACATCAATCATTGACTCCAATACTTCATTTCCATTCATCAATTACCATACTACTACAAACCCACTACGTACTACTCTTCCCATCTCCAACATTTGGTATCTAGAGCCACTTAATCCAAAGCCTCCATTTTACATTCATCATCCAAATTCAAATATAACAACTCCACATAAATTCAAATGGCCTCCCCTATTCCAAATCCAAACACAAACTTAAACACAAACACAAACAATTTTAATCCCCAAGTTAATTGGGTACCTACATTTAAGGGGGAGAAATTTGATCAATGGAGTATGCAAATGAAATCAATCTTCATCACCCAAGACATTTGGGAAATTATTGAAGATGGCTATGAGAAACCCAAAGATGCCAATGAAGAGGCTTCTTGGGATGCCTCTAAGAGAGGCCAATACAAACAAAACATAAGAAGGGATCATTATTCCCTTTCCATAATTTATCGTGGGGTACATGAAACAATACTACCTACGATCATGGCCGCTACAACAACAAAGGAGGTGTGGAGTATCCTTGAGACAAAATATAGATGCTCGGAAAAGGTAATACTCTTTAAACTTCAATCTTTGTGGGGTCAATTTGATAGTCTACAAATGGCCGATAATGAATCAATTCAATCTTATGTTGATCGAGTCTCAAATATTGTTAACCAAATTCGATCTAACGGAGACACAATTGAAGATGTTAAAATAATCCGGAAAATACTACGCACTCTCACCAAAAAATTTGATCACATAGTGGCTGCTATAGAAGAGTCTAATAAAGATTTGAAATTGCTCAGCATGACTGAGCTAATGGCTCTCTACTGGCTCATGAAGAAAGAATGCGTAGATTTGATGAGCAATCAGTAGAACAAGCCTTTCAGGCTAAATTAAAATTTTCTAATGGTGTAAATAAAAATGGCCATGAAAATAATTTTCAACCAAAAAAGAAAAATTTTAATAATCGAGGTCGGGGAAGAGGAAATTATTAAAATCAAGGGAGCCGAGATAATAACTTTTTTGCATATTATGCAAGAAAAATGGCCATAACACAAGAGATTGTCGGAACAAATGCAAAAGATGTACACGACACTCTCATTTTGAAAAAGATTGTTATTTTCGGCAAAAAGAAGAAACCAACTTCACTGAAAATAATGATCAACTATTTTATACCTGTCTAAATGCTCAAGAAGAGCAAAACGACATATGGTATATAGATAGTGGATGTTCCAACCACATGACCGGAAATAAAAATTTCTTTGTAACTCTTGATGAAAATATAAAATCACAAATTACTCTTGGTGATGGGAGCTAGTTTTCAAGAAATTCCGGAAAGGGAATAATTGTTGTTAAAACAAAAAATGGCTCCTCTAAATTCATCCCCGACGTCTTTTATGTTCCTGGGCTGGCACAAAATTTAGTAAGTGTGGGCCAATTAGTCCAAAAGGGCTATATGGTGAAATTTGATAATAATCAATGCCACATATATGACAAGAAAAAGGGGCAATTAATCACCACCACTAAAATGGCTCCAAATAAAATATTTCCACTTAAGATGTAATTGCAGTCAAACATTGCCCTAAGCACAACAGTGGATGAGTCCACCTTGTGGCATTTGAGATTTGGGCATTTAAATTTTGACAATTTAAAACTGTTAAAAAAACAGATAAATGGTGATTCGGCTACCACCAATCACTAATGAAAAGAAAATTTGTGAGGGTTGTATCTATGGCAAAATGCATAGATCACCATTTCCAACTTCATCTTGGAGGGCTAGAGCTTCATTAGAGCTTATCCATGCTGATATATGGGGTCCTACCAAGAATCCGTCTCTTGGCGGAAAAAGGTACTTTCTGTTGACTGTTGATGATTTTTCACGCATAATGTGGGTATATTTCTTGGAGAAAAAATCAGAAGCATTATCCCACTTCATGCAATTTAAAGCCTTCACAGAAAAACAAAGTGGGCATTATTCAATAAAGGTTCTAAGTACCGATCGTGGGGGAGAATTCACAAGCATTAATGAATTGCAACAAATTTTGTAAAGAGCACGGCATAAAAAAGGAGCTTACAGTCAGACGCACACCACAACAAAATGGTGTTGCAGAAAGGAAAAACAGGACAATTGCTGAAATGGCTCGGAGTATGATGCAAGGAAAAAATCTGCCTAAACATTTTTGGGCAGAAGCTGTCCGCACAGCTATTTACATCCTAAACAGGTCTCCCACGAAAGCAATAAGAAGCATGACGCTGTACGAAGCTTGGCACAAACGAAAGCCAAGAGTTGAGCACCTCAAAGTTTTCGGGTGCATTGCATATGCCCACGTCCCGAAGGAGAATAGGGATAAGTTAGATGGAAAAGGAGAAAAATGTATCTTCATTGGATACAGTGACGAGTCAAAAGGATATCGTCTCTATCAGCCCGAATCCAAGGAGTTGATCATCTTCAGAGATGTTATATTCAACGAAGGAGGACAGTGCCCGTGGAACGAGAGCAATTTAGAAGTTCACGATCTAGAAGTTCCAGCAACAGTCATTCCACTTTCAAGTCCAGATCAAGACGAAGGCCCAAACAGCCCAAGATCAACACCAAGCAGCCCAAGATCACCACAGAGCAGCCCAAGGTCACCATCAAGCTCATGTTGAAAACCAGAATCAAGTCCATCTCCTGGTCGTCATCAAAGAAACAGGCAACGGTGGCACTATCATCATCAGAAGCAGAATACATATCAGCCACAAGCGCAGCATGTGAAGCAGTCTGGCTAAGGAGAATTCTTCAAGATCTACGGAAAGACACTGAAGATCCAACAATCATCCACTGTGACAATATGTCAGCTATTGCCATGACAAGGAATCCAGTGTTTCACAGTCGCACGAAGCACATCAAGATACGACATCACTTCATTCGAGAACTAGTTGAGAAACAGGAGATCGAGCTACAATTCTGCAAGACGGGAGAACAGCTCGCAGATATATTCACCAAGGCATTACCGACAGATAAATTCCTCCATTTCCGAATGCAACTCGATGTTCAAGATTTTTCTGATTAAGGGGGAGTATTGAAAACAAGTATAATAATCTAGAAAATTCTTAAATTGTCTTGTAAGAAAAAATCTAGCATAAATATCTAGTTGTTAGAAGGACCTAGATAAAAGACTAGTACCTAGATTTATCTAGATAAAAATAGAAACATGTAGAAGTAAATTGTTGAGGTAAGTCGGTGGAATTATAACCGACATTACTTAGTATAAAGAGGAGCATACTTTCATGTACTCACTTCACTCAAGCCATGCAATAAACACATTATTTACATCATCATCATTGACTCCAATACTTCATTTCCATTCATCAATTACCATACTACTACAAACCCACTACGTACTACTCTTCCCATCTCCAACATTTCTCGAACTCTTTCGAGATTTATACTACTCCCACTTGACCTTTTGGAACAATTTCCATAAGGGCACCTACTTGAGCAACAAACATTTTGTGCTAAGTTTGGTTTGTGTAGTAGTACCCGTGCTCTATAAAGGAATCGAACGTGCGTTAAACGTTTTTAACACAACTTTTATTCCTTGTTTTGTAGAAAGACTTTATAAGAACGTTTCTTATCCTTATCACATATGAAGCCTTTGCTACATTTTGATTTGACCTATGTATCTTTTTTTAGTTTTGTAGCTTATCTTAAAAGTATATCCCTTGACAATGGTTGGAAGATAGGTAATTTACATCCATTATCAAAATATATCTCATATAGGTTGATATCTCCCTTCATAAACACTTCACAAGGTTTTCTTTTGGAGTTTGTTGTAAAACGATTTCACAACTCTTGGATGTTTATCAAGGTCTTGGCTTAAATTCTCATTATTACGATCATATCGCAATATTTCGAATGTGTTGCCAAGTACATGTTTTGACTTAAATTTTCACAATTACAATCATATTGTAATGTAATCATTTTCATGTCAAGTTGATACTGAACTTCATACCAAACATTTTGAACTTTTCAAAATCTTCACTCTTATGCTTCAACTAAGCACAAGTAGTGATCGTATCACAAATGAAGTTTCATTGTCCTTCTCTAGTCTTTGAACCTTTAGTTTTCTTACATCGATATGTATTCGACCTCGAGTTCGCATCATCATTTCTCTAAATGGTGACTTTGTCAAAATTTCAAACTAGAATGATAATTACATATATCAATGGATTCATATTCCAATGATATTGAAAGTCCATCCCTTTGGATCTTCCGCATGCAATTTTCATTTTCATTCGAATTAATTGACATATTAGAGACAACTTTTATATATATATATATATATATATATATATATATATATATATATATATATATATATATATATGGTTTATTTATTTCTATCATATACAATTTTAAACCTATTTAGCGATTCGAAACACATTATGACTCAATGAGGCATAGAATAATATTTATGTCACGTTTTTTAATCTTCGATGCATAGTCATTACTAACATTGAATGGTGTTTTGATAATGGTAAGAATGAATAACATTTATTTAATTCTAGCCAATAACAAGGTAAGGTGAAATATATGTTCTACTTGTAAAGTTCCAACTTTTGCTTCCAGACTTGTAGATTCTACTTGTGAAGTAGCAACATTTGCTTCTAAACTTGTAAATTTATTCCTCCTTTAGCTAGCTTCTTCCTTTAGTTAAACCAAATTGTGCAATGAGTGATCTAAACAAGACATCATATGTCCAAGAAGTAGCAATATGCTAAAACAATTTCTATAATATACTTCTTAAATTGGAACATTTTCATTTTTTTACCTTCCAACTATTATGAGGTAGTTTCTAATCAATTGGAATTTGATCCATTTAATTTGAAACATTTGTTGTTCATAACAACTTTTAGCATGTAAGTAGTTCTAGGTTTGAGAAGTAGCAACTTGTTTGCATTTCTTGGCCTATTACTTCTTAATGCAAACCTCATATATTCCTAAACCTTTCCTTTTTGAGCCACTTAAAACACTTCTCTTAGGTTCAAAATGATACTTTGCTTAACTTCTTTAAGCACTTTTCATGATTTTGCTAAGTCTATTCAATCATTATTCATAATAGAGTTTAATCAACTATTCAACTCTTATACAAAGTGGATGAAGAATAATGTCATTTGATCAACTTTTGATCATAGAATTTCCAATCACTTTCTTAAATTTAATCATATTGAGGATAAGAGATTTTTATTGGACTTCTATACTTGTATTTCGAGGGTTTGTACCACCCATCTCATTATATCCCTTGAAACTAGAGCTGTCAAAAACCGACCCGAACTGGTGAATCCGAACCGTTTCGAACTGTTCCGAAAAGGAACCGAACCGCTATGAACCTGTTATTTTTAAACCGTAAACCGGCCCGATCCGATTTTTTAAAACCTGAAACTAAACCGATCCGAATGTTTGAGAACCGTTAATGAACCGTACCCGTTATCAAGCCGAACTGATACAACCCGAAACCGAGAACAACCCGAACCGAGTACTTCCGAACTCGATAGCAACCCGACCCATTGTAAACCGAAACCGATTAAACCTGACAAAAACCCGATAAACCCAAATCGTTTACAACCTGTAACTTAAAGCCGAACATTATATTGTATTAAAAAAATCTGAATCAAAAGCTAACTCTAGATTTGTTATTATTATTTGATCCTGAAAATCTTTATACAGAAAAGGGACTTAATTAAAGCTATTGGAATAACTAATTATAGAATGTTGAGGATATATTAGGATATATACGTTAACGTAACCCGTTCAAAATTGGCAAAACTAGTTGTCAAACTGACTAAGTTCAGCTCGAGCCAATTACGACCTGAACCGATTACAACCCGACTCGATTAGGACCCGATATGTTTTGACCCAAAACCCGCTTTAAATTGACGAACACCGTTTTTAAACCGACCGACTTTAACCCGAACCGATTATGACCCGAACCAGTTATAACCCAACCCGATTAGAATCCGACCCGAAAAGAAACTGTAATAAAAACAAACCTAACCTAACCGAACCGACCCGAAATTATTTAAAACCGATCCGAACTGACCCGATAATAATTCCAACCCGTTAAAAACTGATCTGTTGTAAACCGAAAACCGATAAACCGAACCAAAAACCGAACCGCAAAACCGATTGACACTCCTACTTGAAACACTTTTCAAAATGAAGATGTGTTGGCATTTTACTCAAACATTTTGAATAAAACCAACCTTAGACATGTGACATGAATTTCTAAAACTTTCCTTTTAGATTAATCTTAGCAAAATTGGAATATAGGTTTATGGATTATCTTTTAAACTTTTGAGAACATTTCTCAACTTTATTTTCAATCGAGGAGATTATATATAATAATAAAATTAGAACGATATGTTTCTCAGCAGTAAACGCAAATTCAATTATGTTTAATAAAATTTAAAGTACCATAAGCGAATTAAATTGGTAACTTTAAAGCATTCATTCAATTTTTAAATGATCTCTATTGAATAAAATGATTCCAAGATCCTTTATTTGTGCAATAATTGACCGAATTGAGGCCCTACCATCAACCATTACATTTTCAAAGCGAGTAAACTCTTTACTGATTACAACTCTTGTAACTCTTGGTTGAATAATTAACCATCACATGTTTAATTATTAACCTTAGCTTCAAGGTTCTAAACTGATCTTTAGGTGACCTTGTTGAGTATAACCAATTAAAAGTGTAGAACGTGATCTACCCCCACTTCCCCAAGATATAATATGACACTCTGTTGAGGCCGACCCATCATAAAAGATCGAAGGTTTCGTCGGGTTTTTAATTGGAAAAGCAATCTCAATATTATTGGGACCTAGATTTATTATGTTGTGAAAAAATAGTGATCTCTAGCGCATCATTACAAAACATCAATAAAATCTAACATGCATAAAATACTGAATGCATAAATAAGACATAGCATGGCCCCTAATCCTAAGAAAACTAATAAAGTAAATGCTCCCACTTGAATTTTCATGGATCTCATTCATCTTGCTCCTTTGGGCCTCCACTTCATGGGCTTGTTGGATTATCTGCAATCTGTAATTCTACTCTATTCTATCTACTACTTTAAAAAAATAAAATAAAATTACAAAAAATACTTTATTGATACGTAGACCGTACTAAGATAACAAAAATACACCACGATGCGCAGAACGTATTTATCAATCTACTGGGCCATACTAGTCATTATATAGCAATAAACAACATCATATATTATAAAGTGCCATATAATAAATCACTCATCATGCTTTTCTAAACTACAACATCGAATGATCATAATTAAGGGAACATGACATCTAAATATCTCATATTTTAATTAGTGTAATTAGATAATATCATATATTATTCATGATCATCAATAAAATATCATATATTCTAAATTAGACATGAGATAGAATCAAATTTTATTTTAATCTTAAAAGATAAATCATATTTATCCTCAAAGATTATCCTAACAAATTAGGAAATTCTATCCTAATTACTAGCCAGTCACAAAATTTTAAATCAATTATATCCAAAAATAATTATGAGATAATCACATTATTTAAATCAATCTTTATCTTTTTGGAATATGCTCAAAATATTCTAACAAATTCTATCTAAAATTAACAACTTTAATCAAGGATAATTATCAAAATAACAACTTTTGTAATTTGGTAATATCTTACAAAATAAATCAGATTTTAATTTTGAATTTTAAATAAAACAATTTTTTATTATTTTTTTGTTTATTGTTGCTGCCACGTCAGCCAGGGAGTAATCCCCAACCAACGAAGCAGCTGCTTCTCGCAAACCCGCAACTGCAGCCGGGAGCAAACCCCAGCCACGGCATAATCGCAGCTTAGACCGAAACTTTTACAACCAGCCACCTTCTGCCTGAAGTCGTCCCCGTCAGACCCATCTTCTTCCTCGCCTGAGTCCAGCGGCATCGTCTGAGAGCTGTCGTAGCAGCTAGGCCGAAACCCAGCCACCACGCGTTGCCCTCCCTGCTAGTGGCAAAACACCGGGCTGCAGTGACAGTGCACAACAATTGCGCCCCTATACTGACGCCGTTTGCGCCGCCCTCCTTGCTGCACCCTTATCGACCACCTGGGCAGCCGCCATGGCCACCTAACGGTGGTTCGTCCACCCAGCGACGGCTGCCCTCCCCCAAATTAATATTTTTCCCTTTTTTTTTAGAGTTTTAATTTAGCTACACAACTTTTGCAAAATTAAATTAAATTAGGTCTCTTGAATTAAAACATAACATTGATGTTTCTTCACAAAATTAATTCCAATTTAATTTAACTATTTTATTAATTATACAAAAAAATCATATTTTATGTATCAAATCAAACTAACTAAATTTATGAAGCATAAAATATTCGAAAATCATCAAAATTAAGCAAACAAAATCAAAATTTTCGAAAAATTAGGGCTCTATTCGGATTTGTTGAGCAATTAAATCATATATCCCAAAAATTAAATCTCCATTTAATATAAAGATTGAGCCATAATTAATTATTCTCCCTCCTAATTGAATTCAAATTATGGACTATCAAAGAATTATAGTCAATATGCGTAAATACAAGAGGCTAACTGATACCAAAGTAGGAGATTATAGGTACTACGCAGCGGAAATAACATGAATCATATTCATAAAGCACCTAAACCAAGGATCATTGCAAAACACATAAAGAACACATAATTGTACCTTTGAAGCGTGATTCCACGTGCGATCAAGCAAGAACATGGAGAGATAAACAACCTCAAGCGTGATTCCTCTACTTGGTCCACGGGCATGGATTAAGACCTCCACTAATGCTAGTTAGTTGCAATTGAAACCTTCCATTGACCTTCTACGAAGAAGAGCGAGCAACGAACCACCATGAACCACCACGAACACCACACGCGCCACCTAGGGTGGCCGGCCGTACGGACGAGGGGGGTGAGGGCCGTGAGTTAGAGAGAGGGTTAGGGTTTAGGGATTGGTTTTCTTGATGTCAAAATACACTGTGTGTGAATTATGACTGCTAACATCCAACCCAAGGCATGGATCTTATTTATAGATCCCATCTCTAAATAAGAGCCCATGTCAAAAGCTCAAAACCTAATTCCAATCCAACTATGCTAGCCCAATCCAATTCATGATTAGTTAATTGCTCATGAGGCCCATTAATGGGCCTTTTACTTGCTTAACCCAATACCCTTTAGTGTGACCTCATAGGATCCATTCTAGAGGGCTTTGGACTATTTGAGTAGTCCAGAGATCATCTCTCATAGTCTAGCAACAGAGGATGACGCCCCAAAAGAACGAACTTATTATCTCCATAATAGTGATCTTTGATATATCTAGTAATTGCACTTATCGAAGACATAACTCCTTTAACATTGTCATTGCAAACTTAGTTGCTAAATTTCGCTTTTGCCTCAAAGAATCAAAGATGTAGAATTCACGCTTAGCCATGCATAAAACCAAAAGAACCCAATGATTCCTACATTATAAATTACACACATTTGTAAATGAGTAAATAATATCAACAATTTGTAAAGTTCAAATAAATACAAGTTCAAAGTTTATACTTTTCATGGTATGGGCATAAGATGAAGTGATTAGATTTTTGTTTTTCCATCACATGTGTCATGTATAGTAGGATACGATCTGCATCACTATGCAAATAGGTTTCTGAAATCATTTCTGAGCACATGAATTCAATGGAAGCCGCATCCACCATATCGAGTATAATGTCACTCAAGGCCCTACATATATATCATGTAATAAAATTATAAACGGTAAGAAGGTATATATGGGAAGATTGAAATTTGAATATCTTACATCATAAAAACTTGCAAATTGAAATATTCAGCCAAGCTCCCATGAGAAGTTGATTGACATCTTCACGTCTGATAATGATGTCCTTACTATCTTCATAACTAAAAGTCCAACCATCAACCTTTACCTTAATAGTTTCACCTACGACTAATAAGGATAACAAACTATTCAAAGACCCACACTTCTGAGACAAGTTTTCCAAAGCATAATCCATAAGAAAAACTTTTTTTTGGATTGGTGTTGGACTCTTTTGTTTCATGACCACTTTCAACTACTTTCACTTTGTCTTGCATGTTTTCTTTGGCCGCTTTTACTGTTATCATCGTTCTTATTTGATATGAATTCCTAATCAATAGTAACGCAAATCTATTCAACAATTTGCTATATTTTTTTATGGCCAACTATGTAAATTGTTATAAAAATAAATTACCTTGTCATGCATGAGTGAAACCAAGTGTTTCGGCCATTGCGTAAAGGTACCGTGAGCATGCTTAAGTTTCTTGATGACTGAAGAAGGAACTGGAACCGAGAATTCTTTAAACTCGTTAAAAAAATCATCAACACTTACCCTCATGTGATATGGAAGGAGGTTACTATGATGATCAAGAATTAACTCCAGATGATATGTACCTTCATCGACAATGACTTTCTCAGAGTCATTTTTCAACAATTATAGCCGACATGGAACCGGTTCCTTACAAAGATAGACAAAAATCATTACAAAAAAAAATGAGTTACAAAGTTAAAAGAATATAGCAGACATAAATCATTACAAATAAAATAAAATAAAATTTTTGGATACCTGTATGTTTACAAATAGATCATCACCCACTGATTGGAATCTACTAGGATTTTGTGGAGTCGTCCGGCCTATGTTATTCATTTCCATCAATTCAGTTGGAATTTGAATACCAATCGGTTTAGCAAATAACATAAACTTCTCTTGAACGATGGAATCCATTTTAGAGTCCATCTCTTGCATAGTCTCCTCTCGTACCCTCCGGGCTACTATTGCCTCTAATTCTTCCAGCTCAGCATCTATGATTTCCCTACCCCATCGGCCACTACGCCTCTCTCCGAATCCCCATATAGCTTTAATGCCAATTCACCTTTCCATTTGCCTTGTGTTTGTAGCTTCCTCTTTTTCCCGACATTCTTTGGACTAGTTTCTTCTTTATCAAGGTCTTGTTGATCCTCAGCTACTTCCTCTAACAAATGCCTGTGCTTCCTCTCAACCCTACCATTTTGTTGAGGATTACCTGGAATGCTCCTTTGATGAACAATACCATGTTCACTAAAATACCGAGCACAAGCCTCTTGAATAATCTCAGTCCCATTATCACTTCTAAGCATCTTAACAGTCCACTGCCAAATACTATTGGCCGACCATTACGATCTTTTTTCCCAAGGGCACGAGATAAGATATCATCATGCCTATTAGAAAAAAATTTCCCATCAGCTTGTTGCTTTCTCCAACCATCCTACACAAAGACTTCAAGTTAGTAAACTTTGGTTGCAATACATAAACTTAACAAAATATATTCAAAATTGAAATAAAGACTTATTATATACTATAGGGAATATTTCAAGCATTATGATCCCAAACTTGAACCCCACTGTGATCATACACTAAAGTACGGTGGTGTTCCAAAGAGAAGGAAAAGAGAGCAAAAGAGTCGCCAACAAGTTTTAGGAACTTGTAAACCCAAAAGACAATCCAAAGGACCGTCAACTCCATAAGGTCTTGAACCAAACAGGGTCCGGGGATGAGGGTACGAATCCAATCTACAAAAGAAAGGACCCGCCATATAAAATAGGCCTCTACTTTGTTCTGCTCGTATTCATGCGTGCTTTTCGAATAACATACAAACATTATATTAAACCTAACCTGTTTAATCTATGTTGGTTGAAATTAATGCACAAATAATTCTATTATTGGCGATCACTTGTGTTAAAATCATATTAGCCTAAACCAAATTATTAAATATCTCATTAAGCGTGATTTCAAGTACAAATTCCCTTTAACAATCATAAAAGTGTAATCAAGCAATAACAATAAAATATAATCAAGCAACATAAAAATAAACAATAAATAATAATAACGATGATAATAACATGATAAGGCATAATAAAGCTTAACAATAATAGCAAGATCCTAGGCATGACACTAACAAGATTAATAACAAATCCTAGCATGTCACTAAGCAATAAAGATCAAAGCTTTAAACCTAACATGGTACTAACATGCTAACATGATATTAGAAAGCATAAAGGCACCCTAAACATGATACTAGGAATATTAAACAATAATAAGCATGCTTTCTACATTGTGAACGAAATAGGAAGTAAGCTAATCTACTTACTTTGAAGCCTCGTACCTCTTTCTAATAACAAAATACACAAGTTAGTAAACTTCAATGAAAATAATAAACAACAATTAAAGAATTAAATTGAAATCAAATTAAATAAAGTTTTGACTAGATTTGGACCAAACCCTCAGAAAATATCAACCTTTCACGTCTAGGGCGAAGGCAACTTCGAACTTGGCTAGGTGTTTCAAGATCTTGTGAATGCGGAATATTGTATGTAAAAAGTTGGTTTAGAAAGAGAGGGAGAAAGAATTAAGCTATATCGCTTAGAGGGAGAATAGAGAGAATTAAGGATGAGAGTTGATTGTTGATGAATAAAAACAGAGGTTCGAGACCCTATTTATAATGAAAATAGTCTGGAAAAATACAGAATTTGATAAGGAATAAAACTACACGCTGTCGCTAGCAAACCGACCTTGTCGCCAAAAATTTATCTTGTCGCCAGGCGACAAGCCTGTCGTTTCGCGACAAGACAGTTTTTTACGAATTTTGTTTTAATCATATCTTTTGATCTAAAAGTCTAAAGAAGTCATATAATATGTAGTTGGAAAGCTCTTGAAGTCTAATTTCTAATGCAATTAGAATCAGATTAAAATCTTTTGTAGATAAAAAGATATGGCCGAAATAGTAGGAGGGTGTCAGTTTTGGATAGAGTTTTGTATATCTTTCATATCTTTTTCGTTATAGCTCGGAATTAATATTATAATATATCATTGGAAAGATAATTTCAAGATCTATCCAACCATATAAAATTTAAATAAAAAATATGAGGCACGAAAATAATATCTGACTATCTTTGAACATCTTTAAATCCGAATAGAATTAGGAAAGTTTTAAAAAAGGAAAGTTTATATTCAAATCAATTTCCACGATTTTATCTTTTCAAAAAAGGATAATTAAGATATTTTAGAAACTTATAGAAGATTCTAATCAATCCTAATTAGTTTAGGAATAGGATTAAACCTTTGGACCCTCCTCATGATCATTGGGTTGTAGGTAAAATCCGGTTTGGGCCCAGTTTAGTATTTTGGGCATAACTTCCTCATTATTCATCGGAATTGGGCTTATAATATATCGTTGGAAAAGTCTTTTAAAGTTACATCCAACTACACCATTATTGGACCCTTATCATGGACCAAAATAAACTGGATTGGACGTTTTTATAAAATAGAGTGGGTTTTCGAAAACAGAAAGAAAAGAATTTTAATAAAAACTAACCGCAACACTTGACTTTTCACACTTTCACCTTATTCGATTATGGTTCGACGTGACAGGTATTCATCACTGGGTTTGGTTTTGGGGAGACACAAATGGGTGTCTACATATACTTACAATTGATTCTTTTACCTCTCTTGTTTTCTCATCCGGCAAATAAGGATTTCCCTTAACATCTTCTGCCTATCCGGCAAACTAGACACAACCGAAGAACAAGATGAAGTATTGGATGGTGAAGATGATGTGGGAATATACCCTTTTCTACGCCATACAATATTCATTTCACCATATGATTTGGCTCCTAAATGGTGAGGGTATTCGTTGAAAGACTGGCTTTGTCTTGCCTTCTCACTGATTTTCTATTTTCACAAGCATAAATGGAGAAAAGTGCATAAGAATCCGTTAACAAAGTATTAATAACATGCATGATCATTGATATCAATACACACACAAACCTTAAAATCATCTGTACTATGCTCCTCCACAAATGTTTTGCACATATCTTCAGATATGAAATCATAGAGTACATACGACATTCTTTTCTCCTTCGATATTCCTGGTACATGTGATCCAACCACTGACCAATTTTGTTTTAAAATCTCTCCAACACTCATCACAAGTGCGTAGGACATTTTTTTTCTTGTTTTCATCTTCTTCGATTTGAAACTCTCTCTACAAAAAAAAAAAAAAAAAAAAAAAAAAAAAAAAAGAAAAAGTAGTTAGTAAATAATTTCATCATATTCAAATAAATTGTTTTCATAAAATTCAAATAATGTCAAAATGATCATATAATAGTATAACATTTAACATTTAGTAGTGAATATTACCTTAACATCTTCCCACAAAGTGTCTTTTATTCCTTGTGGAACTTGATTCCAATCCTTATACAATATAGACACTTTTGCACGGCTTATTTCACCAAGATGAGTTTTGTATGCTTTTGCCCACTTTCCAATGGGTCGATACAATTCATCCCATTCAAGCACTCCAGGAACCCCAGGCATGGAATTCAGGCCCTTTGAAGGACCTATTGGCTTCTTTTTCTGCTAATGAGAGTCGGTTGTTTGTTGCTCTGATTGTGATTGATTGTGTGGCTCATCTTCCTAACCTTGCGAAGACATGGAATGATTATGCATATCCTCATCCTCAATTATTAATTACCTGGAAAAAAAAAAGACATAAATAAATTAAGACATTGATTTGTATCATTTATAAATTATAAACTTGTACACATAACAATAATAAGCAATGTATGCAATTAGTAACACATATTAGAACAAAAAAAATACCTAATTCATTCTTCTCTTTTGCGACATGAAATCCTTCATTATGATCTTTACGTTTCAACGTTGTGTCAAAATCATCGACTATTGGAGGGATGCTCCAAACAGAAGGTGGTGACTCATTAAATTGCTCATCATATTCTTCCTCATCCACCACATATTCAATGCCAAGTATCCTCCTAGTTCCTTCTAACACAACTGACCATTTATAATCAGCTGGGTCAGCCATGTCAAACTTGTTTTTCTTGTAATGCTAATATAAATGGATCAGCTAGATGCCGTCGTCGACCAAGATTTACAAGGATCAAGTTTCCTTGTTCATCTTTTTTTACACCACGACTACTATCAGACCATTTACATCAAAATAGAGGAATCTTGAAATCAACATAGTCCAGCTCTATTATTTCTTCAATGATTCCATAATAAAATTTTGTCTTATCCACAAGTGGTTTATCATGTGCACTAACATACTCAGATGACAAATCTATTACTTTAACACCACTATTTTGCATTGTTTACTTGTCATCTTGTTGGCTAGTGTAAAAAGAATACCCATTGATGTCGTATCCCTCATATGACATGACTTGACATTTAGTACCATATGCCAACCATCTCAATGTGTGACATGTGTCAGATATATCGTTAGGTGTGGTGGACATTTGGGACATCACTCGTTCCTTGAACCATGTAACAAATGAACAATTATACTCCTTTATCAGCTAAAGATCACTTTTGGAAGGATATATATTTTTAAGAAAAAGCATGTGCTCGTCCAAGTAAAGATGAACCTCACTAAGATTTTGCTACAAAAAGCTCGGCCTTATTTTTCATTTTAAAGCCCATGGATATTCTTTTCCTGCCAAGAGTACCTTGACTTCCAAGCCTCCCATCGTGTCGAGACTTTGGCAACCCAATTTCCTGTGAATGTGCAAGATATTGAGCAACCCATACTGCCACTTCCTCAGCATCTGTTCGTAGTATAATACTAGCTTCAGGTTTGGCCAGATTCATGACTTTTCCCTTTAAGTCACCCATTTCTCGTTCAAAAGGATACATGTATCTCATACACACTGGTCCACAAAGTTTAATTTCACGTACAAGATGAATAACCAAATGAGGCATTACGTCAAAAAAAGATGGGGGAAAATACATTTCAAATCGACACATTGTCTCAAGTATATCTATTTGCAAGTCATCTAAAATACTTGGATTTATGACCTTGCTACAAATAGTGTTAAAAAAGACACATAATCATGTAATCGTATACCTCACTTGAGGTGGCAAAATTCCTCGAATGGCAACTGGTAATAATTTTTGCATCAAGACATGACAATCATGAGATTTCATGCCACCCAATCTCAAGTCAGACATTGACACAAGTCTACGAAAATTAGAAGAATATCCACCTGGGACCTTTAAAACCATGCAATGGCTCACAGAAGCTAGTTTTTTTCCTTTTTAAACAAGGTAAAGCAGGCTTGGGGGAAGATACTAGTGTTTTCCTCGAGAATCGGGTGCCAACTCTGAACGACCCATAGCAGCCATGTCTTTTCTTACTTTAACTCCATCCTTTCTCTTTCTTGGCATATTTAATAAAGTTCCCACAATGGCATCGCAGACATTTTTCTCAATATGCATTACATCTAGACAATGCCTAGCTTCCAAATGTCTCCAATATGGAAGAGACCATAGCTCAGACTTCTTCTTGTAACCCCCAGTTGATTTGCTTTGTAAGGCTATCCAAACTCATTCTCAATGTCTTTGACCCACTTATAAACCTCACTTGCACGTAAAGGGCCATGGGCTTCTCTCAACTCCACTTTTCCATTAAAAGCATCCTTATTGAATTGAAAAGGGTGGGCTTCAGGAAGATGTCTGCGATTATCCATGTATACATGCTTACCACAATGCCTCCAAATCATCTTCAAAAATGGGGCAAGGAGTTGTTCCTTTCACAGTGTACCCCGAAAATTTTCCATAAGCTGGGAAGTCATTTATCGTACAAAAAATCATGGCACGTAAAGTGAAATTGGTTTTACTATATGCATCAAACATTTGGAGACCTTCATTCCACAACAATTTCAAATCTTCAATGAGAGGCGCTAGATACACATCAATGTCATTTCTAGGTTGTTTAGGCCCAGATATTAGAAGGGACAACATAATGTATCTAGAATTCATAGATAACCAAGGAGACAAATTGTAGATAGTTAGAAGAACCGGCCAAGTGCTATATTGGGTACTTAGTGTCCCAAATGGGTTCATTCCATCTGTACTAAGACCAAGCCTAAGATTTCGATCTTCTTGACCAAAGTCCTTGAATTTTCGATCAATGTTCCTCCATTGTGGGGAATCAGCCAGATGCCTCACTAACCCATCTTTCTTCCTCCCATCAGCATGCCACCTTAATAATTTGCATCTGAGAAAAGTCGCCTAAATCTCGCTATAATTGGAAGATACCACAACACCTTAGTCGGAGACCCTTTCTTACACAACTCACCAGTATCATTCATCTTGTAACGAGAAACACCACACCTTGGACACTCGTGCAAATCAGCATACTCATTTCAATACAACACACAGTTATTAGGACAAGCATGTATCTTCAAATACTCCATACCCAAAGGGCACATAACTTTCTTGGCCACATAGGTGGAGTTTGGAAGTTCATTCCCTTCGGGAAACATTTCTACTAAAGCTTCCAACAACTACGTAAAACCCTTGTCGGTCCAACAATTGCTCGCCTTTAAGTTGAATAACTTCATAATAGCACCAAGTTTAGTGAATTATGTGCAACCAAGATATCACGGTGTTTCTGCAACTCTCAAAATACTATCATATTTCTAGGGACACTATGTGAAATGGACATCAACATCATACATCATTTCATCTATCCTGTCTTTCTCCACTTCACTCTCACTTTCAACACTAATATTAGCTGTATCGATATCCTCACCTTGGTGTTCATTATCATCATCACAATGATTCTCATATTCCCTTGGGCAATAACTAGAACTTGCCTCTTTATATATGCTCTCACCATGCCATGTCCACCTGGTGTAGTTTTCTTAAACCCACGACGAATTAGATGATCTTTAATATCATCTATATCACGATATCCCCTCGAATTATTACAGTTACAACAAGGAAAAAGAATAATCTTTGATTTATTCTCTGTTTGGTATTTTAAGGCGGCATTGCTAAACACTTCAATTCCTCGTAAAAAACTTGTAGAATTTCGTTTAACATACATCCAACTTTGATCCATTTTCAACCACTGAATAACAAAATTAGTTTTAAGATAATGTGTATATTTTCTAACATATGTAGCTCCTTAACCATAAACAAGAATATAAGGCATCAAACATTTTCATTCAAAGTTTATCTCATTTACATGCAATGACATGATCCAACAAGGTCCTTACCTCTCCAACCTAACCCATTCTTGAATGTCCTATCTCACTAATAACTACTTGTAAAGTTTGGTTCTAAAGAAACCGGCAGCATTTCCTTATAGTTCTCCAAGCACACCTTGTAGATAATCGGCTATCTACATATGTACCCAGAGAACGATCGAAAAATAGTGAGCCATGATCTTTTAAGACACAAAAACAGTTCAAGTAGTTATCACCTAAATGAGATAAAACATTCAAGAACAATCCCAAACTGGGGACTATTCAAGACTTACTCCTAATGAGTAAGCCCTGAACGGGTATCTAAGCTAATGATGCAAGTATTATTGCAATTCCAATCAATTATATCACAATTAAAAATCTCATACAAATCACAATCATTATACCAGGCCAACCACAAAAAATAAGTTAATAATGCAAAGAATGGTTTAGATATATATACCACAAGTGAAGACAATCTCGTATGTGTACTACTGCCTTAATCGTTTGTCCACAACCAGAACCTCGAGCAACTTGTGGAATTCACTTCCGCATAATTACGAATCTGCCATATAAAATTACATATATTAAACCAACAAAATTCAATCAGACTATAAAATATTTTCTAATTAATGAACTAACAATAAACCTAAAATTAAACTACGTCCTTGTTCAAGTCAGATGCTACATTATATCTACCATGAAAAAATTGAACATAAATAGAAGAAATCTTACCTTAGGTGAAATCGACTTCAAAAATTCAATAACGTCGAGCCTAATTGCAGTTGATTTGGAGGGGGCGACCACTGGTCGAACTGCTACACTAATCGAACTTCAATTATTGTTTCTGTAATTTGCTCGTCCATCCTCGGGTTTTATGGGGGTGAAATTAATCAAGTAATCACTCAAAAATT
The DNA here is from genome assembly GCF_948465745.1 of Chenopodium album. Classification (NCBI taxonomy): domain Eukaryota; kingdom Viridiplantae; phylum Streptophyta; class Magnoliopsida; order Caryophyllales; family Amaranthaceae; genus Chenopodium; species Chenopodium album. Next base: position 12,619,548 of record NC_137857.1, on the reverse strand, counting down.
CCCAACATTGCTTGAATATGAGGCCAGTAATTTTGCTTAAATTTTTTGGTGTTTCTAGGGTTCGAATTCCCGGGCTTTGATTCGATTTTTTTGCTCGAATTTGCTTAATTTTTCTGGAATTAGTATGAGTTTGAATTTCTTAGGATTTTTTTTGGAGTTTTGCTCGAAATTGGGGGATTGTAGCTCTGAATTTTTTCCGATTATGGGTGTTGATTGGATTGCGAATTTCCTTGAATTTCTGGGGGTTATTTTGGTCGAATTTCTGGGGGTATTTGGGTCGAATTTCCTTGAATTTCTGAGTGATTTTTGGTCCAATTTATGGGGTTTTTTGGTTGAATTTCTGGGGTTTTTTGGTCGAATTTCTAGGTGTTTAGCTGTAGGAAATCACTGTCTTGGAAGATAGGAGTAGCAACTGTTGTTTTGTTTTAGTGAAAGGGAGGCAGCTAGCAAGTGGAATCAGAAATAACCTAAATGCAAAAGAGTTATTTGCGTCACTCAACTAATAATATGTGACGCAAATAATTAAAAGTATTATGCTGCACATTATTTATTTGCGTCGCCTATTAATTAAAGGAGTTGACACATTTTAATTCTATCACTCATTTGCGTCACTTGTCACTAAATGAGTAACGCAAATAATATTATTATTTGCGTAGTTTCAATAATTAAGAGCGACGCAAATAACATAAAGCTAAAATATATCTGACTTTTGCATCGCTTCTTGGTTAATGTGCGACCCAAATCACTTATAAGGATGTTTAGCATTAGCTTCGTTCTTTTGTATGAGTGACGCAAATAGGGCAACGCACATGTACGTTTTTCTACTAGTGTCATCATCATCATCAAAACTCTTAAGATTGAACAATAGATAACTCAAGCAAAGTATTTTCAGTTTTAGAAATATACTACTACAAAAAATGGAATATAAAACGCCTCAGAGGCGATCTTCTGCTAAGCGATGTGTAAAGTTTACAGAACGGGTATAAGAGGCGTTCTATATGCAAGGGAAAAGAGAACGGGTACAAGAGGCATTCTATATGCAAGAGATAACCGTTCTCTTTCTTGTTTTTTTTATGCCTATAAAAAATGTATAAAAGAGAACGGTTAACACTGATAACAGTTCTCTTTGTTGATTTAATTTTTTTTTAAAAAAAATTAAATATTTCAGGATATTGCATATATACTAATCTACATCAGTAATCAATAAATCAAATTGAATTGAAGTTGTAAAAGTCGAAATCAAATGCCAATTAAAACAAACTTTATTATCACATTCAATTAAGTGCATCTCATGCCTATAATAAAATTAAAAAAATAAACAAATAAAAAATTAAAAAAATAAATTACATCTCAATATTTTGATACAATTCAATTAGCATAATCAATGTGCTATTACTATTTCCCCTCCAAAAAAAAAAAGAAATATCAATGTCTTCAACCGCAGGTTGCACTTTCACCAACCTCAACCACTGAAGCTCTGCCACCAATAGTGCACGCAAATAGTGAAGCTGAACCAAATACTGCACCCAAAATTATAGATGAAAAATCAGAATTTACCAAAACATAACATTAAAATCAATTGATAAAAGTTATAGATCAAAAATTAACAATTGAGAATTAAACAAGCTACCTCAATAATGTCAAACACCAATCAACCCGCAACAACTTGCGACCATAAACAGAGCAAAATAGAGATCTTTCACGCTGGACTTTTGCACACCGCACTATATCGGAGTTGGGGTTGGATAACAAGGCTCGTTGTCTTTCAAAATTCTTCATATCATTAGCGGCGATGCGACAGGACACTTGTAAATAGAGGAAGACGACGATGGAGAGGAGGTTAATCGGACTTTAGCTTGGAGTTTTTAGGACATTGAACCATTGAAGGATGAAGGTAGAAGATAAAGGAGTTAGAGTTTTAGAGGAGGGAAGACGTGAAAGAAGAGGGGAAGTTATGGGTGAAGAATGTAGACAGCTATCTTAAGAAGAAAGAGAGTTAGGGTTAGAATTTTGGGCCCTTTCATATGTTAGATTATTTTTTTTTATTTTTTAAAAATTAATATTAAGCATATAGGACGGTTAACTAAGAGGAGCGATCTATATTGTAAGTGTAAAATATTTGGATATACTAAATAGAACGGTTTACTAAGAAATGCGTTCTATAAAATAAATTTACAATTTAATAAATATAATAAATAAATTAAATAGAACGGTTAACTTAGATACACGTTCTATATTCTTCTAGAGTACGCCTACCTTTGGTAACCGTTTTATATTTTGCGATCTCTAAACTAGTTTTTGGTATAAGTGATAGATGGCCACTTTCGAATACACATGAACAATATGTGAGATTTTCATAGGAGTAAAATACACTGCTTAACTTATTTAAAGAGTCAATTGGGTTATCTAATGACAGTTATGATATCTTACAAGCTAAACAGATTTCTCCATGAAGGGATTAGGCACACTGATGATTGCTTCTTTATTTAGTTACTTTGTAGAGGGTATTATTTCCAAGCAAGATAATTAGTAAGGAGGATACGATCTATACTTATAGCACATTTCAAATCAGTTACATTAGCATGAAAAGCAAAGCAAGTTTATAAAACTCATATCGAACAAAGAAAAATCAAACATCACACAGTGATAGCTTATACCATGGTTTCTAATAATAAGGTAACAATGACAATCATAAATTTGTGATGCATTATCCGCGTTCGATTGATTAATAATACTTAGTACTATCTATTTATATAAACAGACCTCGTATAAGTTAAGGTATATTATGATTACTAGCAAAAAGAAAGAGGGAATGTACGGTTTCATAAGAAAATCATAAGAAAATTAATTAAAACAAATTAATAATACTAACTAATGGGGATCTTAGCTTGAAGAAACATAAAAATAGCATAATCCATAAAGCCTATTGGAGAATTATAAAGTCCTTCATGACCTTTCTTGAATTGCTTCAAACATTTACTACGAAACTTGCAAATAAATCATAATTCAACTTTATAGCATCTAATGAATTATTGTTAATGCAAGAATGCCTCAATGCTTAAATCATTCATCAATTACCGATGCTAATATTCTATTTTCTATGTGAAGTTGAATAATGTTGTACTTGTTATGAAGTAGAGTAGAAAATATGAGATTAGAGAGAGAATCATTCAAGTATTAAAGTGTTTAACGTAAAAATGAACTACTCCAAGTATCATCCTGAACAAATCTCGGGTCATACACTAATCGTTAAAAAGGTATCACTCGAATCAAAGTCCAAGTCACACGCTAATTGTTAAATTTTTTTTTTAACACAAACCAAAAGCATAGTATATTATTACTCCATCAAAGTTGCACAGTCTTTACAAATAGCATCATGTATCTCAACATGATACTCTTCAAGCCAAATACGTCATTCATCATACTTACTACTTAGGTTAGCTAAGCTATGCGCAACACCATTACCCGATCTCTTAACAAAAGAGAAAGAAACAAATTGACAATCTAAAATGATTTTGAGAATATCTTTCACCATATTTCCAAACACATTTAGTGGAGTGACTTCTTTCTTCATGTGATGGAACAACTTCAGATTATCAGTCTCGAGCAGAAGCTTGCTGAAACCTGCTTTCCTGGCAATCAAAACACACTGCCGCATCGCCATTGCTTCACCAACAGCAACCCTACCCCCACCTCCCTTACCGAAACGAACAAAATAAAGCCATCAGCACATCACCTACTGCATCTCTCAACACCCCACCAAACCCAATCCGTTGCTGCCTAAAATTTGCTATGTCCGAGTTCAGTTTATAAATACTAGTTCTAGAAGCTTTCCAGATCGTACCAAACACCTGCAGGGCTGATTAATTGTAGTCTTTTCTAAAGCATTTTCATATTCATCAACAAGACTCATATCATTATGTATGATTTCATGTTCATGCTTCCTTTTCCCTTCAAACAACCATTCGTTCCTTCTTAGCCACACCCCCACCCATATTTAAGCACCAACCACGCAAATTAGTACCCCCTTCAATTTGTGTGTCGAGTCGTAGGGCTCAATTTCTCTAAATCGACTCTACAGATGGCCACAACAACATCATATGCATTAAAGTTTCTTCTCCTTCTCCACAAAAGGACATGTGCTGTCAACACACATCCCCCAAGCCACCAGGTTGCTTCTTACTAGAACCCCGTTTTCAACACATTTCCACGCAAACATCTTCACTTTGGGAGGTACATAGGCTTGCCGTATTGCATTCCATTGAAAAAGGATATGATGGTCTCTGTAGGTGAAGATGCCTTCCCTCTTTCCTCTTCTTCAACCAACAAGTTGTATGCGCTGCGCACATTGTACATTCCATCCTTCGAATAATGCCATGTCCACCCATCCTCCTTGTCATATATACTGACCGGAATGCTGCAAATTTCCTTCACTTCCCTCTGCGTGAAAAGCTCGTTCATTATGCCAGGTTCCACTTTTTGTCTTCCCATAATTCTTAAACAAGATTTGACAGATTTTACTCATCCCCTTTGCTCGATAAAATACGAAAATCAGGGAGTTTTGGCACCCAAAGGTCGTCCCATATATTAAAAGTGCTACCCTTTCCAATCATCCTCCTAGCACCTTTTTCAATCACACTCCGAACACTCAAAATCGACCTCCAAGTAAAGCTCATATTCGACACCGTGTTTACATCAAAATAAGTTGAGTGGGGAAAATATTTGCCCTTCAATTCCCGGGACATTAGCGAGTGCTCATTGGTCACAATTCTCCACGCTTGTTTTGCTAGCATAGTGTATACACCCATTTGTATCTCCCTAAAACCAAACCCAGTGATGAATACCTTTCGCGTCGAACCATAATTGAATGAAGTGAATGTGTGAAAAGTCTAGTGTTGCGGTAGTTTTTATTAAAAATCTTTCTTTCTGTTTTCGAAAACAACTCTATTTTATGAAAATAGCCAATCCAGCTTAGTTTGGTCCATGATAAGGGTCTGATAATAGTGTAGTTGGATGAGGCTTGCAAAGATTTTTCCAACGATATTTCATAAGCCCAATTCCGATTAATATTGAGGAAGTTATGGCCAAAATACTAAACTAGGCCCGGTTTGATCCTTACATGCGGCCCAATGATTTAGAGGAGGGCCCAGTGTCAATTATTATTCCTAAAATTACTAGGATTAATTATAGTCTTCTAGAGTTCTCTATAAGGGTCTTTTAAATCTTGATAAAATTAGAATTAATAATTATATTTTGATAAGTTTTATTTGGAATAAAATATTATTTTATGAAAAATACGATTTCAGCTTTCGTACGGGCTCTATATATCATATTTGATTATCAATTGGACTCCGCGTGGAAAGCGCGTGAAAACCTGGCTGTCACCAAACGACAGGCTTGTCGCTACGCGACAAGCCTTGTCGCTACGCGACAAGCCTTGTCGCCACGCGACAGAGCTTGTCGCCAAGCGACAAAGTGGTTTTGCGGCGACAACTTGGAGTTTTATTTCTTATCAAATTCTACCTATTTCCGGACTATTTTTCTTATTAATAGGGTCCTGAACCTTCGTTTTTAATCATCAACTCTCATCAAGAATTCCTTGATTCTCTCTCTCTCTCTCTCTCTCTCTCTCTCTCTCTCTCTCTCTCTCTTTATCTAAACTAATAGATTTTTACTAAACACAATTCCGCATACACAAGATCTAGAAACACCTAGCCAAGTTTGAAGTTGCCTTCGCCCTAGACGTAAAAGAAAGAGGTACGAGGCTTCAAAGTAAGTATTTAGCTTACTCCCTTTTTATTTCAATGTAGAAAGCATGTTTAGATTTGTTTAATTCCTAGTATCATGTTAGGATGTTATTATTGATTCCTAGTATCATGTTAGGATGTTTTTATTGCTTTGTAGAATCATGTTTAGGGTGCCTTTTATTAATTCTAGTAGCATGTTAGGGCTAAAACTTTGATCTTTATTGTTTAGTGACATGCTAGGATTTGTTATTAATCTTGTTAGTATCTTGCCTATGGTCTTGCTATTATATTTAAGCTTTATTATTAGTATGATTATTATTATGTTGCTTGGTATATTATTGTTATTGCTTGATCACGCCGTATATGCTTGTTAAAGGGAATTTGTAGTTGAAATCACGCTTAATAAGATAATTAATAATTTGGTTTAGGCTAATATGATTTTAATTCAAGTGATCGCCAATAATAGTTTTATTTGTGCATTAATATTCAACTAAGATAGATAAACAGGTTTAAGGTTAATCTAATGTTTGCATGTTAGTCTGAAAGCGCACATGAATACGAGTAGAATAAAGTAGAGGCCTATTATATAGGGCGGGTTCTTTCTTTTGTAAATTGAATTCGTACCCTCATCCCTGAACCCTATTTGGTTCTTGACCTTATGGAGTTGACGATCTCATGGATCGTGAAGGGGTGTAACCTTCACCTCATAAATGGTTTTTTACAAGTTCCTAAAACTTGTTGGCGACTCTTTTGCTCTCTTTCTTTCCCTTTCGACGCCACCATGCTTAAGTGTATGATCACAGTGGGGTTCAAGCTTGGGGTTATGATGCTTGAAATATTCCCTACACATAGGCTTGTCAAAAAGTTCCATATTTCGGAATCCCGATCCACCTTGGTTTTTTGCCCGGCATATTTTATTCCATGCCACCCAACAAGTCCTCCTCTCCTCACCCTTTTGTCCCCAAAAGAAGTTTCGGCACAGTCTTTCCACCAGATTAAGGATACTAATCGAGATAGCAAAAACTACATTGCATAGGTATGAATAGCTTGTGCCACTGACTTGATGAGAATTTCTCTACTCGCTTGTGATAGAAATTTTTTTTTCCACCCCTTGAGCTTCTTCCAAACCCGATCCTGAATACTATGAAATGCAACTTTTTTAGAGCCTCCAATATAAGTCGGAAGACCTAAAACATTTTTCATGTCCTTCGACAGCCTTAAAAGATAACTTTGTCTGAAGCATATTTTTCTTCTCAAGATCAATGTTTTGGCTAAAAGACACTTTCGATTTCTCCAAATTCAGTTTCCGACCCGACGCCACCGCATAGGTTGAGAGAATTTCAAGAACTCTAATAGTTTCCTCTTCATTTTCCCGGACAAAGAGAAGACTATCATCCGCAAAGAATAAGTGCAAAATTTGTTCAACATGTCTTCCAATTTTTATACCACGAATGAGCTTTTTCCTCTCTGCATCCCGAAGGAGAGCTGATAAGCCATCGACACACATTATAAATAGAAACGGGGAAAGAGGGTCACCCTGCCAGAGCCCCGTACTAGGCCTGAATTCCCGAGATGGTTTTCCATTCACCAAAACATCAAAAGAAGCTGACGACTCACAATTCATGATGTTATTCACAATAACCTCCGCGTAGCCAAATTTATTCGTGATTTTTTTTCCGAGAAATCCCCATCTACTCTGTCGTATGCTTAATTGTTAAAATTGTGTACTGATGTACGTGATAAAAAAAAATGGGAAAATTTGTCAAAAATAAGCCAACCTTTGCTTGATTAGCTCAAAATAAGCCAACTTTTGAATTAACTCAGAATAAGTCGACTTTTGTAATATATTTTCTCAAAATGAGTCAAAACCTGTTTATTAAAAGTTAATCGGTTGTTAAGGTAAAGCATGCGGTTGGTCCTTTTTTGAAAAATATAATTTAAATACATTTTCTAATTAATTAATGAAATAAAAACTTTTTTCAATTAAAATTTTAAATAAAAATCTTGAAACATATATAATTAACAATTAAATAAATAATATTAAAAAAAAAATCCCAGCCACCTCCACCTACCCACACCAGCCCTCCCCTCTGCCAGCAGCCGGCGGTCGGCGACTGCTTCCTTCCCCTGTCGCCGGCGACGAGATTGTCGACCCCACCTCCTCCCCCTCCCTACCCCTTTCGCAATTCCCACTTCCTCAACCTGACTTTCCTGTTCATTCCTCATTCCCTTTTCCTTCCTTGAGAACCTGATCAACCCCCCTCCCCCAATTCAACAGCCCCCAACTCCAAAACCCTAAACCTAGCCCACGAAACCACCTGAAACGACACCCAATTAAACTCGATTAGGGTGATTTCGTGGGTTGGGTTTAGCATTTTGAAGTTACGTTTCTGGGTGGGGAAGGGGGAGTGGGGCGATTCAGGAGGGGGACGGGGAGAGGGGGCAGTTTTAGATAGGAGGAAATAGGTGGTGTTGCCTTATCGAGGGTAGGGGTCAGGAAGTGACCAACGGGGATAGGAAATTGTTAAGCTAACGGAGTAGCGTGTCATGAGTGGGGGAAAGATCGAGAGGGGAATGGAGTCGCCGGTGCCGGCCACTGTCAGGGGATGGCTGAGATTTTTATTATAATTATTTTTTATTCTTATTTTTATGATTTTTTTAAGGATATGATTTTTTTTTTTGTTTATAATTTTTTATTTAATATAATTATAGTTAAACACTTACTTAGATTTAATAAAGTAATTTTATACAAATAAATGACCTGTTTGGTAGGCTGTAGGTCATTTGGCCTACTAAATGAAAAGACCTCATAATAGTCGACTTATTTTGAGTTAATCGAAAGGTTGACTTATTTGAAGCTAACCACGCAAAGGTTAGCTTATTTTTGACAAATTTTCCAAAAAAATGTGTTAACTAACATATTGAAGAAATAATTTGGAGAGACAGGACTCCAGTAGTGGGATTAGGTACTTTAGGTGGTGTTTTACACCAAACCCGTTACATACTCGGATCATTCGTCTTCCTCTTGCCTGCAACAATCAACATTGCACTTCAATTAAAATTTAACATCCAATGACAAAATTACTACATACCCAATTCACAAAACACTAATTCCTTAACTGGTTATCACCTTTCTTCCCCAAATGTCATCCTCAATAATCTAAGATCAATCAATTCAATTCAATTTAATCCATGGAAGAAGGAGAAGAAGGGGTGAGTTACCCACTTGAAACCGAACAAACCCAGAAAAATAAGAGCAAAAAAAGAGGAATTTGGGGTATAATAATGTCAGCTATAAATTGGGTGATCATGTTATGTGATGAATTACACTGGAGTTTTGTGATGGGTGTAATTGCAGTTTATGGAATTAGTCAAGGGTTAAGTATGGGTTTAAGCCGTGTTACTATGCAGTATTATATGAAAGATGAACAAAAGATTCAACCCTCTGAAGCTCAGATTTCAATGGGGGTTATTAGATTTCCTTGGGTTGTTAAGCCTTTGTGGGGTCTTCTTACTGATGTTGTTCCTCTTTCTGGGTATAGAAGAAGGCCATACTTTATATTTGCTGGTATGATTCCCTCTTTTTTTTCATTTCGGTTTTAATTTTTGCAAAATGGTGCTTCGTGTTATAATTTAGGAATGTATGACAAAATCACATGTTGATACTTGATAAGTGTTATTGTTGTTTTGTTAATTGTCGTAAAGTTGCATACATGGAGTATCATTTTTGTTTATTTGGTGGGTTAGTGGGTGTGCAATTCTTGTAATTTCATAGTAATGTAATCTCAACTCAATCATGTTCTGTGATGAATGTCTAATTATGACAACTGTTGTTGTGAACAATTATGAGGATATCACTACATTAGATTATTTCAATTGCTGAATTGGAAAATGTTGCTCAGCATGGTAGTTAAATGAAGCAAATCAACTTTATTGATGAACCAGATGATAAATTTGTTTAAAGTTATTTGCTGAGAAAATTTATGTATGATTTTGATTACTGAAATGGCATTTTTGAGTTGTATGAGTTGTCAGCAAGCAAGGATTATTGTCGATGATCCATTAGCTGCTTCATCAAGATAGAAATGGATAAAATTTTGCATGGTCTTTTTGGTTAAACATTGCAAGTACAAAGTACAAACTCTTGTGACATGCGAAGTAGGAATATTGTAAGCGCTATTATGTATGATTTTTATAACTGAAATGGGATTTTTGAGTTGTATGAGCTGTCAGCAATCAAGGATTATTGTCGATGATCCATTAGATGCTCCATAAACATAAAAATGGATAAAATTTTGCATGGTCTTTTTGGTAAACAATGCAAGTACAAAGTTCAAACTCATGTGAAATACGAAGTAGAATATTGTAAGCTCTATTAATAACTTAACCCTACATAAACCTAGTAATAACATTATTTCGATAGGAAGTTCAATTTCCTGTAGTGAAGATCTCAAGAAAATAAGTTTAATGATTTCTTGGATGTGCAATTATCCACAGTGATCAATTCTGACAAAAACAGATGAATAGTGTAAAGGGTAATCGAGAGATGGTGAAAGAGAGGGGGTTGGGGTGGGTGGGGGAAATGCTAAAAAAGCTAATATATTCTGTCTTAAACCGTGAAAATATACATAAAGAAGTAAAGGAGTATATGCATTCTTGGGGGTCTCGGAAGTACCTGTTAAATATTGGGAAAAATATTTTTTTATGTATTTTCCCATTCATAATATTCGGCCACATTACATTATATATAGGCAATAGGAATATCTAACCCTAATATTCCTTGATATCTCAACTTCCTAAAATCTATCACGATATAACACATATATCTTTTCACAATGAAGAAACTAGCTAACAAAATCATTTGCAGCTGGTAGAAAGCATCAACTAATTTTATAAGATCATAATTAAGAATAACCAAGGTAGCAAATCTAATATTGTGTTTAAAATGTAATAGCAAATCTCAATACAAATTACTTAGCAATTACAATTTTATACTTCCAAGTTCCAACCAAAGGACAACTAAGTTTTGTTATCATATTGAACTGGTAGCAGACAATTCATGCTATCATATTCCCCTGGTAGCCAAACATTTGTGAAATCAATTAATACTTGATTTAATCTTTGACCTTCCAGGGTTTCTTGGAGTTACGTCAATGCTTGTCCTGTCTATTGTCGATGGTCTGCATTTGGTGCCTGCTGTTCTGTCTCTCATGGCTGGAAGTGCTGGGGTAGCTATAGCAGATGTGACAATAGATGCTTGTATCACTGAGAATAGTAGCACTCATCCTACACTTGCTAGTGACATGCAAAGTTTGTCTGGATTAAGCTCTTCAATTGGAGCTCTAGCAGGGTTCATAATAAGTGGATTTCTTGTTCATCTAGTTGGGTCCAAGGTTTGTTTCTTCTTATTTTTGTTACTGATGTGTCTTAAGATAGGTGAAAGATCATTATTGAAACCTCATATTAAATTTGTAAAGTATACACATGTCTGTAGAGTGTTTGACTACTTTGTTAGCTTAGGAGGTTTCTCGGTTCTGGAGGGAACTCCACTTGAACTCATAAGCTGTCCAAACTATGCACCATATTAATAAGAGACCAGACCCCATTTTCCAATTATAAGAAAGTTATAGGTGCCAAAGCCAAGGGTGGTCTGTTTAAGGTTTTTTCGTATCTCTTGTGTATGTATCCCTGAGATGATAAAAACATATGTTCTCACTCATTTTTGTTGTGGGGGGGGGGGGGGGGGGGTATTTGAACCCCATGTTTTATGTAAATTTATTTGTGTATGCATTTGTGAATTGTCTCACTTTGGAAAAGAAATTAGGGCATAGTAACTTTTTGGGATTCAAACCTCACCTGAGCTTGTAAGTGGTTGAAACCCTTCACTTTTTTCCCCTCATTTATGGGCAGCCAAGGCCAATTTTACAATTATTGAAAAAATTCAGTCATTGCATGGACTGCAAAGAAGTTTAGATTGTCCAAATCATTTTTCAGTAACTAAACTTCTTTTAATTCTTTTAAATTGCGTTAAATAAGTTAAATGGAAGTTAAGTCTGATGGATCATAATGCAGTTTCTTAATTTGAGATATATGAGAGAAGTTAAAGGTTTCTGTTTCATTCTTATTAAAAAGCTGTGAACTATTTAGAAACATTGCCCTTTTAAATTTATTCTTATACATGCACTGAAATAATCGTGTAGTTTGGGACTTAAGGCTGGAAACTGTCATTGTCCTAGAGAATTTAGCAGTTCTATGAAAATTTTAATCTCAGGATTGATCTGGAGTAGAAGATTGTGGTAGGTGAATCTTTTAAAGTGTAAGAAAGTCAGTGGTCATTGATTGTGTGAGCTATGAAGTCATCAAATGTTTACTATTTTTCTCATACCATTCTTGTTCAAGTCAAATAATTTCCTTCACCAAACCAATATCATTTGCTGGCTCCTTTGTGTTTGTTTGTTTACTTTTTTGTTTTTATTTATCCCTATATCATGTTTGTTGTATGCACTACTATGTTTCTTTTTATTACCTTATTTATCCAATTTCCTCTTTTTATTCTATGAATCAATACCATCTCTCTCATCCCTAACAGTTTCATACTTCTAATATTAGATTATTGCTCTCCATAATTTGGTTGTAATAGCAGGTATTTTTCTAATTTTCTTTCACTCATAGGGTGTGTTTGGCCTGCTGACACTTCCGCCTGCACTGGTTGTTTTGGTTGGATTGACAATTAAGGACGCTCCTGTGCGAAATCACTCCTATAGTAGGGTAATTCTCTACGGTCATTCTCCTTGAGCTTGGAAGATAACCTCTTCCTTTCTAAGAGTTTTGTTGTATTGATCAAATTGATACATGACTAATGACTTAAACAGGTAAATGAGAAGTTTGGTGATGCTGTAAGAGCTATGTGGACCACATTAAAGTCCCAGCATGTCTGGAAGCCATGTCTTTATATGTTTTCGTCACTTGCTCTTAACATAAACATCCATGAAGGACTGTTTTATTGGTATACAGATGGGAAGGGAGGTCCATTATTCTCAAAGGTAATGCCTTTCTCTGTGTATATGTGTGCTATATTTTAGCAATATCTGCTTGGCTATGTTGTTGAAGTGTGGCGTTCTTATATTGTACCTTTAAGTAGTTAATATTCCCTATAGATGGATACAATAATTATAAGCTACTACAAAGTGACACCTGTGCCACAGTTGTTTGCTTGTCAAAATAATGTTTACCTGAGACATAATTCATCGCAGCATTGTTTGCCCCAAAAAAATTTTACTTGTTGCATAAATTTTTGTGGTCTGTTTGGTTTTGTGGTGGAAACTCTTTTTCCCATGGCAGTTTCAAGAAATTGGAATTCCGTGGCATAATTCGTGGCACAAGTGATGATTATTTTCATTGAATGGTAGCTGCTTACAATATCCTTATAGCCCAAGTATCCCCTTAAAAATACTGCTTAAGACTTATTCATTAGGCCTACATGTTCTCTCTGAGGCTTGAACGAAAATGTCAGCTTTACTTTTGTAATTTTGTTGCTATGGACTCTAAAGCTCTCTTAGATTTTAATCATGAAACATTTTAAACTGTTATAGAATCTCAAATATTGATTAATGAAAACTAAGGGGTTATATTGTCGAAAATCAATTTAATATTGCAAAAGTGTGAGATAGTTATTTATTATTTTCTGAAAATTATTTGAGCCTGTCATGGCTGTCTTTTAAGCTTTAGCAATACTGAAACTTGTAAGCTTTTTCAATGGGTATTATGACGAATGATTGATTTGCTTGCGATTTAAGTTCCCTTTTAACATGCTTACTGGTGATAAAGAACTTAGGATGTTAGATAATAGGAAATGTGACACTATGAAGACAGTAATTTTCTATTCAGTTGTGAGTCCTTGTGATAAAACTTTGCTGACAATTCAATAATTATTATATGCAAACCGATCCATCCAATGAAGAATACTATTTATCCAAAGGTTTTTTTTTCTGTTCTTTTCTAATAGTTGTACCCTTTATGATGATATAATACTCAAGTCTTTCTTATACAGGCTTAGCTAATGACTGCATGTTTGTGTGTTGGGTGGGGGGGGGGGGGGGGGGGTGTGCGCGTGTGTGGGCATGCGTTCGCACAAAATCTTTTGACGGAATAACATATTTTGCTTGTACCTGAGCAAACTCTTGAAACAGAGGCATGTCTAAAGATTTATCCAGTAGGCTAGAGAAGAAAGCAAAGATCTTTATACTCTAGATAATATCATCCTCTTCCTTTAGCTGGCCTTCTTAACACAAATCCAAAAATTGTCCCTGAATTTTATAATTCTCTGCCAAGAATATGTTAATATCACTAGGTATAATTATTCTAATTTTTTTATCAACGTTGCAATTTTCTATTGCTAATCTCATTTTATATGACTAGAGATGAGGTTCCATGGTGTATGCTGTTCGCAGATGATATCGTTTTGGTGGATGAGACTAAGGATGGGGTTAATGTCAAGTTGGAGCAATGGAGGCAAAGGTTGGAATCTAGAGGGTTTAAGCTAAGTCGGAGTAAGACTGAATATTTGGTATGTCGTTTTGGCACTCAGAGGGGGACAAGCAATGAAGTGGTGAGTTTGGATGGAAAGGATTTGACCATGAGTGAATGTTTTAAGTACCTAGGGTCGATCATCCAGAAGAATGGTGACATTGATCAAGACGTGACCCACAGGATTAAGTCAGGGTGGCTTAAATGGAGAGCGGCCACGGGAGTGTTATGCGACCGCAGCATTCCCTTAAAGTTGAAGGGAAAATTCTACAGGACTGCCATAAGACCAGTGTTGCTCTATGGTACAGAATGTTGGGCTTCTAAGAAAGAGCATATTAAAAAGATGGAGGTTACGGAAATGCGCATGTTAAGGTGGATGTGTGGAAACACTTTAAGAGATAGAATCAGAAATGAGGTTATTCGCAAGAAAGTAGGTGTGGCGGGCATTGTAGATAAATTAAGGGAAAATCGTCTGCGTTGGTTTGGACATGTAAGACGGAGACCCGAGGGTGCACCGGTGCGAAGAGTGGAAGAGTGGGACCATGGAGGGATTAAACGAGGAAGAGGGAGACCAAAGATGACTTGGTTGGAAGGAGTGAGGAAGGATATGAAGTGCATGGATTTACGTGAGGATGAAGTTTTGGATCGTAAGGGATGGAGGAGAAAGATTTATGTTGATGACTACACGGAATAATCAAATTTGGTTCATGTTAGCCGACCCCACTTTTGGGATTAAGGCTTTGATTGATTGATTGATTGATTGATTGATTTTATTACAATATTTAGCTCATACAATTAGTTCGATCAGCTGATTTGCCCCCTCTTTTAGTTCCCATGAATATGAACGTTTTGGCCTTTTGGGGGAGTGGTATAGAGTTTGAAGTAGATATGCTAGGTCATGAGGCTACAATAGCATAGTGTATAGTTGTCAATATAGCTTAAGTCTTGAGAAGTATATATATTTTGTTTTGTCATTTGTCTTAATCAATTCCTATAGTATACTATTATGTAATGTCAGAGTGCTAGAATTCTATATTATGCTATTGTGGACTGTGGAATATTGCTATCATTTTTCAAATATCTAACATCATGTTTACTTTATGCAGGAGATAGTGGGATCCATATATTCCATAGGGGCACTAGGCTCTCTTTGTGGGGTTCTTCTCTATCAAAATATGTTGAAAAATCGCCCTTACCATGACTTACTTTTCTGGACGCAGTTGCTGCATTGTGCTTCAGGAATGCTGGATCTAGTATTGGTGCTTCGTCTAAATCTGAATCTTTACATTCCGGATTATCTCTTCATTGTAATTGATGAAGGGGTTTCACATATGATAGGACGTCTTAAGTGGATGCCTTTGCTTGTGCTTAGTTCCAAGCTTTGCCCTTCTGGGATAGAAGGAACGTTCTTTGCATTATTGATGTCCATCGACCAAGTGGGAATGCTAACCTCGACATGGGCAGGAGGTTTTGTTTTGCATTTTTTACATGTAACACGGTCAGAATTTGAGAACCTCTGGCTTGCAGTTCTACTTCGTAATCTTTTAAGGTTGACACCAATTTTTTTGCTGTTTTTGGTGCCGAGAACTGATCCGAACTTGCCAGTGCTCCCTTCAGAAATATCAAAGACTAAAAGGGATACTGAGATGCTGACGACTGATAATCTTGAAATGGCCTCTCTTCTTGATACCAGCTGATCAAAATGTTATATCTCACTGTTGTTCAGATGCCAGAGGTAATGATCAATGTTGATCACTGTGTTTTTTGGCAGTTTACTACTGCAAACTGAACTGGCAGCAGACCAGTATGATCGCGATGGAGCCCAATTTTCTACAGTTTGGAGTAAGCATTTCTTGATGATCAAATATGGTGAAATGAAGTCGACATTATCAGTTTTCATGATGGCTGAAGAACCAATTAACGGTTAGAAACTTCTCTGCTGACCTGTTGTAATTCTCCTATCTAAGTGCTGTATGATACATCATTACAATGATAATTGTCTTTTTTTTTTTTTTTTTTTTTGAAATGAATGATAACTTCTCTGTAAAAGATAGCAAAGAATAGAAAGGCCAATTTTAGGCTTAGAAAATACTTCGTAATATAGTGCTTCCTCCGTTTTTTTATTATTGCACCATAGGGGTTGGGTATCAATATTTTGGTAGTGGAAAAAAGTAAGAGAGAGAATAAAAATACAAAATTGTCCATGTGACATATTGATAAACTAAGAAGTAAGTATGAAAAAACAAGGGTATGTTGGGTATTTGTAATGTGAACACAAATAATTTTTTTCCTAAAGAGGAAATGGTGATATTTGTGAAACTACCTAAAAAGGCAAGTGGTGCAATAATAAAAGAACGGAGGAAGTATATTGTATAACATTATTCTATGGAAATTTTGACTTTTGCTACCTCTAAAACACATGAACTTCACTTTTGCTACCTGGGAAAACTTTTATTTCACTTTACTACGTATCAAATGTCATTTTTTAAAAATCGCTACCACTTAACGGAATCAGTTAGTATTTCCGTTAGTGAGATCCAGCCGCCCCTCACTATCACCTTCCGGCCACCACTCCCTCCTTAGCCACCCTAATTACCACCCGTCAGCCACCAAAAAATAATTATTTTTTGTTTTTTTAAAAAAGACCCATCAGCCTCCTCTTCTCTCTCATTTCCTCCCTCTTCCCTCCTCCCTCCTCTTTCGCTCTCATCTCCGCCTCCCTCCTCCCTTCTCATTCTCTCTCCTCGGTTTTGAAGTCCAGCGCGATGACCCACCCCCCACGGTTTTAGATCGGATTCGACCACGGCACAACCAATTAATGGTTTTTTTAGGTTGAATCCGACCATGAAAACTCCAGCTCTGGGGTTTTCATGATCTAATTTAACCATATAAACCAAAAGTTGAAATTTATAAGGTATGTTTACCCTTTTCCATCAATTTATTATATTTTTTTTTTATTTTTTAGTTTGTGGTGGTCTGGTGGTGTGTGTGGTGGCTATGGTGGTTTGGTGGTGCGTGTGGTGGGTGTGGTGGTGCGTGTGGCTATGCATGTGTGGGGGTAGTGGTGCGTGTGGTGGGTGTGGTGGTGCGTGTGCAGGCTGTGGCTGTGGCTATGCATGTATGGGGGTAGTGGTGCGTGCGGTGGGCTGTGGCTGTGCGTGTGTGGGGGTAGTGGTGCTGGTGGTGCGTGTGGTAGGTGGGTGGCGCTGGGTTTGTGCGTGTGGTGGGTGGCGCTGGGTCTGGTCTGTGGTGGTTGTGGGCTTAGGCGGGTTCTAGGGTAAAGGTGGGGATTTTTTTTAAAAAAAATTTGGGTAGTGGTGCCGGTGGTGCGTGTAGTGGGTGTGGCTGGTGATGCTGGTAGGTGGGGGGGGGGGTAAGGGGGTAGGTGTGGTCGCTGGCGCCAGCAGGGGAGGGGGGAGGGTGGCTGGGCTTTTTTAAGGGGGTGGCTGTTTTTTTTTTTAAAAAAAAAAATAACTTAACGGAAATACTAACTAATTCCGTTAAGTGGTAGGGATTTTTAAAAAACGGCATTTGATAGGTAGTAAAATAAAATAAAAGTTTTCCCAGGTAACAAAAGTGAAGTTCATGTGTTTTAGAGGTAGCAAAAGTCAAAATTTCCTTTTTCTATCTCTACGTGCCTGACTTTATTGCTGGTAGATAAAGCAATTATCTGTCACTCTCCTCTACCTTTTCTTCCTAGTATACTTACAGACAAAGGGTAAAAGATGCCCATCATTTTAATCTGCCAAACTTGCAGATTTAAGAATGTATATGTTGAGATTGAACAGTTAACTTTAGCTTCTCCCTACAGGCCTACAGTCCACTATATAACCCTATTTAAAATAATCACTTATCATGTAACTGACCCCACTTATGAAATTAAGACTTTGATTGATTGATTGAAAAGAATCACTTATCATACAAGTTTGCCGTACATAATTTTCCCCAGTTTGATTGAAGATAAGTTCCTTTAACATGGCTCCACTAGATGGGATGTTTCGACCGCGATCTTCTGTTCATAGACCCAGATTTTGTGGATAGATATCATGCAGAATTAGACAAAAATTCAGAAGGCTTCAAATATAGGAGCTGGTTTGCTTATTATATCATTTACAATGAGGGGAAGAAAATTGATGCATGGTTAAACACGGGGCAGCAGGGGGAAGAGTATCCAACAAACTCATCCTTGGCTATTTGAAGATGTAATCATCGATCCTTTTATGATGTAAATAGTATCGTTACTGTGTAATTTTGGACCACTTTACGTACTTTATATAGGTGTGTCCATAATTTAGATTAAAACCGAAATTCAATCCAACCGAATTATCAATTTGGATCGGATCCGAATTTTAAATCGGATCGGATCGGATTGAGATTTTTTGAAAATTCAAATTTTCGGATTGGATCGGATTGACCATAATTGGATACGAATTAAACCGAAAATCGAATTATAAATTTAAGTATGTAGGAATATGGACTAATATAGTTTATGATTGGGCTTTTGAAGTTTAACCCAAACATGTACTATAAAATAAAAAAAAAAAATCTTTATTCCCACTCATTCACGGCATCCCCTTTTACAGTTCCAAGTTCCAACCAATTAGTCTAAGGTGCACCCTTGTACACCTTAGATAGGTGTAACAACGCAGCCCAAAAGCCCAATTACACACAACCCAATTAAAAAAAGCCCTAAAAGTAAAAACACGAAAACTGCAATACACCCATCCACACCCAATACGCCCACCCACACCCAATAAATGTAACGTCACTTCCAAACTCAAAACTCTTCTTCTTCTACTACCTCCGTTACATATTATTAGCAACGATTTGACATAAAGCAGAGAGGGAAATTGTCTAATCGTTGCAAATAATATGTAATGGAGGTAGTATATGGTTTTCTCTCTCCTCTTTTTCACTTTCTCTCTCCTCTATTTCATTTTCTCTCACTAAAAAACTGCAAAAACTTCAATGGACATTAGAGAAGAGATGCAAAATTAAAAAGATCCTCCCTAAAAAAAGGCAATTTTATGTAAATTTCACTTAATTTTGTTTGATTTTATATAATAATCACTTAATTTTGTTTAAAATCAAACGGATACCTTATGTTCACATTCTGAATGCATATGTTCATATTTTGAATCCTTTTGTAAACTTTCTAAAATGCATATATTCATTTTCTAAATCCATATGTTCATATTGTTTTTGTATATTTTCACCTTTTGAAATGCTTAATTATTATGTTCATACGCATTCAAAAATGAACCAATGCATATGTTCATATTTTGAATTCATATGTTCATATTTTTAATACTTATGATGCATATGTTTCATAATCACATTATTTTATATTTCTTCAATTTTTTATGTTCATAATTAAATGCCTTATATTCATAATGATATTTTATATGTTCATAATGTAAATATTCATAGTAAATATTTGTTGTTCAAAAATATTCTCATTAAGTCTGTTTATGCATATGTTCCCTTTCTTAAATGCATATGTTCA
Source organism: Chenopodium album (assembly GCF_948465745.1). Taxonomy (NCBI): domain Eukaryota; kingdom Viridiplantae; phylum Streptophyta; class Magnoliopsida; order Caryophyllales; family Amaranthaceae; genus Chenopodium; species Chenopodium album. Next base: position 12,599,769 of record NC_137857.1, on the reverse strand, counting down.
TATTTTTTATGCATATGTTCACCTTTTAAATGGTTATATTCACTTTAACGAAACCATGCTTACGTTTATATTTTGAATTGTTATGTTTACTTTCTGAAATAAATATGTTCATATTTTTTTATGCCTATGTTCACTTTCTGAAAAGCTAATGTTCACATTTAAGGGAATCTATGCATATGTTCATATGTTGCATGATTATGTTCATTGATGATAAACATACAGAAAATCAGATGAAATTCATACACAGATGAAATTGATCGAAGTTAAAAAAAATTCAATTCATATGAATTCAAAAAATCTGATAAACAACCAATTAAATATTGTAAGGAACCGACTCAACCGTTAAATCGAAAAAACACGAGAAAAATAGAAAAAAAATAGAGGACAAAGGAATTAAAGAAGGAAGGAGAAAAAGCAGAGTATAATTTGTGAACTGAAAGATGTAGGAGTTTATAGGTACTCGCGGAAATAATATGAATCATATTCAATTAAGCACCTAATCCCAAGAATCACATGCATAACACACAAGACACATAATCATACCTTTGAAGCATGAATTCCACGAAGCTATTCGACAGGAAAATCAGGGAGAGAATAGAGCCCCAAGTGTTTCTCCTCTACTTAGTCCACGAGATTCGAACGAGCCGTCCAAAAATACTAGATTGGTCGAGTGATTGAGGAAAACCGCGATCACCACCTTTACGGACAACCGACCACCGCACGAACCACCACCACCACGAAACACCACCGGCGCCTAGGAGGAGGAGAGACCCGTGTGAGAGAGGACTTTGAGAGGGGTTGGGTTTCGTGTTTGCTAATTCGGGTTTGATCAAAAGATCAGTAAATTTCATGCATACAAACCTAGGCACCTAGTCTATTTATAATCTCATTATATTAGACTAGGGCACGAAGCCCAAAACCCTCTAATCCAATCCATATGGCCGGCCACCTAGAGTGATGAGGCCCATGATGGGCCTCGTCCTCTAATGCTCGATCTAGCCCCTTTGTGTGACCTTGTAGGATCCGTCCATTGGGCTATGACCTATTTTACTAGTCCAAAGATCGTAAGTATCTCTAGCTATAGCAAAACGACGACCCAAATGTCCGGACTTAATTATCTCCATAATTTGATCCAATTATATATCTAGTAATTGCACACGACGAAGACATAACTCCTTCAATCTCCCACTTGTCTGAGACAAGGGTGCAATATTCAAATTCCATAAGTCAATATGTGTCTATTTGATGATATGATTGCATCACATGTCAGATCATATTAATCTACAAATCGTTACTTGAAATCTGAGTTAGAATCACTAAACCAAATGATTACAGAGTAATGCATTTGAATGCGACCACGTATTTTCTAAATTCTCCCTCTTCAATCGGCCATGACATATCTCCTAATTTAATAGGTAGACTCTATCCAATCTTGCGGCAACAAGCCTCCCACTCAACTTCTGAAATAACCCGGAAACACCCTTTATAATCTCCAGTTACGGGTAGACGTTTGAGTGTACCACAGCCATAACATCCGTTGAATGAAATCATGTTCCACTCATGTCAAAGGAATCCACTAATATATACGGAAGCTCTATACTTGAACTTCAAAGTAGGTCATGCATCATACATGCATATCCAAGTGATTGACCGAGCATCACTATGCCCCTATAGCCCATGAAACTGCGCTATCCAATCAATCTTACATGCTAGTCCATTTATTGAAATCATTTATGTCCATTTTAATGATTTCGAACTAGGAACTTAAATAATATATGAATTTTGTTCACCTGTGGGGTTTCAATTCACCAGGTCATCAACCTGATGAGCCCATCAATTCATAATTATTTTGGACATTTTATTTAATTTCCAAAACCATAATTAAATAAGAGAAATAATAATTTCTGTTTTAAACATAATTCTGCAAATTGATGTATTTGATAAGTCAATATTTTATATACTTATTATCTCTTTTTATAACTAAATTGGGTATGATTTAGTATCTTTTTATACAAGTTTATACGCATAATCTAGAAAATATAATTTGAATGGCCTAATTGGCAAAGTCTAGTATTTACTTCCTAATTCTATTATATTACAAAGCAATTCATTATAATGTGCATATATATTTGTTACTCACTTTTATCATACAAGTATATAACATGTTCCCATTGTATTTTTAATTAGATGGAAGTTATAATTAGGCAGCAAATATTTTCAAGTGGCGGTAATCATGAGTCAAAGCAAAGCCCACTATAATCCCACGAGCAAACTTCCACAATTAAGAGAATGCGGGTTGAAAACCCACTAAACTCAATACTCCCAAAAAGTGCAGCAGCGGCAAGAGGCAAAAAAAACCCACGATGAAACCCTCACAGCTCACAACTACTACTGTATAAATCACACAGCCACGCAGCAGATTAGAGGAGGGGATGAGAAGACGCAGCAACACACACGAAGGACGGAGCAGCAGCACCTCGCGAGAGCCGTGATAGGACCGAGCTTGGAGCATCGTTATTTCTTCCCTTAATTTTATGCAATTGACTAATTTTTGCTTGATTTGATATGTTTAATATTGACTCTTCATTAATTAGTTGTGTCCTCTTGATTTCCATGTCTGGCTAAATCTCTTTGTTCTAGGTTAGGGATGTAGTCTCTTACAATTTATCAATGAATTGAATTATATTGTTTGGGTTTGATTTATATAATTGCAATTTGATAATCTTGTTTTAATTCGTACTCTTAATCTGGCCAATTGATTGTATGTTTAAGGTATTGGATTATTAGCGGAAGTCAAATTTCAATACTAGTTCGTGGGATTATCAAACGTCAAGTAGTATAATTTTAGGAATAGTTATACACTTGGGGTGGTCTTTTTGAATTCCTATTCTTAATGAGTTTATTTCAATTGTTGTGATCATGGAAGTAAACATAATGTTGATTTAAATATGCGTTTTCTACCTTGGAAGATGAGATTACATACTATTGGTAATTCGATCATTGTTATATTATATATGTTCAACCCTGCAATTAGTTTAATTTCATTATAGAGAGTATTTGGCGAAACCCGAAACCTAGAACTACTTCTTATTATTGTCTATCGTTTTATTAGTTTGCAAGCCTTAATCTTTTATAGTTTAGTACTACTTTTCTCATATTTTCGTCGTCTAAATAATATTCAGTTTCTTAATTTGGTACTTAAGTAGACCTCCTTGTGGATACGATACCTTGCTCACCCTATATTTACTGTAATTGACCCGTACACTTGCGGTAGATTTAGACCCGACCAGTATTTCTCATGTAATATGTTTTCTCAAACATACACAACATAAATTACATAATTTGCTTCAATTCAACACTTTAATATGACTTTCATACCTTTGTCTATGGAAGGGGTTTAGTGATTTTTCACTTATAATGTAACTTTGCAGAACATGACCTCCCGCTGGTCAATGATCTCATAACTGAGGCGATATCTCATATCCATTTGTTTGGATTTGTGATGTGACCCTGGCTCCTTTGTTCTTGGGCAAAGGTGATTCTTTAGCCATATGACATTTTAATCCGAACTTCCTCTAAAACTATCCGACTATAGCTTAATATATATATTCTGACATTGAGCATGCAATAGTGCTCTGCTTTGAACTCTTCAAGCTCACTCTACTTCTCCCTACTGACAAAACTATGCATCTAGATCAACTTCTAGAATCATCTTGCCTGTTTGGAAAAACTTGCATCCGTAAAACCTTTTGACAACTTGTTTACCTTTAACACCACAAACTAGAAAAATTCCTTAAGTGCTTCTCAAGTACTCAAGGATTTGTTCTTGGTAACTCTCCGTATGCTTATTCTGTATTTGCTTAAAACTTTCTACATATGCACAAATCACATGTAACAACTTGCTTTGTACATTTCATGGCACATGTAATGGACCCTTTTGTAGAAGCATAAGATACATTACCTTTACAACTCAACTCTACTAGCTTTTGAAGGCACTGAGTTTAACTGAGTGTGATACCATGAGACATGGGAAGAGATCCTCTCTTAGAATTTTACATCTTGAACTTGTCAAGAACTTTATCACCATAAATCTTTTGATTAGGTCCAATTATTCTTCAAGATTCACTTTGTGGATTTTGATTCCCAATATGTACTCAACATCTCCTAATTCTCTGATATAGATTCAATCTTTCTAACCATTGCTTGATTTATTCAAGCACTAATATATATCATTTCATATGAACTATATGTCAATTACATACTAGACTAAGAAGACCATTTTCTCCCACTAAACTTCTTGTCTCTACAAGATTCCTTTTCATTCTTCCAAGGTAATCAAACTGTTTGATTTCCTAATCGAAATGAATGTTCCAACTCCATGATGCTTACTTCAATCCATAAATGAATTTCTGAAGTTTGCAAAACTTTCTAGGAATTTCTGGATTTCAAAACTCAAAGGTTGTATCATATACATATCATCCATCAAGAACATTTCATGAAGGTGATTTTGATCTCCATAACTAGAAATATCCGAGTAGGCTTACATTGCTTAATAGGTTTTACCCTATTTGTAAGACTATTATGGACTAACACATCTTTACAGACATGGAGTCCATTCTGGATTTCTTGGCTTTAAGACATTTCCTGATTTGACACTTGTCCAAAGCTTGCTTGTAGGTATGGATTCCAACCATTCCAATAAGAAAATTTTAGAATCCACCTTTTACCAGAATTTTAACAAACTATTTGTTTCGATCCTAAGTAACCCACAATAGGTATGAGCGACAATAGAATTGTTCTTTTCAACTCTTTGAAGCCTTTCATTCTAGTAGGACGATAGAAGTCTCGCAAGTTGAATTAGCTTGCTTCGATACATGTTTTATCAAATTAGCTGATTTCATGCGTCTTCGTCTTTGATGTAGTGTTATCCACATCCATTTGTTGCTCGTCTCGAATCTCATCGAGATCTAACTTTACTCCCACTTGGCTTTGTAGGAAGACATTTCTTTCTATAAAGACACTATTGCGAGCAACAAACATTTTGTTTCTACGCGATTGTAGGAATAATACCTCTGATTTAGGGTCTTATTATGTCATCTTTGTAAACATTTTACATAGATTTCATAACCCTTAATCCTCGTTTAGAAAAGATAATTTTGGAACATTTCCAATCCATAACATTTATGACATCTTTTTCTACTGCTTTGGTTAAGTTTCTATTTAGTATATATGCAATTGTTGTTGTTCTAATGCATATTCTCATAACGACATTTGTAAATCATTAAATCTTGGATCGAACCATGCCAAACAAAGTTTGATTCCTGCTTTAAACATACAATTTAATTGTAATGTTCCTGGATTGTGAACTAATTCAACAATACCTTTAGATGATCATTTGTTTTGAGTTAAATATTTATCACAACAATCATATTGTAGTGCTAAATTGTTTATCTCAAACTTGATTTTACATTTCATTTTGGAATTTTGAACATTTTAATGATTCCAGCTTTTATTTCATTAAGTAATTATCGACATATTTACTTAAATCGTTGTAGACATCCATTTGTGTCTCCCCAAAACCAAACCCAGTGATGAATACCTTTTGCGTCGAACCATAATCGAATAAGGTAAAAGTGTGAAAAGTCAAGTGTTGCGGTTAGTTTTTATTAAAATCCTTCTTTCAGTTTTCGAAAACCATTTCTATTTTATGAAAACGTCCAATTCAGTTTATTTTGGTCCATCATAAGGGTCCAATAATGGAGTAGTTGGATGGGGCTTTAAAAGACCTTTCCAACGATATATTATAAGCCCAATTCCGATGAATAATGAGGAAGTTATGGCCAAAATACTAAACTGGGCCCAAACCGGATTTTACCTACGACCCAGTGATCATGAGGAGGGTCCAAAGGTTTAATCCTATTCCTAAACTAATTAGGATTGATTAGAATCTTCTATAGGTTTCTAAAATAAATTAATTATCCTTTTTTGAAAAGATAAGATCATGGAATTTGATTTAAATATAAACTTTCCTTTTTTAAATCTTTCCTAATTCTATTCGGATTTAAAGATGTCCAAAGATAGTCAGATAATATTTTCGTGCCTCATATTTTTTTATCCAAATTTTATATGGTTGGATAGATCTTGAAATTATCTTTCCAATGATATATTATAATATTAAATTCGAGCTATAACGAAAAAGATATTAAAGATATACGAAACTCTATCCAAAACTGACACCGTCCTACTATTTCGTCCATATCTTTTTATCTACTAAAGATTTTGATCGGATTCTAATTGTATTAGAAAGTAGACTTCAAGAGCTTTCCAACGACATATTATATGACTTATTTGGACTTCTAGATCAAAAGAGATGATAAAAACAAAATTCGCAAAAACTGCTGTCTACGAGTTTTATTTCGATTTGAATTCGGATTTCTTTTATTATTCTTCGACCTTCTCTTTTTTCTTATAAATAGAGGTCTTATCTCCCTTTTTTATTCATCAACTTTCATCAATTCTCATCAATTCTTCCTTAATTCTCTCTATTCTCTCTTAATCAATATAGCTTATTCTTTCTCCCTCTCTTTCTAAACTAGCTTTTTAAACACAATATTCCGCATTCACAAGATCTTGAATCACCTATCCAAGTTCGAAGTTGCCTTCGCCCTAGACGTGCAAGGTTGATATTTTCTGAGGGTTTGGTCCAAAACTAGTCTAAACTTTATTTAATTTGATTTCAATTTAATTCTTTAATTATTCTTTATTGATTTTCATTGAAGTTTACTAACTCGTGTATTTTGCTATTAGAAAGAGGTACGAGGCTTCAAAGTATGTAATCTTATTACTCTCTTTCAATGTAGAAAGCATGTTTATTATTGTTTATGATTCCTAGTATCATGGTAGGATGTATTTAATTCCTAGTATCATGTTAGGATGTTATTTTATGCTTTCTAGTATCATGTTTAGGTTGCCTTTTATTGCTTTACTCTTTCTAATAGCATGTTAGTACCATGTTAGGTTTAAAGCTTTGATCTTTATTGCTTAGTGACATGCTAGGATTTGTTATTATCTTATTAGTATCATGCCTAGGATCTTGCTATTATTTTTAAGCTTTATTATGCCTTATCATGCTATTATCATCATTAATGTCATTGATTAATATGATTTTAATACAAGTGATCGCCAATAATAGTATTATTTGTGCATTAATATTCAACCAACATAGATTAAACAGGGTAGGTTTAATATAATGTTTGTATGTTATTCGAAAAGCGCACATGAATACGAGCAGAACAAAGTAGAGGCCTATTTTATAGGGCGGGTCCTTTCTTTTGTGGATTGGATTCGTACCCTCATCCCTAGACCCTGTTTGGTTCAAGACCTTATGGAGTAGTTGATGGTCCTTTTGGATTGTCTTTTGGGTTTACAAGTTCCTAAAACTTGTTGGCGACTCTTTTTGCTCTTTGTCTTTCTCTTTGGAACGTCACCGTACTTTAGTGTATGATCACAGTGGGGTTCAAGTTTGGGGTTATCATAATGCTTGAAATATTCCCTACAGTTTTTTGGCGACTCCACTGGGGAGGATTTCTATATATTTATATTCCTGAAATTTATTTAATTTTGGCAATTATTTAGAATGAGCGGATGAGACTCGAAAAATTCTAAGTATTTCATGTGCGTGATTTGATTAACATTATTGTCATATGCATTAAAAGGTTCTCATGGGAGAGCCCCATGAGTCAATACCTAGGAATTTTACACGTAGGAAATTTGAGAAATATCTTTCATGACTAGAATCGAAAAGATGATGCGAAATCTGGAAAATTCGAAGAACACAGAAACTTGCCAAGGCATGTAGGAACTAGCGTCTAGAAAACAGGGCTTGTCGCCCGTAAAAAGAATCTGTCGCCTGGCGACAGAGGCTTTTTTGCGGCGACAGTCCATGTAGTCTGGCGCCAAGTTCTTCCAATACCGAGCCAGGGGTCTGCCTTCTTGCTTTGACCATTTCTAGCATTGTTGGCTTGATTTTACTTATTGATTGAGTCCTTTTCTCACTTTTCTGAACCCATATGTGTTCTACATATGGATATAACCCTCTGGGGGTTCCTGCTTCACCTGCCCAATGGAATATCCCACTATCATGTGCAAAGTTCAGATTTGGCTACGTGCAAAGTTTGTGAATCCACCAAACCATGGAGTCGAGTTCGATTTCATCACGAACTCGCGGGATCCTGTCCATTCGCTCCAACCCTCACGGTAGGCTTGTGTGCAATGCATATGGATTCACAACCATGGACCTTTTGACTTAACCCATATCCTTGAACTTTAGAGAACTAGAGCCATGGTTAGGTTGCAAACTCATTGCATCATATTGTGACTACGTGAACTACTTGTGCATCCTTGTTTGTGCATATACTATATATGTGTTAACCGTTTGTTTGACTTGTGGTTAAGACTAAATAAACTAACCAATGACTAAAGGACTTTGTTTAATTAATTAATTAATTAATTTGAACTAATAAAAAAAAGCCTAAAGTCGAGTCATAGTTCCTTTAAGTCAACCCGGATTTTTATTCCCGTATACTGCACATGCGTCAACTTGTTTTGGTCATAGCCGGAGTTCTAGGAAGAACCACGAGTCGTATAACCTGTGGATCTGTAGCCCCGAGTTTTATATTTATCTAGACGTTGGTTTCGTCCCAATCAGAGCCACAGATTAAAAATTATGACTAAAATACCACAGCATGTCCAGTTTAATGCATATACGTGAAGTCTTAACTTAGTCTTTGCTCGAGTTTAGTCACATAGTCTAGCCACATGGTCATGACACAAGTCTTAACATGTCACCTACACTCATTAGTCTTAGCACACACTTTGTACATATCACCATGACCATGTCTTAGGTTCATGCATGAGTCGTTTTTCCATCATTTGAGTTGGGGGTCCATCCTATTCCTAATTCTTCCATATTTCTCCATCTACATCATCTTCCCACTCTCTACATACTTTCTCCACACATATCATTCCCTTTATTCTTTCATGATCTCTTCCCATTTATGCATGTTAAATTGAGTTTGAGCCATGTGATTGACAAGAAAAAAAAGTAACGATGAGACAAAATACAAGGCAAGCTTCTCACCAAGATTTCATGATTTCTTCTTCTTCTTTTTTCAAACCTTTCCCCAATAAGTCTAGCATAGGCACCTTGCATTTTCCTTTGATTTATTACATAGTTTTTTTTTTATTTATTTTGTTCCCCTTTTTAATAAAATGAGCATTTTATTTTCTTGAATATGATCATTGCAAAAAAAAATAAAATAAAATAAAAAAAAAAAAAATCAAGGTCGAATCAAGCACAAGGTATACCAATGATTTGAGGCACCCTTTGTAGCCATATCATATCTTTCACCCTTCAAATATATAATCCTTTTTTTTATAAACCACTTTGAGCCTCGTCTAACGATAGACCTTTTATTTTTCAACCCACATCTACTTAACCTTGGGATGGAATGGTGTGTAACTTATGCAAGTTCCAAATATGAAAAGCTTAAGTGATCTCAAAAGAATAAAAATAAAAAATATAAAAATAAAAGTGTACAAAAGGGCAAGTGTTCCAATGTCTTTGATATAAAAATGTCTTTGATAAGAACATGTCTCAGATTGCGTTTCTTATTGAGTGCTCGGTACCGTGCCTGAGAAACATGAATGCCAAGTGAGTGATAGACCGCATGATCGGGATTGCCCACACTTATAAAAATAAAAAAAAATGCAAAAGCAAAATAAAAAGATGGAGCAAAAATAAACAAAAAAAATAATAATAGAGCTCAAAAGAGAGAAAACCTCAAGCATAAAAATAAATAAAGATTCAAAAGCAAGGTTGCACATCTTGGGGGCTTATTTAGGGTCTTGAGCCTTTATCCCCTTCTTCTCTAACCTTTAGCCTAACCACGTTACAACCCTTAAAAGAACTTTTTGAGGTATACACACACTTGTGCGAGGTTCGGCTAGAGCTACGTTTGGCCTGATTCCTAACGGATACGTAGGCAACCTCATATTGAGGTGCGGCCATAATAAAAATACATTCATTTTCACATTCACACACTTACACCATAATCATATAAAGGGATTTCCAATGCTCATCCCTATTTACTTAGAGCTAGACTTGGGGGCTTGACCCTTACATCATTAGCCTACCTAGCCTAAGAGTCATCATTATTTGACTCTTATCAAATAATACTTTTCCATACACTTATCTTGTGCAGCCTAACCTTAGTGTCACTTTCACACAGATCACACATACATGACCAAATAGACTTCCAATTAGGAACCCTTTGTCATGAAGTCTTAGCATAACGTTGAAGCATGCCTTATCAAAATCACTCATCACTCATCACTTATAATCATCATTGTATCAAAGTATGAAGTACTTAGCCTCCGCGCCTAAGTTACCTAAATACTTTCATAATTGAGTCAACTAAGATAGTTTAGAATGAATTAATCCTTATACCTTGAGGGATAGTATCAAATGCATATACTTGATTAAGCTCATTCAACATGCACCATCAAACACTTCGATTCTTTTTCGCGTCTTTCTTTTTTCGGGAAAAAGTCGGTACCCTCCACAAAAATGACGGAAAATTTTTGTTTTTGAGTCATGTACACATCGAGTCAAGTTCACACACGAGTCATGTACATTGAGTCATGTCGTGTCATATCACATCGAGTGGAGTCTAACACATGTGTCAAACGCTTTGAGCCGAGTCATGTCGAATCAATGAGTCAAGCAACACTAAGCCTTAGGTCAACCCTAAGATAAAAAACAAATACTAATAATAAAGGATTAGTAAAGTCCTATAGTCTGAAATATAAATGCAGGTACATTCCAACGAGAAAGAATATTCCCGGATTTTTTCGAAAAAAAAACCGCGAATATAGATATATGAGATTCTTCCAAGATAAGAGAAGTTTGAGCAAAATTATGAAGAGATTTAATTTCCAAAAGATTTGAGCAGATTTGGTCGTAAGGAAACGACCAAATTGAAAGTTCGGAGCGAAACCGAGCAATGAACAGCAGCAGCAGCGGTAGAAATGAAAAAGAAATCTGTCACCAAACGACAAGGTTTGTCGCCTGGCGACAGAACGATATCGCGGCGACAGAAGGTTCTGGCATGCGCCAGTGCAGCGACAGAATGTGTGGCCCCATATTGGATTATGCGGACCTTTTACAGAAATTTCGGGTTCCTTGGTACACCAGTTAGCCCCTCTAAGCAATTTGACATGATTTAGTGATCGGGCTCGATTACAATCACAATAAGTGATCGACCTGACAAAAGATCGTCTCACTTAGCTTAAAGCGCCTAAGTATTGGCTCATCGCAAGCACCAAAATAACGGTTCACAACGATTTCAATTCCTAGGATGGAAGAAGATTTGAAGATTCGAGATGACGAAGCCTTCAACAGGGGGCTTTAAGATTAAAAAGAGTCTATTACTTGGATTTAAGAAGGACGGTTTGAGATGAAGCGACCTTCAATAGCTTTCACTATGATTGGGGAGGTTATTATTTGAGAAGAACGATTCAAGATGAACCGGTCTTTGATAGCTTTCGCTAAGATTGTGAAGGTTATCACTTGATTTGAGAAGATAGCACGAGATGAGCAATCTTCGACAACGCCCGCTAAGATTGTGGAAATTGTCACCAAGATTTGAGAAGATAGCACGAGATGAGCAATCTTCGACAACGTCCGCTAAGATTGTGGAAATTGTCATCAAGATTTGAGAAGATAGCACGAGATGGGCGATCTTCGACGACATTCACTAAGATTGTGGAAGTTGTCACCTAGATTTGAGAAGAGCGGTGAGGCGGTCTTCGACAATGCCCGCTAAGATTGTGGAAGTTGTCACCTATATTTGAGAAGAGCGGTTCGTGATGAGGCGGTCTTCGACGACATTCGCTAAGATTGTGAAAGTTGTCACCATGATTCAAGGAAAAGCTCGAGATGTAGCAGCAATGATAGACAGCGTTCCCTAGGATGTGGAGAGTTGTCACAAATCTTGGAGATGGCGAAGTAAGGTCACCTTCGACGATCCCTCAAGGTAAAGAAGAAATTGTCTACAACGGCGATGCACTGCCGTGGCGACGTACTGCCACACCCCTGAAGATGACGACATACAGTTATTTTCGACGATGTTCCCGAAATACTGTGGAGGATTGTCACCAAGAATATTGAAGACGACGACATATGGTTATCTTCAATGATGGCGTTCACGAGGCACTGTGGAGGTTGTCACAAACAACAAATAAAGCAACAGTAAATGGTTACTTTCAGAAACGTGTGCTCGGCGGTGCAAAATAAGCGTTTCTTAAACTCTTTTATCTGTTTAACTAACATTGTTTTACAGGTATCGGCGTTACAAGAATGATTTAGGATCGCAGAACGTTTTGAATCATTCTCCGTCCCTATCGATACTTTGACTTTCGTTTTCGAAACATAAGTTTCTCCAAACTCAGTCAAAAAGGGGGCTTCTGTAGACACCCATTTGTGTCTCCCCAAAACCAAACCCAGTGATGAATACCTTTTGCGTCGAACCTTAATCGAATAAGGTAAAAGTGTGAAAAGTCAAGTGTTGCGGTTAGTTTTTATTAAAATCCTTCTTTCTGTTTTCGAAAACCATTTCTATTTTATGAAAACGTCCAATTCAGTTTATTTTGGTCCATCATAAGGGTCCAATAATGGAGTATTTGGATGGGGCTTTAAAAGACCTTTCCAACGATATATTATAAGCCCAATTCCGATGAATAATGAGGAAGTTATGGCCAAAATACTAAACTGGGCCCAAACCGGATTTTACCTACGACCCAGTGATCATGAGGAGGGTCCAAAGGTTTAATCCTATTCCTAAACTAATTAGGATTGATTAGAATCTTCTATAGGTTTCTAAAATAAATTAATTATCCTTTTTTGAAAAGATAAGATCATGGAATTTGATTTAAATATAAACTTTCCTTTTTTAAATCTTTCCTAATTCTATTCGGATTTAAAGATGTCCAAAGATAGTGAGATAATATTTTCGTGCCTCATATTTTTTTTATCCAAATTTTATATGGTTGGATAGATCTTGAAATTATCTTTCCAATGATATATTATAATATTAAATTCGAGCTATAACGAAAAAGATATTAAAGATATACGAAACTCTATCCAAAACTGACACCGTCCTACTATTTCGTCCATATCTTTTTATCTACTAAAGATTTTGATCGGATTCTAATTGTATTAGAAAGTAGACTTCAAGAGCTTTCCAACGACATATTATATGACTTATTTGGACTTCTAGATCAAAAGAGATGATAAAAACAAAATTCGCAAAAACTGCTGTCTACGAGTTTTATTTCGATTTGAATTCGGATTTCTTTTATTATTCTTCGACCTTCTCTTTTTTCTTATAAATAGAGGTCTTATCTCCCTTTTTTATTCATCAACTTTCATCAATTCTCATCAATTCTTCCTTAATTCTCTCTATTCTCTCTTAAGCAATATAGCTTATTCTTTCTCCCTCTCTTTCTAAACTAGCTTTTTAAACACAATATTCCGCATTCACAAGATCTTGAATCACCTATCCAAGTTCGAAGTTGCCTTCGCCCTAGACATGCAAGGTTGATATTTTCTGAGGGTTTGGTCCAAAACTAGTCTAAACTTTATTTAATTTGATTTCAATTTAATTCTTTAATTATTCTTTATTGATTTTCATTGAAGTTTACTAACTCGTGTATTTTGTTATTAGAAAGAGGTACGAGGCTTCAAAGTATGTAATCTTATTACTCTCTTTCAATGTAGAAAGCATGCTTATTATTGTTTATGATTCCTAGTATCATGGTAGGATGTATTTAATTCCTAGTATCATGTTAGGATGTTATTTAATGCTTTCTAGTATCATGTTTAGGTTGCCTTTTATTGCTTTACTCTTTCTAATAGCATGTTAGTACCATGTTAGGTTTAAAGCTTTGATCTTTATTGCTTAGTGACATGCTAGGATTTGTTATTATCTTGTTAGTATCATGCCTAGGATCTTGCTATTATTTTTAAGCTTTATTATGCCCTATCATGCTATTATCATCATTAATGTTATTGATTTATTATTATGTTGCTTGATATATTTTGTATTGTTATTGCTTGATCACACCTTTTATGATTGCTAAAGGGAATTTGTACTTGAAATCACGCTTAATAAGATTATTAATAATTTGGTTTAGGCTAATATGATTTTAATACAAGTGATCGCCAATAATAGTATTATTTGTGCATTAATATTCAACCAACATAGATTAAACAGGGTAGGTTTAATATAATGTTTGTATGTTATTCGAAAAGCGCACATGAATACGAGCAGAACAAAGTAGAGGCCTATTTTATAGGGCGGGTCCTTTCTTTTGTGGATTGGATTCGTACCCTCATCCCCAGACCCTGTTTGGTTCAAGACCTTATGGAGTAGTTGATGGTCCTTTTGGATTGTCTTTTGGGTTTACAAGTTCCTAAAACTTGTTGGCGACTCTTTTTGCTCTTTGTCTTTCTCTTTGGAACGTCACCGTACTTTAGTGTATGATCACAGTGGGGTTCAAGTTTGGGGTTATCATAATGCTTGAAATATTCCCTACAATCGTTAATAAAAGCAATGAATTTGTTAAATCCTTTTGCTAAATCTTGAACTTAATGGAACACATACATCATATGTATGTTCCATAAGATCATTTTAGCTCTTTTACCCTTTCGACTAAAAGGTAACTTGGTCATTTTTCATTATCAAGCATGACTTCTAATTCTCAAGTGATTCATAATCATATAAGAGTAAGAGTCCATCCATAACTTTGGATGTGCAAATGGTTTATGTGACCTAACTTTACTTTGTTATAAGTAAGTTTATTTTGAGTCATTTAAATTTACTTTTGTGATCTACTTATATCAATATCATAAAACAAAATTAACTCATATCTAGCAAAATGAAAACAATTTATTACCTTGGTCATGGATCAACACTTGTCCAAGCCAAGTAAAACCAAATCAGTATTCAAAAAAAGAAAACCGAAATATTGTCTCATCAAAAACTGGAAATTGTTCTAAACGTCATGATTAAACTAATTAGAAAATAAAACTATGAAGCTATCTCTTGCTACTAAAAACTTCTAGTGCACCCTCAAGCTCCATCTCCATGTTAGCTTCACTTGTTTGCAGTTCATGCGCAACATCACAATGTTAAGCACTGTAACTTGGGATCACATACCTTAGTGAAAGTTAAAATGTTTATAGCATTATACCTGAGGTTGATGCTCCATTCTTCTTCTTGAGGAAATCAAGGTATTGCTGGCAATTGCGCTTCCAATGCCCCTTCTTCTTGAAGTAAAAGCATTCACTCTCACTTGTAGCCTTAAGTTTTGGATTCGCCTTAGGCTTTTCAGGACTTTGGCAACTTGCTTGCCCTTGCTCTTGGCACTAGGCTTTTTCCCCTTCTTCTTGAATCCCTTTCCCTTTTGAATCATAAGAACTTCAATTCCTTCTTAGTTTCCTTAGGGATTTGTTGCTCAGCACTAACCAGCATTGCATGCAATTGATTCATAGTCTTTTGAAGTGGCAATCATGTTAAAATTCAGGATAAACTGGTTGAAACTTTCTGGAAGTGAGTGGAGAATGATGTCTGTTGCCAAATCATCACTATATGGGTACCCTAGTTTGTCCATACTTTGAATTAGGCCGATCATTTTGAAAACATGATCATGAACTGTTGTACACTTATCCATTCTGCAATCCAGAATCTCACGATGAAGCTCATACCTTTCAACTCTAGCTTGTTTCTTAAACAGAGCTTTGAGTTCTTCCATGATTGAGTAGGCATCCTAGTCCTTAAAATGCTTTTGAAGACTAGGTTCCATGGTAGCAATCATTAAGCAAGTGATAGACATAGCTCTATCATGAGCTTCCTTGTGCTTCTTGATCTCTGCCGCAGTAGGATTTTCTGGCAGAGGTCCTGGCAATGGGGTATCAATGACATCCTCCCTACCTTCAGATTTCAGAACAAGCCTTAGCATTCTTTCCTAGTTGGAAAAGTTTTTCCCTGTCAACCTATCCTTCTCAAGGAATGGTCGCAGATTGTAAACGTTGCTGTCATTGTTATTACGGCTACCCATCTATGTCAAAATAAGGCAAAGTTTAATAATTATGTTTAATTAAATTAAAGTACCATAAGCGAATTAATAAGGTAACTTTAAAGCACTTTATTCAATAATTAAATGGTCCCAATTGAATTTTAAGCGATTCCAAGGTCCTTTATTTGTGCAATAATTGACCGGACTGAGGCCCTACCATCAACCATTACATTTTCAAGGTGAGTAAACTCTTTACTGATTACAACTCTTGTAGCTCTTGGTTGAATAATTAACCATCACATGTTTAATTATTACCCTTAGCTTCAAGGTTCTAAACTCTTTAGGTAACCTTGTTGAGTATAACCAATTAAAAGTGTAAAATTTGATTTACCTCCACTCCCCAATGATAAATATGACGCCCAGCTTTGGCATGACCCATCATAAATGTCAAAGGTTCTATCGGGTTTTAATTGGAAAAGCTGCCTCAATATTACTGGGACCTATATAGATTTATTATGTTGTGATTATTTAGTGAACTCTAGCGCATCATCAATCAACATAAATAAAATCCAACATGCATAATCTACTAATGCAATAAAATAAAGCATGACATAGTATGGCCCCTTAGTCCTAAGAAAACTAGAAATGAAAAATGCTCCCACTTGAATCATCATGGATCTCCATCCACCTTGCTCCTTTGGGCCTCCACTTCATGGGCTTCTTTGAACTAACACTATTTAAATAACTATTCTATTTACATTGAATAAAAGTTCTAAAAATACTTAACGGTACGCGGACCGTATATAGATTACAAAAATACTTCACGATGCGCAGATCGTATTTAAGAATCTATGGGCCATACTAGTCTATATATAGCAACATAATATCATATATTATAAAAGTGCCATATAATAAATCACTCAACATGCTTGTCTAAACTATAACATCGAATGATCATAATAAAGTCAACGCATTTCCTAAAATATCTTATATTTTAATCATAATTAGATAATATCATATATTATTCATGACAGTTTATAAAATATCATATATTTAATTTAGTCATGAGATAGAATCAAATCATTATTTAATCTAGAAAGATAAATCATATTTAATCTTCCATGATTATCCTAACTAATTTAGGAGATTTTATCCTAATTACTAGCCAATCAAATAATTTTAAAATCAATTACATCCTAATCTAATTATGGGATAATCACATTATTTAAATCAATTATTATCCTTTTGGAATATGCTCAGAATATCCTAATCAATCTTATCCAAAATTAACCACTTTAATTTAGGATAATCACCAAAAATAACAAACTAAATATGGATAATATCAAATGTAACAACTTTTGACAGATTTGGTTTTATCCTAAAACAAAAGATTTTATCCAAAATTAAAACTGATTTTATCCCAAAATAGTTCGTAATTATCTTGAAATAATTTTTCAAAAAAAAAACAGACCTTTTTTTTTTAAAATGCCGCAACCACCATCGCCGGCCACCGTGGTTGGCTAGCCGAAGCTAGCCACGGTGGCTGGCTGCCATGACAGCAGCCACTGCCGCAAGGCCAGCAGCATGACAGCTGCTTCTGCCGAGGCTGCAGGCCACCATGCGTGGCCAGCCAAGGCTAGCCACGGTGGCTGGCTGCTTTGCAGCAGCCACTACCGCGCAAGGCAGCAGCAGCACCAGCTCTGGCAGCCGTGCAACGCTTGCACGCTGCTGCCCATAGCCACCATGGACCACCTGCCCTTCCACCCTCCCTCTCGGACTGCAATTTGGTCGACAGCCGCCGTGGCTGCGCCACCCAGCCGCGGTTGCCGGCCAAAATAATTTTTTTGTTTTTTGTTTTTTGTGTTTTTATAATTTAATTAAAACAAAACTTATCATACGTAAATTAAATCACTCCATAAATTTAAATTAAATCATATTCAACTTTAAAATTAGGGTTTATCATAAAATTAATCCCAATTTAATTCTAACTCTTAAAATTAAATTGATGATCATACACAAAACATTTTTATGCATAAATCAATCTAATTAAAATTATGAAACATAAAACAAATCTAATTAAAACAAAATCAAGCACAAAAATCATATTTTAGGGCTTGGAATTTTCGAAAAATTCAAAATTAGGGTTCTAGGGCTCGAAATTTTCGAACAATTTTAGGGCATAATTCAGTCCTCTTTATGGCTATTTGATAGCATAATTAAATTGTATTCAATCTATTCCAAAAGTTTAATCACATTAATATACAAATTGAACCATAATTAAATTAATTTCTCCCTCTTAATTGATTATAAAATTAACGTGGACATCAAATAATCGTATTATTATGATCTAGCGCGTTCATGCAAGAGGCTAACTGATACCACTGTGGGAGTTTATAGGTACCACGCAGTGGAAATAATATGAATCATATTCAATTAAGCACCTAATCCCAAGAATCACATGTATAACACACAAGACACGTATTCATACCTTTGATGTAACACCCTCAAATCTCCCTCTATAGAAATACTAGTATAATACGTATAATTATACCGTAGAGATAGACTTGGGCGTGTTACCGCCGCGTGATTACGCAAGGCTACTCAAATACTTAACTCAATAACAAAAACTTGCAGCGGAAACTCAACTTTCTTTTATTAATACTTATGAAAATAGTAACATTGTTATGAGTACTCAAAATAAACACAAGACCAACATTCCTAAACTAGGTGAAGCAAATCCCGGGACTCCCATATGCTCATTCATGACTCCACTTGAAAATAGTCAACACTGCTTACCATTACGGTAAACAGGGCGAACCAAAACAAATAGGAAATACGGATTAGCAAAATATGCTAAGTACGATAAGTGCAGGATAATGTAAACTCAATTTATTCGCAAACATGTTTTAAAACCAATTTCCAATAAATAATCCAATAATTCCAAAACTCATGATTCAAAACCAATTCCAATGATTCAACATGTAAAATAATTGATAAACCAATTCCTTTAAAAATCCAATTCCTTTTTGAACCAATTTCTTTAAATTCAATTCCTCACCCAAGTGTGCACACCCCCCAAGCTAGTCTCCTTATATTAAAAGGCTATTCTTGAGGAAAGACTAGGTCATACAAAGTCCATAGTCTTATCAATAAACCAAATCCGCATAGTGGGATTACCAACATGCTTATAAAGCATTAATAATAATATTTCAATGGTTCAATAAATCTAATATAATTCAAACTCCTTTTTAATAATTCCACATACTTTCAAAATCAAAACCTCTTAAATAAATACTTGAGAATAAAATCTCATATTAATAAATTTCAAAATCAATAACTCTTCCTTGAGAAAGCTTTTATTTAATTCAATAAACTTTTCGAATCAATTCCTTTAAACATGATAAGTAATTCGATCAAACCATTCAAAACATGATTTAAAAATCAATCATTCAAAATACTTTTATCAATACCTCCAAACATAATTTATTTCAAAATCACAATTCAAATCAATTTAATTCAATCACCAATCAAATCATATAAAACATGTTATTCAAACCAATCACTTTCAAAGGTATCTAGCCACCTAACGTACCTTGATCCTTGCTTAGCAAACACACCAAAAGAACCTCAAGAATCTTGATAGAACACACCCTACAAATAAATATAACCTTAATCAATATAAGGTTAACAAATAATTAAAAACCCCCAACTATATGTACATGAACCTTTTAAATCATTAAATATATGATTTTATATAATTAAAACTACTCATAATAATTTTATATTAATCTCCCATAATAATAATCATAATAATTGAATAAGAGAAGAGAAGAAGAAAAGATAAGAAACCAAGGAAAAGAGAAGAATTGGATTTGCGTAGGAAATAATAGGCAGAACTTGCAGAGGCTATAACTCCTTCGATATAACTTCGAATTGGGTGATTGTTGAGCCTAACCTCAAGTATTTTTCGAGAGAAACAATCTTCTGTGAAACGTCAATACCCCAAAAACTGACCAGAGGTGCCCGAAAATTGGCTTCAAAGATAAACGGGATGGTTTGTGTAAAATTAAGGAGAAGAAAAAAAAGAGAATTGGTGTGAAGAATGTGAGAGGTATGAAAGGGTATTTATAGGCTAGTATGAGCATGAATTATGGTAGGAAAATGTAGGAAGAATTATGGTAATTAGGGTTTAAGATATTACTTGGAGAAGTGAATAAAGAATTAAGGAAAGTTTGGATATTAAGGTGATTGTGTATACTTGAATATGGAAGGTATGTATGTCATGAAAATAATAAGGAAATTAGAATTACTTGGGGAATAATCAAGAGGAACAAAAGGCAAGAGAATATGATGATTGGATACTAAAAAGATGGAGAATTAGAATTAAGGAAAATAGGAGATTCCCTTACTAGTATTTTGGAAGATTTTGCTCGGTTTACGGAATAAAAATAATTGTGTAAATAATATAGAATAATTAAATAAATAATTAATTAATTAAAATAACAACTATTCACCAATAATTAACTAAGAAAATCATATTTTCTATACATAGAAAATCCAAATTTCCTAGCTAAATAAATGGGAATTTTCGGCCATAATAATTAATTTATAAATTATTATTTTTCTTAAATTAAAATATCCGAAATATGTAAATAATCCGGTTTTTAAAATAAGATAAATGGATAATAAATCTTATCCAAAATAATTATTAGTTTTCAAAATGCTTTTGGCGCCAAAATTCAAATATTATTTTGGCTCCAAATAATAAATTTACTAAAATACCCTTTTTATAAAATATTCCTTAATTAATTAAAAGGAAAATACGTATGAAAATACGGGGTATTACATTTGAAGCGTAAATTCCACAAAGCTATTCAACAGGCAAATCAGGGAGAGAATAGAGCCACAAGTATTTATCCTCTACTTAGTCCACGAGATTCGAACGAGCCGTCAACCAATACTAGATTGGTCGAGTGATTGAGGAAAACCGCGATCACCACCTTTTCGGACAACCGACCACCGCACGAACCACCATCACCACGAGACACCATCGGCGCCTAGGAGGAGGAGAGACCCGTGTGAGAGAGGACTTTGAGAGGGGTTGGGTTTCGTGTTTGCTAATTCGGGTTTGATCAAAAGATCAGTAAATTTCATGCATACAAACCTAGGCACCTAGTCTATTTATAATCTCATTATATTAGACTAGGGCACGAAGCCCAAAACCCTCTAATCCAATCCATATGGCCGGCCACCTAGAGTGATGAGGCCCATGATGGGCCTCGTCCTCTAATGCTCGATCTAGCCCCTTTGTGTGACCTTGTAGGATCCGTCCAATTGGGCTTTGACCTATTTTACTAGTCCAAAGATCGTAAGTACCTTTAGCTATGGCAAAATGACGACCCAAATGTCCGGACTTAACCATCTCCATAATTTGATCCAATTATATATCTAGTAATTGCACACGACGAAGACAAACTCCTTCAAAAGATTCATATAATCTTAATCAATCAAAATTAAAGCACAAAATCGAAATTCACACAAAAATTCATACTTAATAGGAAAAATTGATATTTACTACCAGCCAAAACACCATGTATTAGATTTACTACCCATTTAAAAAAAAAATTTATATTACTACCACCCAAAGTCACAAAATTAAAATTTCACTACCACTTAACGGAATCCGTTAAGGTTCTGTTAAATTTATTCCAAAAAAAGAAAAAAAAATTATTTTTCAAAAAAAGTAACCCAGTGTAGGGAATATTTCAAGCATTATGATCCCAAGCTTGAACCCCATTGTGATCATACACTAAAGTATGGTGGCGTCCAAAGGGAAAGAAAAGAGAGCAAAAGAGTCGCCAACAAGTTTTAGGAACTTGTAAACCAATCACGAGGTGAAGGTTACACCCCTTAAACGATCCAGGAGATCGTCAACTCCATAAGGTCTTGAACCAAATAGGGTTCGGGGATGAGGGTATGAATCCAATCTACAAAAGAAAAGACCCGCCTACAAAATAGGCCTCTACTTTGTTCTGCTCGTATTCATGTGCGCTTTTTGACTAACATGCAAACATTATATTAATCCTAAACCTGTTTATCTATGTTGGTTGAATATTAATGCACAAATAAGACTATTATTGGCGATCACTTGAATTAAAATCATATTAGCCTAAACCAAATTATAAATTATCTTATTAAGCGTGATTCCAAGTACAAATTCCCTTTAAACATGCACAAAAGGCGTGATCAAGCAATAACAATAAATAAATCAAGCAACATAATAATAACCATGATCAAAATCAAAATCATAATAATAATAATCATAATCAAAATTATAATAATAAATATAATCATGATAATAATAAAGCTTAAATATAATAGCAAGATCCTAGGCATGATACTAACGAGATTAATAACAAATTCTAGCATGTCACTAAGCAATAAAGATCAAAGCTTTAAACTTAACATGGTACTAACATGATATTGCAATTTTAGAAATAATAAAGGCAACCTAAACATGATACTAGAAAGCAATAAATAACATCCTAACATGATACTAGGAATTAATAAAATAAAACATGCTTTCTACATTGAAAGAGAGTGATAAGATTACATACTTTGAAGTCTCGTACCTCTTTCTAATAACAAAATACTCAAGTTAGTAAACTTCAATCAAAATAATAAAGAATAGTTAAATAATTAAATTAAATAAAGTTTTGACTAGATTTGGACCAAACCCTCAGAAAATATTAAACCTTGCACGTCTAGGGCGAAGGCAACTTCGAACTTGGTTAGATGATTCTAAATCTTGTGAATGCGATATTGTGTTTGTAAAAGGCTAGCTTAGAAAGAGAAAGAAAGAAAGCATATATTGCTCAAGGAGATAATAGAGAGAATTGGGTGATTGTGATGAGAGTTGATTTTAGATTGATAGTTGATGAATGAAAACAGAGGTCGAGGACCCTATTTATAAGAAAAAAAGTCCGAAAAATCATAGAATTTGATAAGGAATAAAACTCCAATCTGTCGTCAGAAAACTAGACCTGTCGCCAGAAACTCGACCTGTCGCCAGGCGATTGGCTTGTCGTTTCGCGAAAAGACAGTTTTTTGCGGATTTTGTTTTTATCATATCTTTTGATCCAGAAGTTCAAATAAGTCATATAATATGTCGTTGGAAAGCTCTTGAAGTCTACTTTTTAATGCAATTAGAATCAGATTATAATCGTTTGTAGATAAAAAGATATGGCTGAAACAGTGGAAGGATGTCAGTTTTGGATAGAGTTTCGTATTCCTTTCATATCTTTTTCGTTATAGCTCGGAATTAATAATATAACATATCATTGGAAAGATAATTTCAAGAACTATCCAACCATATAAAATTTGGATAAAAAATATGAGGTACGAAAATAATATCTGACTGTCTTTGAACATCTTTAAATTCGAATAGAATTAGGAATTTAAAAAAGGAAAGTTTTATAAAAAAAAAAAAAAGGAAAGTTCATATTTAAATCAAATTCCTTAATATTATCTTTTCAAAAAAGGATAATTAAGATCTTTTAGAATCTTATAGAAGATTCAGATAGGTTGTCGTACACCTGTCAAAAATAAATTCCTAACGAATCCAATTAACAATGTAGTAGGGTAAGTAGGGTCGAATCCACAGAGAGATGGTATTCAATCTAACCTCTAAGAAATTGGAGGAACTAAACTATGTCACAAAATTGGGATTTAAAAGTAGTCTAAATTAAAAAAAGAAATAAAACAATTAATAAAAGGACGTAGGGTTATGATTCACCATGTTTATAGTTCTAAATCTATCAAAAATCAATAACAATTCAATCAATCAATCATCTAAAGCAATTGCTAAGCCT
Organism: Chenopodium album; assembly: GCF_948465745.1. Classification (NCBI taxonomy): domain Eukaryota; kingdom Viridiplantae; phylum Streptophyta; class Magnoliopsida; order Caryophyllales; family Amaranthaceae; genus Chenopodium; species Chenopodium album. The sequence goes on along the minus strand of NC_137857.1, from coordinate 12,575,761 downwards.
ACGGTCGGGTCTTAACGCTCTCAATTCAACATATGTAGTTCGGTCGTCGCTAACATAATCAAAATTGTTAATTGTAGGTAAGCCTCTAAAAGTAAGATCTTTCGATTCAAACTCTTATTAACATGAATTAATCATACAATTGATCAGGTTGCAAGATTAACTATAAAACACTATCAATTAGAGAAATCAATAATCAAAATATTAAAATTATCAACAAGATTCATAGTATAAACATGGATTCCCAAACCCTAGAAATAAAACTACTCTAGCATGAAATAAATAAATAAAACTAGATCTAAGGAATAAAACATAATTAAAAGCAAGAAAATAGAAATAAAATACCTCAATGAATTAAAATAATAAACCCAAGAATCATCCATGGAAGAATCCATGGAGATGCCATGAGAAACTAGGGTTCGAGAGAAAACTCAAAAGAACGTAAAAATAAAAAGTATAAAAGGCATAAAAAGGCATGAGGGAAAATAATTATCCCTTGAGTATTTATATTATCCAAAAACTAATCTAAAAAAATTAAAGAAAAGATATAAGAAAAAATAAATTACATAAGTTGAATTATTAGTGGATGATAGAAGATGACGTGGCATAAAACCGCAAGAGAAGTCGAGAACTCGAGCATCACGTCGCTTCTTTGGCTGCTCGTCAGAACCCGCGGCCGCAGGGTGGTTCCCGCGCCCTGGCAGTGGCGGCAGCAGGCCTCGAGTGGGCGCGGGACAGACTCGCAGCAAAATCCCGCGGGTGGCTGACTGCAACACCTGGTTTCAAATGCTCATAACATCTGTTCTAGGAAGCTTCTTGGGGCGTGTGACCTGTCATTGGAAAGCTCTTTAAGTCTAGTTTCCAACGCAATTTGAATCGCATCAATCCGATGTAGAACTCAAGTTATGATCAAAAGAGTGGACAAAGGTCAGTTTTGCCACTTTATAAAACATCGTTTTTCTTCGTTTCTAACTCAAATTCATTTCCGTAAAGTGTGTAACGACCCTTGTGGATGCTATATTCATTCCTCATGCATATAAATCTCAAAACAAGCTTTCACAAACATATATCCTTCATTGAACAACCTCGATTCATCGACTTTTCATCCTTTCATTATCTGGTTCTTCCAAAATCACTCCGAAAGCATCCAAATAGTTATAGAAACTACCTGAAACATTAAGAAAACACAAACGAAGCGTAATAGAGCACAAAATGAACAACTTATGCAATTGCGACCTAAAAAACGACTAAAAGACTTAAGAAGCAACTATAAAACTAGCATAAATGTGCCGATAAACTCTATATAAATGTTATTCATCAGATTCTAATCAATCCTAATTAGTTTAGGAATAGGATTAAACCTTTGGACCCTCCTCATGATCACTGGGTCGTAGGTAAAATCCGGTTTGGGCCCAGTTTAGTATTTTGGCCATAACTTCCTCATTATTCATCGGAATTGGGCTTATAATATATCGTTGGAAAGGTATTTTCAAGACCCATCCAACTACACCATTATTGGACCCTTATCATGGACCAAACTAAACTAGATTGGACGTTTTCATAAAATAGAGTGGGTTTTCGAAAACAGAAAGAAGGATTTTAATAAAAACTAACCGCAACACTTGACTTTTCACACTTTCACCTCATTCGATTATGACTCGACGCGAAAGGTATTCATCACTGGGTTTGGTTTTGGGGAGACACAAATGGATGTCTACACCCAGCCACCCCTCCTCAACTGCCACCCCTTCTCTCCCCCCTGCCGGCGGTTGGCGTCCAAAGCTTCGATTGGCGCCGGCGCAAACCCACTCCCCACCCCCCACCCCTACGCAGCCAACAAATCCCCCTTCCCTTTCCCCGTTCTTGCTGCCCCGACCCCTACCCCCACCCCCACCCCGAATTGAATTACTTCCATTAATTCCATTAATTCCGGCGTTTTCAACCTCGGTTCCTAGCACTAAAGCGTCAAAAATGGTTTGAAGAGCCGTTGAAGTGATTTGATAAAAGATTTTGATTGAAATTAAATCACAATTGAAGCAATTAGGGTTTTGAAAAAGGGGGAAATTTTTCAGCAGTGATGGTGGATTACGGTTGATGGAGATGGAGTCCAAGCATTATCTTGCATCAATGGGGGCATTCATCTTGTACATATAGCAGCGACGTGTATTCAGCTTCAATTGATGATGCAGTGTTGCGGCGATGGTGGCTTACGATTGTGGTGTATGCAATGTTGCGGTGTGGGCTGAGCTTGATGATGTTGGAGAGAGCAGGGGATCAGAGTTGTGGTGGTTCGGCGTTGTGGGTGACGGTGTGAACGGAGGGGTAGTGAAATATATATTTTAGGGATTTGTGTGGTAGCAAAATAAATTATTTTTTTAAATGGGTAGTAAATCTAATACAAGGTGTTTTCGGTGGTAGTAAATGTCAATTTTTCCTACTTAATAACTACTTTCAAGTTGTAAGAAACAAATTCAATCAAGAAAGTGTAAAATAGGGGGGAAAATTAAAAAAAATAGAGGAGAGGGAAAATAAAAAAAAAAACGAAGGAGAAAAACATAGGAGAAGAAAGCTAATGTTCACTTTCTGAAAAACTAATGTTCATATTGTGCTGTTGTTACACCTATTTCTAGGTGCATGAGTGTTCACCTAAGAATGTGCGAGTTCCAACTATCTTAAGTTGTTGACTTGTTGGGAAAAGTGCATGGTGTTGCATTGTTGTTGCATTGTAGAGTTGTAGTGTACTAATTATCTATGTTAATCATGTTTTTTTTAAAAAAAAATGATATTAATACAAAATATTAAGGGTTGGAAATAAAATAAAAAGCAATTTTAATAAAATTATGTATTTTAATTTGGATTTTCGGATTGGATTCAAATAATCAAATTTTAATTCGGATTTGGATTGGATTAGATTGAGAGAACAATTCAATTCGGATCGGATCGGATTGATAAATTGAAAACCGAATTATATTTCGGATCGGATTGGATTTGGCCTAAATCCAAACCGAAAACCGAACGGACACCCTTAACTATATAACATATTTAATCATTTTGTTAAATTCTCAGTGCGTTGATACTCGTTTGCATATATTCGTTACTGAACATTCCTCTCACGTATATCTATTAATTGCGGGCTATTCGTAAGGTATAACAACGTCACACACGTGTATTTTTAGACCATTTTCATACTCTCTCCGTTTTTAAATACTTGCTCCTTTTCTCCATGTGCGGAGTTTTAGGAGAAAGTAATAAAATATGGAGGTAGTGTAGTTGGTGGAAGAATAAAGAATTGTAGAGAAAGCAAAAGTAGAGGAGAGAATTGGAGGAGAGAGAATAAATATTGAGTCCACTAGGTGAGAGAAATTAATTAAATATTGTAAACGCTTTCCAAATAAGGAAATGAAGTAAGTATTTAAAAACGGTCGCAAATGAAAAGTGGAGCAAGTATTTAAAAACGGAGGGAAATCTATATAATATACTTAAACATTTTATTAAACTCTTGTGCATTTGCTACTCGTTTGTGTATATTCGTTGCTAAATATTCCTTTTACATATGTCTATTGATTGAGGCTATTCGTAAGGTATACTTTTAGACACGGCGCGCGCACACTTGTTAGTTATTACTTGCTTCTTTAGCTGGAAAAAGGCGGTTGTTTAACACACACCAAAGCAAAGGCAAAATCAGATGAGTCAAAGCATGATTGTGGACTGTTTCGTCGGAATTCACTAATCTGGTACCATATAACAAAACATAAAAATAGTCTGGTACTTCCCCACAAAAAAATTAGTAAGGTACTTTCCCACTTAATTCCCTAATACCTTGGTACTTACCCTCAAAAAACTTGCAAAAACCAGAAATATAGTAGCAAGTATCTGAGCAATTCTCATTCATCTTTTAGCATGTTTGAAGAAAATCAACAACTAAACGAAAACAGATTTGTATATGCAACCCACAGCAATCTTAATAGGGTGGGTATATGCAATCCTGGAGCAGGCTTATAGTACTTATAATACTTATCGATTGTATAACTAATATCAGTTTCATACCCGACTGACATATGGTCACTATCTAGAGAATATGCACCCAAAAACATCTTAATTACAGATAGCATCTCTAAATTATCCACTATAAATTATCCACTCTAAATCTCGAGACCATAAACTATGCCATTAATGCACCATATGTTCAGATGATCAAGCACTGTCCTTAAGATCTATCTGATCAAGCTATAAATTCTAAGAGTTACCGAATACTGATAGACTAGCCTGACAGTAAATTATATAATTTCTAGCAAGCAATTCAACCTTAGAAATCTCAATGGTGTAAATTAGGAAATTCTTTTTTTTTTGGTAAGTATAAGTTAGGAAATTTTATGAGTCATCAACCGAATAGAAAGCCAGTCTTCAAACCTTGAGATATGATGCATGAAAAAATTCATTTCGACCAACAGGTTTGCATGCCTCCACCTTCCAGCAAACCAGCAGTCCCATCTTCCTTGTTTGTATCACTTCTAACTTCAAACACGGCAGAAAGGATCCTACATAAGTGTGTAAGATATTCATGGTACACAATAAGTCAACAATGAACAACAACAAAATATATATGAACAACGGCGTAAAAGATCATAAATATACTATCTATTCAAAATTAAAAGCGCAAAACAAAATGATCACTAATTATGCAAGGTTCATTCTACAAAAAGAGGAAATATAAGTTAATCATAATGATTGACAAAATTTGTTAATCATAAGAGTAAAATCAACTTTTCCATAAATTATTTGGGATATTTTTGTCAATGTACTAGGATGTCCGTTACTTTAGCTTCTTCCTTCCTCCTTCGTTCGTCTTTCAAACTGCTTTCTCCATCCTTCTCCCTCCTCACTCATTTACTAACTCAACAATGGCGCTTCTTCAACCCCACTTCACCACCACAACCACCATCACAATTCACAATTACTGTCATTTGCTATCTCTTTCCCCTACGCCGCCGACATCACTTCTTTCGTCATTTTTGAAAATCAAGCTCAATTGATGGAGCTTCAATGAAGGACATGGTCATCATATCCTTTGGGGTTGACCATGCCCTTAATATCACCCTTTATTCATAGGGTTTTCGTTTAAGGTCGAGGAAGGTGAGCGGAGATCAGGGAAGCTTCAACGGTGTCGGTGTCGGGGAAGCTTCATTGGTGTTGGTATAGGAGATGCTTCAATGGTCACTACAACAGAATAAAGCATAGGTAACACTGAGAAACCATTGCCTAACATTAAAAAAGTGTTGCCTTGTAGCTAAGGCAACACATATGAGGCGTAATGTATGCCCAGTTGTCTATTCTTAAGGCAACATATTTTTATCCAAAGCCAAGGTAAAACAATACCTTAGGCAACACTTTTTCAAAGGCAACAATAAACAATTGTTGCAACCTTAGGCAACAACTCAAAATTGTCATCTTTGTCATAATATGCAACCACGCCTTTTTACTTGTTGTATTTGCCAGTAACAATACAAAATTGTTGCCAAATTTCATAAAGATAACACCTTCAAAATTGTTACCTATAAATTGAACGAACTAAAAAGAATTGAAACTTTTCTTTTCTTATTGTAATTAATTAGTGCTTTGATAGTTTAAGTTTAAGGAGTGGAAACGAATTGTTGTATTCTTATGAAGTTGTTATAATAGAAAATTGTTGAACACAAAACATATAATAAGCATTATTTATTAGATTATTTTAAACTAGTGGAATTATTAAAAATAGATGAATAAAAAATAATTCAATATCAACGTGTTTTCATCACCAAATACATCATAATAATCTATTGATTAAGAGCGTATTGCACGCTATTAATATTAGTTAAGCTAATAAATAGAAAGAAGAAAATTTCAAACAAGTAATAACAATGGAGAAGCTAAAGCAAATTCAAATTGATATATAACATCACATTCTTCTTCTTCTTACTTGATGCCTTCTTCTTCTTCTTCTTCTTCTTCTTCTTCTTCTTCACCTTCCATATTCACTCCCTGTGAAAAAAATAATAATAAATAATAATAATAATAATAATAATAATAATAATAATAATAATAAGAATAATAATAAAACCTTGGATGTCACAAATTATATAATTATAGTTATGTGGATAAGTAATACACAATTAAATGAAAATATCCAGTAACTCGGATACTCAAATATGGCTAAAATAAAAAAATTTATGAATTAACTCAAGTCAAAGATAACTTTTTAAATGCATCCTTGGACTCAGAGTGAGTGGTGCAATTTAGAAGCAACTTTAATTTGTTCAAATATTAGAAGCAACAAATTTCCCCATCGTTGCTCAAATCCTCATCTAATCATGTTCACTCTTCAATTTTTTATTTTTTTTTATTTTTGATTTTTTAATTTTTATTTTTTATTTATTTATTTTTTTATTTATTTATTTTTTTTAACAGCAATGTTCACTCTTCATTGTGGCCTACTAATAGCTTATCTTTGAACACCACATGCTAAAAATCCTCGATACACCATAGGGGAAAACACATGAAAAACTGAAATCAATAAACAACTTTAGTGAACTAACTCCATTGCTAATCTAAAAGGATACATATGATTTGACAAGTTTAGAAAAATGGCAAACAAAAGATCATTATAACTTGTTAGTGTATAATCCTTCATAACCAAACTCACCCAAAACAAACATGTACATCAAATGACACAAAGAAAGATATTTATATGCATTAAAAGTGTCACCAAAGCTTTAAGCCACAATAAAGATATTTCATGTGAATAAGAACTATACATTGATCCTTACCACTTTGGAAAATTATTCCTTATTATCCAAATAGTCATTAATCTAATTTAATTAACCACATTAATTTAGGAAATAAGTTGTACATAATAGGAGGGAAAATAAAATAAAACATATAAAAAAATGCTAGAGTACTCATTTTAGCAACCCCACCCCACTCAACTCAACACAACAAGTCAACAACATCACATAGACATCAAGTGGACAATAACAGCCCCGCAGCAATAGAACCAGCAGGCCACAAAAATAAATTTCCAGAAGGCATAACTCCTAGCATACAATTCCAAATCTAGAAATTCTTGAGCCTAGATTGGATAACTTTTCAAGATCTACAACTTTCGTGAAGGGACTAGGAGATGAAAACGACTGCAGGTCAATGATTTAGGGACAACCAGAACTTGCAGCTAAAGGAAAACCGCAAGCAGCAGCAGCAGCAGCAGCATTGTAATAGACAGCAGCAATTGTAGTAGCAAGCTAACATAATATAGTAGCAATCGGACAACAAAGCTATATCAGCAAAACTTTCTATCAAAGATATTAAAGTGTCAACAATCGCATTCATGCAATGTCACCAACACTAACACCAAACTCTCACACACAAGTTATACAACCCACAAGTAACCTGGTTGGGACTCGACAACCTATCAACTACAAATTTCAATTAACCATCTAATAAGGACCTTTGGTGGTCAATTGTGATTTGCAAAATTCCTATTGTTGATGTAGTTAATACATTCAGAAGTAGGAGATTAGCTTCAAAGAAAGTGCTAGTAGAGAAGTTATAGGTGATGTGCTCCATGTATGTACTTAAGATATTAGATTAGAATTGGCAAAAACTCGTACACAAAAAAAAGAGATAGCCAACAGCAATACCGGTTAAAATAAGAAAAAAGGAAACAAGCTAGCATCTACTTAAATTAGTACAGATAAATCATCTTGATTTCTACCTCTTTTCTTAACTCCAAAAGCCTTATTCAAAACCTAGAAAACCAAGGGGGAAGACTTCAGCAAAATTCAAACATAATAAGCACAATAATAAAATAAAATAAAATAAATAAAGGCAGAAGACTTCACAAATATGGGATGATGAAGTCCAGTAGTAGTTCTTTCAATAAATGTACAGAATAAAATCGTTCTGTGGTTAGCAATTCAAAATCTCTAGGTATAGGATATTCTCCAAATACTATACATTTCTTGTTTATAGCTGAACTAAGTTCTGGAAAACATAATTACAGATTATTTTAAAATTTTATCCCATTTCATCCGTTTATTGTCAATAACACAATAGCTTATTTGGGCATGATTATTACCTATTTTTCCCAATCAAACAAGCACCTATCATGATTCATGAACTATAAATTTACATCTTTATTGAAATATCAAAACTAATCAGATAAGTTAGCGAAGATCAATATTTCTAACTCAGTCAAAATCTAATTATTCAATAAGTAAGAAATCCTCTAAATTATGATAACCATAGACAACTATTATGCTTTTAAAGTTAACTTTCACTAGAGTTGTATAATGTGTATGTTTCACACTTTCACTTCATCTTAAATGCTCTATCTAAAACTAATAGTCAATCTTGTGAGGTTCAAAACAAATGTTTGTTCTTTACTCTTATAATTGTGAATACAAGTTTTCAATATTTTCAAATGCTAAAAACAACTAACATTTGGAACCTCAAAATAACCACACTACAACAAGTCTTCTTTATAGATTGGCTTTGATCTTTACTGTTTCATTGATAGATCAAAAACTATATCCATAGCCGATAAAACAAAACTAAATCCTGCCTATTTATATTGGGCATAGAAAATAAATTCATTGCAGCAATAATTGTAATGAAAAAAAATCCCAAACTCATTTAAATACTTCAACCAAATCATATGCATGTAAAATTCGATCAGTATGAATATATATAGTGAAATTCAACATGTTCATACGCCAATTAGAATGCATTAAAATTATTAATCAAAGCAAACTCAAATTCACAACAAAATTGAGAAATTTTTTTTAAAAAAATAATAATAAAATTCTAACCTTGATATGATGAGAAAACTGCTACAAGTTTAAATTTATAGATGCTTCTGGGAGCAATGAATCGGAGTTAGAGTGAGAGATGCTAGAGACGAGTGAGAGATGGTTAGGTTCCAGCCCCCTCCAAATAGTTGTTGGGGAATCGAACACAGGTCCTCTCTACCAAGTGTAGTTCCAATCACCACTACACCAACATCCAATTGGTAAATTAGATGAAATATATGATTGCCAATATTTCTGTCTTTATTTTTTACTGAATTATGTTTTTGTAATCTATCATTTTTTAATACTCCGTACATAACTAATTCTAAAAAATCTTTATTGAAAAAATATTATTCCCTCAAAATTAAACTGAACCAAATGTATTTATTGAATCGTTAATGACTCGTACCCTTTCAACTAATCAAGTTCGAACTCGAATTAAGTCGCTTGTTCTTAAATATTTAAACTCGCTAATTATGTAATATTAAAAAAAAAATAGAAAATGCATACACATATTATAATCTTTTATTTTGTAGAACATAGTTTTAAATTAATTGATATATAGAGCCGCTCCTAATGTTACTTGATCTTGACAGGAAAAAAAAAAAAAAAAAAAAACATGTAATTACTAGATTTAATTTAGGGCTTGTTCACATTTACTTAACTGAGCAGAACTGAAATGAACTGAACTGATTGGAGCTGAATTGAACTAAACTGATTGGAGCTGAACTGAACTGAATTAAACCGCAATGAATATTTTATGAGAGAAGGAAATTAGGAGCTAAACTGAACTGAACTGGTTGGAGCTGTAATGAACTAAAGTGAACTGAAATTAAGTAAATGTGAACAGGCCCTTAGTCTTGTGATGCATGATTTTTTAACATACTATTCTGTATAAATTACTGTGATGATCTTTTAAACAATAGGATTTTTTTTTTGTTATATTTTTCTTTAATAGAAATTTACTGTGAAAACCTTATGCCTAAAATATTTGAAGTAAATAAAATGTGTTCGTTTATTTTAAAACAACTTCTGTAAATGAACATTTTATTTAAGATTATATGCACATGATCATTCTCCCACACATCATAGGCAACACCACATATTAAATTATTGTCATAGATGGCAACGTAACTATAAGTGTTACAATATATGACAACAATCTTGTTTTTGTTATCTTTTCGGCTTTTCGGGCAATGTTTTTTGTGAATGTTGTCTTAGATAATAGAAAGGCAACATTTAAGTAATTGTTGCCTTATATGATCTACAACACTTTTACAAATGTTGACTAGCAATCTAGTATTGATTGCTCTAATGCGAAGTAACATATATGAATTGTTGCCTTACACAATCAAGGGTGACAATTTTAATAGTTTTGCAATGTTACGTGTTGCCTATTCTTATTTTTTTTGTAGTGGGTGGTTGAGGTTCGGGAAGGTTTAATAGAGGAAGAAGCAGAAAGCTTTTCAACATAGGGAGTTTTAATGGTGGTACCGGTGGAGTAACGGCAAAACAACTATCAAATAATCGACCGTTAATTCAACCATGAGGTGGCATCGAGTATTGTTCACAAAAATATTACAATAATGCCATTAAGATTAACTGGCTCTGGCTCCTATAAAAAGTGTTGTTCCACAATGTTCTTTCTATAATTAAGAAAAAAAATCATTCTAGGTCATATTTTATAGTAAAAAGACACATTTTTAAAGCTTTGTGTATGAACTATGAAGTGCACCATACACAATTGTGTATTGTCTACTAATTGCGCAAACACATTGATCTCAGAACGACTAAAAAGGTAATATTGAAGGCAGCATACACAGCAACAGACGATACAATCAGGTAGAAAATAAGATATTTACATAGTATGAAGGGACTTGCTTCTTTAAAAGATAAAACCCACTTACCATGGCATAGGAGCCAATATCTGTCATGTAACCACAGAAAAGACTCAGCCTTCACTTCTTAGCAGCATCAGAACCAGGGTTCGAAAATATCCCAGTAATGAGCCTGCGCCAGTAAATATGGATGACTTTGAGGACGCTTTGTCTCCATTTATCAGGTTTTGCAATTTCAATTCTGAGTTGATTTTGCAGTCGTCTACATTTTGCTGTACATTTTAAGAACAGTCTCATCTGTCAGTTCCATAATTGGGGTTGGCTACATAGACCTATCTAATCAAGCAAAAAATAATCAGTCTTGCAGTATATAATGCTTATCTCCTGATTTAATGATATTTCACGACAGAATGAAGCCTGTAGAACTTGAGTCTGCTCTATATCAGCCTCAAACTTGTTCCTATCAGACTGCGGAATAAGGCTACTGCTTGTTTGAATCACTCTATATATGTTCATAAGATTATTTACTAAATACTTCGCAGACTACTGTAAAAGGGTGGTGTCTATGATCTAATCCAAAAGCATAACCTACTTTCACTCAAACAACAAGCAACCTAGAATAAAGATTGAATGGCAAACCGAACCAATAAGATCAAACTTTATAAATAAAGTACATCACTACATTGACAATTTTGATTTGTAATTACACATCGTAATTGCAAAACAGAAAGCTTAAATATATTTATGCCAGCAGCAACAAATTTAAGGAAGGGTGAATGGCAATTAAGTTTAAAGCAAATAGAATCTCCTACATTACTTGCAATGATCTTGATTTGCTGGCTTAAGACAATTGAACGATGCGAAGCATGGTGCATACATGAAGTGAGTTCCCACCATAGGCACTTCTCCCTCATTCAGCTCAACAATCTTCTCAACTGTATCATTCAATAGATGGATTGCAAAAATGGACCGATGCACAGAAAAGAAAACAACAGGTGCCTCAGGATGCATGATCATTGGAAATGTATCTACATCATCAGCCACACATTGCCGTATAAAAGTGTCAACGTTTGGCGGGAATAAAGATATACCCGATTTCTTGAATATTAGTAGTGGGATCCAAGCATCAGAGCGTGTTGAACTTCCTGTGTGTTTCCAAATCCATAGATTAGGAGACTTATGGTAGGAAATATAGAGACATCCCTGAGATCCACACAAGTTCGATTCACAAAAGGCCCTTGTAATACGCCTTGGCACGCGTAAAGAGTAAACCCTGCTTAGTTGCCCGCTTGAATGGAATTGAACTGCCACAGCATGCTTCTTGTTCGTCAAGAAAAATAAAGTGTTGTTAACAAACACGCCACTAGACACGTCCCATTTTTCTAAAATGACCGCCTTTTTGAGGCGGAACTTGGACACACACCATTCACGCTTGTCAGAAGAATAAACCTCAACAAATACCATCCCTTTTGTCTCAGAACAAACCCTAAAAAACCAGAGAACCCTAAAATTACATTCCGTTGAGAGAGGACAATCCGAAAGATTGATGATGAATACTAGCGGAGAGCCTTTCTTGAAGGAAGCTTCAGAAGCAGGCCTAGAGAGGTAAAAGGACTCTTTGGTGGCAGGGTTGTATACTACATAAGTATGAGGATCAAGGACGCCAAGGAATAAGCCCCTGTGCACATTCCAATAGCATCCGTTTTCGTATTTCGACATCACACTCATCATGGTGCCAAATTCTAAAGTTAAGTTCTCCAACAACAACCCACTATCACTACCACTACCATGATCATTGTGGGTATTCTCGTGGTCACCGATAGTCACGATAGCAATTTCAGTTTCAAAATCGGTAAGGGACCATTTAGTTAACTTGTAGTCACCGACAAGGGACAAAAAAGCCAAGTAAAACGTACGGTTACGGTCATGAAAATCATCATCATCAATAGATGTGTAATGCGAAATCATGAACAAAAGACCATGAGGAGGAAGGTCTATTCCTTTTTGGGTAGTCAAAACGTGAGACACATGGGAGTGCCATGCCTTGGAGACACATTTGCAACCATAAAGAGGCTTAATTGGCAATTTCCCCATTATCTCAACCCAAATTTCACTTGGCAGTTCGGGCAATTGCAACCCATGTTTCACCAACCAATTTTCTCTTTTTCTTCTTGATCCCCCAAATAATTTATTGTTATCTATATCATTATCATTATCACCGACCAAAGATGGGCAATTCTCATGTTGTTGTTTAATTTCACAAATCATAGTCGATGGCGGACCCACGATTTTGAAACTGGAGGGATGAAATACGAACGTCACGACATTTGTATAATTATTAATAAACAAAAAAATCGAAACACTGAATTTGTTTAATACTTCAATTAAATTGCATAACACCATCTTCAATGGTGAAACTCAAGTGAGTATTTTTAGGAGAAAGAGTATTTTTTGCAATGTATACCAATAAGTTGGTATTTAAACTTAGCAACTCCAAAAAAAAGTCGCTAAGTTTAGATATTCAACTTTGAGTCTCATTTGACTAAAAGTGTGGACCCTTGTCAATTTTCTAATATATTTTGTAATTTATTAAAGTTTTTACCTTTTTTATTATTATTTTTTAATCTTATAATAATTGATGGGTCATAAATTAAAAGTGACATTTGTATATTTAAAAGAGTCTCACCATTGAGAAATTAAACTTCACATGAGTTGTTAAGTTGAGAATTGGGTATGGTATCACCATTGGAGGTAAAAAACAACTCATTTTGTATTTCAAGACTCAAACTTGAGTCTCACCATTGGAGATGGTCTAAAGTGATACTATAAAAACAAACATAATCAATTATCAAACACATGTCCACTAATCCGGCTTTCAAATCTATTATCTATTACTATATTTAATAACGGGGTGTTTGCATACATCGTTGACACATGGCACTAATGATAAGCAATCATGCAAGAGCAGTAGCTCAAATACATGTTAGAAGTAGGGGTGACCGGAACCAGAACCTGTTGCAACCGGTTCCAAAAAATATTTAGGAACCTGAACCTGAACTTGTTTCAACAAGTTCTTAAAAATTGAAAACCAAAACCGACAAGTTCCGGTTCCCAGTTCCGATTCCTGAAAAGTAAGCTTACTAGTTACTGATAAATTGTTACAAATTTTCCTAAAAAAAATAGATGTTACAATAAAAGCTTACAACTTTACAATACTGCAAATATAACAAACCAACACTAATTGTCTATAATATTTAATACAATATTAAAAATACTTGTATTTATACCATTAATTAAACCTTTAATTTTTTTGAAACCAAAATTAAACCTTAAATAGTGAGATGAAAAATGAATAATAGGAGGGAGAGAGGTAGGTGAGGCTTTTATACAATTTTGATATAGGGCTTTATATTTGGGCTTAAATGATAGGTTCCGATTTCGTGTACCCTATAGGTTTCGGGTCCAAAATTTTACTACCCGGAACTAGAGCCTGTTGCAAAAGGTTCCAATTTTATTACCCGGAATCGGATATGATCTTCAGGTTCCGGGTAATAAAATTAGTAGAAGCACGATTTTACCACTCTTATGCATCCCGTCCCTGAGCCTGGGCGAGGGAAAAATGTCCATATTCTATCATTAAAGGTTTATAACTTATAAGGACTAATGCAATTTGACTCAAAATTCATATTAGGTTCGAAAAATCACATAAATTTCTTTTCAATAATAACACAAGTGCACATAGCAAAATTCTAGCTATATAATCGCTCATGGATCAAGTAAAGCCAATAGTTCAATAATCAACGTTAGAAGAAGTGAAGAACCCTAAATTGACTATACGGACAATCAAATTAACATAATGCGAAACCAAACCCTAGGTTGCGAAATTGATATACGATTATTTAAAAAATACTCTTACCTCAGAAGCTGCTTCAATGGAGGGGAGAAAGCTTAAAAAACCGCTTCAATGGAGAACTCAGAGTATGTTTCAATGCAGGCGAGAAAAGAGGGACAGGGGTGTAGCGTAAAAGTGAAACTTTTTTATAAGCTTAAAGACATGTAGTGCCACATCATTTTTTTTTTTTAATTTTCCTTTTTTATTTAATTTTTTTTTAAAAAAAAACTTCTTCAATCTTTAATTTACTCATTAAGTTAATTATCCTTCTGAAACAACACATTCCTTCAATTTCACCATTCAAAATTTGCAAACTGACATTTGATTCACCTTTACTTTCTTAATTAATCTCAGATTAATATATATACTAGCTTAGATTATTACTTAAACTTAATAAATTGTTATCTTAATCTTAAATAACAATAATATGTAACGACTTTTTTTTTGCAGAAATATACATCAATCATTATTTATGTAAAAATAATACGTAAAATTTGAATACAAAATCGACAAAATTATTATAAACCTTACACAACAATAAAAGGTTTATAATAAAGTTTGTCCATTTGTTCTCAATTTTGTATGTCATATTGTAGACACCCAAATGTGTCTCCCCAAAAACCACACTCAGTGATGAATACCTTTCGCGTCGAATGATAATCGAATGAAGTGAAAGTGTGAAAAGTCTAGTGTTGAGGTTAGTTTTTATTAAAATCTTTCTTTCTGTTTTCGAAAACCTACTCTACTTTATGAAAATAGCCAGTCCAGTTTAGTTTGGTCCATGATAAAGGTCCAATAATAGTGTGGTTGGATAGGATTCGAAAACAGCTTTCCAACGATATATTATAAGCCCAATTCCGATGAATAATGAGGAAGTTATGGCCAAAATACTAAACTGGGTCCGGATTGATTCTTACATACAGCCTAATAATCTAGAGTAGGACCTATTATTATTCCTAAAGCTAGTAGGATTGATTATAGTCTTCTAGAATCATCTAGAAGGTTCTTTTTTATCCTAATAGGATTAGGATTGATAATTACGAGTTTTAATTGGAATAAAATAAGTGTTTTGTATGAAAATACGATTTTGGCCTTTGTACAGATTTTTGTGGATTCCGCGTGGCGCAACGCCTGGCGCTGCAAATGCGTCTCCTGGCGCCAAGGCAACAGGACGTGTTTTACTCCTTTTGAAACTCGAACTCTTTTCAGTCGGTTTTCCGGACTATTTTCCTATAAATAGGGTCCTTGGACCTCCGTTTTCAATCACCAATTCTAACCCAGAATTCTCTAATTCTTCTCTTCTCTCTCTTAAGCAATATAGCTTATTCTTTCTCTCTCTAGTCTTTCTAAACTAGCCTTTTCAAAACATGTCACATAATTAACTTGTGACATATATCTTTAGTCAATGCGACATATAACAATCTTATTGTTATAGTCAATGTCTTTTCAACGTGACATATAACATTTAGTCAATGTCACATTAATTTTAGTCAATGTCACATTAAGTCAATATCTTATATTCCTTACTTGTGCATATGGAGTATCTTATATTCCTTACTTGTGCATATGGAGTATCTTATATTCCTTACTTGTGCATAACATTTAGTCAATATCTTATATTCCTTAGTCAATATATCTTATTTTCCTTACTTGTTGACTTAAATGTCAATGTTGACTTAAGCCAAATTGTTGACTTAAGTTTAAATATCTTATCTTGTCTTAAGTTTAAATATCCCTTAGTCAATGTTGACTTAAATATCTTATCTTAAATATCAGATTTAAAAACCTGATAAATCTCCCTTAGTCAATGTTGACTTAAATGTCACATTTAGTCAATATCTTATATTCCTTAGTCAATGTTGTGCACATTAAGTCAATATCTTATGTGACATGTTTTGAAAAGTCAATATCTTATTGTTATAGTCAATGTCACATTAATCTTAGTAATCTTATTGTTATATGTCAATAAGTATAATCACATAAGAAATGCATATATCTTTAGTCACCTAGCCAAGTTCGAAGTAGCTTTCGCCCGAGACATGAAAGGTTGATCATTTCTGAGGGTTTGGTCCCAAATTCAGTCTAAACTTTTTAACTCTTTCTTTCAATTATTTGATTTAATTATTTGATTTATTATTTTATTTAAATTTACTAACGCATGCATTTTGTTATTAGAAAGAGGTACGATACATCAAAGTATATAATCTTATTGCTCTATTCTTGTACTCCCTCCGTTCCTAAATGTTTTTTACGTTTCCATTTAGGGTGTTCCTTTTTATTCTTTACATTTAGTATCTTTCCTATTTTGGTCATAAATTTTGGACTAAATTACCCTTGTTTTCAAAAGTCCTTACTTTTCCATGTGCTATTGTACTTTTTGCACTATTTTAATAGTTTTTCAACACTAATTATTACTTTCTCTCTCCTCTCTCCTCTAATTTCTCCACCCCACATGCTCAATATTGTATTTTTCAATAAATTTGTACTTTGAATTATTGAAATATTCCAATATACCTCAACTTTACACAATTTCTTAATTACCGCGCATAATTCCAAACGTAAAAAACATTAGGGAACGGAGGGAGTAGAAAGCATGCTTAGATTTTATTAATTGCTAGTATCATGTTAGGATGCTTTTATTGCTTTCTAGTATCATGTTTAGGGTGCTTCTTCCTATGCTTTTTAATATTATATTAATATATATCATATTAGTATCATGTTAGGTTGAAGCTTTGATCTTTAATGTTTAATGACATGCTAGGATTTGTTATTAATCTTGTTAGTATCATGCCTATGATCTTGCTATTATCATTAAGCTTTATTGTTGATATGATGATTGTAATTATGATTATAATTATGTTGTTTGATATATATTTATTGTTATTGCTTGATCACGCCTTTTATACAGGTTTAAAGGGAATTTGTACTTGTAATCACGCCTAATAAGATAATCAATCATTTGGTTTAGGCTAATATGATTTTAATTCAAGTGATCGCCAATAATAGATTTATTTGTACATTAATATTCAACCAACATATATTAAACAGGTTTAGGATTAATATAATGATTGCATGTTAGTTAGAAATAAAGTGCACATGAATACGAGTAGAATAAAGTAGAGGCCTATTTTATAGGGCGGGTTCTTTCTATTATAGATTGAATTCGTATCCTCATCCCCGAACATCCAGTCTTGGTTCCAGACCTATTGGAGTTAACGATCTCATGGATCGTTAAGGGGTGTAACCTTTACCCTGTGAACGGTTTACAAGTTCCTAAAACTTGTTGGTGACTCTTTTGCTCTTGTTTCCTTTCCTTTAGACGCCACCATACTTAAGTGTATGATCACAGTGGAGTTCAAGTTTGGGGTAATGCTTGAAATATTCCCTACAGTTTTTTAGCAACTCCACTAGGGAGGATTTCTATTATAATTTCTAAAATTTATTTTGGTAATGATTTAGAATGAGCGGATGAGACTCAAAAAGTTCTAAGAATTTCATGTGCGTATTTTTGATTAACATTATTGTCATATGCATAAAAAAAAAAAAAAAAAAAAGTCCTCATTGGAAAGACCATCCAAAATGAGTCAAAAACATAGGATTTTTACACGTAGGAAATTTGAGAAATATCTTTCACAACTAGAATCGAAATAATACTGCGAAAACTGGAAAATTCTAAGAACACAGAAAGCTGCTGAGGCATGCAGGAACTAGCGCCGAGAAAACAGAGCCAGCTCCTTGCGATGGCTCTGTCGCCTGGCGACAGGGTCATCTCCTGGCGCCAGTCTCTGTTGTCTCGCGCCAAGTTCTTCCAATACCGAGCCAGAACTCTGCCTTCTTGTTTTGACTAGTTTTAGCACTGTTGGCTCGATTCTATTTCCTGATTGAGTTTTTCTCTCTTTTCTGAACCCATATGTGTTCTACATAGGGCCATAACCCTCTGGGGGTTCACGCTCCATCTACCCAATCGAATGCTCCTAGCAACGACGGATACATCCGAGTTTGTGAATCTACCAAACCGTGGAAGCAAGTTTAACTTACGGGGTCCCATCCATACGAGCCAACCCTTCCAAAGGTAAGGCTTACGCACGATTCATCTGAACTCATAACCATGGACCCTCTTTGACTAACACATATTCTTGAACTTTAGAGAACTAGAGCCATGGTTAGGTTGCAAACTCATTGCACCATATTGTGACTACTTGACTACTTGTGCATCTCTTACTTGTGCATATATGCTTATTATGTGACTAAACTACCCGTTTGGTTTGACTTGTGATCATAAATACACTTAAATAAACTAACCAATGACTAAAGGACTTTGCTTAATTAATTGATTAATTAATTTGAGAAAATAAATATGTCTTAAATCGAGTCATAGTTCATTTGAGTCAACCCAGATTTTTATTCCCGTATACTGCATAAGTGTCAACTTGTTTTGGTCATAGCCGGAGTTCTAGGAAGAACTACGAGTCGTACAGCCTATGGATCTGTATCCCCAAGTTTTATCTTTTATTAGGAGTTGGTTTCGTCCCAATCAAAGTCACAGATCAAAAGTTATGACTAAGCTACTACAGTCTGTCCAGTTTAGTGCACATACGTGAAGTCTTAACTTAGTCTTTGTTCAAGTCTAGTCACATGGTCATGACACAAGTCTTAACATGTCACCTACACTCACTAGTCTTAGCACACACTATGTGAATATGTCATCATGACCATGTCTTAGGTTCATGCATGAGTTGTTTTTCCGTCATATGAGTTGAGGGTCCATTCCAATTCTATTCTCTTCCATGCTCTCTTTCCATCTATTGCATGTTGAATTGAGCTTGAGCCAAAAATAATAAAAAAAAACCTTACCCCTAACTTCCCTTTCCACAGTGCTTGGTCAAGGAGATAAGGGAGATTAATCAAGGACAACACCTTTGTTCAAGTTCAACTTTTTGATAAACCGATTAGTCGGAAAAGAAAAGCTAAGAAGACAATGGCAAGTCAAGAAGTCAACGACTTTAAAAAGGAAGTAGCTAACATGACTGAGATGATGAAGGCTTTATCCCTTCAAATTAATAACCATGTAAAGCAGCAACAAATGGAGCTCATGCAAGAAAGCTTGAGCAAGCTCTCTAGTGATTATAGGTTCCAGGCATTAGCTCACAAGGGGTCTTAGTGGACAAGGAGCTTCTTCCGCAGAAGTTCAATGCCAATGACATCCCTAAATTCAAGCCAACTGACAATCCTTACTTTCATTTAAGAGCCTTTGAAACTATAATGAGCATTAAAGGGATTGATAAGAACATTTTTCACTCTTTGCTCTCGCTATCTCTTGAAACCGTTTGTCAACATTGGTTCTTTTCCCTTGATAAAGGAAAGACCTCTACTTGGGGAGGGAATAAAAAACGCTTTCATTGATAGATATAAGTGTAATATTCAAATCGAAACCGACCATATAAAGACAACTTGAGATGCTAAAGCAAAAAGAAACTTCCGCCAATATGATAGAAGTCCCTATTGAAAAAGAATCCGTGAGGATGTTCATCAAATTTACAAGAAAAATATTCAAAGCAATTAAAATATCAACACAACTTGAATACTTTCAAGGCCGTCTATAGGCATCGAGATTGAAGATGACCTTGCAAAGCAAAAGGCTACTAACAATAGTAATCACAGTGGCTGGAAAGGAAAGAAGAACGACAATCCTTCTTCTTCCGAAAACGCCCACTCTAGTAACAATGTTAGTACCTTTGATCTCAGTGAAGTCTTAGCCATAGATAATCAAGGATTCAAGAAGCAACTAAGGAAAGACTTCACCCCCATTGGGATTGGGATGAGCTATGATGCTGCCTTCGACCGACTCCATACTAAGGGACTCATTACTCCCATTGGACCTATTCAAGATCCCGCACCTGAAAAGAGATTACCTAGTTGGAATCTAGATGCACATTGCAAGTACCATCAAGGTAGGGGTCATATTAGTGAGAGCTGTTGGAAGCTAAAGGAGGCCATCCAATATTTGATCGACAATAACAAGCTTTCTATACCTCCAGTTGGCAAGAAGATCGAGTGATGATAAAACACAAGACACGAGGCGAGCTTCAACAACAAGATTTCGTGACCTCTCTTTTCTATTTCTTTTATTTATCCCTTCCCCAATAAGTCTAGCATAGACACCTTTTGTTTTCCTTAGATTTATTTTGTAGGTTTTTCCTTTTTCCTTTTAATAAAATGAGCATTTCTTTTCTTGCATATGACCATTGCATTGCATTGCTAAAAAAAAATAATAAATAAATAAATAAATAAAATAAAATAAAATGTCGAACTAAGCACAAGGTGTACTTATGATTAGAGGCACCTCTTGTAGCCCATTATATCACTTTCACCCTTTCATATATACAATCTTTTCTTGATAAACCACTTTGAGCCTCGTCTTACGATAGACCTTTCTTTCTTCAACCCACATCTACCTAACCTTGGGATGGGATGGTTGTAAATTTTCAAAAGAACAAAAGCTTGAGTAATTCAAAAGATTAAAATAGCAAAAGAAAAAAATAAATAAATAAAAGTGTACAAAAGGGGCAAGTGTTCTAATGTCTTTGATATGAAAATATCTTTGATACGAACACGTCTAAGATTGCGTTTCTTATCGAGTACTCGGTATCGTGCTTGAGAAACATGAATGCCAAGTGAGCATGATCGAGATTGCCCACACTTATCAAAATTTAAAAAAAAATGCAAAAGAAAAAAAAAAAAAAAAAAAGAAAGAGAGCAAAAATATAAACAACAGAGAGTACAAAAGTGAGAAATCTGAAGTGGACCTTGGAATAATGCGTGAAATTGGAAAAAGTCTTGTATGAGTCTGAATTATAAAAAAGTAATTAAAAGTTAGTGGAAATATGATGTGGCAGAGTCGGGAGTATAAGTCTCAGTCTTGGGATAAACTTACACGTAGTCGTTTTGAACTTTTCGCAGATGCTCCGGTGAGTCTTGAGTGGAGTCTTAACTCAAAACTCACATACAAGGCTATATAATTTTTGCGATAAAGTGGTGCAAGACAATTTTGGATTCTAAAAGGACATTTTGTAAAAAACTACCTTATAAAACACTTTTTTTTGCGAGAAACTACCTAGTAACAAAAATGTTGTAAGAAACTACCTTATAAAAGGGTAATGTTGTAAGAGACTACCATTGATCGGAAAGTCACCGTTGACTTTCAAATTACGGCGTTGACCGCATCACGTGCCAATCTCGTGACTTTTAATTGGCATTGGCACGTGACTTGATCAACGCCGGAAAATAAAAGTCAATGTGATTTTTCGACCAAGGGTAGTCTTCTACAACATTTATCCATTTATAAGGTAGTTTCTTACAACATTTTTTTTATTAGGTAGTTTCTCGCAAAAAAAGTGCTTTATTAGGTAGTTTTTCACAAAATGTCCATTCTAAAACTCATCTTAAGACTCTACAAATTTACAAAAAGCAATCTGATTTTTTTTTGTTGGTGGCAAATAAAAAGCTGCCAACTCACCAGCTCAAAAAAGTTGATTTTTATTAAAAAAAAAAAAAAAAGATGTATAAATAGTGAATCTAGAGTGAGTCTTGGGATAATGTGTTAAGAGTGGATAAAGTCTGGTATGAATCTTACAATAAAAAAATAATTTAACCTTAGTGAAAAGCTGACGTGACAGAATTCAAATTAAGAGTCTCGCGCGATCTGGAGATAAACTTACCCTATCCTTTTGATAAGGGTTTTGTAATGATGTTAATTCTAAAGTGCCTGGCATTTTTCTTTTTCTTTCAAATAATACAACTACGCAAAAACTAATAAATTACTCAACCTTTGACCAATCACAAATTTTTTAATTTTTCACACAAAACACTTTTTTGATGGTAAAACATCAAAGTATTAATCATGAACTTGAAAGAAACTAAAGAGGAAAATCTTCAACAATTTGGCCACATTATAATCACAACTTCACAAGGGTTGATATTTGATATTTTACCATCCACCAAGATTCGGGGTCACCCCTTTCCCAGAATCGCAACAAGGGTCATAACCCCCCCCCCCCCCCGGAAGGTACTTTTATTAATGTAATAATCCTATCAAATGCTCGTTAATTGTTGTTGCTTTTGAATTGTTGTGTGGGCGCATCTGTAGAATTGCAATTTAATAAGTAGTGGCTTCAATCTTATTGATAGGCATTCCTTATCTTGATTATGATGTGAGTTATGGAATGCATCGATCAATTAGTGAATTATTTGTGTTTCTAGGATGAATCTATGGAGGGAAGCAGAGGTATGAAGAGGAAGTTGAATGTAGGCCATGGTCTCAATTCGTTTATGGTTTCCCGATCTCTCTCTACAAGTCTTCGTTTAATGGTTTCTCTCTCCTCCTACCACAATTTCAGAAAATTAGAAGACGGCGTGAACTTCCAAGTTAGTTTGGTACCGTTGTAGCACTTATTATTAAAAATTAGAAAACGGAGTCCAGAACACAGTGCCAATATTTTATTATTACTTTTCACAAAAGTGGCATGATATTAACAACATTTGTTTATAACAGATATCAATGGGGTGTGCCTCATTTCTATCTCTTGTCTTTAGATCCCCAAGGCTGCTCCCTCGCTAATTTAGGTGTATTTTCTGATGAAGACTTCGAATTCAAAACTAAACCAATTTGCAACTTGTTGTCATTATAAGATTAAGAGTACTGAAATGTCAGTGTAAGTTATACATCAATTAGAATGTATTTATTTACCTACTTTCACTTGTGTTTTAGAAATTCTCTTCCTAATTCCCTTCCCCCTTCCTTTTCCTCTTTGTCCATTTATCACTATTTTATTCTTTTATGATTTTGTGGGATTCATAAAATTGGCTCCTATTTCAATCCGTGCCGGACCGGCAGGGAGGGGCAATTTTCCGATTTTCCGGCGAACCTAGTTCTTCAATCATACACGACATCTGTTACTACTACCACTGCTACTACTGCTGCTGGTGCCACTGCTGCTGTTACTGCTACTACTACTATTAAATTCGTCTCCTGAAAGTGTTGTGCTCTGCTTCTCCCACCTTCCTTCTCTTTCTCACTATTTTTCTTCTCTCTCCTCAAAATTATTTTTAATGGCAATGCAAATTTAAGGAAGTATATTTCTACTGCTAATAGTTGTATTATACTTTATAAGTAATAAAATGTTCACTTATGTCCCTTAAAAGTATTTTGCACTCCTACTTCCTTCTCCCTTTCTCACTCCCTTTTCTACGCTCTCTTCAAAAAGTATCTTCCTACTTGCCTGTAGTCATCTTATACTTTAAAAACAATCAATTAAACTTCTCTTTTTTTTTATTCCTCTCTATTTCTCTCTCTCTTCTCTAAACTCTCTACTTCTCTGGCTTTTCATTCTCCGTTTACGATATTGCTATATTTTAATTACCACCCGGCCTCTACTTATCCCTTCCCCTCCCCCCACCCTCTCACACTGTCACTCATTCTTAATTTTGCGTATTTAAAAAAGTGCCTTTCTGGGATTTTCAACCAATACATTAAGAAACAGATTTTTTCCAACATACACTAAACATCAACCCATAACATTCCACACACTCATATTGTACTTCACAGTTTCCAATATGTTAAAAAAACATAACTCCCAAGCTATTGAGGAAGTTGAACTGGTAATAGATCACCAGAAGAGGATAGATCTACTAATTTCATTGATAACTTAGCCTGAGAATGTGTAACAACTAACAACACAAATATTTTAAACAAGCAGAGGAAATAGTGAACAGAATTCGAGATCTTAATACTTGGGTTGGATGAAAAAGGCATACCACAACTTTGATTTTTGCAACAGAATTACTTCTATCCTTTTCCACATCAACACTTTTCAATAGATTGTTCTCTTGCATATCACAAGCCCTATTAGTCATTTTCGCTTGCTTGTGGGAATTTCAAAGTCGTCAAAACTTCGACTTGATCTGGAAGGATTGATACATAGAACCATTGTACTGACCAAGAGCAGGCATCTGCAAAATTTCAGACAATAAAGCATTTACGCCCTTTCGCTTAAACTTAGGTAGCTTTTTCTGATGCAGGACAAAGATGATATCTCCAGTGACAGTATCATGCTGCAGAAAAATAGAGAAAAGGCATAAGCTATAACATACTAACTCACATAGTTTGACAAGATTCAAAACAAGCTATATCAAGCACACGCTAAGAAGATAATTGACAAAGAATATAGAATTCCGGGCCTACTAAGAAAATTCTCGACATAAAGAATGAATCTGAAAATGTGAAATAAGAAGTCAATAAGCTACCAAGCTCAATATTATTACTATATATCTGTAAACTTTTCTGAAGCACACATTTTGTTTTGCCTGAACGACAAGATACAGAAAAGCAACCTGCTGCATTTGAAGTCATGATAGTCATCGCTACACTTGAAGCAATGAGCTGCAGTTGCTACCTTAGAGTATTAACCCGAAAAGTCAGACCAGAACTCTGAACACTAAAGGACCTGATACTGCAGTAGGGCAGCCAAATACAAATACAACAGAGCAACCAAATATAGCAGAGCTAATAAACAAGATAACAGCAGGTTATGAATTCTTATCAATTACTGCCAAAAACTTTCAATGAAAACACTTCATAGTCAGTTTATAGAGTTCGATAGAGAAGATCATACCACTGACTGCAGAAGTGAGATCTTCTTCACACTTAGCAACAGCATTACCGCGTCCATCATAGGCAAGCCTTTTACTCTTAATCATAAGAGGATAACCAAATAGCATTCCAGAACTCCTTGCTCTTTCATCATTATCTATCTGCATTGGACATAATTCAGCTGTAGGATCCCTAAAGAAGGAATTACAAGCAGCAACAAATGCTTCCTAAAATTTGTGATTGACTAATACCTCATAGGGTACTACCCACCTCCATAAACTCAGGCAAAGGGATCCCATGTCAAGAAGAATGTAGCTTCTAAAGGTATTTATCCTGCATAAAAAGTAATATAGATAGACAAAGACAAAGTTCGTTATTTGGTAGTTGAAGTCTTCCCTTGATTGTACTTTCACATGTCCCCCACAAACATATCAAAAAGCCGCAAATCACATACAGTAGATGTGAGCATTATATTAAAAGGGGAAAAAAAAAAAAAAAAAAGTAAATATCTTGTATAACAAAAGTAATTGCCAAATTCATGAATAAAAAAACTAAGATCATCAAATATTTGTACAATATAAATTTATAATAAAGATACTGTGAGCATAAACTCTAAACCTGGATTATCCTAATGGTAGAGGCTTTAAGTTGGCACTCAACTCCTTGTTGTTCAAGCTTATCAAGTGTGGCAACATCAACATGCTCAATCTCCACTGTCAAAACTCCACATCTAGCCACCAAAAGGATACTTGGTCAATATCGCCAAATAAATAAATTAACTTGAGAAGAAAGAGATGGAAGGTGAGGGAAGGACTCTATTTAATGAAATTCCAACCTCTTTACAAATTCCTCAACTGTGGTACTGTCATCAAAGCTCCCAACCATATGATAATGTGAAAAAGGAGAAGCAGGGCAGTTCTCAGAAAGGTCCAAAATAGCTACTTTGATAGCCATTTCTGATGCAGCTTGGCATAACATGCAACCAAGCTGCCCACCTCCCAAAACACCCACAACCTTTTCAGACACACCTTGTACAGCCAAAGCCTTATTCTCAGTCCTGATCAAACACAACAAAGCAACAATTAACCCCAATTTCCTGGTCAGAAACTACAATACTGAAATCATCAATTCATCAATCAACTACTACGTACTTTGTATTTCTTAATAATTCAATCAACTACTACGTACTTTTTTTTTTTTACCAATTACAGTACTAATTTATGTGCATATAAAAGAAAAAGCGAAGAAACCCTTATGTCTCATAATTTTAGAAATTCTGAATGTACCCACATTTCTCTTAATCTTCATGATTCAGGTAGAGCCTTAAACCCCAGAAAAACCCCCATAAAGCTCTTAATTTGTGAACCGAAATGTTGTGTGTGGGTATGGCCTAAAATGGAAAAAAAACTAATCTGTAAAATACCTAAAAGATAATTCACTTCAGATATCATACAATATAGTAATATACAACCAAGACCTGCTATTTGCAACCATCACCACTAAAACCAAATATAACCACTACAAATCAGCAATCACCAAAAGTTCAATACTTAAATCATTCTTAAACTCAATTTTAAATCAAAAAACGCATGCAAGACAAAAATAACCCAATTCATCGCACACAAACCAAATTAAAATATTATTATTTTGGAACCCAGAGAAAAACCCAATTTTGAAATTGAGGAGACATACTTACCGATAGCATCTCACATTGATGCATGTAGTAATCGAACAATGATTCACTAAATACGAACACTAATACACGTCTCACACTACAAAAACCCGTAATTCCAAATCAATGCATCTCACATTTGAAAGGACGTGAATAATCGAACATTGAATGGCTAAATTCACACATTTAGCCACCGATTTCCGATTCTCCTCCACAAATTTCTTGATTGCTTGGGCATTCATACACGCCTCACCCTACAACAACCCGTGATTCCAAATCAAAAACCATAATTTCAAATCAAAAAAACAAATAAAATATTACAAAGAAAGGTGAAAGATGGAGCTTAGACATTAAGAGTGAAGGCCATGAATCCAGTCCTGAGAAGTCAATGACCAAGTCATCCATCAGTCAACTCGTCCGAGGTTGAATTGTTCTTGTTCCGCCAAATTCGCATCCTCTTTACCCAAATTCGAACCTTTTTCTGCCATTATTGCATCATCTTCATCATCCGTTACTTCTTCCTCGACTTCATCTTCAATTTCTTCATATTCCTCAACCGAAAACCAAAGCACACAAAACCGAAGACAAAGAGTGGAGTGTACGCATGCAAGACAAAAATAACCCAATTCTAAACCTAATTACTCTCACATTATTAACATAATTAACACACATTCAAAATGGTGATTGAAAAACAAATTACCTCTCAAGCTGCTTCAATAATGGAGGAAAATGAGATAAAGAGAAGATGGAGTGAGAAAGTTCGTTTCAAAGGAAAGAGAAAGGTAATGGCGAGCAAAAAAGGGAGAAAAAGAGAGAGTCAGAAGGGCAATTTCGAAGAAGAAAAAAAAAAGGCTATGGCATAAAAGTCAAGTCACTATTCCTTTGGGGGATCAGTGTTCATTTTGCTAATCCTTTGCAACTTCTCACTTTCAAAGGTTGTAGATTCCCTTTTAGATGCATACAATAATTATAAACTACTACAAATTGGAATACTTCCCATAGTAATTTGTTTGTCAAAATGATGTTTACCCGAGGCATAATTCATGACAGCATGATTTGCCCCCAAATTATTTTGCTCGTTGCATAAAGTTTTGTGGTCTGTTTGGTTGTGGTGGAAACTCTTTTCCCATGGCAGTTTCACGAAATTAGAATTCCGTGGCATAATTTGTGGCAGAAGTGATGATTATTTTAATTATCCTTAGCCAAAGTATCCCCTGCTTAAGACTTTTTCATTAGGCCTATGTTTTCTCTACGAGGCTTGAATGGAAATCTCATCTTTACTTTAGTAATTTTATTGCTATGGATTCTAAAGCTCTTAGATTTTAATCATAAAACATTTTTAACTGTTATAGAATCTCGAGAATTGAAAACTAAGGGGTTATAATGTCAAAATTCAGAATTATATTGCAAAAGTGTGAGATATTTATTTATTATTTTCTGAAAATTATTTGAGCCCGTCATAGCTGCCTTTTAAGCTCTGACAATACTGAAACTTAGCTTTTTTTAATGGGTGTTATGACAAATGATTGATTTGCTTGCTATTTAAGTTCCCTTTAAGCATGATTGTGAACTTTTTCGTCGGAACTTACTAATCTGGTACCATATAACAAAACATAAAAATATTCTGGTACTTCCCCACAAAGAAATATTAGCAAGGTACTTTCCCACAAATTGCCCTAATACCTTGATAGTTGATACTTTCCCACAAAAAACTTAAAAAAAACCAAAAATATAGTAGCAAGCATCTGAGCAATTCTCATTCATCTTTTTACATGTTTGAAGAAAATCAACAACTAAACGAAAACAGATTTGTGTATGCAACCCACAGCAATCTTGATAGGGTGGGTATATGCAACCCTGGTGCAGGCTTACAGCACTTGTAATACTTATCGATTGTATAACTAATATCAGTTTCATACCCGACTGACATATGGTCAGTATCCAGAGAATCTGCACCCAAAACCATCTTAATTACAGATAGCATCTCTAAATTATCCACTCTAAGTCTTGAGACCATCAACTATGCCACTGATGCACCACATGTTCAAATGATCAAGCACTGTCCTTAAGATCTACTGATCAAGCTATGTATTCTAAGAGTTACTGAATACTTATAGATTAGCCTGATAGTAAATTATATAATTTCTAGCAAGCAACTCAGCCTTAGGAAGTCTTAGTGGTGTAAATTAGGAAATTCTTTTTTTTTTGGTAAATATAAATTAGGAATTCTATGAATCATCAACCGAATAGAAAGCCAGACTTCAAACCTTGAGATATGATGCATGAAAAAATTCATTTCTACCAACAGGTTTGCATGCCTCCACCTTCCAGCAAACCAGCAGTCCCCTCTTCCTTGTTTGTATCACTTCCAACTTCAAACACGGCAAAAAGGATCCTACATAAGTGTGTAAGATATTCATGGTACACAACAAGTCAACAATGAACAACAACAAAATATATATGAACAACGGCCTAAAAGATCATAAATATACTTTCTATTCAAAATTAAAAGCGCAAAACAAAATGATCATTAATTATGCAAGGTTCATTCTATGAAAAGTGTTGTCCCACAATGTTCTTTCTATAATTAAGAAAAAAAATTATTCTAAGCCATATTTTATAGTAAAAAGACTTATATTTTTTTAGCTTTGTGTATGAACTATGAAGTGCATCATACACAATTGTGTATTGTCTACTAATTGCGCAAACACATTGATCTCAGAACGACTAAAAAGGTAATATAGAAGGCAGCATACACAAAGCCACACATTATACAATCAGGTAGAAAATAAGATACTTACATAGTATGAAGGGACTTGCTTCTTTAAAAGATAAAACCCACTTACCATGGCATAGGAGCCAATATCTCTCATGCAACCACAGAAAAGACTCAGCCTTTACTTTTAGCAGCATCAGAACCAGGGTTCGAAAACATCCCAGTAATGAACCTGCGCCTGTATATATGGAAGACTTTGAGTAAGCTTTGTCTCCATTTATCAGGTTTTGCAATTTCAATTCTGAGTTGATTTTGCAGTCGTCTACATTTTGCTGTAAATTTTATGAACAGTCTCATCTGTCATACATACACCTATCTAATCAAGCAAAAAATAACCAGTCTTGCAGTATATAATGCTTATCTCCAGATATAAAGCAAAATGATATTTCATGACAGAATGCAGCCTGGAGAACTTGAGTCTGCTCTATATCAGCCTCAAACTTGTTCCTATCAGACTGAGGGATTAGGCTACTGCACAAAGTTTGTTTGAATTACTCTATGTTCATAAAATTATTTACTAAATACTTCGCAGACTACTGAAAAGGGTGGTTTCTATGATCTAATCCAAATCATAACATACTTTCACTCAAACAACAAGCAACCTAGAATAAAGATTGAAAGGAAAACCGAACCAATAAGATCAAACTTTATAAATCAAAGTATATCACTACATTGACAATTTTGATTTGTAATTACACAACGTAATTGCAAAACAGAAAACTTAAATATATTTATTCAGCAGCAACAAATTTAAGGAAGGGTGAATGGCAATTAAGTTTAGAGCAAATAGAATCTCCTACATTACTTGCAATGATCTTGATTTGCTGGCTTAAGACAATTGAACGAGGCAAAGCATGGTGCATACATGAAGTGAGTTCCCAACAAAGGCACTTCTCCCTCATTCAGCTCAACAATCTTCTCAACTGTATCATTCAATAGATGGATTGCAAAAATAGACCGATGCACAGAAAAGAAAACAACAGGTGCCTCAGGATGCATGATTATTGGAAGTGTATCTACATCATCAGCCACACATTGCCGTATAAAAGTGCCAACATTTGGCGGGAATAAAGATATACCCGATTTCTTGAACATAAGTTGTGGGATCCAAGCATCAGAGCGTGTTGAACTTCCTGTGTGTTTCCAAATGCATAGATTAGGAGACTTATTGTAGGAAATATAGAGACATCCCTGAGATCCACACAGGTTCGATTCACAAAAGCCCCTTGTAATACGCCTTGGCAGACGTAAAGAGTAAAGCCTGCTTACTTGCCCGCTTGAATGGAATTGCACTCCCACAGCATGCCTCTTGTTCGTCAAGAAAAATAAAGTGTTGTTAACAAACACGCCACTAGACACGTCCCATTTTTCTAAAATGACCGCCTTTTTGAGGCGGAACTTGGACACACACCATTCACGCTTGTTAGAAGAATAAACCTCAACAAATACCATCCCTTTTGTCTCAGAACAAACCCTAAAAAACCGGAGAACCCTAAAATTACATTCCGTTGAGAGAGGACAATCCGTAAGATTGATGATGAATACTAGCGGAGAGCCTTTCTTGAAGGAAGCTTCAGAAGCAGGCCTAGAGAGGTAAAAGGACTCTTTGGTGGCAGGGTTGTATACTACATAAGTATGAGGATCAAGGACGCCAAGGAATAAGCCCCTGTGCACATTCCAATAGCATCCGTCTCCGTATTTCAAGATCACGCTTATCAAGGTGCCGAATTCTAAAGTTAAGTTCCCCAACAACAACCCACTACCACTACCATGATCATTGTGGGTATTCTCGTGGTCACCGATAGTCACGATAGCACTTTCAGTTTCAAAATCGGTAAGGGACCATTTAGTTAACTTGTAGTCACCGACAAGGGACAAAAAAGCCAAGTAAAACGTACGGTTACGGTCATGAAAATCGTCATCATCAATAGATGTGTAATGCGAAATCATGAACAAAAGACCATGAGGAGGAAGGTCTATTCCTTTTTGGGTAGTCAAAACGTGAGACACATGGGAGTGCCATGCCTTGGAGACACATTTGCAACCATAAAGAGGCTTAATTGGCAATTTCCCCATTATCTCAACCCAAATTTCACTTGGCAGTTCGGGCAATTGCAACCCATGTTTCACCAACCAATTTTCTCTTTTTCTTCTTGATCCCCCAAATAATTTATTGTTATCTATATCATTATTATTATCACCGACCAAAGATGGGCAATTCTCATGTTGTTGTTGTTTAATTTCACAAATCATAGTCGATGGCGGACCCACGATTTTGAAACTGGAGGGATGAAATACGAACGTCACTACATTTGTATAATTATTATTGAACAAAAAAATATAAACACTGAATTTGTTTAATACTTCAATTATAATGCATAACACCATCTCCAATGGTGAAACTCAAGTGAGTATTTTTAGGAGAAAGAGATTATTTTTTGCAATGTATACCAATAAGTTGGTATTTAAACTTAGCAACTCCAAAAAAAAGTCGTTAAGTTTAGATACTCAACTTTGAGTCTCATTTGACAAAAAGTGTGGGCCCTTGTCTATATTCTAATATATTTTGTAATTTATTTAAGTTTTACCTTTGTTTTTATTATTTTTTAATCTTTTAATAATTGATGGGTCATAAATTAAAATTGACATTTGTATATTTAAAAGAGTCTCGCCATTGAGAAATTAGACTTCACATGAGTTGTTAAATTGAGAATTGGGTATGGTATCACCATTGGAGGTAAAAAATAACACATTTTGTATTTCAATACTCAAACTTGAGTCTCACCATTGGAGAAACATAATCAATTATCAACCACATGTCCACAGGTTTCCAATCTATTACTATATTTGATGACGGGGTGTTTGCATACATCGTTGACACATGGCACTAATCATAAGCAATCATGCAAGAGCAGTAGAGTAGCTCAAATACATGTTACAAGTAGGGGTGACCGGAACCAGAACATGTTGCAACCGGTTCCAAAAAATATAGGGTTTTGCATACATCGTTGACACATGGCACTAATGATAAGCAATCATGCAAGAGCAGTAGCTCAAATACATGTTAGAAGTAGGGGTGACTGGAACCAGAACCTGTTGCAACCGGTTCCAAAAAATATTTAGGAACCTGAACCTAAACTTGTTTCAACAAGTTCTTAAAAATTGAAAACCAAAACCGACAAGTTCCGGTTCCCAGTTCCGATTCCTGAAAAGTAAGCTTACTAGTTACTGATAAATTGTTACAAATTTTCCTAAAAAAAATAGATGTTACAATAAAAGCTTACAACTTTACAATACTGCAAATATAACAAACCAACACTAATTGTCTATAATATTTAATACAATATTAAAAATACTTGTATTTATACCATTAATTAAACCTTTAATTTTTTTGAAACCAAAATTAAACCTTAAATAGTGAGATGAAAAATGAATAATAGGAGGGAGAGAGGTAGGTGAGGCTTTTATACAATTTTGATATAGGGCTTTATATTTGGGCTTAAATGATAGGTTCCGATTTCGTGTACCCTATAGGTTTCGGGTCCAAAATTTTACTACCCGGAACTAGAGCCTGTTGCAAAAGGTTCCAATTTTATTACCCGGAATCGGATATGATCTTCAGGTTCCGGGTAATAAAATTAGTAGAAGCACGATTTTACCACTCTTATGCATCCCGTCCCTGAGCCTGGGCGAGGGAAAAATGTCCATATTCTATCATTAAAGGTTTATAACTTATAAGGACTAATGCAATTTGACTCAAAATTCATATTAGGTTCGAAAAATCACATAAATTTCTTTTCAATAATAACACAAGTGCACATAGCAAAATTCTAGCTATATAATCGCTCATGGATCAAGTAAAGCCAATAGTTCAATAATCAACGTTAGAAGAAGTGAAGAACCCTAAATTGACTATACGGACAATCAAATTAACATAATGCGAAACCAAACCCTAGGTTGCGAAATTGATATACGATTATTTAAAAAATACTCTTACCTCAGAAGCTGCTTCAATGGAGGGGAGAAAGCTTAAAAAACCGCTTCAATGGAGAACTCAGAGTATGTTTCAATGCAGGCGAGAAAAGAGGGACAGGGGTGTAGCGTAAAAGTGAAACTTTTTTATAAGCTTAAAGACATGTAGTGCCACATCATTTTTTTTTTTTAATTTTCCTTTTTTATTTAATTTTTTTTTAAAAAAAAACTTCTTCAATCTTTAATTTACTCATTAAGTTAATTATCCTTCTGAAACAACACATTCCTTCAATTTCACCATTCAAAATTTGCAAACTGACATTTGATTCACCTTTACTTTCTTAATTAATCTCAGATTAATATATATACTAGCTTAGATTATTACTTAAACTTAATAAATTGTTATCTTAATCTTAAATAACAATAATATGTAACGACTTTTTTTTTGCAGAAATATACATCAATCATTATTTATGTAAAAATAATACGTAAAATTTGAATACAAAATCGACAAAATTATTATAAACCTTACACAACAATAAAAGGTTTATAATAAAGTTTGTCCATTTGTTCTTAATTTTGTATGTCATATTGTAGACACCCAAATGTGTCTCCCCAAAAACCACACTCAGTGATGAATACCTTTCGCGTCGAATGATAATCGAATGAAGTGAAAGTGTGAAAAGTCTAGTGTTGAGGTTAGTTTTTATTAAAATCTTTCTTTCTGTTTTCGAAAACCTACTCTACTTTATGAAAATAGCCAGTCCAGTTTAGTTTGGTCCATGATAAAGGTCCAATAATAGTGTGGTTGGATAGGATTCGAAAACAGCTTTCCAACGATATATTATAAGCCCAATTCCGATGAATAATGAGGAAGTTATGGCCAAAATACTAAACTGGGTCCGGATTGATTCTTACATACAGCCTAATAATCTAGAGTAGGACCTATTATTATTCCTAAAGCTAGTAGGATTGATTATAGTCTTCTAGAATCATCTAGAAGGTTCTTTTTTATCCTAATAGGATTAGGATTGATAATTACGAGTTTTAATTGGAATAAAATAAGTGTTTTGTATGAAAATACGATTTTGGCCTTTGTACAGATTTTTGTGGATTCCGCGTGGCGCAACGCCTGGCGCTGCAAATGCGTCTCCTGGCGCCAAGGCAACAGGACGTGTTTTACTCCTTTTGAAACTCGAACTCTTTTCAGTCGGTTTTCCGGACTATTTTCCTATAAATAGGGTCCTTGGACCTCCGTTTTCAATCACCAATTCTAACCCAGAATTCTCTAATTCTTCTCTTCTCTCTCTTAAGCAATATAGCTTATTCTTTCTCTCTCTAGTCTTTCTAAACTAGCCTTTTCAAAACATGTCACATAATTAACTTGTGACATATATCTTTAGTCAATGCGACATATAACAATCTTATTGTTATAGTCAATGTCTTTTCAACGTGACATATAACATTTAGTCAATGTCACATTAATTTTAGTCAATGTCACATTAAGTCAATATCTTATATTCCTTACTTGTGCATATGGAGTATCTTATATTCCTTACTTGTGCATATGGAGTATCTTATATTCCTTACTTGTGCATAACATTTAGTCAATATCTTATATTCCTTAGTCAATATATCTTATTTTCCTTACTTGTTGACTTAAATGTCAATGTTGACTTAAGCCAAATTGTTGACTTAAGTTTAAATATCTTATCTTGTCTTAAGTTTAAATATCCCTTAGTCAATGTTGACTTAAATATCTTATCTTAAATATCAGATTTAAAAACCTGATAAATCTCCCTTAGTCAATGTTGACTTAAATGTCACATTTAGTCAATATCTTATATTCCTTAGTCAATGTTGTGCACATTAAGTCAATATCTTATGTGACATGTTTTGAAAAGTCAATATCTTATTGTTATAGTCAATGTCACATTAATCTTAGTAATCTTATTGTTATATGTCAATAAGTATAATCACATAAGAAATGCATATATCTTTAGTCACCTAGCCAAGTTCGAAGTAGCTTTCGCCCGAGACATGAAAGGTTGATCATTTCTGAGGGTTTGGTCCCAAATTCAGTCTAAACTTTTTAACTCTTTCTTTCAATTATTTGATTTAATTATTTGATTTATTATTTTATTTAAATTTACTAACGCATGCATTTTGTTATTAGAAAGAGGTACGATACATCAAAGTATATAATCTTATTGCTCTATTCTTGTACTCCCTCCGTTCCTAAATGTTTTTTATGTTTCCATTTAGGGTGTTCCTTTTTATTCTTTACATTTAGTATCTTTCCTATTTTGGTCATAAATTTTGGACTAAATTACCCTTGTTTTCAAAAGTCCTTACTTTTCCATGTGCTATTGTACTTTTTGCACTATTTTAATAGTTTTTCAACACTAATTATTACTTTCTCTCTCCTCTCTCCTCTAATTTCTCCACCCCACATGCTCAATATTGTATTTTTCAATAAATTTGTACTTTCAATTATTGAAATATTCCAATATACCTCAACTTTACACAATTTCTTAATTACCGCGCATAATTCCAAACGTAAAAAACATTAGGGAACGGAGGGAGTAGAAAGCATGCTTAGATTTTATTAATTGCTAGTATCATGTTAGGATGCTTTTATTGCTTTCTAGTATCATGTTTAGGGTGCTTCTTCCTATGCTTTTTAATATTATATTAATATATATCATATTAGTATCATGTTAGGTTGAAGCTTTGATCTTTAATGTTTAATGACATGCTAGGATTTGTTATTAATCTTGTTAGTATCATGCCTATGATCTTGCTATTATCATTAAGCTTTATTGTTGATATGATGATTGTAATTATGATTATAATTATGTTGTTTGATATATATTTATTGTTATTGCTTGATCACGCCTTTTATACAGGTTTAAAGGGAATTTGTACTTGTAATCACGCCTAATAAGATAATCAATCATTTGGTTTAGGCTAATATGATTTTAATTCAAGTGATCGCCAATAATAGATTTATTTGTACATTAATATTCAACCAACATATATTAAACAGGTTTAGGATTAATATAATGATTGCATGTTAGTTAGAAATAAAGTGCACATGAATACGAGTAGAATAAAGTAGAGGCCTATTTTATAGGGCG
This sequence comes from Chenopodium album, assembly GCF_948465745.1. Classification (NCBI taxonomy): domain Eukaryota; kingdom Viridiplantae; phylum Streptophyta; class Magnoliopsida; order Caryophyllales; family Amaranthaceae; genus Chenopodium; species Chenopodium album. The sequence continues at coordinate 12,539,004 of NC_137857.1, read as the reverse complement.
GGTTCTTTCTATAATAGATTGAATTCGTATCCTCATCCCCGAACATCCAGTCTTGGTTCCAGACCTATTGGAGTTAACGATCTCATGGATCGTTAAGGGGTGTAACCTTTACCCTGTGAACGGTTTACAAGTTCCTAAAACTTGTTGGTGACTCTTTTGCTCTTGTTTCCTTTCCTTTAGACGCCACCATACTTAAGTGTATGATCACAGTGGAGTTCAAGTTTGGGGTAATGCTTGAAATATTCCCTACAGTTTTTTAGCAACTCCACTAGGGAGGATTTCTATTATAATTTCTAAAATTTATTTTGGTAATGATTTAGAATGAGCGGATGAGACTCAAAAAGTTCTAAGAATTTCATGTGCGTATTTTTTATTAACATTATTGTCATATGCATAAAAAAAAAAAAAAAAAAAGTCCTCATTGGAAAGACCATCCAAAATGAGTCAAAAACATAGGATTTTTACACGTAGGAAATTTGAGAAATATCTTTCACAACTAGAATCGAAATAATACTGCGAAAACTGGAAAATTCTAAGAACACAGAAAGCTGCTGAGGCATGCAGGAACTAGCGCCGAGAAAACAGAGCCAGCTCCTTGCGATGGCTCTGTCGCCTGGCGACAGGGTCATCTCCTGGCGCCAGTCTCTGTTGTCTCGCGCCAAGTTCTTCCAATACCGAGCCAGAACTCTGCCTTCTTGTTTTGACTAGTTTTAGCACTGTTGGCTCGATTCTATTTCCTGATTGAGTTTTTCTCTCTTTTCTGAACCCATATGTGTTCTACATAGGGCCATAACCCTCTGGGGGTTCACGCTCCATCTACCCAATCGAATGCTCCTAGCAACGACGGATACATCCGAGTTTGTGAATCTACCAAACCGTGGAAGCAAGTTTAACTTACGGGGTCCCATCCATACGAGCCAACCCTTCCAAAGGTAAGGCTTACGCACGATTCATCTGAACTCATAACCATGGACCCTCTTTGACTAACACATATTCTTGAACTTTAGAGAACTAGAGCCATGGTTAGGTTGCAAACTCATTGCACCATATTGTGACTACTTGACTACTTGTGCATCTCTTACTTGTGCATATATGCTTATTATGTGACTAAACTACCCGTTTGGTTTGACTTGTGATCATAAATACACTTAAATAAACTAACCAATGACTAAAGGACTTTGCTTAATTAATTGATTAATTAATTTGAGAAAATAAATATGTCTTAAATCGAGTCATAGTTCATTTGAGTCAACCCAGATTTTTATTCCCGTATACTGCATAAGTGTCAACTTGTTTTGGTCATAGCCGGAGTTCTAGGAAGAACTACGAGTCGTACAGCCTATGGATCTGTATCCCCAAGTTTTATCTTTTATTAGGAGTTGGTTTCGTCCCAATCAAAGTCACAGATCAAAAGTTATGACTAAGCTACTACAGTCTGTCCAGTTTAGTGCACATACGTGAAGTCTTAACTTAGTCTTTGTTCAAGTCTAGTCACATGGTCATGACACAAGTCTTAACATGTCACCTACACTCACTAGTCTTAGCACACACTATGTGAATATGTCATCATGACCATGTCTTAGGTTCATGCATGAGTTGTTTTTCCGTCATATGAGTTGAGGGTCCATTCCAATTCTATTCTCTTCCATGCTCTCTTTCCATCTATTGCATGTTGAATTGAGCTTGAGCCAAAAATAATAAAAAAAAACCTTACCCCTAACTTCCCTTTCCACAGTGCTTGGTCAAGGAGATAAGGGAGATTAATCAAGGACAACACCTTTGTTCAAGTTCAACTTTTTGATAAACCGATTAGTCGGAAAAGAAAAGCTAAGAAGACAATGGCAAGTCAAGAAGTCAACGACTTTAAAAAGGAAGTAGCTAACATGACTGAGATGATGAAGGCTTTATCCCTTCAAATTAATAACCATGTAAAGCAGCAACAAATGGAGCTCATGCAAGAAAGCTTGAGCAAGCTCTCTAGTGATTATAGGTTCCAGGCATTAGCTCACAAGGGGTCTTAGTGGACAAGGAGCTTCTTCCGCAGAAGTTCAATGCCAATGACATCCCTAAATTCAAGCCAACTGACAATCCTTACTTTCATTTAAGAGCCTTTGAAACTATAATGAGCATTAAAGGGATTGATAAGAACATTTTTCACTCTTTGCTCTCGCTATCTCTTGAAACCGTTTGTCAACATTGGTTCTTTTCCCTTGATAAAGGAAAGACCTCTACTTGGGGAGGGAATAAAAAACGCTTTCATTGATAGATATAAGTGTAATATTCAAATCGAAACCGACCATATAAAGACAACTTGAGATGCTAAAGCAAAAAGAAACTTCCGCCAATATGATAGAAGTCCCTATTGAAAAAGAATCCGTGAGGATGTTCATCAAATTTACAAGAAAAATATTCAAAGCAATTAAAATATCAACACAACTTGAATACTTTCAAGGCCGTCTATAGGCATCGAGATTGAAGATGACCTTGCAAAGCAAAAGGCTACTAACAATAGTAATCACAGTGGCTGGAAAGGAAAGAAGAACGACAATCCTTCTTCTTCCGAAAACGCCCACTCTAGTAACAATGTTAGTACCTTTGATCTCAGTGAAGTCTTAGCCATAGATAATCAAGGATTCAAGAAGCAACTAAGGAAAGACTTCACCCCCATTGGGATTGGGATGAGCTATGATGCTGCCTTCGACCGACTCCATACTAAGGGACTCATTACTCCCATTGGACCTATTCAAGATCCCGCACCTGAAAAGAGATTACCTAGTTGGAATCTAGATGCACATTGCAAGTACCATCAAGGTAGGGGTCATATTAGTGAGAGCTGTTGGAAGCTAAAGGAGGCCATCCAATATTTGATCGACAATAACAAGCTTTCTATACCTCCAGTTGGCAAGAAGATCGAGTGATGATAAAACACAAGACACGAGGCGAGCTTCAACAACAAGATTTCGTGACCTCTCTTTTCTATTTCTTTTATTTATCCCTTCCCCAATAAGTCTAGCATAGACACCTTTTGTTTTCCTTAGATTTATTTTGTAGGTTTTTCCTTTTTCCTATTAATAAAATGAGCGTTTCTTTTCTTGCATATGACCATTGCATTGCATTGCTAAAAAAAAATAATAAATAAATAAATAAATAAAATAAAATAAAATGTCGAACTAAGCACAAGGTGTACTTATGATTAGAGGCACCTCTTGTAGCCCATTATATCACTTTCACCCTTTCATATATACAATCTTTTCTTGATAAACCACTTTGAGCCTCGTCTTACGATAGACCTTTCTTTCTTCAACCCACATCTACCTAACCTTGGGATGGGATGGTTGTAAATTTTCAAAAGAACAAAAGCTTGAGTAATTCAAAAGATTAAAATAGCAAAAGAAAAAAATAAATAAATAAAAGTGTACAAAAGGGGCAAGTGTTCTAATGTCTTTGATATGAAAATATCTTTGATACGAACACGTCTAAGATTGCGTTTCTTATCGAGTACTCGGTATCGTGCTTGAGAAACATGAATGCCAAGTGAGCATGATCGAGATTGCCCACACTTATCAAAATTTAAAAAAAAATGCAAAAGAAAAAAAAAAAAAAAGAAAGAGAGCAAAAATATAAACAACAGAGAGTACAAAAGTGAGAAATCTGAAGTGGACCTTGGAATAATGCGTGAAATTGGAAAAAGTCTTGTATGAGTCTGTATTATAAAAAAGTAATTAAAAGTTAGTGGAAATATGATGTGGCAGAGTCGGGAGTATAAGTCTCAGTCTTGGGATAAACTTACACGTAGTCGTTTTGAACTTTTCGCAGATGCTCCGGTGAGTCTTGAGTGGAGTCTTAACTCAAAACTCACATACAAGGCTATATAATTTTTGCGATAAAGTGGTGCAAGACAATTTTGGATTCTAAAAGGACATTTTGTAAAAAACTACCTTATAAAACACTTTTTTTTGCGAGAAACTACCTAGTAACAAAAATGTTGTAAGAAACTACCTTATAAAAGGGTAATGTTGTAAGAGACTACCATTGATCGGAAAGTCACCGTTGACTTTCAAATTACGGCGTTGACCGCATCACGTGCCAATCTCGTGACTTTTAATTGGCATTGGCACGTGACTTGATCAACGCCGGAAAATAAAAGTCAATGTGATTTTTCGACCAAGGGTAGTCTTCTACAACATTTATCCATTTATAAGGTAGTTTCTTACAACATTTTTTTTATTAGGTAGTTTCTCGCAAAAAAAGTGCTTTATAAGGTAGTTTTTCACAAAATGTCCATTCTAAAACTCATCTTAAGACTCTACAAATTTACAAAAAGCAATCTGATTTTTTTTTGTTGGTGGCAAATAAAAAGCTGCCAACTCACCAGCTCAAAAAAGTTGATTTTTATTAAAAAAAAAAAAAAAAAAGATGTATAAATAGTGAATCTAGAGTGAGTCTTGGGATAATGTGTTAAGAGTGGATAAAGTCTGGTATGAATCTTACAATAAAAAAATAATTTAACCTTAGTGAAAAGCTGACGTGACAGAATTCAAATTAAGAGTCTCGCGCGATCTGGAGATAAACTTACCCTATCCTTTTGATAAGGGTTTTGTAATGATGTTAATTCTAAAGTGCCTGGCATTTTTCTTTTTCTTTCAAATAATACAACTACGCAAAAACTAATAAATTACTCAACCTTTGACCAATCACAAATTTTTTAATTTTTCACACAAAACACTTTTTTGATGGTAAAACATCAAAGTATTAATCATGAACTTGAAAGAAACTAAAGAGGAAAATCTTCAACAATTTGGCCACATTATAATCACAACTTCACAAGGGTTGATATTTGATATTTTACCATCCACCAAGATTTAGGTTCCGGTCACTTGGGGCTCACCATGTAGCCTAAAAATGTGATCATAGGTTTGTTAAGGGTTCGTTTGACATCATTTTGGTTTTAAGTTTTATGGTTTTTTTTTTTTTTTTTTCAAACTCATATGATACGTGTCATATAATGAAACAAAAATAAAACACACTTATAAAAATCATGATAATTTTAAAAACTGACAACAGAAAAGTGGAAACACCTTTTTCTCGTTTCTGTTTATGGTTTTTTGTTTTCATAAAACATAAAACTGAAAACAAAAAACAATACAAAACAGTACAAGTCCTAAATTAATGTAGATGATTAACCAATAAGCTAATTTCACCAAAAAAAAAAAAAAAAATCAAAGTATAGCTTTCATTAATATCGATTACATTTCCACAAATTGTTTTTAACAACAAAAAATAAAATGTAAAAAACATATAATTTTATTTATATAAACAAAAAAGCCGAAAACAAATACCCAAAAAAAATCTATTTAAAAAAAAACCAAAAAAATTAGATGGAACATATGAAATTTCAACAATTCCCTCTAAATGAACTCAGTATTTTTGTAGTAGGCATTTGACTGGCCGATATGAACAATTAGAAGTAGGCATTTGTCAATTGTCATTATTCAGGTGATTATTCATTATTCATTTCGTCATTAGTTGCATCGATCACCCTCAGAAACTAAGGATATATTTTCGAGGAAATACAAGTTGATAACTGATATCAACATGGTTTGTTGATATCAGGGGTAATATCGTCTTTTAGTCAGTTAAATGAGGGGCACGAAGGTCCATGCAAATAAAACAGGTAAGTTCCGTTATATCATCCCCGTTTTAAAAGAGTTGAATGGTAACGTCGTAGTTGACGGAAATAACAAAGGTTAACTTTTGGTTCATTTGTTCTACCTTGACACTTGCATCAACCACCTTCAACCCATATTCGGCAAAAGTCGACGAAACAGAATTCGTTGCTAAAACCCATATTCGACTACACCCTTTCCCCGAATCGGACCCCCTTTCCCCGAATCGGACCGAGGTGCTTATTCGGATAAGGGAGGTCAACCTTTTCCGAGCGTCGGAGCAAGGTACATATTGGACTCCACCCATTCCCAGAATTGGAGCAAGGTTAACATTCGGGGTCACCCCTTTCCCAGAATCGCAACAAGGGTCATAACCCCCCCCCCCCCCGGAAGGTACTTTTATTAATGTAATAATCCTATCAAATGCTCGTTAATTGTTGTTGCTTTTGAATTGTTGTGTGGGCGCATCTGTAGAATTGCAATTTAATAAGTAGTGGCTTCAATCTTATTGATAGGCATTCCTTATCTTGATTATGATGTGAGTTATGGAATGCATCGATCAATTAGTGAATTATTTGTGTTTCTAGGATGAATCTATGGAGGGAAGCAGAGGTATGAAGAGGAAGTTGAATGTAGGCCATGGTCTCAATTCGTTTATGGTTTCCCGATCTCTCTCTACAAGTCTTCGTTTAATGGTTTCTCTCTCCTCCTACCACAATTTCAGAAAATTAGAAGACGGCGTGAACTTCCAAGTTAGTTTGGTACCGTTGTAGCACTTATTATTAAAAATTAGAAAACGGAGTCCAGAACACAGTGCCAATATTTTATTATTACTTTTCACAAAAGTGGCATGATATTAACAACATTTGTTTATAACAGATATCAATGGGGTGTGCCTCATTTCTATCTCTTGTCTTTAGATCCCCAAGGCTGCTCCCTCGCTAATTTAGGTGTATTTTCTGATGAAGACTTCGAATTCAAAACTAAACCAATTTGCAACTTGTTGTCATTATAAGATTAAGAGTACTGAAATGTCAGTGTAAGTTATACATCAATTAGAATGTATTTATTTACCTACTTTCACTTGTGTTTTAGAAATTCTCTTCCTAATTCCCTTCCCCCTTCCTTTTCCTCTTTGTCCATTTATCACTATTTTATTCTTTTATGATTTTGTGGGATTCATAAAATTGGCTCCTATTTCAATCCGTGCCGGACCGGCAGGGAGGGGCAATTTTCCGATTTTCCGGCGAACCTAGTTCTTCAATCATACACGACATCTGTTACTACTACCACTGCTACTACTGCTGCTGGTGCCACTGCTGCTGTTACTGCTACTACTACTATTAAATTCGTCTCCTGAAAGTGTTGTGCTCTGCTTCTCCCACCTTCCTTCTCTTTCTCACTATTTTTCTTCTCTCTCCTCAAAATTATTTTTAATGGCAATGCAAATTTAAGGAAGTATATTTCTACTGCTAATAGTTGTATTATACTTTATAAGTAATAAAATGTTCACTTATGTCCCTTAAAAGTATTTTGCACTCCTACTTCCTTCTCCCTTTCTCACTCCCTTTTCTACGCTCTCTTCAAAAAGTATCTTCCTACTTGCCTGTAGTCATCTTATACTTTAAAAACAATCAATTAAACTTCTCTTTTTTTTTATTCCTCTCTATTTCTCTCTCTCTTCTCTAAACTCTCTACTTCTCTGGCTTTTCATTCTCCGTTTACGATATTGCTATATTTTAATTACCACCCGGCCTCTACTTATCCCTTCCCCTCCCCCCACCCTCTCACACTGTCACTCATTCTTAATTTTGCGTATTTAAAAAAGTGCCTTTCTGGGATTTTCAACCAATACATTAAGAAACAGATTTTTTCCAACATACACTAAACATCAACCCATAACATTCCACACACTCATATTGTACTTCACAGTTTCCAATATGTTAAAAAAACATAACTCCCAAGCTATTGAGGAAGTTGAACTGGTAATAGATCACCAGAAGAGGATAGATCTACTAATTTCATTGATAACTTAGCCTGAGAATGTGTAACAACTAACAACACAAATATTTTAAACAAGCAGAGGAAATAGTGAACAGAATTCGAGATCTTAATACTTGGGTTGGATGAAAAAGGCATACCACAACTTTGATTTTTGCAACAGAATTACTTCTATCCTTTTCCACATCAACACTTTTCAATAGATTGTTCTCTTGCATATCACAAGCCCTATTAGTCATTTTCGCTTGCTTGTGGGAATTTCAAAGTCGTCAAAACTTCGACTTGATCTGGAAGGATTGATACATAGAACCATTGTACTGACCAAGAGCAGGCATCTGCAAAATTTCAGACAATAAAGCATTTACGCCCTTTCGCTTAAACTTAGGTAGCTTTTTCTGATGCAGGACAAAGATGATATCTCCAGTGACAGTATCATGCTGCAGAAAAATAGAGAAAAGGCATAAGCTATAACATACTAACTCACATAGTTTGACAAGATTCAAAACAAGCTATATCAAGCACACGCTAAGAAGATAATTGACAAAGAATATAGAATTCCGGGCCTACTAAGAAAATTCTCGACATAAAGAATGAATCTGAAAATGTGAAATAAGAAGTCAATAAGCTACCAAGCTCAATATTATTACTATATATCTGTAAACTTTTCTGAAGCACACATTTTGTTTTGCCTGAACGACAAGATACAGAAAAGCAACCTGCTGCATTTGAAGTCATGATAGTCATCGCTACACTTGAAGCAATGAGCTGCAGTTGCTACCTTAGAGTATTAACCCGAAAAGTCAGACCAGAACTCTGAACACTAAAGGACCTGATACTGCAGTAGGGCAGCCAAATACAAATACAACAGAGCAACCAAATATAGCAGAGCTAATAAACAAGATAACAGCAGGTTATGAATTCTTATCAATTACTGCCAAAAACTTTCAATGAAAACACTTCATAGTCAGTTTATAGAGTTCGATAGAGAAGATCATACCACTGACTGCAGAAGTGAGATCTTCTTCACACTTAGCAACAGCATTACCGCGTCCATCATAGGCAAGCCTTTTACTCTTAATCATAAGAGGATAACCAAATAGCATTCCAGAACTCCTTGCTCTTTCATCATTATCTATCTGCATTGGACATAATTCAGCTGTAGGATCCCTAAAGAAGGAATTACAAGCAGCAACAAATGCTTCCTAAAATTTGTGATTGACTAATACCTCATAGGGTACTACCCACCTCCATAAACTCAGGCAAAGGGATCCCATGTCAAGAAGAATGTAGCTTCTAAAGGTATTTATCCTGCATAAAAAGTAATATAGATAGACAAAGACAAAGTTCGTTATTTGGTAGTTGAAGTCTTCCCTTGATTGTACTTTCACATGTCCCCCACAAACATATCAAAAAGCCGCAAATCACATACAGTAGATGTGAGCATTATATTAAAAGGGGAAAAAAAAAAAAAAAAAAGTAAATATCTTGTATAACAAAAGTAATTGCCAAATTCATGAATAAAAAAACTAAGATCATCAAATATTTGTACAATATAAATTTATAATAAAGATACTGTGAGCATAAACTCTAAACCTGGATTATCCTAATGGTAGAGGCTTTAAGTTGGCACTCAACTCCTTGTTGTTCAAGCTTATCAAGTGTGGCAACATCAACATGCTCAATCTCCACTGTCAAAACTCCACATCTAGCCACCAAAAGGATACTTGGTCAATATCGCCAAATAAATAAATTAACTTGAGAAGAAAGAGATGGAAGGTGAGGGAAGGACTCTATTTAATGAAATTCCAACCTCTTTACAAATTCCTCAACTGTGGTACTGTCATCAAAGCTCCCAACCATATGATAATGTGAAAAAGGAGAAGCAGGGCAGTTCTCAGAAAGGTCCAAAATAGCTACTTTGATAGCCATTTCTGATGCAGCTTGGCATAACATGCAACCAAGCTGCCCACCTCCCAAAACACCCACAACCTTTTCAGACACACCTTGTACAGCCAAAGCCTTATTCTCAGTCCTGATCAAACACAACAAAGCAACAATTAACCCCAATTTCCTGGTCAGAAACTACAATACTGAAATCATCAATTCATCAATCAACTACTACGTACTTTGTATTTCTTAATAATTCAATCAACTACTACGTACTTTTTTTTTTTTACCAATTACAGTACTAATTTATGTGCATATAAAAGAAAAAGCGAAGAAACCCTTATGTCTCATAATTTTAGAAATTCTGAATGTACCCACATTTCTCTTAATCTTCATGATTCAGGTAGAGCCTTAAACCCCAGAAAAACCCCCATAAAGCTCTTAATTTGTGAACCGAAATGTTGTGTGTGGGTATGGCCTAAAATGGAAAAAAAACTAATCTGTAAAATACCTAAAAGATAATTCACTTCAGATATCATACAATATAGTAATATACAACCAAGACCTGCTATTTGCAACCATCACCACTAAAACCAAATATAACCACTACAAATCAGCAATCACCAAAAGTTCAATACTTAAATCATTCTTAAACTCAATTTTAAATCAAAAAACGCATGCAAGACAAAAATAACCCAATTCATCGCACACAAACCAAATTAAAATATTATTATTTTGGAACCCAGAGAAAAACCCAATTTTGAAATTGAGGAGACATACTTACCGATAGCATCTCACATTGATGCATGTAGTAATCGAACAATGATTCACTAAATACGAACACTAATACACGTCTCACACTACAAAAACCCGTAATTCCAAATCAATGCATCTCACATTTGAAAGGACGTGAATAATCGAACATTGAATGGCTAAATTCACACATTTAGCCACCGATTTCCGATTCTCCTCCACAAATTTCTTGATTGCTTGGGCATTCATACACGCCTCACCCTACAACAACCCGTGATTCCAAATCAAAAACCATAATTTCAAATCAAAAAAACAAATAAAATATTACAAAGAAAGGTGAAAGATGGAGCTTAGACATTAAGAGTGAAGGCCATGAATCCAGTCCTGAGAAGTCAATGACCAAGTCATCCATCAGTCAACTCGTCCGAGGTTGAATTGTTCTTGTTCCGCCAAATTCGCATCCTCTTTACCCAAATTCGAACCTTTTTCTGCCATTATTGCATCATCTTCATCATCCGTTACTTCTTCCTCGACTTCATCTTCAATTTCTTCATATTCCTCAACCGAAAACCAAAGCACACAAAACCGAAGACAAAGAGTGGAGTGTACGCATGCAAGACAAAAATAACCCAATTCTAAACCTAATTACTCTCACATTATTAACATAATTAACACACATTCAAAATGGTGATTGAAAAACAAATTACCTCTCAAGCTGCTTCAATAATGGAGGAAAATGAGATAAAGAGAAGATGGAGTGAGAAAGTTCGTTTCAAAGGAAAGAGAAAGGTAATGGCGAGCAAAAAAGGGAGAAAAAGAGAGAGTCAGAAGGGCAATTTCGAAGAAGAAAAAAAAAAGGCTATGGCATAAAAGTCAAGTCACTATTCCTTTGGGGGATCAGTGTTCATTTTGCTAATCCTTTGCAACTTCTCACTTTCAAAGGTTGTAGATTCCCTTTTAGATGCATACAATAATTATAAACTACTACAAATTGGAATACTTCCCATAGTAATTTGTTTGTCAAAATGATGTTTACCCGAGGCATAATTCATGACAGCATGATTTGCCCCCAAATTATTTTGCTCGTTGCATAAAGTTTTGTGGTCTGTTTGGTTGTGGTGGAAACTCTTTTCCCATGGCAGTTTCACGAAATTAGAATTCCGTGGCATAATTTGTGGCAGAAGTGATGATTATTTTAATTATCCTTAGCCAAAGTATCCCCTGCTTAAGACTTTTTCATTAGGCCTATGTTTTCTCTACGAGGCTTGAATGGAAATCTCATCTTTACTTTAGTAATTTTATTGCTATGGATTCTAAAGCTCTTAGATTTTAATCATAAAACATTTTTAACTGTTATAGAATCTCGAGAATTGAAAACTAAGGGGTTATAATGTCAAAATTCAGAATTATATTGCAAAAGTGTGAGATATTTATTTATTATTTTCTGAAAATTATTTGAGCCCGTCATAGCTGCCTTTTAAGCTCTGACAATACTGAAACTTAGCTTTTTTTAATGGGTGTTATGACAAATGATTGATTTGCTTGCTATTTAAGTTCCCTTTAAGCATGATTGTGAACTTTTTCGTCGGAACTTACTAATCTGGTACCATATAACAAAACATAAAAATATTCTGGTACTTCCCCACAAAGAAATATTAGCAAGGTACTTTCCCACAAATTGCCCTAATACCTTGATAGTTGATACTTTCCCACAAAAAACTTAAAAAAAACCAAAAATATAGTAGCAAGCATCTGAGCAATTCTCATTCATCTTTTTACATGTTTGAAGAAAATCAACAACTAAACGAAAACAGATTTGTGTATGCAACCCACAGCAATCTTGATAGGGTGGGTATATGCAACCCTGGTGCAGGCTTACAGCACTTGTAATACTTATCGATTGTATAACTAATATCAGTTTCATACCCGACTGACATATGGTCAGTATCCAGAGAATCTGCACCCAAAACCATCTTAATTACAGATAGCATCTCTAAATTATCCACTCTAAGTCTTGAGACCATCAACTATGCCACTGATGCACCACATGTTCAAATGATCAAGCACTGTCCTTAAGATCTACTGATCAAGCTATGTATTCTAAGAGTTACTGAATACTTATAGATTAGCCTGATAGTAAATTATATAATTTCTAGCAAGCAACTCAGCCTTAGGAAGTCTTAGTGGTGTAAATTAGGAAATTCTTTTTTTTTTGGTAAATATAAATTAGGAATTCTATGAATCATCAACCGAATAGAAAGCCAGACTTCAAACCTTGAGATATGATGCATGAAAAAATTCATTTCTACCAACAGGTTTGCATGCCTCCACCTTCCAGCAAACCAGCAGTCCCCTCTTCCTTGTTTGTATCACTTCCAACTTCAAACACGGCAAAAAGGATCCTACATAAGTGTGTAAGATATTCATGGTACACAACAAGTCAACAATGAACAACAACAAAATATATATGAACAACGGCCTAAAAGATCATAAATATACTTTCTATTCAAAATTAAAAGCGCAAAACAAAATGATCATTAATTATGCAAGGTTCATTCTATGAAAAGTGTTGTCCCACAATGTTCTTTCTATAATTAAGAAAAAAAATTATTCTAAGCCATATTTTATAGTAAAAAGACTTATATTTTTTTAGCTTTGTGTATGAACTATGAAGTGCATCATACACAATTGTGTATTGTCTACTAATTGCGCAAACACATTGATCTCAGAACGACTAAAAAGGTAATATAGAAGGCAGCATACACAAAGCCACACATTATACAATCAGGTAGAAAATAAGATACTTACATAGTATGAAGGGACTTGCTTCTTTAAAAGATAAAACCCACTTACCATGGCATAGGAGCCAATATCTCTCATGCAACCACAGAAAAGACTCAGCCTTTACTTTTAGCAGCATCAGAACCAGGGTTCGAAAACATCCCAGTAATGAACCTGCGCCTGTATATATGGAAGACTTTGAGTAAGCTTTGTCTCCATTTATCAGGTTTTGCAATTTCAATTCTAAGTTGATTTTGCAGTCGTCTACATTTTGCTGTAAATTTTATGAACAGTCTCATCTGTCATACATACACCTATCTAATCAAGCAAAAAATAACCAGTCTTGCAGTATATAATGCTTATCTCCAGATATAAAGCAAAATGATATTTCATGACAGAATGCAGCCTGGAGAACTTGAGTCTGCTCTATATCAGCCTCAAACTTGTTCCTATCAGACTGAGGGATTAGGCTACTGCACAAAGTTTGTTTGAATTACTCTATGTTCATAAAATTATTTACTAAATACTTCGCAGACTACTGAAAAGGGTGGTTTCTATGATCTAATCCAAATCATAACATACTTTCACTCAAACAACAAGCAACCTAGAATAAAGATTGAAAGGAAAACCGAACCAATAAGATCAAACTTTATAAATCAAAGTATATCACTACATTGACAATTTTGATTTGTAATTACACAACGTAATTGCAAAACAGAAAACTTAAATATATTTATTCAGCAGCAACAAATTTAAGGAAGGGTGAATGGCAATTAAGTTTAGAGCAAATAGAATCTCCTACATTACTTGCAATGATCTTGATTTGCTGGCTTAAGACAATTGAACGAGGCAAAGCATGGTGCATACATGAAGTGAGTTCCCAACAAAGGCACTTCTCCCTCATTCAGCTCAACAATCTTCTCAACTGTATCATTCAATAGATGGATTGCAAAAATAGACCGATGCACAGAAAAGAAAACAACAGGTGCCTCAGGATGCATGATTATTGGAAGTGTATCTACATCATCAGCCACACATTGCCGTATAAAAGTGCCAACATTTGGCGGGAATAAAGATATACCCGATTTCTTGAACATAAGTTGTGGGATCCAAGCATCAGAGCGTGTTGAACTTCCTGTGTGTTTCCAAATGCATAGATTAGGAGACTTATTGTAGGAAATATAGAGACATCCCTGAGATCCACACAGGTTCGATTCACAAAAGCCCCTTGTAATACGCCTTGGCAGACGTAAAGAGTAAAGCCTGCTTACTTGCCCGCTTGAATGGAATTGCACTCCCACAGCATGCCTCTTGTTCGTCAAGAAAAATAAAGTGTTGTTAACAAACACGCCACTAGACACGTCCCATTTTTCTAAAATGACCGCCTTTTTGAGGCGGAACTTGGACACACACCATTCACGCTTGTTAGAAGAATAAACCTCAACAAATACCATCCCTTTTGTCTCAGAACAAACCCTAAAAAACCGGAGAACCCTAAAATTACATTCCGTTGAGAGAGGACAATCCGTAAGATTGATGATGAATACTAGCGGAGAGCCTTTCTTGAAGGAAGCTTCAGAAGCAGGCCTAGAGAGGTAAAAGGACTCTTTGGTGGCAGGGTTGTATACTACATAAGTATGAGGATCAAGGACGCCAAGGAATAAGCCCCTGTGCACATTCCAATAGCATCCGTCTCCGTATTTCAAGATCACGCTTATCAAGGTGCCGAATTCTAAAGTTAAGTTCCCCAACAACAACCCACTACCACTACCATGATCATTGTGGGTATTCTCGTGGTCACCGATAGTCACGATAGCACTTTCAGTTTCAAAATCGGTAAGGGACCATTTAGTTAACTTGTAGTCACCGACAAGGGACAAAAAAGCCAAGTAAAACGTACGGTTACGGTCATGAAAATCGTCATCATCAATAGATGTGTAATGCGAAATCATGAACAAAAGACCATGAGGAGGAAGGTCTATTCCTTTTTGGGTAGTCAAAACGTGAGACACATGGGAGTGCCATGCCTTGGAGACACATTTGCAACCATAAAGAGGCTTAATTGGCAATTTCCCCATTATCTCAACCCAAATTTCACTTGGCAGTTCGGGCAATTGCAACCCATGTTTCACCAACCAATTTTCTCTTTTTCTTCTTGATCCCCCAAATAATTTATTGTTATCTATATCATTATTATTATCACCGACCAAAGATGGGCAATTCTCATGTTGTTGTTGTTTAATTTCACAAATCATAGTCGATGGCGGACCCACGATTTTGAAACTGGAGGGATGAAATACGAACGTCACTACATTTGTATAATTATTATTGAACAAAAAAATATAAACACTGAATTTGTTTAATACTTCAATTATAATGCATAACACCATCTCCAATGGTGAAACTCAAGTGAGTATTTTTAGGAGAAAGAGATTATTTTTTGCAATGTATACCAATAAGTTGGTATTTAAACTTAGCAACTCCAAAAAAAAGTCGTTAAGTTTAGATACTCAACTTTGAGTCTCATTTGACAAAAAGTGTGGGCCCTTGTCTATATTCTAATATATTTTGTAATTTATTTAAGTTTTACCTTTGTTTTTATTATTTTTTAATCTTTTAATAATTGATGGGTCATAAATTAAAATTGACATTTGTATATTTAAAAGAGTCTCGCCATTGAGAAATTAGACTTCACATGAGTTGTTAAATTGAGAATTGGGTATGGTATCACCATTGGAGGTAAAAAATAACACATTTTGTATTTCAATACTCAAACTTGAGTCTCACCATTGGAGAAACATAATCAATTATCAACCACATGTCCACAGGTTTCCAATCTATTACTATATTTGATGACGGGGTGTTTGCATACATCGTTGACACATGGCACTAATCATAAGCAATCATGCAAGAGCAGTAGAGTAGCTCAAATACATGTTACAAGTAGGGGTGACCGGAACCAGAACATGTTGCAACCGGTTCCAAAAAATATAGGGTTTTGCATACATCGTTGACACATGGCACTAATGATAAGCAATCATGCAAGAGCAGTAGCTCAAATACATGTTAGAAGTAGGGGTGACTGGAACCAGAACCTGTTGCAACCGGTTCCAAAAAATATTTAGGAACCTGAACCTAAACTTGTTTCAACAAGTTCTTAAAAATTGAAAACCAAAACCGACAAGTTCCGGTTCCCAGTTCCGATTCCTGAAAAGTAAGCTTACTAGTTACTGATAAATTGTTACAAATTTTCCTAAAAAAAATAGATGTTACAATAAAAGCTTACAACTTTACAATACTGCAAATATAACAAACCAACACTAATTGTCTATAATATTTAATACAATATTAAAAATACTTGTATTTATACCATTAATTAAACCTTTAATTTTTTTGAAACCAAAATTAAACCTTAAATAGTGAGATGAAAAATGAATAATAGGAGGGAGAGAGGTAGGTGAGGCTTTTATACAATTTTGATATAGGGCTTTATATTTGGGCTTAAATGATAGGTTCCGATTTCGTGTACCCTATAGGTTTCGGGTCCAAAATTTTACTACCCGGAACTAGAGCCTGTTGCAAAAGGTTCCAATTTTATTACCCGGAATCGGATATGATCTTCAGGTTCCGGGTAATAAAATTAGTAGAAGCACGATTTTACCACTCTTATGCATCCCGTCCCTGAGCCTGGGCGAGGGAAAAATGTCCATATTCTATCATTAAAGGTTTATAACTTATAAGGACTAATGCAATTTGACTCAAAATTCATATTAGGTTCGAAAAATCACATAAATTTCTTTTCAATAATAACACAAGTGCACATAGCAAAATTCTAGCTATATAATCGCTCATGGATCAAGTAAAGCCAATAGTTCAATAATCAACGTTAGAAGAAGTGAAGAACCCTAAATTGACTATACGGACAATCAAATTAACATAATGCGAAACCAAACCCTAGGTTGCGAAATTGATATACGATTATTTAAAAAATACTCTTACCTCAGAAGCTGCTTCAATGGAGGGGAGAAAGCTTAAAAAACCGCTTCAATGGAGAACTCAGAGTATGTTTCAATGCAGGCGAGAAAAGAGGGACAGGGGTGTAGCGTAAAAGTGAAACTTTTTTATAAGCTTAAAGACATGTAGTGCCACATCATTTTTTTTTTTTAATTTTCCTTTTTTATTTAATTTTTTTTTAAAAAAAAACTTCTTCAATCTTTAATTTACTCATTAAGTTAATTATCCTTCTGAAACAACACATTCCTTCAATTTCACCATTCAAAATTTGCAAACTGACATTTGATTCACCTTTACTTTCTTAATTAATCTCAGATTAATATATATACTAGCTTAGATTATTACTTAAACTTAATAAATTGTTATCTTAATCTTAAATAACAATAATATGTAACGACTTTTTTTTTGCAGAAATATACATCAATCATTATTTATGTAAAAATAATACGTAAAATTTGAATACAAAATCGACAAAATTATTATAAACCTTACACAACAATAAAAGGTTTATAATAAAGTTTGTCCATTTGTTCTCAATTTTGTATGTCATATTGTAGACACCCAAATGTGTCTCCCCAAAAACCACACTCAGTGATGAATACCTTTCGCGTCGAATGATAATCGAATGAAGTGAAAGTGTGAAAAGTCTAGTGTTGAGGTTAGTTTTTATTAAAATCTTTCTTTCTGTTTTCGAAAACCTACTCTACTTTATGAAAATAGCCAGTCCAGTTTAGTTTGGTCCATGATAAAGGTCCAATAATAGTGTGGTTGGATAGGATTCGAAAACAGCTTTCCAACGATATATTATAAGCCCAATTCCGATGAATAATGAGGAAGTTATGGCCAAAATACTAAACTGGGTCCGGATTGATTCTTACATACAGCCTAATAATCTAGAGTAGGACCTATTATTATTCCTAAAGCTAGTAGGATTGATTATAGTCTTCTAGAATCATCTAGAAGGTTCTTTTTTATCCTAATAGGATTAGGATTGATAATTACGAGTTTTAATTGGAATAAAATAAGTGTTTTGTATGAAAATACGATTTTGGCCTTTGTACAGATTTTTGTGGATTCCGCGTGGCGCAACGCCTGGCGCTGCAAATGCGTCTCCTGGCGCCAAGGCAACAGGACGTGTTTTACTCCTTTTGAAACTCGAACTCTTTTCAGTCGGTTTTCCGGACTATTTTCCTATAAATAGGGTCCTTGGACCTCCGTTTTCAATCACCAATTCTAACCCAGAATTCTCTAATTCTTCTCTTCTCTCTCTTAAGCAATATAGCTTATTCTTTCTCTCTCTAGTCTTTCTAAACTAGCCTTTTCAAAACATGTCACATAATTAACTTGTGACATATATCTTTAGTCAATGCGACATATAACAATCTTATTGTTATAGTCAATGTCTTTTCAACGTGACATATAACATTTAGTCAATGTCACATTAATTTTAGTCAATGTCACATTAAGTCAATATCTTATATTCCTTACTTGTGCATATGGAGTATCTTATATTCCTTACTTGTGCATATGGAGTATCTTATATTCCTTACTTGTGCATAACATTTAGTCAATATCTTATATTCCTTAGTCAATATATCTTATTTTCCTTACTTGTTGACTTAAATGTCAATGTTGACTTAAGCCAAATTGTTGACTTAAGTTTAAATATCTTATCTTGTCTTAAGTTTAAATATCCCTTAGTCAATGTTGACTTAAATATCTTATCTTAAATATCAGATTTAAAAACCTGATAAATCTCCCTTAGTCAATGTTGACTTAAATGTCACATTTAGTCAATATCTTATATTCCTTAGTCAATGTTGTGCACATTAAGTCAATATCTTATGTGACATGTTTTGAAAAGTCAATATCTTATTGTTATAGTCAATGTCACATTAATCTTAGTAATCTTATTGTTATATGTCAATAAGTATAATCACATAAGAAATGCATATATCTTTAGTCACCTAGCCAAGTTCGAAGTAGCTTTCGCCCGAGACATGAAAGGTTGATCATTTCTGAGGGTTTGGTCCCAAATTCAGTCTAAACTTTTTAACTCTTTCTTTCAATTATTTGATTTAATTATTTGATTTATTATTTTATTTAAATTTACTAACGCATGCATTTTGTTATTAGAAAGAGGTACGATACATCAAAGTATATAATCTTATTGCTCTATTCTTGTACTCCCTCCGTTCCTAAATGTTTTTTACGTTTCCATTTAGGGTGTTCCTTTTTATTCTTTACATTTAGTATCTTTCCTATTTTGGTCATAAATTTTGGACTAAATTACCCTTGTTTTCAAAAGTCCTTACTTTTCCATGTGCTATTGTACTTTTTGCACTATTTTAATAGTTTTTCAACACTAATTATTACTTTCTCTCTCCTCTCTCCTCTAATTTCTCCACCCCACATGCTCAATATTGTATTTTTCAATAAATTTGTACTTTCAATTAT
Organism: Chenopodium album; assembly: GCF_948465745.1. Taxonomy (NCBI): domain Eukaryota; kingdom Viridiplantae; phylum Streptophyta; class Magnoliopsida; order Caryophyllales; family Amaranthaceae; genus Chenopodium; species Chenopodium album. The sequence continues at coordinate 12,519,445 of NC_137857.1, read as the reverse complement.
TGAAATATTCCAATATACCTCAACTTTACACAATTTCTTAATTACCGCGCATAATTCCAAACGTAAAAAACATTAGGGAACGGAGGGAGTAGAAAGCATGCTTAGATTTTATTAATTGCTAGTATCATGTTAGGATGCTTTTATTGCTTTCTAGTATCATGTTTAGGGTGCTTCTTCCTATGCTTTTTAATATTATATTAATATATATCATATTAGTATCATGTTAGGTTGAAGCTTTGATCTTTAATGTTTAATGACATGCTAGGATTTGTTATTAATCTTGTTAGTATCATGCCTATGATCTTGCTATTATCATTAAGCTTTATTGTTGATATGATGATTGTAATTATGATTATAATTATGTTGTTTGATATATATTTATTGTTATTGCTTGATCACGCCTTTTATACAGGTTTAAAGGGAATTTGTACTTGTAATCACGCCTAATAAGATAATCAATCATTTGGTTTAGGCTAATATGATTTTAATTCAAGTGATCGCCAATAATAGATTTATTTGTACATTAATATTCAACCAACATATATTAAACAGGTTTAGGATTAATATAATGATTGCATGTTAGTTAGAAATAAAGTGCACATGAATACGAGTAGAATAAAGTAGAGGCCTATTTTATAGGGCGGGTTCTTTCTATTATAGATTGAATTCGTATCCTCATCCCCGAACATCCAGTCTTGGTTCCAGACCTATTGGAGTTAACGATCTCATGGATCGTTAAGGGGTGTAACCTTTACCCTGTGAACGGTTTACAAGTTCCTAAAACTTGTTGGTGACTCTTTTGCTCTTGTTTCCTTTCCTTTAGACGCCACCATACTTAAGTGTATGATCACAGTGGAGTTCAAGTTTGGGGTAATGCTTGAAATATTCCCTACAGTTTTTTAGCAACTCCACTAGGGAGGATTTCTATTATAATTTCTAAAATTTATTTTGGTAATGATTTAGAATGAGCGGATGAGACTCAAAAAGTTCTAAGAATTTCATGTGCGTATTTTTGATTAACATTATTGTCATATGCATAAAAAAAAAAAAAAAAAAAAGTCCTCATTGGAAAGACCATCCAAAATGAGTCAAAAACATAGGATTTTTACACGTAGGAAATTTGAGAAATATCTTTCACAACTAGAATCGAAATAATACTGCGAAAACTGGAAAATTCTAAGAACACAGAAAGCTGCTGAGGCATGCAGGAACTAGCGCCGAGAAAACAGAGCCAGCTCCTTGCGATGGCTCTGTCGCCTGGCGACAGGGTCATCTCCTGGCGCCAGTCTCTGTTGTCTCGCGCCAAGTTCTTCCAATACCGAGCCAGAACTCTGCCTTCTTGTTTTGACTAGTTTTAGCACTGTTGGCTCGATTCTATTTCCTGATTGAGTTTTTCTCTCTTTTCTGAACCCATATGTGTTCTACATAGGGCCATAACCCTCTGGGGGTTCACGCTCCATCTACCCAATCGAATGCTCCTAGCAACGACGGATACATCCGAGTTTGTGAATCTACCAAACCGTGGAAGCAAGTTTAACTTACGGGGTCCCATCCATACGAGCCAACCCTTCCAAAGGTAAGGCTTACGCACGATTCATCTGAACTCATAACCATGGACCCTCTTTGACTAACACATATTCTTGAACTTTAGAGAACTAGAGCCATGGTTAGGTTGCAAACTCATTGCACCATATTGTGACTACTTGACTACTTGTGCATCTCTTACTTGTGCATATATGCTTATTATGTGACTAAACTACCCGTTTGGTTTGACTTGTGATCATAAATACACTTAAATAAACTAACCAATGACTAAAGGACTTTGCTTAATTAATTGATTAATTAATTTGAGAAAATAAATATGTCTTAAATCGAGTCATAGTTCATTTGAGTCAACCCAGATTTTTATTCCCGTATACTGCATAAGTGTCAACTTGTTTTGGTCATAGCCGGAGTTCTAGGAAGAACTACGAGTCGTACAGCCTATGGATCTGTATCCCCAAGTTTTATCTTTTATTAGGAGTTGGTTTCGTCCCAATCAAAGTCACAGATCAAAAGTTATGACTAAGCTACTACAGTCTGTCCAGTTTAGTGCACATACGTGAAGTCTTAACTTAGTCTTTGTTCAAGTCTAGTCACATGGTCATGACACAAGTCTTAACATGTCACCTACACTCACTAGTCTTAGCACACACTATGTGAATATGTCATCATGACCATGTCTTAGGTTCATGCATGAGTTGTTTTTCCGTCATATGAGTTGAGGGTCCATTCCAATTCTATTCTCTTCCATGCTCTCTTTCCATCTATTGCATGTTGAATTGAGCTTGAGCCAAAAATAATAAAAAAAAACCTTACCCCTAACTTCCCTTTCCACAGTGCTTGGTCAAGGAGATAAGGGAGATTAATCAAGGACAACACCTTTGTTCAAGTTCAACTTTTTGATAAACCGATTAGTCGGAAAAGAAAAGCTAAGAAGACAATGGCAAGTCAAGAAGTCAACGACTTTAAAAAGGAAGTAGCTAACATGACTGAGATGATGAAGGCTTTATCCCTTCAAATTAATAACCATGTAAAGCAGCAACAAATGGAGCTCATGCAAGAAAGCTTGAGCAAGCTCTCTAGTGATTATAGGTTCCAGGCATTAGCTCACAAGGGGTCTTAGTGGACAAGGAGCTTCTTCCGCAGAAGTTCAATGCCAATGACATCCCTAAATTCAAGCCAACTGACAATCCTTACTTTCATTTAAGAGCCTTTGAAACTATAATGAGCATTAAAGGGATTGATAAGAACATTTTTCACTCTTTGCTCTCGCTATCTCTTGAAACCGTTTGTCAACATTGGTTCTTTTCCCTTGATAAAGGAAAGACCTCTACTTGGGGAGGGAATAAAAAACGCTTTCATTGATAGATATAAGTGTAATATTCAAATCGAAACCGACCATATAAAGACAACTTGAGATGCTAAAGCAAAAAGAAACTTCCGCCAATATGATAGAAGTCCCTATTGAAAAAGAATCCGTGAGGATGTTCATCAAATTTACAAGAAAAATATTCAAAGCAATTAAAATATCAACACAACTTGAATACTTTCAAGGCCGTCTATAGGCATCGAGATTGAAGATGACCTTGCAAAGCAAAAGGCTACTAACAATAGTAATCACAGTGGCTGGAAAGGAAAGAAGAACGACAATCCTTCTTCTTCCGAAAACGCCCACTCTAGTAACAATGTTAGTACCTTTGATCTCAGTGAAGTCTTAGCCATAGATAATCAAGGATTCAAGAAGCAACTAAGGAAAGACTTCACCCCCATTGGGATTGGGATGAGCTATGATGCTGCCTTCGACCGACTCCATACTAAGGGACTCATTACTCCCATTGGACCTATTCAAGATCCCGCACCTGAAAAGAGATTACCTAGTTGGAATCTAGATGCACATTGCAAGTACCATCAAGGTAGGGGTCATATTAGTGAGAGCTGTTGGAAGCTAAAGGAGGCCATCCAATATTTGATCGACAATAACAAGCTTTCTATACCTCCAGTTGGCAAGAAGATCGAGTGATGATAAAACACAAGACACGAGGCGAGCTTCAACAACAAGATTTCGTGACCTCTCTTTTCTATTTCTTTTATTTATCCCTTCCCCAATAAGTCTAGCATAGACACCTTTTGTTTTCCTTAGATTTATTTTGTAGGTTTTTCCTTTTTCCTTTTAATAAAATGAGCATTTCTTTTCTTGCATATGACCATTGCATTGCATTGCTAAAAAAAATAATAAATAAATAAATAAATAAAATAAAATAAAATGTCGAACTAAGCACAAGGTGTACTTATGATTAGAGGCACCTCTTGTAGCCCATTATATCACTTTCACCCTTTCATATATACAATCTTTTCTTGATAAACCACTTTGAGCCTCGTCTTACGATAGACCTTTCTTTCTTCAACCCACATCTACCTAACCTTGGGATGGGATGGTTGTAAATTTTCAAAAGAACAAAAGCTTGAGTAATTCAAAAGATTAAAATAGCAAAAGAAAAAAATAAATAAATAAAAGTGTACAAAAGGGGCAAGTGTTCTAATGTCTTTGATATGAAAATATCTTTGATACGAACACGTCTAAGATTGCGTTTCTTATCGAGTACTCGGTATCGTGCTTGAGAAACATGAATGCCAAGTGAGCATGATCGAGATTGCCCACACTTATCAAAATTAAAAAAAAAATGCAAAAGCAAAAAAAAAAAAAAGAAAGAGAGCAAAAATATAAACAACAGAGAGTACAAAATTGAGAAATCTAAAGTGGACCTTGGAATAATGCGTGAAATTGGAAAAAGTCTTGTATGAGTCTGAATTATAAAAAAGTAATTAAAAGTTAGTGGAAATCTGATGTGGCAGAGTCGGGAGTATAAGTCTCAGTCTTGGGATAAACTTACACGTAGTCGTTTTGAACTTTTCGCAGATGCTCCGGTGAGTCTTGAGTGGAGTCTTAACTCAAAACTCACATACAAGGCTATATAATTTTTGCGATAAAGTGGTGCAAGACAATTTTGGATTCTAAAAAGACATTTTGTAAAAAACTACCTTATAAAACACTTTTTTTGCGAGAAACTACCTAGTAAAAAAAATGTTGTAAGAAACTACCTTATAAAAGGGTAATGTTGTAAGGACTACCATTGATCGGAAAGTCACCGTTGACTTTCAAATTCCGGCGTTGACCGCATCACGTGCCAATCTCATGACTTTTAATTGGCATTGGCACATGACTTGATCAACGCCGGAAAATAAAAGTCAATGTGATTTTTCGACCAAGGGTAGTCTTCTACAACATTTATCCTTTTATAAGGTAGTTTCTTACAACATTTTTTTATTAGGTAGTTTCTCGCAAAAAAAGTGCTTTATAAGGTAGTTTTTCACAAAATGTCCATTCTAAAACTCATCTTAAGACTCTACAAATTTACAAAAAGCAATCTGATTTTTTTTGTTGGTGGCAAATAAAAAGCTGCCAACTCACCAGCTCAAAAAAGTTGATTTTTATTAAAAAAAAAAAAAGAAAAAAGATGTATAAATAGTGAATCTAGAGTGAGTCTTGGGATAATGTGTTAAGAGTGGATAAAGTCTGGTATGAATCTTACAATAAAAAAATAATTTAACCTTAGTGAAAAGCTGACGTGACAGAATTCAAATTAAGAGTCTCGCGCGATCTGGAGATAAACTTACCCTATCCTTTTGATAAGGGTTTTGTAATGATGTTAATTATAAAGTGCCTGGCAGTTTTCTTTTTCTTTCAAATAATACAACTATGCAAAAACTAATAAATTACTCAACCTTTGACCAATCACAAATTTTTTTTCACACAAAACACTTTTTTGATGGTAAAACATCAAAGTATTAATCATAAACTTGAAAGAAACTAAAGAGGAAAATCTTCAACAATTTGGCCACATTATAATCACAACTTCACAAGGGTTGATATTTGATATTTTACCATCCACCAAGATTTAGGTTCCGGTCACTTGGGGCTAAAGGTGGACACGGGCCGTGCTCGTGCCGCCGCGGGCCGTGCCTGGCCGTGCCAGGGTGGTGTCCGTGCCGTGCCGTGCCGTGCCGTGCCGTGCATGGAATTGGCACACCCCAGCCCACAGCACGGCACGGCCCACGTGCCTAGTGGGCCGTGCCGTGCCGGGCCGCGGGCCAAACCGTGCCTCGGTTTTTTTTTTTTTTTTTAAAAAAAATAAATTTAAAAAAAAACGAATTAAAAATAAAAATGCATATAATTTAAAAAAATATGAGTGCGATAATCCGAAAACACAAAAAATTGAAGAATACTTATTTTATTATATGACGGTAGCCGGTACGAATGTACGATAATTGAATAATACAAAATACAAAATAAGTAATGATAATTAAAAATGCTACAATAGTGTATGAATATTGAATAACTTCATTTATTATACGGAATACGAAGTTCGATAATACAAAAAGAATACAATAGTGTATAATGTAAATATGTAATCATGTAATTATTATTGGTCGTCTTCGTCTTCGCCTTCGTCTTCGTCTTCGTCTCCTAGAGGTTCAAGTTCATCCGCCAATTGAGTGGATTGAGAACTAAAAGAAGTCGACGTTCCTTCATCGTCGTCGTTTTGTGCATAAGTACGATCTTGAGAACGAGTTTCGGCATCCAACCAATCCTTGAAGCAAACACACATTTCAAGTGTTTCGGGTTTTAGTCTTGTTCTTCTATCGTCTAGAACTCTTCCCGGCGCACTAAAAGCTCTTTCGGAAGCAACAGAGGAGACTTGGATAACAAAAATATCACGAGCCATTGCCGACAAAATTGGATGTTTCACGGCTTGTGATTTCCACCAATCGAGGATGTCGAGGCCAAACTTCTCTTCATCGTCCATGCCTTTCATGAAGTCGTAACTTAAGTACATTTGCAACTCCGAAACATCGCTTTGAGTTCTCCTAGATGATGATGATTCTGTACCTGAATATTTAGACATCAAGTTAGCAGCTTGTGCAAATAAACCTTTGGCCCGTTTACTTACATTTTTGGATGTTTGAGAAGGGGCAAATCGAGACACGGTTCCAAATTTACTTTCATAAACATTATATAAATTAAAAAACTCATCCGTCACCTTATTCTTAAAAGTTTCAACATCATCTTCAAAATTCATGTTACCATAATAAATATCAATTAATAAAAAGGTGCCATCATATTTTTGTCTAGGTTCTAAAATGGAAGCAAAAATATAAATCATAGGAATATCGGTGTAATATTTACGCCATTTATCCTCCATGGATGGAAGATATCCACGATAAACGTGTTGTGATCGGTGTTCCGCAAAAAGTTGTGCAAGTAAACATGCATTGCTAAGAAAAGAATGAGCACAAGGATTATATACAGAAGAAAAACAATGTGTCATACCATATATTAATTGTAAAAATTGCATATATTTTTCACAATTAGCCCAATCATCTTCAAGTAAAGCATTTTGTGGATATTTCATATTATAAAAAAGTGTTAAATGAACCTTGTACTCGATTGCCCGACTCAACATTTCATAGGTGGAGTTCCACCTAGTTGGACAATCCGGTGCTATTTTTATGGTTTTAATCCGTTGTTGCCTGCAAAAACCTTTCCATTCTTGATATCTCATGTTAGAGCTATTAATAGTGCAAATAGCACTCCGTATTTTGTGATAAAATGGACCAATTGCTTGTGTTCCATCCTTCACACATAAGTTAAGAACATGACAAATGCATCTAACATGAAGTGCATCTCCATCTAATATAACATCGTTCAATTGGGATTTGACCAAATTCGCACTATATGTCATAGAAGTTGCATTATCGAAAGCCATAGACATGATTTTATCCCTAAGACTATATGCATCAATGGCTTCCATTAAATGATGTGAAATGTTAAGACCGGTATGAGGGTATTCAAGCATTTTGAAATGAATGATGCGTTTTTGTAACATCCACTCATTATCTAACCAATGACAAGTAACACATAAATAGTGAACTCCGTACCCACCATCCCATGCATCGGCGGTTAAAGAAACTCTACTAGAAAGATTAGCTAATTCATTTACTAATATCAATTTGTACTCTAGATAAGTCTTCATGGCAGCAGATCGAACGGTTTTTCGGGAGATTTTTTTGTGTTTTGGTTGTAGTGCTCGGTTAATATAGTTGTTGAAGGCATCATTTTCGGCAAAAAGAAAAGGTTGTTCTGCATGTACAATCATTCTCCCAAGTTCATCTCTATCTCTCTCGTAATTGTAAATGAAACCTTGTGGATGGAATTGAGAAATTTTAGGTTGGGTTGGATCACTAGATGGTCCACCACATTTTTTTGTATGTCTAGTAAGGTGTCCCGTCCCTCCCTTGGTATCGGCCGAGAAAATTTTACCACAAGTCCGACACTTGCATTTTTTTCCATCTTTACTTAATTGATAATGTGCCCAACATTCACTCTTTCTTTTGGTTTGAGCAAACTCCTCTTCGGTACACCACTCTAATATGTTAGGATTTTGGGTGTTGGGAATGTGGGTGGATGGTTCACTCGACCCGGAGGCTTGTGTTTGGCTACCTTGGGAAGGAGGAGGAGGAGGAGGAGGAAAAGGAAATTCATATTGTTGATATTGGGTTTGTTGAAATTGGGTCCAAGGAGCCATATCATCCATTTGTTCTTGCCCTCCCATGTTTTGGGGATGAAAGAAAGTGGTGGAAGTGTTTGGAAAGGGCATGTTAGGGGGGGGCATAGACATTGAAGTGTTTGGGTTTGGTGATTCCCTACGTGTTGACTTGGCTTTTCTAGAGGAGGAGGAAACGTTCTGGTTTGATGCCATGATTAATTAATAATAATAACACAACTAACAATAACAAAGTAACAATTAACAACAATGAGATCAATGAGAATTAATTAGTAAGTAGTTTTTATATAAATTAAATTTTCAAAAATAATTATAATAATAGTAGATTACTTGGCTCAATGAGATCCCACGTAAGAGAGGTTAGGAGCGACGTTGTCCAGAGCCCAAATCCCGCCTTAGACAGATTTCAACAATCCAAATAACCCACAATTAAAATAGAAAGTAGTTTTTATATAATTAAGTAGTTCCAAGTATACAATAATAATAATAATAATAATAATAATAATAACAATAATAATAACAATAACAATAACAAATTAAAATAAAGTTGAGTTAGATCTTACAATGACGCTTCAATGCTTTCCCAAATTTATAATTTCTCGAACTTATAATTTCCCGAATGTAAATATAACAATTTTTTTTTTTTTGGTAGTAGACTAATAATAGTAAAAATGTAAAATTTATAAGAGAGTATGAATTTTTTTTTTCTTTTCACAAAAGAGAGGAAGATTGTATGATTTGTAGGAATTTGAGAATTGAGAATTTGGGAGTAAGAAAATTAGAGAATAAGAGAGAAGAGATGAGTTGATGAATTGTGAAAATTGTGGAGGAAAATATGAGGTATTTATAGGGGATTTGGGTGGGAAATTTGGGTGGAAAAGTAGCCGTTTATAGCTGTTGGAAAACGGCCATAAACGGCTACTTTCCAACGGCTAGTACAAGGCACGGGCCGTGCCGTGCCGGGCCGTGCCACGTGCCGTGCCGGCGGGTCGTGCCAGCGTGCCGGCCCTCGTGCCGCCCGCCGTGCCACGGGCCGTGCCCGTGCCAGACCCAGAACTTTTGTTCACGGCACGGCCCACGGCCCACAGGTGGGCCGCCGTGCCGTGCCGGTGACCGTGCCTGTGCCGGGCCGTGCCGGAGACGTGCTGGGCCCGTTTCGCCCGCGTGCCGGCACGGCTCGTGCCCACCTTTACTTGGGGCTCACCATGTAGCCTAAAAATGTGATCATAGGTTTGTTAAGGGTTCGTTTGACATCATTTTGGTTTTTAGTTTTATGGTTTTTTTTTTTTCAAACTCATATGATACGTGTCATATAATGAAACAAAAATAAAACACACTTATAAAAATCATGATAATTTTAAAAACTGACAACAGAAAAGTGGAAACACCTTTTTCTCGATTCTGTTTTGGTTTTTTGTTTTCATAAAACATAAAACATAAAACTGAAAACAAAAAACAATACAAAACAAGTCCTAAATTAATGTAGATGATTAACCAATAAGCTAATTTCACCAAAAAAAAAAAAAAAAAAAAATCAAAGTATAGCTTTCATTAATATCGATTACATTTCCACAAATTGTTTTTAACAACAAAAAATAAAATGTAAAAAACATATAATTTTATTTATATAAACAAAAAAGCCGAAAACAAATACCCAAAAAAAATCTATTTAAAAAAAACAAAAAAATTAGATGGAACATATGAAATTTCAACAATTCCCTCTAAATCAATTCAGTATTTTTGCAGTAGGCATTTGACTGACCGATATGAACAATTAGAAGTAGGCATTTGTCAATTGTCATTATTCAGGTGATTATTCATTATTTATTTCGTCATTAGTTGCAAGGATATATTTTCACTTAACGTGATATAAGAGAACCTGAGAATTTATATACACTTACACTTAACGTGACATAAGAGAAACAAACAACAGAATATTATCATATAGTTATCACCTTTAATTTGACTATTGTAATTAATGTATTCAAATTTAGTTACACAATTCTATATCATATTCCCATGAGATATGGATACTCATCCTTTACACTATTTGGGTTAGGAGAGGAAAGATGTAACACCCCAATAATTCTCCCTTTTTCAAACCACTTACTTTAAATAAAATAGTGGAGAACCATTGACATGTTACCGCCACGTATTAAAACGTTAAGGCTTTATCAAAGTATCGCAGCGGAAAAACAAACTTAAGTATTTAAAATAACACAATTTAGAAAACGAATAAGTCAAAGCTTACAAATTGGAACCATATAAGGCCCTTATTTAAAACCAAACCAATATTAAAAATCCAAAACATAAATGAAATTGCAAAGCATAAATAATTTCAAAGAACGAATACACTCAATCACACCATCCCTTGACAATGCGATTGTCAAATCCCGAACTGCACATCATCAAGCTAACCTGTGCAATACTGCTCCCCAATAATACAAGTGTAATAATTGGATCATCACAGGGTCATTGAAAGGCGAAGGCCATGACCAAAAGAAAACACACACAAAAGCACGCAATCAGCAAAGCTGAGTACATACAAGCTACAACATACCAAACCTAGCATGCTCAATTAATTAAAGTAAATAAACATACAACACGAATTCATTAATCAAGACTCCACACTTAGACAATTTAATTGACTCAACATACTTACTAAATTCCAAACACTTGACTCATCATATTCAATTTAATTAATTTAATTTAGTTTGGAGTAAGCAATAGACCAGGTTGTCCAATCCAGGTCCCAAATGACCATTTGAAATAAAAGTTTAGCGCGATGCAAGAATGGGCGCGACTCCATTCTCACAAAGTTAGTCTAGGATCCCATCTAACTTTCATTATAAAATAAAATGTAAATACCAAAAGAGAAGAGGACATGTTGATCAAACAAGCCTCGAAAAGCCACGGGCTACCACCGTGTACCCCAACCCATAATTGTCAATACTCTAGAAGTGCACGCTTTCCAGAGTTTTATTGCTCATCCATGTTTCACTTTACGTGATTACAATTTTAATTAATAGCCAACTCAATCAAGAAGACCATACATAACAATCATACATCAATTCGTTTTTAATCTTATTTAGGACAATGGTGATCACATCACAAATTAACCTTTAATTCCATTAAACTTCCAAATTATCCAAAATTATTGAACATAGTCAACTCACCTAGCCATTTCGGCTTAATCCACCTTTACTCAACATACTAACAAGTTATGATTGAGTAATAAATAAATAATAATAACCTTGTGGAATAATTAATAACTTCATTCCACTTAAACCATTCGATTCCAATCCTTTAATCATCCAAATGTGGTTAACAAACCAATCCAATAGAATATGTTTGTATCAAAATTCCATACAAACAATTAATCCAATCTAACTCAACATGTTTTCATCCATAATTCCATACAAACATAATCAATTCACCAAAACATATCTCATAAACATAAGCACATGAATTAAATCAAGGTGTAACCAAACAATTTCCATCCAAGTGTTCACTAATCATAAAACTAAGTTCTTTCCTTTTGGTACCTAAACATGATACTACTTATAACGAAGTAGACATGTACGTACCTCATACAAACAATCCTTTTGAGCCACTTTTAATCACTTAAAATTCTCCTAGGGAATAATCACTTCCTAGAAAACAACCAACAATTAATATTACTATCCCAAGTAATTTCCAACAATATAATATGATGAAAAACTTATTAAAATAAATAAAATATATTTATATGCTTAATTAACTTTAAACATAATTAATTTTATTAATCAAAATCAAGGATAAAATTTTAAGCATAAAAAACTTCGTTAAAAATGAAAAACTGCCCGAAAATCATATTTAGAGGCAGAATTTGGCCACGATAGGGTGGTGCTCACTACCATAGGTAGTGAGTCTTTTTTAAAACATCATTTCTACATGAAAAACACTACTTTTTTGTCAAAATCGGATGAGTTCAGAACCTAACCGGGATTAAAACGGGATTAATATTAACGAACCGAAATCTAAACATTAAAACACGAATTTACGTGTTCAAAATAATCTGGAAACTAATTAGTAATATAATCACCAAAATTTCAAAACATCATTACTATAAAAGCCCTAAATCAATTGTTCATAAAAACCCTAAAATCATGATTTTCAATAAATTGAAACCCTAGGTTTATAATTCATAAAATATGAAATTTATAACATAAATATAATCTGAAATTTATAATCTTTATACCATTAAAATATAATTTAATACTAAAAATATAATCTTTATACTAAAATCAAAACCCAAAACAATTAAAATAACATTAAGCAAAATAATGAAACAAAGGAGGATGAAAATAAGACTAACCTTTTTGTGTGGGAAATTTTGGGGATGTATGGGGTATTTATAGGAGAGAGAGTGGTGTAGGGTTAGTTTTAAGATTGGGCCTCATAAAATTAATGGGCCAATTAAGAAAAGAAAGTGGGTTTGGTTTGTTTGCTGGATATAAATTAGTGAAGAAAGGTTCATAAAAAGTTCTTTGTAATAAAATCGTTCATCAAACCCAAAAATAATTTGAAACTTTTGAAATTAAATCCGAAAAAATACAAATAAATATTATGAATAAAATATAATTTCATTAATAATATATTTAAAAATACGGGGGATTACAATCTACCCCTCTTAAAAGAAGTTTCGTCCCGAAACTTAGCACAAAATCCCATAAATTGCAAAACTTTTGCATAAAGCCATTTCAAAAATTACAAAATTATATCCCAATTGTGTCATAATATCGACACTAATACTTTATCACCATTCCAATTTACGCACTTCACTAGATGCGTAAACAAATAAAATCGCTATGAAAAGCATGAAAACACCATAAAATAGCATAAAATAGGGTAAAAAGCGTGAAATTATACGCATTCTACCCCCCTTAAAGAACAGGAGTTACGCCCTCGTGACTCACCTCATTAAATAATTTAAGTTATCTCTTATGTATCTTGGTGTACCTCACAACCTTACCAGTAGGCAAACTAATAAGTAAGTCAATAGGTGGCTCTAGAATCAAACAAAGCTTAAGCAGAAATAGAATAAATAGAAAAGTTACCAGTGTCAAAAGACCTTTCAGCTTCTGTTTTGCTCATCACAAACAAACGACCTTGAGTGACATTCTTTCCTTGATTCTCGGAGTTGTTGTTGTGAACATTTCCGTTCTTTCCATTCCCATTATGGCCATTCGAATTCCCTCCTTGGTTGCTTGTTGAAGTCAACTTGTTCCCATTCCCTTGTTGCTTTAATTTGGAGAAACACTCAAACTCCCTATGGCCCTTCTTATTACAGTATCTACACACAACCAAGTTCCCATCACAATCCTTTCCAGGATGATCCTTGCCACATCTCTTGCAGTTGTAATGCCTCTCAGCTTCGCCATTAGTTCTAGATGACCCTCCATTGTTCTGAACATTCCTATTCTGGAAATTCTCATTCCTTGGCTTCTTGGAGTTGCCTTGGTCACTCGAATTCCCAAAATCATTACGCTTTTCTCCAACACTTCCATTCTCAGGTGCACTCCTGGCATTCAGACAGTACAAGTGCGCTGCTCTCCCATAAACCTTATCTAGAGTCTTAAATGTCTTTCCAGCCAAGTTCTTCTGCAATTGTTTAGTCAAACCTTGCTCAAATCTTTGAGCCTTCAACTCCTCAGTAGGCACTACTTCAGGGGCAAACCTTGCCAAGTTCATAAACTTGTTATAGTACTCAGTAATCGACATATTGTTCATTTGGAGATTGATGAACTCCTGAGCCTTTTGTTTCCTTAAGAATGGTGGATAGAATTTCTCCCTAAGTTTGGTTTTGAAAGTCTCCCACCCAAAATTAGCCTCAGCACGAAGCACATCTCCATTATCCCTCCACCAAATATCTGCCTCTTCCTTCAAATACATGGCAGCTTGGTCTACTCTCATATTCTCAGGGCAATTCAAAGCAGCAAAAATCTTATCAAACTCCCTAATCCAATTCTCTAGAAAAGTTGGGTCTCCACCTCCCTCAAAGTATGGTGGCTTGACTTGAGCAAGTTTCTTAAACATCTCACCCGCGGGATCAGGATTATCATTGCGGTTTTGGTTCAAGTTCTCAGCTAGTAGCCTAATAGCAGCAGCTAAAGCATCGTTGTTAGCCATCCTCCTTCTCTGCCTAGAAAAGTAATACACTCTTAGGCCGACATCAACACGAAAGAACTCTACTTGTTCAATAAATCACATTCACAATCATCAAATATATATATTAAGGTAGAAAGGTGGACACGACCACACAATCGCCCCTAATAAGTCACTTTTAAAGGAAATGATTATTTAATTATAATCATTCCTACGCACGCGAAAAATAAAATAATATAATTCCTTTGATTCAATTCCGTCAAAAATTCATGCATCAAGTGTATAGAATCATTAAATAAATACATATTAGTAGACACATAGTTACATGCTTCACACAAACAACTCATTTAAACATTTCACATTGCATAAAGAATCTCATTCCATTCTACATTACATGTTTTAATCTTAAACATGATACTAAGTGATCACTCAAGTTTGCACCATTACATAAACATACACAATTAAATAACTTGCATGATCACTTCATACAATAATAAAAGCATAAAGTAATTAATTACAATGCATAAAGAAATAAATAATCTATTCTATACGCCCTTTCTAATGCTACCCAAATCTCACCGATAAGCAAAATAAACACACAAGTTAGGAATAAAAATAAATAATTAAATTCATTTTATTTCAAAATAACAAAAATACTTTGAAAATATATAAAACAAATAAATAAACTTTTTTTTATTAAATGCCGAAATAAATATATTAGAATAGAATAATTTTTGAAAATCTAAGTTAACTTTAAATAAGGTAGTCGAATAAACTCATTAGATTTAAAACGTTAGGCGCCTAAAAACTTTAAATTAAATTTAGTGGTAATTAAATCGAACCTAAGCTCCCAGATACCACTTTGTAACACCCCAATAATTCTCCCTTTTTCAAACCACTTACTTTAAATAAAATAGTGGAGAACCATTCACATGTTACCGCCACGTATTAAAACGTTAAGGCTTTATCAAAGTATCGCAGCGGAAAAACAAACTTAAGTATTTAAAATAACACAATTTAGAAAACGAATAAGTCAAAGCTTACAAATTGGAACCATATAAGGCCCTTATTTAAAACCAAACCAATATTAAAAATCCAAAACATAAATGAAATTGCAAAGCATAAATAATTTCAAAGAACGAATACACTCAATCACACCATCCCTTGACAATGCGATTGTCAAATCCCGAACTGCACATCATCAAGCTAACCTGTGCAATACTGCTCCCCAATAATACAAGTGTAATAATTGGATCATCACAGGGTCATTGAAAGGCGAAGGCCATGACCAAAAGAAAACACACACAAAAGCACGCAATCAGCAAAGCTGAGTACATACAAGCTACAACATACCAAACCTAGCATGCTCAATTAATTAAAGTAAATAAACATACAACACGAATTCATTAATCAAGACTCCACACTTAGACAATTTAATTGACTCAACATACTTACTAAATTCCAAACACTTGACTCATCATATTCAATTTAATTAATTTAATTTAGTTTGGAGTAAGCAATAGACCAGGTTGTCCAATCCAGGTCCCAAATGACCATTTGAAATAAAAGTTTAGCGCGATGCAAGAATGGGCGCGACTCCATTCTCACAAAGTTAGTCTAGGATCCCATCTAACTTTCATTATAAAATAAAATGTAAATACCAAAAGAGAAGAGGACATGTTGATCAAACAAGCCTCGAAAAGCCACGGGCTACCACCGTGTACCCCAACCCATAATTGTCAATACTCTAGAAGTGCACGCTTTCCAGAGTTTTATTGCTCATCCATGTTTCACTTTACGTGATTACAATTTTAATTAATAGCCAACTCAATCAAGAAGACCATACATAACAATCATACATCAATTCGTTTTTAATCTTATTTAGGACAATGGTGATCACATCACAAATTAACCTTTAATTCCATTAAACTTCCAAATTATCCAAAATTATTGAACATAGTCAACTCACCTAGCCATTTCGGCTTAATCCACCTTTACTCAACATACTAACAAGTTATGATTGAGTAATAAATAAATAATAATAACCTTGTGGAATAATTAATAACTTCATTCCACTTAAACCATTCGATTCCAATCCTTTAATCATCCAAATGTGGTTAACAAACCAATCCAATAGAATATGTTTGTATCAAAATTCCATACAAACAATTAATCCAATCTAACTCAACATGTTTTCATCCATAATTCCATACAAACATAATCAATTCACCAAAACATATCTCATAAACATAAGCACATGAATTAAATCAAGGTGTAACCAAACAATTTCCATCCAAGTGTTCACTAATCATAAAACTAAGTTCTTTCCTTTTGGTACCTAAACATGATACTACTTATAACGAAGTAGACATGTACGTACCTCATACAAACAATCCTTTTGAGCCACTTTTAATCACTTAAAATTCTCCTAGGGAATAATCACTTCCTAGAAAACAACCAACAATTAATATTACTATCCCAAGTAATTTCCAACAATATAATATGATGAAAAACTTATTAAAATAAATAAAATATATTTATATGCTTAATTAACTTTAAACATAATTAATTTTATTAATCAAAATCAAGGATAAAATTTTAAGCATAAAAAACTTCGTTAAAAATGAAAAACTGCCCGAAAATCATATTTAGAGGCAGAATTTGGCCACGATAGGGTGGTGCTCACTACCATAGGTAGTGAGTCTTTTTTAAAACATCATTTCTACATGAAAAACACTACTTTTTTGTCAAAATCGGATGAGTTCAGAACCTAACCGGGATTAAAACGGGATTAATATTAACGAACCGAAATCTAAACATTAAAACACGAATTTACGTGTTCAAAATAATCTGGAAACTAATTAGTAATATAATCACCAAAATTTCAAAACATCATTACTATAAAAGCCCTAAATCAATTGTTCATAAAAACCCTAAAATCATGATTTTCAATAAATTGAAACCCTAGGTTTATAATTCATAAAATATGAAATTTATAACATAAATATAATCTGAAATTTATAATCTTTATACCATTAAAATATAATTTAATACTAAAAATATAATCTTTATACTAAAATCAAAACCCAAAACAATTAAAATAACATTAAGCAAAATAATGAAACAAAGGAGGATGAAAATAAGACTAACCTTTTTGTGTGGGAAATTTTGGGGATGTATGGGGTATTTATAGGAGAGAGAGTGGTGTAGGGTTAGTTTTAAGATTGGGCCTCATAAAATTAATGGGCCAATTAAGAAAAGAAAGTGGGTTTGGTTTGTTTGCTGGATATAAATTAGTGAAGAAAGGTTCATAAAAAGTTCTTTGTAATAAAATCGTTCATCAAACCCAAAAATAATTTGAAACTTTTGAAATTAAATCCGAAAAAATACAAATAAATATTATGAATAAAATATAATTTCATTAATAATATATTTAAAAATACGGGGGATTACAAAAGAGCTCCATTATTTCTATCAAATTGAAGACTATAAAATTTTTCTATGAATACCATGTCTTAGTTAACATTTGCCCTGGTTCAAATCATGATCATCTTGGAATATTGACGCTGAACTTCCCAACATATTCCTATCGAGGAAATACAAGTTGATAACTGATATCAACATGGTTTGTTGATATCAGGGGTAATATCGTCTTTTAGTCAGTTAAATGAGGGGCACGAAGGTCCATGCAAATAAAACAGGTAAGTTCCGTTATATCATCCCCGTTTTAAAAGAGTTGAATGGTAACGTCGTAGTTGACGGAAATAACAAAGGTTAACTTTTGGTTCATTTGTTCTACCTTGACACTTGCATCAACCACCTTCAACCCATATTCGGCAAAAGTCGACGAAACAGAATTCGTTGCTAAAACCCATATTCGACTACACCCTTTCCCCGAATCGGACCGAGGTGCTTATTCGGATAAGGGAGGTCAACCTTTTCCGAGCGTCGGAGCAAGGTACATATTGGACTCCACCCATTCCCAGAATTGGAGCAAGGTTAACATTCGGGGTCACCCCTTTCCCAGAATCGCAACAAGGGTCATAAACCCCCCCCCCCCCCGGAAGGTACTTTTATTAATGTAATAATCCTATCAAATGCTCGTTAATTGTTGTTGCTTTTGAATTGTTGTGTGGGCGCATCTGTAGAATTGCAATTTAATAAGTAGTGGCTTCAATCTTATTGATAGGCATTCCTTATCTTGATTATGATGTGAGTTATGGAATGCATCGATCAATTAGTGAATTATTTGTGTTTCTAGGATGAATCTATGGAGGGAAGCAAAGGTATGAAGAGGAAGTTGAATGTAGGCCATGGTCTCAATTCGTTTATGGTTTCCCGATCTCTCTCTACAAGTCTTCGTTTAATGGTTTCTCTCTCCTCCTACCACAATTTCAGAAAATTAGAAGACGGCGTGAACTTCCAAGTTAGTTTGGTACCGTTGTAGCACTTATTATTAAAAATTAGAAAACGGAGTCCAGAACACAGTGCCAATATTTTATTATTACTTTTCACAAAAGTGGCATGATATTAACAACATTTGTTTATAACAGATATCAATGGGGTGTGCCTCATTTCTATCTCTTGTCTTTAGATCCCCAAGGCTGCTCCCTCGCTAATTTAGGTGTATTTTCTGATGAAGACTTCGAATTCAAAACTAAACCAATTTGCAACTTGTTGTCATAATAAGATTAAGAGTACTGAAATGTCAGTGTAAGTTATACATCAATTAGAATGTATTTATTTACCTACTTTCACTTGTGTTTTAGAAAGTCTCTTCCTAATTCCCTTCCCCCTTCCTTTTCCTCTTTGTCCAATTATCACTATTTTATTCTTTTATGATTTTGTGGGATTCATAAAATTGGCTCCTATTTCAATCCGTGCCGGACCGGCGGGGAGGGGCAATTTTCCGATTTTCCGGCGAACCTAGTTCTTCAATCATACACGACATCTGTTACTACTACCACGGCTACTACTACTGCTGGTGCCACTGTTGCTGTTACTGCTACTACTACTATTAAATTCGTCTCCTGAAAGCGTTGTGCTCTGCTTCTCCCACCTTCCTTCTCTTTCTCACTATCGTTCCTCTCTCTCCTCAAAATTATTTTTAATGGAAATGCAAATTTAAGGAAGTATATTTCTACTGCTAATAGTTGTATTATACTTTATAAGTTATAAAATGTTCACTTATGTCTCTTAAAAGTATTTTGCACTCCTTCTACTTCCTTCTCCCTTTCTCACTCCCTTTTCTACGCTCTCTTCAAAAAGAAAATTTAAGAAAGTATCTTCCAACTTGCCTGTAGTCATCTAACTTTAAAAACAATCAATTAAACTTCTTTTTTTTTTATTCCTCTCTATCTCTCTCTCTCTCTCTTCTCTAAACTCTCTACTTCTCTGGCTTTTCATTCTCCGTTTACGATATTGCTATATTTTAATTACCACCCGGCCTCTACTTATCCCTTCCCCTCCCCCCACCCTCTCACACTGTCACTCATTCTTAATTTTGCGTATTTAAAAAAGTGCCTTTCTGGGATTTTCAACCAATACATTAAGAAACAGATTTTTTCCAACATACACTAAACATCAACCCATAACATTCCACACACTCATATTGTACTTCACAGTTTCCAATTTGTTAAAAAACATAACTCCCAAGCTATTGAGGAAGTTGAACTGGTAATAGATCACCAGAAGAGGATATATCAACTAATTTCATTGATAACTTAGCCTGAGAATGTGTAACAACTAACAACACAAATATTTTAAACAAGCAGAGGAAATAGTGAACAGAATTCGAGATCTTAATACTTGGATTGGATGAAAAAGGCATACCACAACTTTGATTTTTGCAACAGAATTACTTCTATCCTTTTCCACATCAACACTTTTCAATAGATTGTTCTCTTGCATATCACAAGCCCTATTAGTCATTTTCGCTTGCTTGTGGGAATTTCAAAGTCGTCAAAACTTCGACTTGATCTGGAAGGATTGATACATACAACCATTGTACTGACCAAGAGCAGGCATCTGCAAAATTTCAGACAATAAAGCATTTACGCCCTTTCGCTTAATCATAGGTAGCTTTTTCTGATGCAGGACAAAGATGATATCTCCAGTGACAGTATCATGCTGCAGAAAAATAGAGAAAAGGCATAAGCTATAACATACTAACTCACATAGTTTGACAAGATTCAAACCAAGCTATATCAAGCACACGATAAGAAGATAATTGACAAAGAATATAGAATTCCGGGCCTACTAAGAAAATTCTCGACATAAAGAATGAACCTGAAAATGTGTAAAATAAGAAGTCAATAAGCTACCAAGCTCAATATTATTACTATATATCTGTAAACTTTTCTGAAGCACACATTTTGTTTTGCCTGAACGACAAGATACAGAAAAGCAACCTGCTGCATTTGAAGTCATGATAGTCATCGCTACACTTGAAGCAATGAGCTGCAGTTGCTACCTTAGAGTACTAACCCGAAAAGTCAGACCAGAACTCTGAACACTAAAGGACCTGATACTGCAGTAGGGCAGCCAAATACAAATACAACAGAGCAACCAAATATAGCAGAGCTAATATACAAGATAACAGCAGGTTATGAATTCTTATCAATTACTGCCAAAAAGTTTCAATGAAAACATAGAGTTCGATAGAGAAGATCATACCACTGACTGCAGAAGTGAGATCTTCTTCACTCTTAGCAACAGCATTACCGCGTCCATCATAGGCAAGCCTTTTACTCTTAATCATAAGAGGATAACCAAATAGCATTCCAGAACTCCTTGCTCTTTCATCATTATCTATCTGCATTGGACATAATTCAACTGTAGGATCCCTAAAGAAGGAATTACAAGCAGCAACAAATGCTTCCTAAAATTTGTGATTGACTAATACCTCATAGGGTACTACCCACCTCCATAAACTCAGGCAAAGGGATCCCATGTCAAGAAGAATGTAGCTTCTAAAGGTATTTATCCTGCATAAAAAGTAATATAGATAGACAAAGACAAAGTTCGTTATTTGGTAGTTGAAGTCTTCCCTTGATTGTACTTTCACATGTCCCCCACAAACATATCAAAAAGCCGCAAATCACATACAGTAGATGTGAGCATTATATTAAAAGGGGAAAAAAAAAAAAGAGTAAATATCTTGTATAACAAAAGTAATTGCCAAATTCATGAATAAAAAAACTAAGATCATCAAATATTTGTACAATATAAATTTATAATAAAGATACTGTGAGCATAAACTCTAAACCTGGATTATCCTAATGGTAGAGGCTTTAAGTTGGCACTCAACTCCTTGTTGTTCAAGCTTATCAAGTGTGGCAACATCAACATGCTCAATCTCCACTGTCAAAACTCCACATCTAGCCACCAAAAGGATACTTGGTCAATATCGCCAAATAAATAAATTAACTTGAGAAGAAAGAGATGGAAGGTGAGGGAAGGACTCTATTTAATGAAATTCCAACCTCTTTACAAATTCCTCAACTGTGGTACTGTCATCAAAGCTCCCAACCATATGATAATGTGAAAAAGGAGAAGCAGGGCAGTTCTCAGAAAGGTCCAAAATAGCTACTTTGATAGCCATTTCTGATGCAGCTTGGCATAACATGCAACCAAGCTGCCCACCTCCCAAAACACCCACAACCTTTTCAGACACACCTTGTACAGCCAAAGCCTTATTCTCAGTCCTGATCAAACACAACAAAGCAACAATTAACCCCAATTTCCTGGTCAGAAACTACAATACTGAAATCATCAATTCATCATCAACTACTACGTACTTTGTATTTCTTAATAATTCAATCAACTACTACGTACTTTTTTTTTTTTACCAATTACAGTACTAATTTATGTGCATATAAAAGAAAAAGCGAAGAAACCCTTATGTCTCATAATTTTAGAAATTCTGAATGTACCCACATTTCTCTTAATCTTCATGATTCAGGTAGAGCCTTAAACCCCAGAAAAACCCCCATAAAGCTCTTAATTTGTGAACCGAAATGTTGTGTGTGGGTATGGCCTAAAATGGAAAAAAACTAATCTGTAAAATACCTAAAAGATAATTCACTTCAGATATCATACAATATAGTAATATACAACCAAGACCTGCTATTTGCAACCATCACCACTAAAACCAAATATAACCACTACAAATCAGCAATCACCAAAAGTTCAATACTTAAATCATTCTTAAACTCAATTTTAAATCAAAAAACGCATGCAAGACAAAAATAACCCAATTCATCGCACACAAACCAAATTAAAATATTATTATTTTGGAACCCAGAGAAAAACCCAATTTTGAAATTGAGGAGACATACTTACCGATAGCATCTCACATTGATGCATGTAGTAATCGAACAATGATTCACTAAATACGAACACTAATACACGTCTCACACTACAAAAACCCGTAATTCCAAATCAATGCATCTCACATTTGAAAGGACGTGAATAATCGAACATTGAATGGCTAAATTCACACATTTAGCCACCGATTTCCGATTCTCCTCCACAAATTTCTTGATTGCTTGGGCATTCATACACGCCTCACCCTACAACAACCCGTGATTCCAAATCAAAAACCATAATTTCAAATCAAAAAAAAAGGCTATGGCATAAAAGTCAAGTCACTATTCCTTTGGGGGATCAGTGTTCATTTTGCTAATCCTTTGCAACTTCTCACTTTCAAAAATTGTAGATTCCCTTTTAGATGCATACAATAATTATAAACTACTACAAATTGGAATACTTCCCATAGTAATTTGTTTGTCAAAATGATGTTTACCCGAGGCATAATTCATGACAGCATGATTTGCCCCCAAATTATTTTGCTCGTTGCATAAAGTTTTGTGGTCTGTTTGGTTGTGGTGGAAACTCTTTTCCCATGGCAGTTTCACGAAATTAGAATTCCGTGGCATAATTTGTGGCAGAAGTGATGATTATTTTAATTATCCTTAGCCAAAGTATCCCCTGCTTAAGACTTTTTCATTAGGCCTATGTTTTCTCTATGAGGCTTGAATGGAAATCTCATCTTTACTTTAGTAATTTTATTGCTATGGATTCTAAAGCTCTTAGATTTTAATCATAAAACATTTTTAACTGTTATAGAATCTCGAGAATTGAAAACTAAGGGGTTATAATGTCAAAATTCAGAATTATATTGCAAAAGTGTGAGATGGATTGAACGAGGCTTGAAGGGTGAATGGCAATTAAGTTTAGAGCAAATATAATCTCCTACATTACTTGCAATGATCTTGATTTGCTGGCTTAAGACAATTGAACGAGGCAAAGCATGGTGCATACATGAAGTGAGTTCCCAACAAAGGCACTTCTCCCTCATTCAGCTCAACAATCTTCTCAACTGTATCATTCAATAGATGGATTGCAAAAATAGACCGATGCACAGAAAAGAAAACAACAGGTGCCTCAGGATGCATGATTATTGGAAGTGTATCTACATCATCAGCCACACATTGCCGTATAAAAGTGCCAACATTTGGCGGGAATAAAGATATACCCGATTTCTTGAACATAAGTTGTGGGATCCAAGCATCAGAGCGTGTTGAACTTCCTGTGTGTTTCCAAATGCATAGATTAGGAGACTTATTGTAGGAAATATAGAGACATCCCTGAGATCCACACAAGTTCGATTCACAAAAGCCCCTTGTAATACGCCTTGGCAGGCGTAAAGAGTAAAGCCTGCTTACTTGCCCGCTTGAATGGAATTGCACTCCCACAGCATGCCTCTTGTTCGTCAAGAAAAATAAAGTGTTGTTAACAAACACGCCCCTAGACACGTCCCATTTTTCTAAAATGACCGCCTTTTTGAGGCGGAACTTGGACACACACCATTCACGCTTGTTAGAAGAATAAACCTCAACAAATACCATCCCTTTTGTCTCAGAACAAACCCTAAAAAACCGGAGAACCCTAAAATTACATTCCGTTGAGAGAGGACAATCCGTAAGATTGATGATGAATACTAGCGGAGAGCCTTTCTTGAAGGAAGCTTCAGAAGCAGGCCTAGAGAGGTAAAAGGACTCTTTGGTGGCAGGGTTGTATACTACATAAGTATGAGGATCAAGGACGCCAAGGAATAAGCCCCTGTGCACATTCCAATAGCATCCGTCTCCGTATTTCAAGATCACGCTTATCAAGGTGCCGAATTCTAAAGTTAAGTTCCCCAACAACAACCCACTACCACTACCATGATCATTGTGGGTATTCTCGTGGTCACCGATAGTCACGATAGCACTTTCAGTTTCAAAATCGGTAAGGGACCATTTAGTTAACTTGTAGTCACCGACAAGGGACAAAAAAGCCAAGTAAAACGTACGGTTACGGTCATGAAAATCATCATCATCAATAGATGTGTAATGCGAAATCATGAACAAAAGACCATGAGGAGGAAGGTCTATTCCTTTTTGGGTAGTCAAAACGTGAGACACATGGGAGTGCCATGCCTTGGAGACACATTTGCAACCATAAAGAGGCTTAATTGGCAATTTCCCCATTATCTCAACCCAAATTTCACTTGGCAGTTCGGGCAATTGCAACCCATGTTTCACCAACCAATTTTCTCTTTTTCTTCTTGATCCCCCAAATAATTTATTGTTATCTATATCATTATCATTATCACCGACCAAAGATGGGCAATTCTCATGTTGTTGTTGTTTAATTTCACAAATCATAGTCGATGGCGGACCCACGATTTTGAAACTGGAGGGATGAAATACGAACGTCACGACATTTGTATAATTATTAATAAACAAAAAAATCGAAACACTGAATTTGTTTAATACTTCAATTAAATTGCATAACACCATCTTCAATGGTGAAACTCAAGTGAGTATTTTTAGGAGAAAGAGTATTTTTTGCAATGTATACCAATAAGTTGGTATTTAAACTTAGCAACTCCAAAAAAAAGTCGCTAAGTTTAGATATTCAACTTTGAGTCTCATTTGACTAAAAGTGTGGACCCTTGTCAATTTTCTAATATATTTTGTAATTTATTAAAGTTTTTACCTTTTTTATTATTATTTTTTAATCTTATAATAATTGATGGGTCATAAATTAAAAGTGACATTTGTATATTTAAAAGAGTCTCACCATTGAGAAATTAAACTTCACATGAGTTGTTAAGTTGAGAATTGGGTATGGTATCACCATTGGAGGTAAAAAACAACTCATTTTGTATTTCAAGACTCAAACTTGAGTCTCACCATTGGAGATGGTCTAAAGTGATACTATAAAAACAAACATAATCAATTATCAAACACATGTCCACTAATCCGGCTTTCAAATCTATTATCTATTACTATATTTAATAACGGGGTGTTTGCATACATTGTTGACACATGGCACTAATGATAAGCAATCATGCAAGATTAGTAGCTCAAATACATGTTAGAAGTAGGGGTGACCGGAACCAGAACCTGTTGCAACCGGTTCCAAAAAATATTTAGGAACCTGAACCTGAACTTGTTTCAACAAGTTCTTAAAAATTGAAAACCAAAACCGACAAGTTCCGGTTCCCAGTTCCGATTCTTGAAAAGTAAGGTTACTAGTTACTGATAAATTGTTACAAATTTTCCTAAAAAAAATAGATGTTACAATAAAAGCTTACAGCTTTACAATACTGCAAATATAACAAACCAACACTAATTGTCTATAATATTTAATACAATATTAAAAATACTTGTATTTATACCATTAATTAAACCTTTAATTTTTTTGAAACCAAAATTAAACCTTAAATAGTGAGATGAAAAATGAATAATAGGAGGGAGAGAGGTAGGTGAGGCTTTTATACAATTTTGATATAGGGCTTTATATTTGGGATTAAATGATAGGTTCCGATTTCGTGTACCCTATAGGTTTCGGGTCCAAAATTTTATTATCCGGAACTAGAGCCTGTTGCAAAAGGTTCCAATTTTATTACCCGGAACCGGGATATGATCTACAGTTTCCGGGTACCCTGAATTTTTGCTCACCCCTAGGTAGAAGCACGATTTTACCACTCGGGGTGGCCGACGCCTGGGCGAGGGAAAAATGTCCATATTCTATCATTAAAGGTTTATAACTTATAAGGACTAATGCAATTTGACTCAAAATTCATATTAGGTTCGAAAAATCACATAAATTTCTTTTCAATATAAACACAAAGTGCACATAGCAAAATTCTAAAGATATAATCGCTCGTGAATCAAGTAAAGCCAATAGTTCAATAATCAACGTTAGAAGAAGTGAAGAACCCTAAATTGACTATACGGACAATCAAATTAACAATATGCGAAACCAAACCCTAGGTTGCGAAATTGATTTACGATTATTTAAAAAATACTCTTACCTCAGAAGCTGCTTCAATGGAGGGAAGAAAGCTTAAAAAACCGCTTCAATGGAGAACTCAGAGTATGTTTCAATGCAAGTGAGAAAAGAGGGACAGGGGGTGCAGCGTAAAAGTGAAAATTTCCAGAGCAAAAAAATTGAAAACATTGGAGGAAGATTATCTAGATTAAATACATGTACCACTATGTCAATTGTCGGATTACTCGGATCTTTAAATTGTTACGAGTATATTCTAATTACTTTTTTGTCCTTTTAATTAAACTACATGTAGGTTTTTTTTTTTTTTTTTTAACAAATCAATTTATTAATAAAATGTCATTCGACATTTATAAATAAAATTAACAAATACATAAAATTGGTTTTCAAAAAAAAAAAATATATAAAATTGAATCAAATTAGGGTTTCCTTCCCCAAAGCTACAATCGTCGAAAAGATCATGCACGGTACATCTCTCGCACACATCACTGGAATATACAGCCTTTTCGGAGAGACAGACTAACGATTTATTGTAGCTGTAAGGATGATTCTCATCTTATTCGCCTAAACGCTTTTGAAAACTTGACAACCGATACGATCTCGAACAAATCTTTACCAAAGAACTGACAATAGGGCAAAAGATAATACCTTTTTTATAAACCCTAGCACACAAACATACCCTAAATGAACATAAACAAACAACTAAGGGCTTGTTTGGCATCATTTTTGGTTTTCAGTTTTCTGCAATTTTGAAAACTAAAAACCAAAAACAGGAAACAAGAAAAAGGTGTTTCCACTTTTCTGTTGTCAGTTTTCAAAATTATTATAATTTTAGTAAGTCTATATAATTTTTTATTCATTATCTGACATATATAATATACTTTTAAAAAACAAAAAACCAAAAAACAGAAAACCACAGTGATGCCAAACGAACCCTAAACTAACAAAAACTAACGACTCCGGCCACCATAGGGAGACACTCCACTATAGAGAGACGAACGAATATCTACACTACTTATGTAGATTTTACTGAAACCTAGATAGCAAAATTAAATAAAATTAAGGGTAAAGGGTCGGAAATAGTCTAATCTCCGAAAAAATTAGACTATTTCCGGCCTAAACGGCCAAGGTTTTGGAGAAACCCTAGAAGAGAGGAGGAAAGAAGAGGAGAGTAGAGGCGAGAGATTTTTAAACCTCTATAGAGTAGTATTTAATTTTCCTTTTTAAAACTTTTTTATAAGGTGAAAGACATGTATGCTTCTCTGTGCCTCTTGATGAAATTTTTCAAAATTATTTTGATTCTTGGTTATTGATGATAAATATTGAAGATTAGTTGATCATGATTTGATGTTTGATTGCCTTGGAACTAGGGATGGCAATCCAATCCGAATCCGACCCTACTCTGCCCCGATTCGAGATAAAAAAATCCGCTCCGAGTCCGAGAAAAAAGTAATCCGAGTTCGACTCCGTTAAAATAATCCGACTCCGAGTCGGAGGAGGGTCGGAGTCGGATCCTAAAAAAAATCCGAGAAAAAAATCCGACTCCGACAAATGTCCGACTTTGACGGATTATCCGACTCCGACTCCAATAGATAGTGGATTTTTGTGTGGGTCATGGTGGCATTGGGTGTGGGTTGTCAAGGCCCAAATAGCCCAACTTCTTAAAGTATATTAAATAATGTAAAAGAAACTCGGAGTCGGGTCGGATCGGAGTCGGAGTCGGAGGTTGGATATTGAAGTCGGAGTCGGAGTCGGATTTCGGAGTCGGATGTCGGAGTCGGAGTCGGATGTCGGATTTAACATCCGACTTCTTGTTGGATCGGAGTCGGGTTTAGCATAATCCGCTCCGAGTCCGACCCGTTGCCATCCCTACTTGGAACCTTAACATGCGTCAATTTTGTCCAACTGCTTGTGAATATAGTGCTTGACTAGTTGATTTGGTTAGGAATGTGTGTTAGTTCCTGGTATGTCAATGAATTTGAGTATTGGTTTGCAACTATGAATAATATCTCATGACTCATTATTATGCACATGTGGAGGACGAAGGCGTTCATTCTTTTATGTGGCTTTCATATTTATTTAGATACATTTGTTCTCTTCTTGCTACCCATGTTGTTGCTTGTGCCCTTTTATTGTTTATTAACCACATTACAAGTCATATTTGCCCCATTGGTTTCTAGTCCCAAGCTTGGATTGGGGGAGCTATTAGTGAGTGAGGTGAGGGAGTTTGTAGTGTGCTTATTATTTGCACAATTTGGGTGGGTTTTGAGAAGTTATTTGTTCTTGATCGTATTTTATTTTCGATGAGTTTGAAAGTTAAATTTTCTTGAAAAAAATAAAGTATGATGATATGGAAAAAAAACGAAGTTTGAGTGAAAAAAAAAAGAAAAAGAAAAGAGCAAAAAGTAAAAAAAAAATTGTTATATGTTCAAATGTTCTATATGAATGTTGCTCAAGAAAAAAAATGAAAAAAATTCAAAGAAAGAAAAAAAGTATCAAGTTTAAAAAAAAGAATGAGTTAAAGGTTGTTTATTCACTCTAGTTCTATATTATTATATTTTTATAAGTGAAATTGTAGTTGTTGGGATTGTTTAATATGTTTGGAGTTGTATTTGGTGGATTTTTGTTGGAGTTGAGTATGTTGGAGATATTTGATCATTATTTATTTTTTTTATCATGGGTTTTATTAGCTAGGATTTGGTTCCCTTTAAGCATAGCTTTTCTCTCACATATTCCCTAATATATCCTACCCTTTTCCCTAGCCTTACATTACAAGCTTTAAAGACCTTCCGACCTTGTGCATATATAGAGTTGTGTAGATGTGAAAGTGTTACTTATCAATACAAGTTATGACTTGACATGTTTTGAGTCGACTACTAGGTTGAGTGTATGTTTTTTTAAACACACGAGAGTGTGAGTTGAGAGGGTATTGTTCACATAAAGGGGTTGGGATGGAGAGCAATCGAGTATATCTTTTACTCGCCACATAAATGAGAGTTGAGTGTGTGAGCACTAGTCTTGAATTCTATATGCTCTTGTGGTTTGCTCTATTTGACGATTGTTAGAGAAGATTGGTAGTTAGATGAATTTGATTGGTTGACTTTGATACATATTTGTCGTATTTAACTTGAATTATGTATTTGGGGTGAAGTATTGATTTATTTATTCATTGCTTTGCTTAGGGACAAACAAAGGTTTGGCTTGGGGGAATTTGATGAGTCTATTTTTATATATATTTTTATTCCCTGTCCCACGGTCATATTTGTACTTATTTGGGCTCTGCGGAGCTATTTTTATTACTAATATACGTTTTCTAGTGTTTTTGTAGAGTTGGTATCATTTTGTAGGAATCTGTAGATTTATTATGATTCCCGAGCTTATTGAGCCACTACGAAGATATTAGAGTCGGATCGTATTTTATGACCGTATATTTAAAGCTTAAGGCCTAGTTAAAGAAATTTGGTTCGGTGAATAAGGGCTCAATTTATGAAGTGATCCAAATTAATATTTCGGATCAAGTATTGAACAAGCTAGCTAAGGATTTTGAGTCCAAAGGAAAAAGGCACTAGTAGAAAAATTGAAAAAGGCACTAGTAGAAAAATTGAAAAAGGCAACGCTCAATGGCCACCGGTTTTTGTAAACCGGTGGCTTAATTAAGTGGCGGGATGAGGCAAAGAACAATTGCCACCGGTTCAACCAAACCCGTGGCAAAAAATGGAAAGGCACCGGTTTGAACCCGTGGCAATAATGAGTTAAAAAAAAAAAACCCCACCAAACACTACCCTAGCTTTTCCTCTCATCATCAGCCGCCGCATATTCCTTCTCTCTCCTCTCCCCTCTCGTCTTTCTCTCTCCTGCTCTCCCCTCTCTTCTCTGTTCTCATCTCCTTCGTCTCCTTCGATTTTGTCAGAGACAAACCAACACCAGAAGCAGCAGCAGCCATGGCAGAAGAAGAAGCTGGAGAGTTCTACCTTCGATACTACGTCGGTCACAAAGGCAAATTCGGCCATGAATTCCTTGAGTTCGAGTTTCGCCCTGATGGTAAACTTCGTTATGCTAACAACTCCAACTACAAGAATGACACCATGATTCGTAAGGAAGTCTTCCTTACTCCTGCAGTCCTTCGTGAATGTCGTCGCATCATCTCTGAGAGCGAGGTCTGTTTATTGACGCTTTTAAATTGTTCTAAATTATTAAGAATTTGGGTTTTAATTTGTTTGATTGAATTTTGAAACCCTAATTTGTAATGGAAGCCCTAATTATTGAAATTTCTTCCTAATTAATGAATAAACATGGTCAATTTGTTATTTGATATGGTTTGAGTATACATATTTTCATGGAAGCCCTAATTTTAGCAATTTCTTCCTGAATGATGAATGTACTTGGTCAATTTGTTCTTTGATATGGTTTGAGTATACTTATTTTCGTGGAAACAGTAATTGTAGCAATTTCTCCATGAATGATGAATAAACATGGTCAAATTGTTTTTTTTTTTTAATGTGGATTGAGTATACTTTTTTTCATGGATTCCCTAATTTTTGCAATTTCTTCCTGAATGATGATTAAATATGGGCAATTTGTTCTTTATTATGGTCCGAGTATACTTATTTTCATGAAAGCCTTAATTTTGCAATTTCTTGTTGAATTGATGAATAAACCTGGGAAATTTTATATGGTTTGAATATACTTGCTTTCATGGAAAGCGTCAAACAAGAAAGACAAAAAAGCCTCATTGATTAAGGTTAAGATATACAAGTTTTTTGCACCTAGATTGTCAAACAGGTTGCTAGGTTTGTCACTTTTTGGGTAAATTCCTCTTTGTTGAGAAAATAAGCAAATCAAATGTTGTTTTTATTCTTTTGGGTTTTCTTTGATTCTGGTTGCTCCGATCCCCATGAAGTAGGTGGAGTTGCTTACCTAATTCTCTGTTGGCTAGTATAGGCAAAAGTCTAATTTTGATAATATGCTAGCTTGAAAGTGTATTCTCTGTTGCTTACCATCTTTAATTTTACAAAAGGTTTACATGTTTCTTTCTCAGCAAAGATTAGGCCACAGCTTTGTACTAGACCTAATTTCCATGTCCAAACCTTTTATTTTAACTTGGCTGAGTACAATTTTTAGGTACCCCTAACTTGCATATACCTGATCATACTAAGTGAACTACTGCTGCTAATATCAAACTTAATACTTCCTTCAGTTCCTTAAAATTGCAACTTTTTGATGTTTGCACTATTATTCAATAATTGCAATCCATTGTAACTTGTCAGTGTGAATGCCGTTTTGTTAATAAACTTCTTAATGTGTATGCACATTATATGTTTTGGAATGGAAGCCGTAAAGAAAGAGAGAAATTATAATGCTTTACACCTAGCTTTTTTTGTTTTCTCAAATTCTCAAGTTCTTGGTAATCAAGAGTCTGATGTGTTATCTAGGAATTTGTATTTAACCCTTATATATATGAAGGGATATTGAGCAAATGCTTTCCAGTTTGACCAGTAGCATTTTGTTCTTTGTTACATTTATTTATAGTATATATAAGTATATCAATTACACTAAGTGATCCGTATAAATTTTTGTGTGGGAAAGAAAACAAAAGAATAAGAATATCCATAAGGAAAAAAACACTTGACATAACTAGCAGGTGCACCACTGGCATAATCATCTATAGTTCTGTTGACCTTAATTTGTTGTTGTTTGCAGATATTGGTTATTCATTTTTGCGTTTTCAACTAACGAAGGCTTTCTATCTGGTCTAACTTGTGGATCAATAAGTATTTTACCCCCTGCTGATTTTTTTTTTTGCAGGTTCAAGACAGATGATGAGAGGACACCTGTGCATCTAATTGTTGAGGAGACTTTTCCTCCTTTGCTCAACATATTCAACAAGCTTGTCCAGATTCCCAACCCTTCACTAGATGTGGCAGAACTCATAAAGCTTATATGTAAAATTTTATACCTCATACAGTCATACTCCTTAATTCCCTCACTTGACACACCTCTGCTTTCCTTGATAGGGATTTGCCCATTTATGCGCAGTTTATGGTGGAACCTACATGCTCAACAAGCCAGATTGCTCGGTATATATTGTGCTACAACATTTGCTGTTTGAGTAACATCATTTTACGCAAAATTTCTATGTATCTAGATTCTAGCTTAGTCTGCATGAAAGATAATATACAGTATAGTGAGTATGAATTGCTTTGGATGACAGGTAGTTTTTGATAACAGTGGGAATTCTGAAGGAGAAACTGCTAAATTCAAGAAAGTTGTTTGTGATCCGTCATATATACCTGATAAGGAAAGTTCTCAAACTTAAACATATAGATGCTTCAATTTTCTGAATCAAGATTAGGTGCAAATATTCTGATCTAAGAGACATTTGATGAGATATATAATTTCAATATGCATTCTGTTTTTGGGTGTAACAGGTATATAGGATTGGAAGAGTAACGCGTGCTATATGTATAAAGTATAATGACTCACCCAATCCCAAAAACCAAAGATTCACACTCAGTTCAGGTGATCCTGCCACAGAAGCAATTTGGTCGAAAATCAGACATACTGATTGAACTTCCTGCAGAGTTCTGATGCAACAACACAATTTCAGTCTACTGTGAAGGATATGATTGCCCTGTACAGCAAAATTACTGGAAAGGTGAATTTTCTAACAATTTTATTACCATTGTTAACTACTGTCTGTGTATCATGTTTACAAGTTTTCTTGATACCTTCCATACCTGTGATTTTGGACTTCAAATATGATAAATTAGCTACTAGCTATACTCGATTAGTGGCTGACTTTCAGATTTAAGTTACTTCTATAAATACAAGCAAACTGTATCATTCCTTACTGTAAAAGATATTCAACTAGAGCTTAAGAACAAAACATATATTAGCATAGAGGAGACATGTTCTCCAAACAGTATTACAGGCATCTAATCACGGGGAATGACCGGAATTCTGTAATGGGCAGGATGAAAGATACCCTGTTGGCAAATTGAGCAGTAATCAACCAGACCTTCAGTATCTGAACATGCAGCAAACCAAACAAAGACGTAAAATTATAGCATGAAGCAGCTAATCCAAACCAAAACCTATGTGAAGTTTTGCCTCTAATCTATCTATGTATGTTTCTTGCTCTTAGTATAGTGGGCATTCTTTCTTTGACAGTTTTTACCATGTCTTTAGTATCATCTCCTTGTTATCTTTCGTTGGGGTGGATGTAGATCTGTAGATGGCATGTATACCTGTCCTATATTACTTAGATTGCAATATCATCAGTCTTCATTTAATTTAGAACTCACAGGAGCTCACCTGTTCCCTTCTCAGTTGGAGATTCACCTAAATTAATTAGAGGCATATCACCTAAATGTGTGTAACATAGTCATTCTTTGTGATTATTATATTATTTATCAATAATGCTGGAGTAGTGAAGCTTTTGGGGTTATTTGGATCTGCAGGGGCATCTAGATGTCCGGCTGGAACTTGATCTTGTGGACCCAGAAGATCAGCTTACTGAGATGTCACTGGAAGACGAGATAGAGCAGCGGCTGCCTCGCAAGGCTGCTGCTGCTGCAGCTGCTGCCTCTGCCTCACAAGGCTGCTGTTGTTCTGCTATGCTACTGTTTTTTTTTTTTTTTAAAGTTTTTTTGGACCAAAATTGTAATGTTACAGCCTTTTTTAATGAAAATATGTAAGTATATATATATGTTAGTGTTTATATATCAATTTATGTGGAAAAAATGCAAAAAAAAAAAAAAAAAAAATTTTATTTTTTTGGGCCATTTTTGCCACCGGTTTTGAACAGAACCGGTGCCAAAAACCCCTTTAAAAAAAGCGGGAATGGGTTTTTGCCACCGGTTAACTGGTGGCCATAATAAATATTACCACCGGTTAACCGGTGGCAATAATCATTTTTGCCACCGGTTTTGAACCGGTGGCCTTTCTTGGGGTTATTGCCACCCCCCAAATGACAATCGGTTCAAAACCGGTGGCTTAGGGGGTTTTGAACCGGTGGCTGAGTGGTTTTTTCGCCTAGTGAGGATCCCAATCACAAAGAAAATTAGCGCAAATTTTTGGCTGAGGTCACGCTTAGCCATCGCTGGCTGAGGTTGCGCCAAGCAAATGAACATTTACTAGAAAACAAATGAACATTTACCAGAAAAAAAATGAACATTTGTTTCTGAACATTGCATTATATAAAAATGAACATTTATAATATAAGAGTAAAATAAAGAGAGTATGAAATTGTTATTGTTATATATTTGATATTATATAATTGAACATTTTAGTTGTAAATAACAATAAACCTATGAAGTTATTGTTTATTCATCAACATTTTTTTAAGTTTCAAATTAAATACCTTTATTTGTTCAATTTTCTTGAATGAATATCATGCAATTGAGCTATATGATTTAATATTTAATACCAATTAAATAAGTCAACAATATGTTTTTAAATAATGAACAAAATGCTAATGTTCCTTGAACATTCTTTACTATAAAAACGAACATTTTATACAACTGAACAAACACAAAAAGTTGTATTTCGTACTAATTAAAAAATAAAATGAACATTTATTTTTTATAAGAATGAACATCATAACACATGAAAATGAACATTTATTTTATAAGAATGAACATTATAGTGCATGAAAATGAACATTTAATTATTCAAAAATACAAAATTATTGTAAGATAGGTTCAGCTAGAAAATGTTCATTTTTATTACACCAAATGTTCAATTTGGCAGTGACCTCAACTAGTGTTGGCTGAGGTTGACCTCAGCCATTAACTATAAGAAAATTAGAGCTGCTGGGCCAACTAATTGACAGGCCCGGTCGGGTGAGTTTATGCTGCAAGGCGTCAGCGCATATTCTTAGGTGCACACTCATGCACCTAGAAATAGGTGTAACAACAGCACAATATGAACATTAGCTTTTCAGAAAGTGAACATAGGTATAAAAAAAATATGAACATTAGCTTTTCAGAAAGTGAACATAGGCATAAAAATGTGTGATTTTCAATTTCTTATGTGGTGAATTTGTGATTAATTTCAATTGATTAGGTTATACTACCTTCGTTAACATTTAGTTGCAACTTTGTGCAGTGGTATTATTTGAGAGACATAAAATATTTCAAAGTTGCAACTAAATGTTAACGGAGGAAGTATATGATTTTCTTAATTCTAACGAAATGAATTTTATCTAATTTTCTGCATTTTTTTTTTATTTGAACATAATCATGCAAAATATGAACATATGCATAGGTTCCCATAAATGTGAACATTAGCTTTTGAGAAAGTGAACATAGGCATAAAAAATATGAACTTATGCATTTCAGAAAGTGAACATAACATTTCAAAATATGAACGTAAGCATTGGTTTTCTTAAAGTGAATATAAGCATTCCAAAGGTGAACATATACGTAAATAAATATGAACATAAACATTTAAGAAAGACAACATATGCATAAACAGATTTAATTAATATATCATGAACAACACTACATATTTACATTATGAATATTTGAAATTGTATTTGAACATATAAAATATTATAACGAATATAATGCATTTAATTATGAACATAAAATTTAAAGAAATAAAAAATAATATGAATATGAAACATATGCATTATAAGTATTAAATGTTCATTTTTGTTTATGTGTTCATTTTTTATTATTAAATGTTCATTTTTTTTCATGTTCATACTTTTTTACTAAAAGTTCATATTTGTTTACTATATGTTCATTTTGTAAAGCGTAGTGTTAATTTTTTTTACGTTGTTGCACCTATCTAAGGTGCACAAGCATCTTAGACTAATTGAGGCGTCAGTTTCGTTTCATTACATTGGGCTCGTTGTTAGGCCCAATTGGTTTTGTTTTGGCGGTGAAGATGTTTATAAATAGGAGTAGTAGTATGTTATTAGGGGGGAGCTTAGATATTATTTTTCATTACTTTTAGCTTAGTTTTCTTTTCCGGAAAACTCGTTCTGAGTTATTCTAGTCATGTTAGTTACGTTTCGTCACTTTTGTTTTTAGTGAGTTCGTATTACTTCGTACAAGTTTAGAGGCGCACGCAATCCGTGCACGACTATCCCCCTCTTTATACTTCGTACATAAAGTTATATACTTTACTTATTTGCGTAAATGATATATTGACATAATGTATTATTTAAATTTAGTAGATGTGAAAATTCATTTAAGGGATGAGTTATAAAAGAAAACCATGCAAAAAAAAATTCTAAATTTACTTTTACACGGGCTTAAATATTTTTATTTTAAGCACTGCACGATATAAATATTCATACTACTATTTTTTTTTTGAAGAAAATATTCATACTACTAATTAAATCATAGTATGTTGCGTTATACTTATGAAAGCTGAAAATTAATATGCAAAATTACAAACACTGACTATTATAGCACAAAGTGTCAAATTTATATCATTAAAAAAATAAAATAAAATGAATAATAAAAATAAAAATAAAAAACCTACCATGAGAGAATACCTTTATAAATTTTAGAGTAGTTAAAAATGGAAGTTTTTTTTAAGATTAAATTTTAAATAAATTTTATTAATTATAATAATTTTTTTAGAGAGGGTAAAATGGTCCACTAAAACATTCCCAACCAAAAACACCTCTTCTCTTTATATATTATATAGATTATTATTTTAGCTAGTTTTTATATTTTATGCTTTTCGTCTATTATTGTTTTTGATAGTTAATTATTTATTTAATTTCTTTTCCCTTCTTGTTTTATGCTTTCGATTATGATCAATTTAATTGTTTTAATTAGTTTGGATTTAATTATGTACGAGTAGTTTTATTCTGGGGTTTTTGGGGATCCATGATTAATATGAAGGGGTAATTTATTATTGTTGATTGTTAATGCTTGATTAATTTCCTATTGATTGATTTAATGCTATGCAATTAGATTATCGTTGGTTTAATTGTATGAGTTACGCAATATTGATTCGAGATTCGAGAGATGAGAATTAATATTAAGGCCTAGTTTCAATAGGCAGTTTAATTTATAAATGGTTAAGTCGAGATTCGAGAAATGAGATTTAATGCCGGTAAATTAACTCTGTGATATGATTGTAATACGTAGCAAAAAGCCCTTTATGATCTGATTAATTGATACATTGATGATTGATTATTATGTTTTACCCTGAAATATTATTAATTGGTGAACCTATGCCCTAGGTCTTTTATTCATTGATTTCCTCCTACTTTTATTTCTCCCTACTTTTATTCTTCGTAGTATAGTTCCTTTAAATAACAACTCTTGGTTACTTAATAATTTAGATTATTATAATTTATTAGAAATAAAAGAACATTGTTTCCCAGTGGATTCGACCCTACTTCCCTATCTATTTTAGTTAGTGGTTTTAGGAATTACTTTTGATTAGGTGATACGACTTTACCCTAATCAACCATCTTTTTAATTTTCCTTATTTATTTATTTATTTTTTAAAAAAACTTCTTCAATCTTTAGGGGCCATTTGGTTTCAATAATGTAAACGAAATGGAATAATGAACAAAGAGAAAGAAAGATAATGGAATGAAAAACCATTCCAAATGCAATGTTGTTTGTTTTACAAAAAACACAAGGAAACAAACCACTAGTCAAACCACCACACCACCACCATAGAACCACCTATTTTCTTCACTTTGAAACCTTTTCCAGCCACCTCACCACCTAACCACCACCCCAGCCTCACTCGCCCGCCGCCGATTCTCCCTCCTCGGAAAGCACTCCCCTCCCCTAAAAACATTGAACCACCCATGAAAATACCCTAGAAACCCTTCCCCTCCTTGTAAAACCGACGGCCGCACCTTCCCAAGCATTCGCCGCCCTCCGTTGGCCCTCCTTCGCCCCCTCGACGACCCCCACAGCTCTCCCCTCCCTCGAAAACATCAATCTGCCCCAAAAACCCAATCAGCCACAGCTCTCCCCTCCACAGCTTACACTTGTAAAACCCGTCGCTCGACCCTCCTCCACCATTGAAACCCAATCGCGAGGCCCGCAACATAAAAAACATGATAGTGGACTCACGTGAGTCCGTCTCACCCAAAACTTTACCATATATAAAAGCGAACATAATAGAGTCTTGCTTATAATAATGTTTGACTTTATATAATTGTAATATTGAATCGAAATCAGCAAAAATGTAATCAAGGAGACCAAAGCCAACTGATACGAAATAAACTCACCCAAAAGCTAATACTCCAATTTGAGCATTAACCAATACAAAATTGATGGCTTTTTCCAAACTTGACATGGACCCGATAGTTATTGCCTCGAGAGAAGGTATTGTATCAGTTCGGACTGACGATTCGCCAGTCCGAATTAACAAAATGCGAATTTTTGATATGCTCAATTGGCGGGATGATATCCTTTATTGATTGGATAATTTCTTCTATATTGGCCGGACGATATCCTCTACTAACTGGATTATACACTTTATTGGCTAAATGATTTTTCTACTAGCTGGATGATATCATCTTTTGGTTGAATGATGGATCATCCATCATCCATGATATCATATAGCCAATAAGGATATTATAAACACAATCATTAATGATATCATATAGCTAATAAGAATATCATCCATCCATGATATCATACATCCAATAAAGGATATTATATCCGATAATAGAGGATATCATGTGGTCATTAAAGGATATCATAAAGCCAATATGGATATAACCTAGGCAATTAAGGATATAATAATTAACTATTTCTTTTGAGGCCAATTGACCAAATTGGTAAATAAAAAGACCCTTAGCGACAATTTGGTAAAAAAAAATAGTTCCGGCGACAACTTGGTAAAAAAAATAAATTTAAAAAAAAAAAAAAAACTAACCCCAAGTGACAATTTATTAAAAAAAAAAAAAAAAAATCATCTCAGGCGACAATTAACCCAAAATTTACAAAAAAATTCCAACAAATGTACTACTTGTAAATGTTTATTTTAGTTCGTTTTTCGTGGTTTTCTTACCTAAATCTCCAACCCCTTTCACAAAATAAACAATTTGAAGCAAACTTATTGTTTAAATATTAATTTTCA
This sequence comes from Chenopodium album, assembly GCF_948465745.1. Classification (NCBI taxonomy): domain Eukaryota; kingdom Viridiplantae; phylum Streptophyta; class Magnoliopsida; order Caryophyllales; family Amaranthaceae; genus Chenopodium; species Chenopodium album. Next base: position 12,479,711 of record NC_137857.1, on the reverse strand, counting down.
CATAATTTCCTTACCCTATATTATCGATTCTCTTAAATTGAGGTTGAAAATAAATTTGATATCGGGATATAGCAAAACAAAAGAAGATGACCTATTGAATTAGGAAATTTGAAGACGTTGTCGAAAAAAATTTAGATATTATAACTTTTTTACCAAATTGTTGCTCAGAGTTAACTTTTTTTACCATATTGTCATCAGAGTTATTTTTTTTTTACCAAATATTCACTAGGGGTCTTTTTTTATTTACCAATCTGGTCAATTATCCTTTCTTTTGATTATAAAAAAAATGAAGAACAATAATTACCTTTCGATTAAAAAAAAAAAAAAAAAAAAAAAAAAAAAAAAAAAAAACATCAATTACCTTTTGTTGACTGCTCCCAGTTGCCGCCCAACCATAAAACATGCATCAAACTTTATCTACTTAGTGTTTTACTGCTTTATTAGTCTATCCTTAGTGTTTAGGTTGTTTAATATCTACTGTACTAGCTTCCTTTTTTTCGTTTGTTCTCATGGTCTTGAGCAGATTTCTATATATTTTCAGTAGTTTTGGTAATTACAGATTTTATTGCAAATTTGATGTAATGGACCTTATATGCCTTGAAGGCTAATTATATTTTCTTCGGTTTGGGTTAAAAAAAAATAAATGAGATGGATGAATTCAGATGCAATAACATGAGAAATTAGATTAATTGGTTCATTCGTATCAAAAAAAAAAAAAAGAAAAAAAGAAAAAAAAGAAAAAAAGATTAATTGGTCCATAACATGCAAATCCGAAAACCACAAAACCATAAAACAAATTTGATTGTCAACAACCAGCGCTTGGACTCATACAACGGGCCTGTTCACATTTACTTAATTCCAGTTCAGTTCTTAATTTCCCTCTCACATGGCCCTTAAAGAATCTAGAGATAGTTGAGAATGAGTGTTGCCGTACAAAGTTACGTAGTGAGTTTTACCATCTATACTATATATGGCAATATGGCATTAGACCACAAACCTGAAGTTCCAGCACCTTTGACATAAAACCAGATGAATGATAGTTGATTATTGCCTAAACTTTACACAGTACAGATTCGTCAAGTTTTGTACCTACAATGTTCTCCGAAAAGGACCCATACAGAGTAGAGATAGCCTGATCAGTACAAGAAAAATTATAAGTCCACATGAGATCTGTTTCTGCATTAATGGATCGCGCATGGCAGTCATACAATTACACTCTCCTTATCATATCCATTGAACTAAAATGTCTACAACACTTTAAATCGACCAAACCTTCATCAACTAGGCAGTGTGAACCATATTGACAAGAAAGCAAACAGCAAATAGAATGAAAGGGAAAAAGAAAACCAAAAAACTTTTGGAATTCAAAGCAAAATCATAAAACTTTTATGCACAACCCGTTCCGAGTTGGGAACCATTCAGTTAGATAAGAAAAGGCCTACATAAATGTGATGGGGACAACCGATTCTCTCTTGCTTCATTTGTTGAACTCCCAGATAATACCTCCATCCTCTGCGATCATTTCAAAGAGTTGATTTCAGATGTAAGAAAATCACTTTACAGAGATAACAAGGAGCACCACGAAAGACAAAAGTGAAATTTAAGCAGCAATTCATGAGTTCCAGTAGTAAAATCAGTTTCATAGTTTTACGCCAAACAAATTTTCATAATTTGTGTCTATAAGAGTGCAGCAATATACAAGGAGTATCTGCAGAGGTGAACAAACTTAATAATCCAAGGCTTCTAGGATTTAGGATAATAAAATATTAAAAGTCACGAGGAAGCAAACCCGTAGGATTTATAACCATATTCATCTCATTGCAAGTTCAACATCTACATCAACATTACCCCAATGCCACAAAGAGCCACCCGAGATAAGATAAAGAGAGTCGTCAGTTAAAATTACATAACCTTACCAATCAGCAATGAAGAAGCATAACCCTTGATACCAAAAGCAACAAGCCAACAACAAAGTGCTAATTCATACGGAGTAAATAAGAATCACAAACATTTTAACAAACCATTTGACTAAACCCTATAATTATTATTATCCAAACTTATTACCAACCAACTCATTCAACTCCATTGGAATTGAACAACAACTTCATCTCATTTACCTATAGAGAGCAAAAGCAAATGAGTGGTTCCATCATACATCATCGAGTCATAGAACAATACCATAATATCAACCGTGCATTCATCAGACGACCCTCAACCATGATCACAATCAAATTCACTTTTATTATGCAACTATATTTTTTGAAAACTTATTATGCAACTATTTATTGTAATGTAATCTACTATACAGAAAAACACAAAGATATGCATTCATACATAATACATTGCAAGATAATCGCAACAAATCCCATACCTTTAACTTTCTTGTTGATCCAAACTTCCCAAAGCATGCCAGCACCAACTCCAGCTACAATAAAGGATCCATAAAATGCAATTGCAGAGGGTATAGATTTCCTGGGAAGGAAATAACATTCTGGGATCTGCCTAATCTTCTTCAGAAGCCGTTTTTTCGTAACTGGTTGGCCATTTTCCACCTTATCATTGGTAGTACTCATATTTTTCCACTCTACATCTCTCAATGGATCCTTCGCCTCTTCGGCGAAGGCCCGTCCCTGAGCCAGGGCGCCTGCCCTGGGCTCAGGTCCATTTTCAGTGTTTAGCTTTACCATTAAAGGGTTATAATCAAAGGCCTGCAGCATATTCGCAACCAAATTTGATTCAATTATCAAATAGGTTCAGAAAAAAATTCTGCTTGCATTAAGAATATCAATGTATAGCGCACACATCAAAATTCTAGCAACAAAATTGCTCGTTAAGTTTTATACAAATGTGAAATTCAATCAAATTCATCTAATCGGTTCGAAAGGCTCAGACAATTAGACAAATCAAACAACTTTCTACCAGCCTTCATCAGTGTAGTGATCTTCACTGATGGGATCTTAATCAGAATCTTCACTGGGATCTTCATCAGAATCTTCACTGATGGGATCTTCATCAGAATCTTCTCCGGAGCCATAGCCTTCAACCGAACTGCAGGAGGAGGAGTCGTCTTGATTAGCCTCCTCTTCATAATTCTCCTCCTCTTCATATTCCTCCTCTGCATTGCAAACATCATCCCAAGTTATTTTGTCTCCATCTGACTGATTTTCCAGTTTCAAACTTTTATAATGCTTTACTTTTGCATCTTTTTGCTTCGCTTTTCTAGCTAGTTTCTTCTTGAGTCTTTTGTTCTCAGAATCCTCAAAATTTCTCTTTCGACTCGATCTATTTCTCTTTCGACTCGATCGAACAGCTGTCCGCATAAAGAGCTTCTGCTTGCCTATCCATTTCTCTCCTGGCTCAAGACTAATCGGCTTCTCAATTGCAGCAGCTTCCACACACAGCATATGTGTGTACTCATCATCTCCAAATTCAGCCAAGGCCTTAGCCTTCTTATCCCAAGGATTCCATACCACTACAATCAGACAATCAAATGGAAAGTTATATATCAAAAAGTCACTATTTCCTCCCTTTGGGAGTATATTTATATAAGGATATTCTTACCAGCATCTGGAAGTCCCTCTTTAAGTATAGTGAATCTTCTGTTCCTTTCAAGATCCAAGATTTGTATCTTAGTACACGTGCTGAGATATACCTTGTCAATCTATAAAAACACAATTTCAAATGTAATCAAATGTAATGGAAATGTAATGGAAATCTATAAAGTCTAAAGGCAACACTCACTTCTCCTTCAAATGTAATGGAATCATCTTGTTCAGTAAATCGCTCCCTATGCTTCAAGTTGTCAAGGTAATTAAAAGTCTTCAATCCTTCCACCCTAACTTTACTGAATGTAAACAGGCAAGCAGATTTAGTTACAGCTTATAACACACCAAAACAATAAACATAATGATGCCATACCTGATGTCAGAAACAGAAAAATAGGTGTGATAAGCAAATGTAAATGAAAATGGCTTTGAATCGACATTTTGAATGCGTGATGTCAGCTTTAGATCTCCTCCAGGACCCAAGGTTACTCGCAAACGAAACTCAAAGCTACACAAATACAGAAAAGAAGAAGAGGTTGTTTTGCCTCAATGAGAATGACATCATAGTTAACTAACAAAAGGAAGACATATATTTCTGATTTTATAATTGAAGTGCAAATTTGGATTAAAAAATGTCATATGCACCTATGTGACCAAAATTTCAAATCCTCTTCAGAAGGTTTCAGCAGCAAATCAACAGAAGCACGTGAAGATGTTGTTAACGGTGGGGGGTTGGGATCAACACACCAGACCCTGTTCCTGGCACATACATGAGCCTCAAGGATACCATGACTGCTGAACTGCACAAATGATTACACAGGAGACAATGATAACAGTTTGTAATAAACTTCAACAATAGAAAAAAAAAAAAAAAAAAAGATTACAAGAAATTAAGGTTATACCTGAGGGAAATAGATTGGTATTCCTCCAAAAATTGGCTTTGGGGGATCAAAAATAGCCTAGACAACATAAATAGATTATTAAAGCTGAAGGGGGTTGTGAACTCTATACTGCCATACTCAACTTTTACTACCAGCATGTGCAAAGATGATATACCAACCTAAGTGTAATGGCATTCAACTTTTACTACCAGCATGTCCAAAAAGAAACATACTAACCTAAGTGTTACAAAACACTCCTACGAGTCAGGACATCAACCTTGACTTATAAAAACAAAACACAACAAAATTTGAGAAAAAAAATGTCATCAATGACTGTAAACCAGTTCAAGTTATTCAAGAAAACTAGAATCTGTTGGTATATGCAACGATAGTCCAGTAACTGATAATAATGCAGGCCAGTGAAAGATAAGGCAGTTTCAAAGTGACGGTTCTGAGAAACATGCCTTCTTTAACAAAGTTTCTCATGATAAAAGAACCTCACATATTTTTTCCTCCAAGTGGGGTCATATGCACGATGCACCTCCTTATTACAAGGGCTAACCTGCCAGTATATGTTGCTTACAAGGGTCATATCCAGGATTGTACTCATCCCTCAGTCCCTCGTGCTCTAAGTTTTCCTTCTTCCCTTCAACCTCCTCACCCCCCCCCCCCCCTCCCCTTTGAGCTTAAAAGACAAAGAAGATTCCTCCCCAACCCAAAGCCAACACCCAAGTCTAACAAATGACAGACTATTTTCTCTCTAAAGAAAATAAGTAATAAGGTACCAATATCTTTTTTATCTGAGAGAAAATAAGTAATAAGGTACCAATATCTTTTTTATCTTTCAAAAAAAAAAAAAAAAAAAAAAAAAAAAAGGTACCACTATCTTCTCAAAATCCTTGAGGTTCTTACATTATTTTCATCAAGAGTGTTTTCGATTTAATATTCTATCAATATTAGCCTTACAAGCTTGTTTCCTATTCCATTAATCTACACCATAACACCCTATAAATTCAGACAAGCACAAAACTTATAACAAGATCAATACACAAATTAAAAAGATTTGACAGTTAGTCACTGGCAAGAAAATATCTACCTAGCAATTGTTTCTAAATCTCAAAAATTAAATGAACAGGTGTAGCTATGACATAGTGTGTGGCAGTGGTATTCAAATTCCATCAAGAAAGAATATCTTAAAAGTTGATGGTAAATCTTGGATGCATCATAACCACATAATAAAAGGTTGTTCAGCTTACTGCAACCTGTGATTTTAGACCGCAGCAGCTGCAAACCATCTACATTGCTTGCAAAAGTGCTTCCATGACTAATACCACAAACACATATAAATTTAACACCATACACAGAACAAAAACAGCACACATTCTTATATAAACATTTTATCAACAACAGGACAATACATGTATTTTCAAACGTATCAAATCCTCAATGAAAATTAACTCACCTTGCTGCTTACGAAAAGTAACTCCTCCCTGTTCTCATTCTTCCAAGAAGTGACATGAGCTCCATAGAGATAAACCTTCGTGTAGAAAAAGGAGAATATCAGGTAAAATAAGAACCGATTACACAATTTCACAACTGAATAGAACGATTGAACAATTATACAACTAACTTGAACGATTATACAACAATTAGGTTAAACATTAGATTGAAGCATTTTCGAAAATTATGTATCGGTGTAGCTCTGTATCGTCAATTTGAATCTGGCAAATAAACAACAATTTCAACAAACAACAACAAAATCAACAAACAGAATTACGATTATCAAATCAATCGCAAAAACAACACACAAATGTTCGATCAAACAAACGCAAAATAGATCCGATTAACAGCGAAATGCCGCTAAAAAATAAAGCGCGAAATCAAGAAACCTCAAGAACAAAACAGGTCAAAATGAAATCGCGAAAAACATCGAAGAATCGACAGAAATCCAGAAATCAACAAACAGAATTATGATTATCAAATCAATCGCAAAAACAACACACAAATGTTCGATTAAACAAACGCAAAATAGATCCGATTAACAGCGAAATGCCGCTAAAAAATAAAGCGCGAAATCAAGAAACCTCAAGAACAAAATAGATCAAAACGAAATCGCGAAAAACATCGAAGAATCTACAGGAATCCAGAAATCAAACGCACTGAAAAAATCGAGCGAAAGAGAGAGAAAATACCTCGGCAGAGAAACCACTAGCTTCGCGAAGAATGACCTTGTCAAGGCCATTGACGCCTTTGGTGAACTCGACTGGAAGAAGAGAAGGGTTTTCGGGGTCGCTTGATGAAGACGCCATGATTATCTTCTCATACAAAAGCTTCACTGCACCTTCACTCTTTGATTTTCTCTCTCTTCTTAGATTTTCTCTCTCTTGTTCGTCAGTTAGTATTAAAATCTGTATTGATTTTTCTTACAGGATTCTATTTTCGCCATTTTGTGTGTTTTATATAGTACTGTACACTGTACTACGTCTTAACAACAACCAAATATCATAAAATCATTATAACCCATTAAAAAAAAATTTAAAAAAATGGGGGTGGCAAGCCATAAGGAGATGTTATTGTATGAAGAGTATTGAGCTCCAGTGTTTGGCGCGAAAGTTTGTTAGAATTAAAGTTTGTTAATTACTTTTAGCTTTTGTCGTTTTCTGTCTAAGTTGGGTTGTTATAAAGGAATATTTTTGTTTTACATATTTGCTTATTAAGCTTAGGTGAGTTGTATTGGCTAATTAAGATATACATTACAACTTTCTCTCTCTACATTATGTCTCTCTTTCTCTCTCTATTCTGTTTTCTCACTTATCTCTTATTCTCTAATTCTTCTTTCTTCTTGACTACTCCATCTTTTTTCTGAATATTGAGCTCGATTTCTGGAAATTAGAAACTCGATAAGGAAATCACTCCTTATCAGTGGTATAAGAGTCGCCGCTGTCATTCTTTGTCTGAACATTCTGGCACCATCTCTTACTACGCGAGTGAACAGAATGGACGCTCAGCTTGTTGCATTGGAGAGGAAGCTTGAAGCTTAGTCTGCTGCTTCAGCTGCTGCGTCTGCTGCTTCTGCTAAGCAGATTGAGGATCTGATGGGAATGTTGCAGATCATGAAGTATCAGCTGGCAATAGCTAAATTTATGAGCGTGTATTCCAGCCTAATTTAGAGTATAATTCTAATTTTGAGTTTCCTAAGTTTAATGGTAGTAAACCTAGGTTGTGGGTCAAAAAATGCTCTAAATACTTTAATCTATGTAAAATCCCTGATGAGCAGAAGGCGGACTTAGCATCACTAAATATGACAGACAAAGCTGAAAATTGGGTGACTAGCTATTTATCTACTCGTACTACAGTAGATTGGGATGATTTTGTGATTGATGTTAATGGACGATTAAGGATGAAGTAGGGGTCAATGTTGTGGAGGAATTTAATAAACTGAGTGAGACTGATTCCATTGAAGCTTATGTTGATGAATTTGAAAATCTGAGAGCTATGATGCTGCAAAATAGTTATGTGTTGCTTCAGAAGTATTTGTTGGAGAGCTTCATTGGTGGTCTAAAACATGGAATTAGACCATTTGTTAGAGCTTTTAAACCTCAAACAATAACTGATCAACAAGTAGAACAACTGATTATTCAATCGCAAAGGCGTGCCCATTGCCTTAAAAAAAAATAGGGTTGGCAAGCCATAAGGAGGTGTTACAGTATGAAGAGTATTGAGCCACGGTATTTGGCGAGAAAGTTTGTTAGAATTAAAGTTTGTTAATTACTTTTAGCTTTTGTCGTTTTCTGCCTTAGTTGGGTTGTTAGAAAGGAATCTTACTGTTTTGCATTTTTGCTTATTAAGCATAGGTGAGCTGTATTTGACTAATTTAAAAATACTTTACAACTTTCTCTCTCTACATTCTGTCTCTCTTTCTCTCTCTATTCGGTTTTCTCGCTTATCTCTTCTTCTCTAATTCTTCTTTCTTCTTGACTACTCCATCTTTTTTCTGAATATTGAGCTCGATTTTTGGAAATCAGAAAATTGATAAGGAAATCACTCCTTATCAGTGGTATCAGAGTCACCGCTGTCATTCTTTGTCTTAACATTCTGGCACCATCTCTTACTACGCGAGTGAACAGAATGGACTCTCAGCTTGCTGCATTGGAGAGGAAGCTTGAAGCTCAGTCTGCTGCTTCAGCTGTTACGTCCGTTGCTTCTGCTAAGCAAATTGAGGATCTGATGAGAATGTTGCGGATCATGAAGGATCAGCTAGCAATAGCTTAATTTGATGAGCCTCTATTCCGACCTAAATTGGGGTATAATCCTAAACTTGAGTTTCCTAAGTTTAATGGTAAAAATGCTCTAAATACTTTAATCTATGTGAAATCCCTGATGAGCAGAAGGTAGACTTAGCATCACTAAATATGACACACAAAACTGAAAATTGGGTGACTAGTTATTTATCTACTCGTACTACAGTAGATTGGGATGATTTTGTGATTGATGTTAATGGACGATTTAAGGATGAAGTAGGGGTCAATATTGTGGAGGAGTTTAATAAACTGAGTGAGACTGATTCCATTGAAGCTTATGTTGATGAATTTGAAAATTTGAGAGTTGTGATGCTGCAAAATAGTTATATGTTGCCTGAGAAGTATGTGTTGGAGAGCTTCATTGGTGGTCTAAAACTTGGAATTAGAGCATTTGTTAGAGCTTTTAATTAAACCTCAAACAACTCAGCCAAAACATAAACCCTTTACCCCTTACCAAAAATCCTATCCCACCTCTGCCCAAAATAATAGCTCTAAACCTGCACTCCTTCCCACACCTCAAATGAAACCTCTTCCATTCCCTAAACACAACAAACCCACAAAATATATTCCAGTAGAGATTAGAGTTGAGAAAAATTGCTAAGGGCCTTTGTTATTACTCTGATGCACCATATGACAGGAATCACAAATGCTAGTTTAAGGAGCCCCAATTGTTCACTATAGAAATTCCATGCTAAGGGCCTTATGTTCCATTCGCCCAAAACAATCACAACCGATCATCCAACTAGCTATTACAAGTTATCATACAAGTATCATTCTATTATTGGTTAAAAAAAATTTAAAACAAAAAATAAAAATAATCAAAATAAAAAAATAAAAAAAATTAAAAATAAAAAAATAATATATAAAAAAAAAACCAAAGCCTTTAATCCAGCCACCCCTACTGTCACACACTTAGCCCACCCCCCTGCCTCCAAGCACCGGCCGCTGCCAAGACACCCTACCCCTCCCTCGGTGCTGGCACCGCCCCGACTACCCTCCTGAAATGTAAGTCTTTACTATTTGATCTCGTTTTGGTCATAGTTGCCCGTTGTTCGTATAATCAATTAATTTCATAATTTTACTTTTAGTCACATTCTGAATTGGTGTAGAAAAGTCTGACCATTATGTTGCTGACTTGCTGCCATATATTTACCTTCATATCACTTGTTTAATTTACTTAATTAGCTAATAATAATAATACTTATAGTATAAATATTAATAATAACTAGATGAAGCCCGTGCGATGCACAATTTGTTTGATTTTTTTAAAATAATTTTTTTTTGTATAAATGTGCTAAAATTTGTTATAAATGTAGATTAAGTTCTTAATATTAAAAGATAATATATAACATTTAATTAATTTAAACTTAAAATTTCATTCGCCAATTTTGCCTATGTGGCATTTGAATTATTTAATTTTAAAAGAAATTAATAATCTTTTATTTAATTGCTACAACAAAAATTTATAATCTTACATGGCGCGTTAAGAAAATTAAATCCTTCGTGGCCCTTTAAAAACTCGGGAAAAAACTCCCCTTTATATATATACTAGATGAAGCCCGTGCGATGCACGGTTTGTTAGTACTTTTTTAAAAAAATATTTTTCAAATTTATGTGATTAAAATTGTTATTATATTAGTTTTAAAATATTAGATAAAATTTTTAAGCTCAAAAGATAATATTTTGTATTTAATTAATTTAAACACTAAAATCTCATTCGTCAATTTTGTTTACGTGGCATTTGAATTATTTAATTGTATTTAATTAATTTAAACACTAAAATCTCATTCGTCAATTTTGCTTACGTGGCATTTGAATTATTTAATTGTAAAAGAAATTAATAATCTCTTATTTAATTGGCTACATTTTAAATTATAATCCTACATGGCGCGTTAAGAAAATTAAATCCTACGTGGCACTCTAAAAGCTCGTGTGATGCACGGTTTGTTTGATTTTTTTTTATGAGCTAAAATTGTCATATATTTAAATAAAATTCCTAATTTTAAAAGATAATATTTAATATTTAATTATTTTAAACTTAAAAATCTCATTCGCCAATTTTTGCTTACGTGGCATTTGAATTATTTAATTCTAAAAGAAATTAATAATCTCTTATTTAATTGGATACTACTAAGATTTATAATCCTACATGGCGCGCTAAGAAAATTAGATCCTACGTGGCTCTCTAAAAACTCGGGAAAAAAACTCCCCTTTATATATATATATATATATTAGATTATATTTTTATTTGTATTTTTAATTTGTACATTAAACTTTAAAAAATTACCAGTTTAAGAAGTCATCGGTCATCACTTGGGACTGTTTTGGGCAGATTAAGGGCCTATTTTGATTGACTGAACTGAACTTAACTGAATATTTTATGAGAGAGGGAAATTAAGATAAGATCTGAACTAAATTGTACTGAAAATAAGCTGAAGAGAACATGCCCTAAGTATAAAGTTGGGATTATTAAAAAATAATTGAAAGTTGAAATTATTTTGGGCGGAGAGAGCATAGTTGGGATATTTTTTGGCAATTTTTCCATATATATATCAAATGATTCATATCTCATGAAATATTTCCTCTTTTATTCTATGAACCAATATTTCCTCTTTTCATACTTCCTTCATTACATATTATGTGCAACATTTTCCAAAAAAGAAAATTACACATTATGTAAAACAAACTGAAACTTTTCTATTTTAGTGAACTTTTTAAAATAAAATTATCAACATGCCCTTACTAAAATTCAATTAAAACATTAAAGGAAATATTATTAAGTTATTGATAACTCAAATTAATCTAATGATTTTACCTAATACAACCCCAAAATAATCAGATTCATCCTTCCAACCCCAATCAACCCATGTACTTTCATTCTCACTTATTTCTCACCATCTTGTTCAACCATCACCTTCAATGGCTAACATCACCATCACCACTATTTGTGCTATATTTCGTCAAGTAGGATTTGATGTGGGATACCGGCTACGGATAAACTAAATTAAAATAAGGAGCATGGAATGCGGAAAGTAAATGACGGAAAAGTAAAAGGAGAGGAAAAAAGACACGAGATGGTGACGCGGAAAACCCCAATGAAGGTGGGTAAAAACTGCGGGTGCCGGTGGCAATGAGGCCACCAATCCACTATAATACGGGCATAAAGCCAATAATTACAATTACATTGTATATTTAGTACAAGCATAATCTAAATAGGTACGTTGAGGATGACATACATCAGATGGACCTAGAGTAATTGATTTTGCGGATATAAGAATAGTGGTGGTATTTGGAGTGTTACAGAGAGGTAATAATAATGGTGGTATTTGGAGAATAGTGGCTTGCAGTTCTACTTCGTAATCTTGTAAGGTTGACACCAATTTTTGTGCTGTTTCTGGTGCCGAGAACTGATCCGAACTTGCCAGTGCTCCCTTCAGAAATATCAAAGACTAAAATGGATACTGAGACGCTGACGACTGATAATCTTGAAATGGCCTCTCTTCTTAATACCAGCTGATCAAAATGTTATATCTCACTGTTGTTCAGATGCCAGAGGTAATGATCAATTTTTATCACTGTGTTTTTTGGCTGTTTGTTACTGCAAACTGAACTGGCTGCAGGCCAGTATGATCATATCGCGATGGAGCCCAAATTTCTACAGTTTGGAGTAAGCATTTCTTGATGATCAAATATGGTGAAACGAAATCGACATTATCAGTTTTCATGATGGCTGAAAAAACAATTAATGGTTAGAAACTTCTCTGCTGACCTGTTGTAATGAATGATAACTTCTCTGTAAAAGATAGCAAAGAATAGAAAGGCCAGTTTTCAGGCTAAGAAAATATTCTAGTATACTGTATACCATTATTCTATCTCTACATGCCTGACTTTATTGCTGCTAGATAAAGCAATTATCTGTCACTCTTCTCTACCTTTTTTTTTTCTTGTATACTTACAGTGGAACATGACATAATTAAGTCCACAAAAAATGTGGGTCTATGAACTGAAGATCACGGTCGAAATATCCCATCTAGTGGAGCCATGTAAAAGGAACTTATGTACAGCAGGCTTGTATGATAAGTGATTCTTTTCAATCAATCAATCAAAAGCCTTAATCCCATAAGTTGGGTCGGGTACATGATAAGTGATTCTTTTAAATAGGGTTATATAGCGGATTTTAGGGAGAGGCTAAAGTTAACTGTTTAATCTCAACATATACATTCTTAAATCTACAAGTTTGGCAGATTAAAATGATGGGCACCTTTTACCCTTACATAAGATTGAAATCTACTGTAACAAATGAAAAGTATACATTTTCTCAGCTGATCATACTCCTAATCCGAGGAGACGACTATCAGATTAACACAGCTACGATTCTCTCAGCAAGTTGCTGGCAAGCTGTAAACAATATACACAAACAAACACTGAATTTTCCAGCTACTCAATAACTACATTCTTCTTCTGCAAATCCTACTTGAGAGAGTTTTGTATCATATACGATCCTACTGTTTTTCTGCTGATAATTCCCTATTATCGCAATCTCATCCTCATATGCGAGGCTAGCAAATGCTAGACACGCTTGTGATGCATCATATTTTACTAAATAAAACACACCATTTGCGTCTACATTTAACTCAGCATTTCCTTCAAACTGCAGCTTGACAGTAGGAATTTTAACCTCCTTGTATGAGCTCAGGTCGAAACATGTGTCCAGGATTGAGAATGATGGGGCTGATGGAAACCCTGAAAACTGTTTCACAAATTCAGCCTTTAAAGCCCTGTAAATTGATGGAGGAAGCCTAGTGATCACCGTTCCTGAATCAATCAAAATCCCGTTCTGTTGAACACTTGAAGTGTATAAATGCACACCACCTACGCCTATACCTGTCAGGTTAAGCATATAGAAAGAAGAAAGCTGAGGATTCTGAACCATTCGAGTGTAGGAAATGGGTGTAGTATTTCTATACACTGAAGTATTCCCGCCTAAGGTAAGTGATCCTGATTTGCCTTCGTCTGTGGAAGGTAAACAATACGAAAATACTCCACCATATAACTCAGATGTTTGAGAAATCAATGATAAGTTATTCTTTCCCAGTCCCATCAGACCTGAAGCACTACCAAACAGACCTTTGTTGCTCCTGCCACACCCGAAAACAAATTTATCTACATGAGAACTTCCTATATCAAGGCGTTCTGTTGCTAATTCACCACGAGTGTACGACCCATCACCATAGCTAACATAGTAATTACAGGCTGATGGGTTAAAATCACAAGCTACCTGATTCCCACTCGTTTCCTGCAGCAATCTGCAGGCTGTAGAATTACAGGTAATCGATTGGTATGACAGAGAAGTCGCAGGATTAAAAATGGGTTCGAGTTGATTATAACATAAACTACATGGTTTACACTGCACCCAAGTCAAGTCACTCCCAGTATCCACAATCACTGTCATGTTTTCTCCACCAAGTGTCATGGTGATCACATAGTTCAAGATTTCGAGCCTCATACCAGAGCTAAGTGGCATTTGGGTGCTAGAAAGGGTTTGAACTTCACCCGAGATGAGGTTTTTCATCCTATATTGTAGAAACTGAACCTGATCATTATCCAAAATTACGCGTTCTTGAAGGCTCTTGTTTAAATCATGTCTGTTTTTTCTTGAACAAAAATCACGGTGCTTCATTTCCAGTGTTGTTGAACCTTCCTCTCTTCCTAAAAGTATAAACAATCATTTAGCATTAAATTACAGATCTGAAACTAGCTGTACACTACATAATCATCATACTTTGCCATTTGCACTGACATAACAGTGTATAAAACAAAGTAAAAATCACTAAAAAGCATCAATAATGTGCTAACTTTAACTAGCAATCAAGATTTAAGTGCTTAATTAAGCTGTTTAAGTCTGTATAACACAGTTGTCACATTCATTTATATATACATAAAATTCTAAAGGTCTACAGCCAGATAATAAGGTTCTTACGCCATAATTAACCTATTGACTCGTGCCCTTATTTACATTTTTTTGTAGCTAATCACGACAACAAAATTGACAACAACTGTACTGTGAAAGTATACATTAAAACAATAGCATTATTTACTTTTTTAGGGGGAATTAACATAAAATACATAATTATAAACTAAAGTTATTAATAAAATTCTTACTCTAATTGGTGCATGCACACTTTTTGAAAGGTCTTAGGAGGTCAAAGTGTGTAAATAATTAAGGTCAACCTAAAGAATAAAAAAAGACAATCACCGAAAGACAAACAGAAAATACAATCATGTGATTGCTTTTTTACCATTGAATTTTTTTCTGGTGCACAAACAATAGTACTACTTGAAAATGAAATCAACTAATAAAAAGAGATAACATCCTTAAACAGTTATATTCATAGCATGTAACCCAATTTAGGCAAACCGTATATATAATGTACTATTATTCGGACTCTTCATTTTACCTCAAGTCGGCGACATCATATTGTATAGCTTAATACTTCATTATAAATCATAAACACTGAAATTTTTAAATATACAACCAAGTTTGACTCTTCAATACAAACCCATATCCAGTTTGATGATAGACCATATTGCATTCAATCATGAAAATTATACAATCTCTACCCCCTAATTAAAGTATTATGCAAAAATAAAATAAAATAAAATAAAAAATTGTGAACATTGTATATAAATGAAAATATGTAACCAAATTATTATTAATTTTTATCAATACTTACTTGATTTGAGGTGAAAACAACTAGAAATAGCATTTTGATTGTGCTGTTTATTCCTTTGAAATTTGTGGATATTGAATATCTTGTTATTATCTTGAGAGCACTTTGCAACAACACTGAAGATTATAAGAAGAATTAGTGAGGTAATTAATGGAAAATGTCCTCTTAATTGCCTCATTTTTGTGATAAAAATTGAGAGAAAAAGAAAGAGAAAATAAGAGAGTGAAGTTAAAAAGGGAAGGAAATAGAGGAGATTCTTGAGAGCTGGAGTTAGGCATGGGAACAAAAGGATGGCTGGCTTTTGGACCCACTTGTGCATGAGACATTATTGGGGTTTCACGTGAACACATTTGATTAAAATTTAACTAAATTATAATCAAAGCATTCTACTGTTTTTGAGTGGGTAACTGTGTATGTGTGTTTTCCTTGTTTTGATTGCTCGTGATTATTTAATTTACAATTACGAAATTAATAGTTACATATTTATTTTAAAAATTTGATTTATAATACTCATAAAGTTTAATTGTTCTAAATATGTTTGGATTGTATCTTTGGTTTAAAGGGAGTCATATTAATGTAACGACTAATTTTTGAGGGATTCTAGATCAAATAGCTATTCTTTTTACTATAAATTTGAACAGCATGATTATTGTCTCCTCTTATTAGCTTAATCCATTTGTTTTATTTATTTATTAATGTACTATTTGAAGTGTCCTTTGTACCCAAATCGATCTCCACATAGTTCAATAAGAGTTGTATCTTTAAAATGAGGTAAGAGCATTTCACAAAAAAATAAAATAAAAAAAAATAAAAATAAAAAAAAAAAACTGAGGTAAGAATGATAAAACAATGTGAGAACAAATACTAACACTTTATTTGGATTGAAAAAAATGAAGGGAAGGGAAGGGAAGGGAAGGGAAATGGAAGAATAGATTATCTTTTATTTGGATAACAATTGAAAAAGGGAATTGGGAGGGAGAGAAATGGAAGGATTAGATTGTAAGAAATTGATCTTTCTAACAATGGAGAGATATGGAAGGAAAACCCATCGTACTTTCCTCCCCTCGCTTTTTCTTCCCTCCCTTTCACCTACCTCCCTTTTTTTTCCCCATTTCTTTATCCAAAAACACCGTAAAGGTTACAAACAAAGATAATAATTGTAATACCCCGTATTTTTATACGTATTTTATTTAAAGTATGTATTTTATGAAATATTTAAATAGTTATAATTATTTTAATTAAAGCATTTTAATTAATATTATTATAAAAGGAAAGTTTATTTAATTATTTTATTTAAAAGTTGGGGTTTTATTTTAAGAAAGTTTAATTTTTAACAAGTCTTATTAGGGAAGGGATTAGGAAAACTAAAAGAGGAAAGTTTAGGGTAAAAGGGTTGGTAGAGAAGGGGTATAAATATCCCACTTATGAGGCAAATCAACTTTGCCCAGAGTGGAGAAAACCCAAGGTAAGCTTCTCCCTTTTTCTCCTTACTTTTCTTTCTTTTTTTTCTTCCTCTTCCCCTTCCCCTATTCACGGCCGGCCACCACCACCACCGCACACGTGGCCGGACCACCACCACACACCACCGTGCGCCACCAGCACACGGCCAGCAGCCGCGGCGGCAGGCGGCAGCAGCCCAGCCATGCCGTGGTGGCTGCTGCCGTGGGTGGTACTCGAAAAAAAAAAAAAAACTTAATCTTTCTTCTTCTAATTTAATCCATGCTTAGATCTAATTATAAATTATGAGTTTTGGGATTAATTTTGATGTTTGAATGTTGTAATTATATTAATAAATTTTCAGATTTAGTTTTTAATTAAAAAGCCCCAATTTTTGAAACCCTAGGTTCTTGATTTATGAAATTATGAAAGTATATGATGTATTAATGTTTAGATCTTCAATTTAAGTGCTTTAAGACCAAACTACGGCAAGTATTAATTAGAAATAAAGTGCAGGAATTTTATGTAGAACCCTAAATATTATGTTTTTGAAGGAAATTTAAATTACCCATTAAGGGGGACTTAATTATGGTGTTTTAAATATAATTTCAGCTTATTCTAATTAATTTATGAGGGGTTTTAAAATAGTATATATTGCTGGAAATTTGTTTAGAGTGGGTTTAATACTCTATTATAATTTTAATGTGTAGGAGACTTTGAAGTGAGCAATTTTTACTAGTCGTGGCGATTTTAAGATCATATTAAAGGTACGTTCGCGTACTTAGCATATTTTGATGATGTAGAATCATGCTAGGTTTGGTTTCAATCAATTACAAGTAGTATCATGCTAAGGTTTATGTACTAAATTGTGAATTATTGGAGTTGGTGATTGAATTGTGAAGCATGAATTATTTGTGATGATTTATGGATTAGAAAATTATATTTTGGCATGAGTATATGGACTACATATTTATTTATGGCATGATAGAGAGCATGTTTAATTAAACTAATTGTTTAATTATGTTTGGAATATTGAAAAGGAATTTTATTATGGTCCATATAATTTTTATTGATGCTTTAAGCATGAGGAAGGAGCTATATAAGTGTCTATGTACACAAGGAATAAATAGTATGTTGGTGCCTTTGTGCACTTAAGGTATTTTTAACACCGAGGGATAGGATTTTTGGCGCTTTATGCGTTTAAGGTGTCTTTGACACTAAGGTAGAATTAAAAAGGGTTCAACATTAAATTATATGTGGTCACTAATTATTCAAGAATTAAATTGATATGTTTGTTGATTGAATAATTATTGATGATTGAATTGTTATGCTTTGAGAGTCATCACCAAGTCTAATAATTTAATATGTAAATAACGTAAAGTTAAAGAGATTACGCACCAAAACTCTTGGAACGTATATACCTTGAGTATGAACATATGGGGGGAGTTATGTGACTTTATATTTGATCATAACTTCTAATGGAGTACAGGACGATGTATATTCTTTTTTATTATTATTATTATTATGCGCTGGAATTCCGCCACCTATGTGTGGCACAGGTTTGTTGCTGGCACGGTTAGCTCCCGTGTCAGTTAACCTCAATTTATTGAGGGAGGTATAGGAGGAAACCCGTTCGATGCGTAATCAACGCTAAATGAATTATTTAGTGACTAGTTAAAGTGTCTCGTTGATTGTTGTGTGTGCTTGTAAACAGGTGCAATGAGGTAAGCGTGTGTGATGATAGGAGATTGCATGTTAGTGTGTTTAATTACGCTTATGTACTCAGTTT
This sequence comes from Chenopodium album, assembly GCF_948465745.1. Lineage (NCBI taxonomy): Eukaryota > Viridiplantae > Streptophyta > Magnoliopsida > Caryophyllales > Amaranthaceae > Chenopodium > Chenopodium album. Next base: position 12,461,027 of record NC_137857.1, on the reverse strand, counting down.
TGCTGATTGTGTGTGTTGTTTGTGTCGGGCTATGTCTTTATCTTGGCCCTACGATGATCCATTTTAATGAGAGTAGTGGGGGCAAGTAGAGATACTCTTTTCAGGTATTGAGGCATGTTCATGATGGGGTATGAGTGAAGAGAGAAGCATGCTAGTTTCCATTAGGATGTGTAGTATTTTATGCATTGGATGTTTAATTTTATTTCTTGATGGACTAATACAAATATTTGGTTGTTCGGTTTTGAATAAGGGCCTTAAATGGTCCAAGTTGTAGTGGATTTTATTTGACTTTGGTTTTGTTGATTTTCAACTTTACTTTCGTTAGTTTGGTTTTTAATTTGAGTCATTTAAATAAGTTTTGGTTTTCAAGTCTTCCGTTGTGTATCTTTGATTGTTGCCTTAGCCGTTTTCACGGTGGCGGTAATGTCTTAGATATTCCTAAAACGTATTTTTAAAGGGGAAAGTGTATTTTAAAGGAAAGGAATTTCTAGGGTGTTACAATAATAAGAAAAATGTTTTTGTAGAATATGGACTTGATTGGTGTTATTTAGACGGCCGATTTAGGTTCTTTTTTTATCTTGTTGTTAATCAAGTGATCACAATATTTAGAATTATGTGTGCATTAATATTCAACTAATTTAGCCTAATTTAGTTTGGAGAAAATTGAATATTTGTTTGTATGCCTTTGAGATTGATGGAAATACTTTTCATAATAAGAATCGAGTGAAGGCTAATACGGACGAAGATGACTTCCATGACTCACTTCGTACCATCATCCCCGATACTCCATTTGTGGTCCCTGGAAATATAGAGTTATTAATCTCATAGATTTTAAATGAGGTGTAACCTTCAAGGGTCAATCGTTGATGTCTTTCGTTCGTTGTCCCTTATCATAATTAATCTACCGGTATTAAATCTCATCTCTTGAATCTCGACTTAACCATTTATAAATTAACCTGCCTATTGAAACTAAGCCTAAATATCAATTCTCATCTTTGAATCTCGAATTAATATTGTTAAACTCATACATAAAAGACGAGTGCTAATCTAGTTGCAGAGCATTAAATCAATCAATAGGAAATTAATCTAACATTGACAATCAACAACGATAAATTACCCCTTCATATTATTTATGGATCCCCACAAACCCTAGAAAGAAACTACTCACACATAATTAAATCTAAACTAATCAAAGCAATTAAAAAAGTCATGATGAAAGAAAGAGAATAAATTACTGAAACTAAAGGAGAAGAAATCGGGCGAAGACTACTGCAACATATATTCCGCCACGCCCGGCTGGGCGCGCCTTCAGGCGAAGCCCCTTTACACCGGGCGATGACCTTGGGCTATCTTGGACTTTTCGATTGGGCTCCGATTCTTCGACCCAATCCGGATTTCCTTTTCGGGTCTTGAATACTCGGTCCAAATGCCCCTATATCTCATGAGTCGAGCTCTTAATCACCAGTTTGATGACTCCAATCGGACTTGGGCTATGAAAGATGGTTGTGCTCCTCCAATGCACGTAGTCGCTCCATAAAATCCCGTGAAAATGCTCCAAAAGTGCAATTCCCTACAAAACTCAATCAAAACTATGAAAACACTAGAAAACACCAATTAGTAATAAAAGTGGCTCTAAAGAGCTAAAAAAAACTACCAATTATGACCAAGGGACGAGGGCAAAATACTATACAAAATAGACATATCATGCGCTCATTATGCCTTGCAAGCTGGCAGCCCTTGATGGCTATATTGCCCTCGTCCTCGGATGACTCGGGCACACCGAGGTTAGGGCTACACTTGTTGTTTGACTTATTCGCACGTCTTGTTGATTCCTAGAATTTAACTCAACGTTTGACTTCGGCTTCGACACTTTAAACTCGGAATCCGACGTCGGAGTACGTTTCCTCTTGTTTGACGTATTAAAGCCTTCGACTTAATTCGTCTCCTTAGTTTGGTTGCACGCTTGGGTGTGACCTGAAGGGTTCAATTAGGTAAAGCTGTGAGATTAATAAAATTAATCACTCACTGATTGGAGATGCCCTCTAGCCCGACTTTTCGATCACTTGACTTCACTAACTAATTAACTTCGTAATTGATCCCAAACCCTCTATCGAAATAATACACTTCTTCGAAGGACACCATTCTTTGTAAGTCACCACCTCGTAACCACTTTGCCGGCAGCCTAGACCCCATTTCCCACATCGTCGCGAATGTCAAAAACCACCTCATCGAAACCCTAAAACCCAAAAATCGAAACCCTTGATTTGGATTTTAGGGTTTTGACGTGGTGGTTCAACGGGTGGAAACTGCAGGTAGAGAAATGATTTGCATTCCCCGGCGCAGGGAAGGGGAAGGTTTTTTGCGGAAAAAAGTGGGTATTTTAAGAGCGGGTTATGGTGATTTAGGGGAAGGAAATGGACGCCGACGAGTGGGAGGTTGTAGAGGATATTTCAAAAACCTACCTTTGAGCCCCACTGTGATCATGCACTTAAGCATGGTGGCATCCAAAGGGAAGGGAGCTAGAGTAAGAGAGTCGCCAACAAGTTTTAGGAACTTATAAACTGTTCACGGGTGTCAAGGTTACACCCCATTCACGGATCACAAATATCGCTAACTCCATAGTGGTCCGGAACCATGACTGGATATTCGGGGATGATGGTATGAATCCAACCTAAATGATATTGAACCCGCCCTAAATAGGCCTCTACTTTATTCTTATAATATTCATGTTCGCTTTTCGATTAACATATATACAATCATCAAGTTAGCCCTAAACCTGTTTAATTTATGTTGGTTGATTATTAATGCACAAATAAATCTATGATTGGCAATCATCTCTTGAATTAAAATCATATTAGCCTAAATTAAATTATTAATTATCTTATTAGGCATGATTCAAGTATAAATTCTCTTTAAACCTGCAGAAAAGGCGTGATCAAGCAATAACAATAATATCAAGCAACATAATATTATATTGATACAACAATCATAATCTCAATAAAGTATAATAATAATAATATTAGCATGATCCTAAGCATGATACAAACATGATTAATGATACTAACATGATTAATTAATAACAAATCCTAGCATGTCACTAATTAAAATTAAAGCTTTATCCTAAACATGTTACTAGCATGATATAAGAAATAGGAGGCACCCTATACATGATACTAGAAAGCAATAAAGAGCATCCTAACATGATACTAAGAAAGTAAGAATTAATAAAATTAAGCATGCTTTCTAAAAGAATAGAGCAATGGAATTACTCACTTTGTTGCTTCATACCTTTTTCTATTAAAAGAATACACAAGTTAGTAAATTTCAATAAGCAAACAATTAATTTAAATAATTGAAATACAGATTTAGGACCAAATCCTTAAAATTATCAACCTTTCACGTCTAGGACTAAGGCAATTTCGAGCTTAGCTAGGTGTATTAATGTCTCGCAAAGGTCGTATGGTGTGTGTTTAGGAAGAGGTTTAGAAAAATCAAGAGAGAAAGAAAGAAAGAATAAGCTTATAGCTTGTAGAAAAGATTAGATGTTTGTTGGTGATTGAAAATGGAGGAAATCGTCCCCTATTTATAGGAAAAAACGACCGAAAAGATCATAACTTGATCCAAATTCAATTCGGAATAAAACAGGTTTTTATAACGTCGCGATGGGGTCATCGCGTCGCGATGACTTTTCAAAAGATAAGATTCGTACGGAATCCGACTTCCAATTAAAGGGTTAATCAAATATCCGTACTTATCCCTATTAAATCAAAATTAAATCTATTAAAAACACTTGTTCTATCCGAAATAAAATTCTTAATCAGTATCTTTTCAACAATAGGATAATTAGAATATGTTAGAAACTTATGAATTTCTAATTAATCTTAATTGGTTTAGGAATGGGATTAAAGCATTTGGACCGTCCACATGATCACTGGGTTGTAGGTAAGACTTGATTTGGGCCCAGTTTAGTATTTTGGCCATAATTCTTTCATTATAAGTCGGATTTAGGCCTATAATATATCGTTGGAAAGCTCTTTTCAAGCCCTATCCAACTATGCCATTATTGGGTCGAGATTATGGACGAAAATCGGAATTTTTACCAAATGCCCCTGAGTATTTTGTTTATTCACCATATACTATACCCCTAAACTTTTTTAAATTCATCATATACCCTCGAGTTTTCACAAAAATACACCATATACACTTGATGACTAATGATTGTTAATTTTGTCAATCATTAGAGTTAATTATGAACTAAAACCATCCTAAATACATTCCCCTACCCCCAAAACCACCCACATTCCTTTTTTCCCACCCCCAAAACAACCCTAAATTACCTTTTCTCATCCTCAAAATCAATCATATAGATATGGTTATGGAGATTCGGAGTGGTTTCGAGGGCTGAAAAATGGAGAGGAGTGGTTTTAGGGATGAGGGGGAGAGATCTAAGGTGATTTAGAGGTATAATTAATCAAATTTCACTCATCTTTTTTTCATTAGAGGTATATATATAGTGAATTTTGTAACAACTTAGGAGTATCTGGTAAATTTTAAATTTTTATAAATACTAGTTGTGCCATCGCGCGCGATAGCCCAATAAACTAATATTAAGCATCGGTAATATAGTATCATAAGTGAATGTGTCATAATACTTATTGTTATATTTATTGTGAAGAAGTGGAAACGATTATTATTGTTTTGTTAAATAATTATACTTTGATGTTTGTCAAAAATGTAAAAATAATTAAGCATTTTGTAATTAAGTATAGAAATATTATTCATATTGTATACAAGTATATTAATATTGTATAAAATTACCTCACCTTTTTAAAAATTACTCACCCTTAAAGTATTTACTTATCCTTATAGAATTTATTAAACCCTAGAAATCATACAAAATTTCCCACCTTTAAGTAGTTTTCTCACCCCCTAAATGTCATAATAGTTTGCCTACCTCTAAAAATCATATACAAATTACCCTTAAATAATTTGTTCACATCCAAAGAATTTTCTCACTCCTAAAAATCATATTCAAATTACATTACCCTAAAATAGTTTGCTCACCTCCGTATAGTTTGTTCATGCCAAAATAATTTGCTTGCCCTTTAAAAATTGTATACATCATCGAAGGCTGCATCTTGTACAACATATTCTTGTGCAAATAAAAGCTACCTTTGATTAATTATAAAAAGCACTATCCTCTGTTACACACATCACAACTCATCTAGCTTAATTGGTCCTGATTTCACATCTAAGATCGAGCAATATTCGTATGGTCGGTATCCTTCACTGGCTTCAAATCCTCATCTAACATGATTATCACCCTGCAGCATCAAATAAAATAATTAAGCAAATAAACACCACTGCTTTCCTGCCAAACATATTTGAATTCAATGAAAATAAACACATTACCATGTATGTATAAGTTAATAAGAAAAGCAGAATACAGGAAAACTTCAATGCAATACTTACCTGCAAATCCTAGACAATCCAAACTCAAATAGGATAATAAGAAATAGATACGCAAAATACAACAACATATCATTCACAAGCAAATCCTACAAAACACATGTGATATATACAATACCCACAATTGATTTTACAACAGAAACCCATCATACGTACTAATCACTCCATAATGTGTGAAAACATTCAACAATAATACGTTTAATAAACAAGCAATTCAACAAAAACAGAAAGGGGGAAAATATTCAACAATGTAGAAGTAATCTAAAAAAAAGGAAAATTAATTAAATTGTCTTAGATAATAATTATATCAAATTTTAGGATATGGTATTGACTGTATTGAGTAGCAAAAAGAGCTATAGAGCTCAAGTAAACGAATAGTGTACTAATTAGAATAAACGAATAGTGTACTAATTAGAGTAAAAATTACACTAAACAGTTTTTCATCCTTGTTCCTTCCTTCAAACCCATTGCTATTTTATCTTCTTTATTTCATATACCATTTTTTTTTCTCTCTATTTCCTTCCTCCATAGCATCTAAGTCCCTTCAACAATTAAACGCTTAGAATGATCTCTTAAATTGTTTCTCACCTCTCTCTCTATCTCTCTCTCCCACTTTTTTTTAATGCCTTTGAAAATTATAGGTCAAACTTGTTCCCATATCATTCATTCCTTTAAAATCCCATGGCCCATACTCTTTCTCTTAGTCTTTTTCTTTCTTTCTAATCCATTTTGTCCCTATTCTATCCTATAAAAGACATTGAAAACTATAGGTTACACTTGCTTCCTTTTCCCCCAAGCCCTCTTCCCCCCCCCCCTTTTTCCCTAACCCCCTTTATTTTACTCTAACTTCTCTAGCTTATCTTCTTTCTATCTACCTCTTTATTTCGGCCTCTCTATCCCTTTCTCTCTTCCCCAACCTATCTCTCTCTTCTAGCCCCACTTTCCCTTATTGTTTTATTTCTATCTCTTTTGACCCTTATTGCTCTCTCGTGGCCTTGTTTCTCATTTTCCCTTATTTCACCCGCTCTTTCTCCCAACTCCTCTTTCTTGCTATCTCTCTCTCTTCTTCCGGCTTCTGACCCCTTTTTTTCACCCTCTATCTCTCTCCCTACCCCTTTTTCTTTCTCTCTCTCTCCCTGTCCTGACCCCTCTATTCTCACGGTGTGCCCCTCCTCTTCTATCCTAGCCTGCCCAATATACCCTTTTTTTCCTCCCTCTCTCTACTTTTTTCCACCTATCCCTCTCCACACTTGCTTCCTTTTCCCCCAAGCCCTCTCCCCCCCTTTTTTCTCCCTAACCCCCTTTATTTTTCTCAACTTCTCTAACTTCTCTCTATTTAATTTGCCTCTTTATTCCGACCTCTCTATCCTTTTCTCTCCCGGGCCTTTCCTCTCTCTTCCCCAACCTATCTTTCTCTCCTAGCCCCACTTTTCCTTATTGTTCTATTTCTATCTCTTTTGACCCATATTGCTCTCTCGTGGCCTTGTTTCTCATTCTCCCTTTATTTCACTCGCTCTTTCGCCCAACTCCCCTTTCTTGCTATCTCTCTCTCTTCTTTTGGCTCCTTTGACCCCTTTTTCTCACCCTCTAATCTCTCTCCCTACCCCTTTTTCTTTCTCTCTCTATGAATTCTACCACCAAGTCTATCACGTGATTCCAACCACCTGAAAAAAAATATCAGGAAGCTCCGTAAGCAAAAGAACTGAGGGAGGACACCAGAATAAATGCAAGACAGAATAAGCACAGAATAAGTGACCTTGAATGACGCATTTGTGAGAAAGCGAGCAGTAGCAACTCCGGAAATACCACCACCAATGACAATGACAGTAGGAGTTGCACAGGTCCGCCTCTCAATGCATCAAGCACTTGCAGCTGCAGGTTTTTTACCAGTTAAGAGTCATTAAATGAGTGCAAAACATATATAGGTGCTACAGAAAATTAAGTAACAAGAGGGATAATAAATAAAGTTATGCTTCTGTTGTAGCTCTGAATGACTCGATAATAAGCAATGCAAGATAAAATGTTCTTTCTATGGCAAACAGATACTGAAATACAACAACATGTATCTTAACTCAAGTGGGCGAGAATACAGAGAATTTGGGATTAAAGACGTTAATTTCATTGACCACTCGGAATAATCCAGGAAGAATGAATGCCATGTGAGACTCATATTGCCCTAGTTACTTTGTTCTTAACAAGAAATAATAGAAAGAAATTTTGATGTTATGATCTAGAATCTAAACTTGATACAAAAAAATTAAAGGCATGTAGAACCTAAACTTGATACAAAAAATTGTTTGTGTGTGTGTGCGCGCGCGCGTGTGCGTGTGTGCGCGTGCGTGCGTGCGTGTGTGCGTGCGCGCGCGTGTGTGTGTGCCCCCACCTAAGAAAGATCACTTAATAAAATCAGGTCAAAGAGAGACCACTTAAGAAAATTAGGACAATAATCAGTGGTATATACCTTGTTGAACTTCTTGAGAATCTTCGTGAAATGCTGCCAAATTCAGCGTACTAACAAATGGTAGACCACAATTAGCATTTGGTTAGCATTGCAATATGCACCAGCTATATGGAAACAAGGCAATGAAGCAAGAAATAAAAACAAACTTCATAAGTTCATATACATATAACAGTAAGTTTCTATAAGGCGAAGACCCCTGTAAAGTTCCACAAAAGCCCCTCTGATCATCTTTTAGCACACTGAATTTTCTTCATGTTAATCATCTCCCTAGGGCAGTCCTTGCTAGCACTGTTGGCTAGATCCTCCCATAATGTAGACATTACAGCGGAGATTGTCCGAGCTGGGGTGGTGGCCGGAATGTCAATCCTCCACAAATTTTTTTGATTGCTTGAGCATTCGTACACGCCTCACCCTACAACAACCCATAATTCCAAATCAAAACCCAAAATTTCAAATCAAAAATCCAGTAACTAAAACCGTAAGGATAGAAAGAAAAGGAATTGAAAACAAACCTTTCAATGTCGAGAGTAGACTAACCTATTGATTCCGAAGAAGATAAAATTATTAAAATCTGCAAAAAAAAAAAAAAAAAAAAAAAAAAAAAAAAAAAAAATCATACAAACAATAAATTACTCACACAGAGTACTTAATTATCTGAATCTATAATTGAATCAGAGTAAAATGTAAAACGGCATACTCTGATTGAAGAAAAAATATTCAAATGATTTTATGTAGAAAGATACAAGTATATAATTTATTTTTTTTGTAACCTTTAATCAAATATATAAGGATCATCTCCATTAATAGATCCTTGAGCTCCCTTTAAATCCAAAAAATCAAAATAAGAATCATCAGCTCTTAACGAATGTAAGCTAAAACGTAAAACCATATAAATCAAATAAATTTCATCAGATCTTCATGAATGTAATAAATAAATAAATAATTAAAAAAAAAAATCAAAATTCATCAGTTTCGACAAAATTCATTTAAAAAAAAAAAATCCACCTTCACAAATCTTGAAAGTAAGCTAAAAACTTTAAAATTCAACAAAATGATTAAAGAACCATACCTTCATCAGAAGCCGCTACAATGGAGAGTCGAAGAGTTTGTCTCAGTTGAAAAATGGAAATAAAATAGGCTGAACCGATGAAATAGAGGAGAATTGGGTGGCTGTGAGGGAATTGGGGAGGGTGTGTTCAGAGTAAATGAAAGAGTCAAAGAGCACTATAGATTTCAAACAGTAACAAAACTTGTAATACGCTTCAATGGAGAAGAAACTACCCTAATATTCTGAAAGTTTGTGTTTTTGGGTTTATTTAGGGGAAAAATGGATTAAGGAGAGATGCGTGCAGAGTGGAGAGTGGATAGTGGAGAGTGAAGAGAGAGAGGAAAGATAGAGTGGTAGTGAGAAAGACTGGTTTTAACAAAGACTGGTTCAAAGGAGAGAGAAAGCAAATGGAAAGTTTGAATGGTAGAGCATGAAAAGGGGAAAAGGAGAAGACAAAGTGCTGAAATTAAGCCTGAAGGGCAATTTCGAAAATAAAAAATAGCTCGAGGGTATAAACGAAAGCACACTATACATTGGGAGATAAAAGTATTTTAACAAAGACACAAGGGTAAAGGCGTCATTACACTATTAATTTCAAATAGTAACACATGTTGTGGCTTTTGAAGGGTTGTAGATATAGTGAATAAACAAAAACATATAAATTCCATTAATTATAAAACTCCCAAGGAAATCAAAGCCAACATATTTAATCAATTAGCAATACTTGCAACGCACTCGATCGGGCCCGGTCAAAATGGCAGCGAGCTGGACTTTTTTCACAAGAATTGGGCTTTAACTACCTTGTTAACTTGAGTCCCAATTCTCAAATAGCTTGTTTCGTATTTTTTGCGGGAACGTTGGACCTCTTTTAATCACCGAAGCAAATTCTTTTGACTCGGTCTTGAGCTTCAAATATACGATTATAAAATACAATCAAACTACAATATCTTCGTAGTGTTTTAATAAGCTCTATAATTGTCACAAATTTGCAAATTCTTGTAAAATAATACCAACTCTACAAAAAACTAAGAAACGTATATTAGTAATAAAAATAGCTCCGCAGAGCTCAAATAAGCATAAATATGACCGTGGGACGCGGAATAAAATATATATAAAAATAGACTCATCAAAGTCCTAATATATCACCATTAGATACAAGTTAAATTGCATAACAACCTTTTATACTACTGAAGGTCCTAATAGTACTACTAAGATGTTTTTTAAAGAACTACCGAGAATGTTAGTAGAACTATATTATCTCTTGGGGGCGCTTGGAATGGGGATAATAAATTAAGGGGGTAATAAAAGTCAAACTAGGTAGATCATAGTTGATTAGAGGTATTATTGTAGGGAGACAAGGTGTTTATGAATGAATTAAGGTTGTAGTGATATAAGGAAAAGAGAGAAGTAGGAAATCATTACCCTCAAAATGAGGATAATAGGTTACCCACCCTCCCCCTAGGGCATGCTTGGATTGGGGAAGATGTATTACTAGGGTAATAAAAATCAAACTAAGCAAAATTAATATGAAAATAGGAAAGAAGGAGGTAGTGATGGTAGGGAAATTATATAGTGATGGTGTGGTGTGAGGTGAAGAAAGAGGAATCAATACCCTCATTTTGGGGGTAATAGTTACACTAGTGAGAGAGTCGTTAACTATTACCCTCATTGTGAGAGTAATTATTCCTCCATCTCTCTCTTTTCCTCAAGGCACAACTACCTTATTTCATTTGTAAACACCATATCTTTTACAACAACGCTTTTAATTACTTTTGTTTTTTCAAGTTTGACTTTTATTACCCCTTTAATGTATTACTCCCAATCCAAGCATGCCCCTAGTATAACCTATCACCCTCAAAATCAAAATAAGGGTAATAGTTCTCTTTCTTCACCTATCACCACACCATCACTATATAAATCTTCTTACAATCACATCATCACTAGCTCCCCCTCTTACCCTCTCTTATGTTTACTTTAATTTTGCTTGGTTTGACTTTTATTACCCCTTAATTTAATACTCTCAATCCATGCGCCCCTCCAGTAATCTAAAAATGTCATTATTTACATTGTTATGTACTCCGTATTTGCTTATGTATTGTGACTTTGTGAGGCATTAAAAAGCGCTGACATGACTATTTCAATTACTCCGTATTTATTAATAGTAGTAAAGTACAACCTTTAGAAAAATATTGGCGTTTAGAAAGATGAAAACCTTATCCAAATCTTCTCCGACCAAATAGTCTATTAAAAATCCAAAAACATTTTAAAAAATAAAAACATTAATTGCTAGAATAAACCACGTGTAAAATTAGAACCAATAAGAGAAGTTGGTTAGATGAGAAGCGTAACTTTCGGCCTCACACGCATCACACTCGCAATTGCAATGAAGAACCTTCAAGAATCTGGACCCATTTTTTTATCCACAACAATCACAGCCACGAGTGTGAATGTGAACTTCCACATACTTCCAAATATTGCTGACGTGTCTTATCCACTCTTCCAGCTCATCCCATTAGACTACTTTACCCCTCTCACATCCGTATAAGACAAATTTAGCCGCCATTAACGACCAATTGTCCTTTTTGTAATTTCATTTTTTTTTTACGTCCAACACTTCAACTTACTCCGTATGTATTAGGGTCTGTTCTTATTTACTGAGCTGAGCTGAATTGAATTGTTTATAATAAAAGGAAATTAGAAACTGAACTGAGCTGAACTTAAGTGAATTGAATTGAAATAAATTGAGCCAAATTGAACTGAATTGAAATTAAGCTAAAGAGATAGATCCTACACTATAGAGTAACACAATACGAGTAATTTACATTATACAATTATACGAGTAATTTGCAAGTAAAATAAATTAGACAAAATTAGGAGTCGTTTGTCAACTTTAAACCAAAAAGCTTCCAAACCTTTACTCTTTAAATCTAGTTATATACACTTCGTTTTTATTTTACTCGTATTATTATTTCATCATCACATCCAAATAATCCAATTAACTTTCATTCCAACGACATATAGAGCCAATATAAGGGTATGTTCTAGCCACCATAAATGACAAAAGGGCTATTCCGTAATTTCACATCTTTAAACAATAACAGCCAGGTGCTTAGTACCACATCAATCACACGTGGCACACTGAACAGTACCACGTCACTCCACGCGCCACACTCGTGGTCTAGCCTATATAGGATAGAGTTGAATAGCTGTAATTGACGTTTTTGTCTCACTACCAAAATCAAAATACTCATTCTCACATCCTCTCCGAGTTAACTCACTGAGTCTCCGATTCTCTCTCTTCGAGTTTCAAAAAAATGGTTCATAGAATCATGGATTCCGTCGAAGAATTCTCTTCACCGGAAAAATCATGCCGGAAAAAGGTCAAAGTCAAGGCAGAATTCGATGATTCCGCTGAAAATTCACTTGGGTTTTTCTCCAAACGACCCAAATTTGATTCATTGAATAAGGTTTGTCAATTTTTCTTATAGATTTCAATGTAATTTGCCTCCGTTTTATATTATTTGCAACGATTATTTTCTTTTGTTCACACTTTATGTTAAATGGTTGCAAATAATATGAAACGGAGGTAGTATTGAACCCAAATTTGATTCATTGAATAAGGTTTGTGAATTTACTTTACAACCCCCGTTTCATATTATTTGCAACGATTATAAAATGAAGCGGATGTAGTATTTAATTTATGGGGTAATGGTAATTCTAAGGGTGTGTTTGGTTGGTTTTGCAGGAAAAGAATGATGGGGTAATGGAGTATAATCCATTGGAAGAGCCAAGTCCTTTGGGATTAAAGCTGAAAAAGAGTCCATCATTTTTGGATTTGATTCATATGAAATTGACTCAAGAAAGGAGTGCTTCCTTAGCAAAAACACTTGCTAGAAAAGAAAAGGGTGCTTCTTCTGCTGATAATAAGCTTAAGGCTTCCAATTTTCCTGCTACTTTGCTTAAAATTGGCTCTTGGGAGGTACTTCATTTTTTATTAACTTTGGATAATTGCCGGTTTGTATGTCTTAATTACGCGTTGATTGGTGTTATTAATGTTTGATGTACGTAGTTGGCCCTAACGCGGATATGTGGAACTATTATAAATTGGTCTTCAATATGCCAATACGTACATTTGACCAATATAACAAGTCTAAGATCTTACACGATTATGTTTTTTTACTAATGAGAAAATTTAATACTCGTAATGAAAAAATTTGGTCAAAGTTTTAAAAGTTTGACCATAAAAACGAAATTGGGCACTAAATTATGGGATAGAGGGAATATGAAATTTAAATTTATTTCCAATATGTTTTTAATTTCGGAAATTATGACAAAATTACGTGTTAATCGGTGTTATTTAATTTAATTCTTAATGTATGTTTATAAATTAATTTTTTACAGTATTTGACAATGATTTGTGGTAAAATGTTGAACTTTATACTTGTGAGTTTGATCTAGTGTTAATGCATTTGGTTTGTCATATGCTATGATATGTACCAAGGCTCTTAGAGCAAGTTTAGCCCCATTTTTGGTGGTCCTCATTGAAAATGATGTCATCAAATTCTTGTCAAGACTTATTAAAACTTGCACAAATTTATCACTTTAGCCCTAAGACTCAAATATACTTACGTATGATATATTATATGCAGAAAAGTGTAAAAAAAAAGGATAATAAAAATAAAAGCGAGGTAGGTCCCAATCTTAAGTCTTAAGTTGAGTCTTGAAATTTCAAGACTCAATTTGAGACTTGCTTGGGATTTAAGAAGAAAAATGGAAAAAGTGTTAAGCATAAGTCTTAAGACTTAAAATGATGATGTCTCCCTAAGTCTTTGCTCTTAATGTTAAATTTTGGTTACAGTTTGAATTTGAAGGTTGTATATATGTGGCTTACTTTTTTGGTGTGGATTTATATATAAAGGAAAATTGGTATGTTTTTCTTTGCAGTATAAATCTAGGTACGAAGGCGATTTAGTGGCAAAGTGTTATTTTGCTAAGCATAAGCTTGTATGGGAAGTGCTTGATGGTGGACTTAAGAATAAGATTGAGATTCAGTGGTCTGACATTATGGCTATCAAGGCAAACTATCCTGATAATGAACCTGGAACACTAGATGTTGTGGTAAGATAGTTGTATGTTATGAGTAAATATGTCATTCTATTTTTGTTTTGTTTTCATGTATTGTTGTTTGTTGTAATGGTATAATGATAGAAGATGTTATGTTCTGTTTCAGCTTTCGCGGCAACCTCTTTTCTTTAGAGAAATTAATCCACAACCAAGGAAGCACACTTTGTGGCAGGCAACGACAGATTTTACTACCGGGCAGGCTTCACTCCATAGGTACAATTGCCAAAGCCTAATTGATTGTTTTAGTTGATTGAGTTTTTGTTTCAATTTGGAATTTGGTTTCGTTCCCTGTTCTGTTGTTGGCTGCATCAAACTATGTGTAAAAGTTATGAGGGTTGATTGCCGAATATCTGAAGAACAACTTACAAGTCACTGATATCAATTAACAAGCCTTGATATATTTTCTATTGCTAAATGAATAAACATGTTACTTTGGAGTTAATACTGTAAGAGTGTAAGTTCTTTGAATTGACACTGTTTTAGACCCTGGTCTTGTACAACATGTTAATGAAACAATTATCATATAGCTTAAAATAAGAAATAGGTATTGAAAGTTAAGACCATAAAATTTATATTCAGAATTCCTTTTAAAGTAATAATTCGATGAGACTGAATCTGCCATCTGTGTCATTTATTTGTAAATTGAAGTTATTTTTCAGCTTATGGTTTGTTTTAAAAATATATATATATATATATATATATATATATATATATATATATATATATATATATATATATATATATATATATATATATATATATATATTTCTTCCGTTTTCTTTTACTTGCAACACACCTTTTAGGCACGCAGTTTTAGGAGATGATTATTGAGGGTAAACGAGCGATTTTATCAATATAATTTTTACATGAAGATTAGAATAGGGTTAAGTATCATTTGTAAAAATTATAATGGATAATTTATCCGTTTACATTACATAAACCCGACCTCAAAACACGTGGCACAAGGCTGTTTTGCAAGTAAAAAGAAACGGAGAAAGTATATGCTATATACAATTAATTTATAACCTTTTAAGTTATAGTGATTTCTAGTAACCCTGAAAATAAAAATGGAGTAGGTTGATTGCCTAGAATATCCTCATGAACATTCATTAAATGGTAAAACTAAAAATTTTGGACAACTTGTTGCAATTTTTCCTTCATCAGCTCAAGTTATAAAATCATAAGAAAAACTTTACGAACTCTATATATCATCATATGTAAGAGTGGTTTTCATGTGGATTTGCATTCTTACTTGAGCTGAGTCATATATTGGCCCTGTCCTAATCAAAGAATGGCCTCTTAATGAACGTATGGCTTAGCAATTTACCTGAGAATTGCTGCTTTCCTGAAAGCGGGTTATTTTCTCCCTCCTTATAGACCACCACTGGGCTGTCTGTTTACTGATTGAACTCTTGCTTTCAGTTTTATGCTAATATTCCACCACCGGACCATCCATACATTGGATGAACCCTCGTGCACTATCATAACATCACATGACCTGATGACCATAACTAATTATCTGCAACTAGTATTTTGAGTCATGTGCTCTACCTTGGTAATATACACGGAATACTACAGATTGTATGTTCAGGATTGACTAGACTGTTTTACTGTCATGGCGTTCTCAGAATATATATGGACCTTGTTACATAGCTATGTGCTCTTGCAGTTATGGGTGATATCCATGATAGGATCCTATGGCTTAAAATATTTTGGCATGTTTAGAATGATAGTCCATGAGCCAGAGTGGCTGGTTTATGCTGTTTTGCTTAGAATGCTGGTTCAGTTTACACCTATGTAGTTTTTGAGTCTACATAATACAATTCTGAATGGTGTTCTGATACCATCTTTCAAGAAGTAGGTAATGTTAATGGGTTGAATTTGTCGAATGGCATCCTGATAGCTTCATTTTTTTTGTTGCAGGCAACATTTTCTAAAGTTTCCCCAGGGCACTTTAGGAAAGCATTTTCAAAAACTTATACAGTGTGATCCTCGCCTCAGCTTCCTAAGTCAACAGCCACAGATAGAATTAGATACTCCATATTTTCAACCAAGGGCTTCCATTTTTGGTGATCACAGTAACCCTGCACATGGTTTTGAATTGAAGACTGAAAGGTCTTTTAGTTATTCAGGCATTAGGGATGGAGTTTCAGTTTCTGGATTATCCTCTTCAGATATTGAGAACAAGAACTATATTGGCTCACCTACACAGAGCTCTCACAAAAATTCTCAGCTCATTCCAGGTATTTGAACTGACATGGACCATCTTTTACTGTCCAATTTTCGTATACTTATATGCTTAGGTACTAGTTTTGATTGGGGTTATAATTTTTATCAACCATACCTTTAGGTAGGCTAATGTTTCTCATGATGGCCTGGGGGCTAGGACCTCCTCTTTCTTCCCTAACTTGAACAGCTACTATCTGGTTGGTCATGAGGGATGTCGGTGTCCCCATTAATGGGGCTCCTTACATTACAAGCCATTTCCTACTTAATAATCCCAACAACGTTACATGTTAACTATAATTACTGGATGGTAGCTAAAGCTACAGATGGGTGATGATTTTTCTGACTTGCCAACCGAAAACTCACCTGATTTATGAAGCAGCTCTAGTTGTCATTCTGCTTTCAAATATTTTTCTTTAGAATTTGAAACCTGAGATTGGCAGATTTTGTGTGTAGAACATTTATATCTGTTTTATTCTCCTATTTGTGATTGAATGTTACAATAAGTTAGTAACAGCCCTCTACTGGCCAGTTTGTGTTGTTTGCACCTCTGCAAATCAGCTTAGGCTCAAATCTAGCCCAACCAATGCCTTGGCCCATGGTTATCTAGACAAGTAGACCTTATTTCTGCGCCTTCAGGCAGGAGCACTTTTTGCCATTCAGGGGGTGGTATTGCAGTTGTTAGTCTTGCTATTGCCTATTATGAAGTACTGCTTACAGTAATGAATAACCTCATGAAATTTAAATAATACTACAGATATGCGCATGATGGAAGGAGACGTCAGCAGCAAGTATAACGATGCTGATAGACTCCAACTTCTGAACCAGATCAAACTTCCTGGTCTTAATCCATCCATGTCAGTAGGTGATCTTGTAAATCATATTGGTGACTGTATCTCAGAGCAGATGAGATCTGACAATCCTAGTCTTTCCATCAACGAGCCTCAAAAGTGGGAAATTCTTGATGAGATCACTCAGTATCTGCTAAATGACTCCCAAACTTTAACAAATTCCGATGAAAAGCGTATCATGTCAAAAGTTAACTCCCTTTGCTGCCTCCTGCAAATGGATGATGGAGGAGTTCAAAATGCACAGATCAGCTTAGAGAGTGTACGAGATCTGGCTGTGGGAAACACCCATGCTGCCAAACAATTGTGTGAAAATCAAACTGCAAAGACTGTTCTTGCAGAAGCAAGCAAGACTGGTTTAGGCAATTTCCAACAGGAAACTAGCTTGTCAAGGAAGGATTTGGTTGCCGAACAACTGTGTGAAAATCGAACTACAAAGACTGTTCTTGCAGCAGGAAATGAGACTGGACTAGGCAATGATTTCCAACAGGAACCAAGCATGTCAAGGAAGGATTCAGTTGGCGAGCTTCTTCTCCATCTTCCAAGGATAGCATCTCTACCTCAGTTTCTGTTCCCAGAAGATTCAGGAATCCGAGGCAGATAGCATACTTGCAGCTGTTCCTTAAGATGATAAAACAACTAGAACAGTGTAAATCTCTTGTATATATTAGCTTTCAGTATCTGAATTTGACATCTGCAGGTTTGATGCCAATTCTGTTTATGAATAATCCAACCAATGTTTGTCACCCTTGAGAAAAAGTTTAGTTATCCTCTCTCTTTAAGATCCTATTTTGTTGATGCAAATATTACTGACTAGTTATGTATTAGCGAACATTAATAAAAATTTAATGTTCTAAAATCACTCATTGAGACAATTTAAACCGGAACTCACATGACTTTATTTTATCTTACGAAATATATTAAGTATTAATAATTATTTAACAGATTCAGTAGTGTTGCACGTTAGATTTAAAATAGATTTAACGTTTAGAGATGGAAGGAGTGTCATATAAGTACCTACACTCTACTATTTCTGAAAGAGGGGATATAACTAGTAATGGTTAAAACTTAAAATAGACCTCTTAACAAATCCTTCAATTATTGACATTATAAACAAGTAACATGTTGAGATGATGGCTAGAAATTATAATAGATATGGTTGAAGAGAGTAAGGACAACCATGTCAACCAAGAACGATTCATCACGACAGAAAGAAGGATTATTTATATAAACTGTAATTTGCACTTAAAAGACCGAAATCTGTCTTTAAAGCTCAAGAACTACACACAATATTTGTCATTAGGATCCTAAAACCAGATGACAATACATTGTACATCATACGCTATATCCTTAATCATTAAAGTGTACAAGCGTTTATTCTAAATTTATAGCAACAAACAAACAAACAAATGCTAGTAAATTCCATGCAGCAACTAAAACTTGCTGCTCAACAACACCCCTACTGTACGTTTTAACTTCAGGAAAAACTATACAAAAGAATTAAAATACTTTTCTAGAGCCAACTAAGGCTCATTTGCATCCTCCTCTTCTGCAGCTTCGTTTTCCTGTAGCATGTTCATCAACATGTTGATTTGATCCTGCAGCATTGTATTTTCCCTCTCAACATCTGAACGCTTTCTTTTTTCCTCTAGAAGCTGGACCTGTAGATGTTCAAGAACACGAGAATCCTCGTCTAGTTGCTCACTTAATCCATCAATTTCACGATCCTGCACACATAGCTCTAGCTTGTTAAACCATTCTTAAATACAAAGCAGTTTACATTTTTTCCCCATTTATAAATTAGGTGATCACAATTATTTACATTTTTGTTGGGGGATGGATTCCTATATTCCATTGTGCCACAATTACATGCTCTTCCAGTCTTCCTAGTAAGAGTTCTCACGTGAGAGAATTCTCTTGACACATTTTATTCTTTGTTGATTGTGTTTTCAAGCTCTTCTTTTAGTATGAGTTTTTTAAGACAGGGGCAAGGACTTGAAAAACCACCTTGCGATTCATTTCCTGGATGGCAATCCTCCGCATGCTCTCAACAACATCAACATTCACCAGCTTCCGCTTCTTACCTATCAACCATCCTTTAGGATATGCTGTTGCGTCGAAGTCTGGAGGAGGAAGCAAGCTCTCATTTGAGGGTCTTTTTCTTGGAAGAGTATCAATAGGCTCCAGTGGTTCAAATAGAGCCTTTCTGCGCTCTGAAAGAACAGTATCTGGAGGAGTAGAGTCTGGTGCCTTCTCTTCCTCTGAAGTTTCTGGTTTTGTTGGCGTTTCAAACATTGGCTCATCTCTTGGCTTGGTTACATTCAGTGCGCTAGCTGTCACAAGAAGCTAGTCTTGTGGAATAAAATTAACCAGAAACTAACATTGTAGTAACAATTGTTGCAGCACCCATGCATTAATGCCAATCAAGCAGACCACGTGCATTCAACATTTAGCAAATTTAAGCAGAACATTATTAAAAATACACTATGAGCTCTTCACACAAATAGCAAGAAGCATCTTTGAACAGGAATGCACACCTAGTGACCTAGTAGGCTAGTAATTTCTTTCTTCCTCCTCGAAATGCTTTTGTTGTGATTAAATACATAGTTCCCCAAATTACCAGTTGACCCATATAAAGGAATTGATTCATCTTCTGCTTTAATATACCTTTATTCTAAGCTTCCGAGCAAATAGCAAACACTTAATAAAAGAGGTGAGGAGAGAGGAGGGGGGGGGGGGGGGGGTTGAAAATATGACTTAACACCAAACTGTTTTCTGTCTTCGAGGGAGCTATTTTCCACCATTGAGAGCAAAGTAAAATCCACCCCTATACAAACCAAACAAATACCTAGATAACATTTTACACCAAACCAAACATTCCCTATGAACATTGAATACTATATATGTCATGATTTATCAAACAGTACCATATTGGCCTTGATTCAGTTTGGTAAAAATCAATTTTAATTAATTTACATCAATAATGATTTTTTTTTTTTAAAAAAGAACTCTATTTTTTGTTTTTTGAATTGACAAGATAGCTTTTGCAGAGTTTTATGAGAATTGCATAGAGTGCAATCATGGGTACTGTGATTTGTTGGAAAATTATACTCTGTATATTGGGACTTGAGATGAGAGACCATTCAAAAAAAAAAAAAGGACTTGAGATGAGAGAAGTAAAAAAAAAAAAAAAAACAAAAAACAAAAACAAAAAAAAGTAGAAGTGAAGACCAAGAGGAGAGAGAGAGAATTTTAAACTTAGTAGTGGGAGCAAAGAAGAAAAATTTAATTAAAAATAGTAGAATGTTTCCAAATAGAGAAAGTGTCACAATAAAAAAACGAAGGTTTAAGGAAAGTGTCACTAAAAAAAGAGTAGTTAGAGTAATTCAGTTTTAATCAGTAAGGTACACTAAAAAGAAATAGTAGCAAGTGTAATTCAGTTTTAATCAGTAATATACATTAATAGTGAATCATCAAAAATTAGTTTTACATATACTTTGTATGGAGTATAAGACAAGCTTAGTTTTTAATTAAATTAGACAAGTTCAGTCTATTAAAATGATTAAGGCCTTAATGGACAATGTTTAACATGAAAAAGGCTAGACTAAGAAGTTTTCTCATAATTTCAATTGATTTCTCCCGTTGAAAAAGAGTAAAAACTTTCAGGGGGTTGTTTGTAGTCTCGCAATTGATTACCGACTTTGGAAATAAAATTCACATCATTTGCCAAAAGATTGTAGAGCAGCAAGCTAGTAACTATATTTTGGGAATATATAGAAAACCGTTAGCATTTACCAATAGAGCATTTTCAAGAGCTTACAAAAAAGGTTCACAAATATTGTCCAAATCAGGTTAGGACGTTAGGTTGTGTCATTTATGGATTTGTAGTACCATAAAGGTCAGTCCAAGAGTTGAAAAGCTCTTAACATAACACAAAGTGATATTTCCCAATACAATGGGGTTTAATTTGTGAAAACTTTTAAAATTATTTTGTATATCCTTTTTCTTAAAAATAGACTATTTTCCTCATGCAGCAAAATCATAAATTTTCTACATTATTTTCAATCTCAAACTCCAAATATTACTACATTTCTTTAGTCTCGGAGAAGATTGCTCCCTACATTCATATAGCTAACTTTTTCAAATAATCCTTAACGGTCATGGACATATGACAACAATGCACCATCCGTTCTTTCATTTAAAATACTACATCCGTTACATATTATTTGCAACGATTTGACATAAAGTAGAGAGGGAAAATGTCCAATCGTTGCAAATAATATGTAACGGAGGTAGTATTATACTCTATTACCCTAGCCCCTGGATGTGTATACATAACCTTAAGTCAGATACTCCATAGTTATTTATGGAACAGAGAGAGCAAGGCAGTGAAGTAGACGAGATTTAAATCTACAATAACATCTTGAACACTTTAACCAACTAGTCTAGGTCGCATCCAATATATATCTCCTAAATTAACTAGAGACGATAACAAAGTGGGAAACACTACTTTCCAAGCAACTAACTTATACAATAAGCAACAAAGTGGGCAATGCTTATACATGAAGTGTTGAAGTTTGGTGTCAAAATTAACCACTGTCATAAAATCAAAGTCCCTAACAATGAAACAACCACTCTTCAACAACTACGAAGCGTGTCAAGCTACAAGACCAACTTTGCATAGTATTTCCAAACAACAAGCTCAGCAATTGAACATACAAAACTTGACTTAAAACGAAATCTCTTTAATAAGGCTATAATTATCAAAATTAAAATCAAAGTAAAGATGGAATTCCCTTTCTTAATATTGCATCTAATTTGACTTAGATTAGCTTAGCTTAGCTTGATACATATATTTGAAATTATTGTAAATTTACACGTATACTCTTTCAACGGAGAAAATATATAAATAAACAAAAGATAATCCCCACAAAAACCCAACAAAGTCTTTGTTTATCTCACGCAATATCTTACTTCTCATACTAATCAATAGCTAAACCGCTATTTTTCCAATTTTAATTTTTCTTCAACTAGTATTTTGAGTTTTTGACATAATCAAAGCTGTAATTTATAGAAATTTGTTCCTTTTAATTCAGGAAAAAAAAATGAATGAAATACAATTAATCACACAAATAATACTAGTATATGCTTCAATTAATTAGTCATGAACGAATAAAAAAAAAAATAAAAAAATAAAAAAAAGAAGAGAGAAAACGAACCACGCCTCTTACGAGATTGCCAAAAGACACGAGTTGAAGAAACTGGTGAAAACCCATCAAAAGAATCTCTACTACTACCATTGTTTCTCTCTGAATTTGCTGCTTCTCCCATTTTTTGTTGAAAATTTGAGCTCAAAATATGATAATCAAAAGCTCCCTTTTTATTTTTGATTGAATTTGAAGTTGAGATATTGTAAATTTGCAGGACACTTTTATTATCTCAACAGAAATAGTCCGTAATTTTAACTCAAAATTAATGAAACAAGGAAATTTGTTTAAAAGGGAAATAATGAAAATGTCAGAAAAATGGGCGGTTGAGATTAGGAGGTGGGTGTGATTTTTAAGACAAAGACAATGAGAAAGAGAAAGACAGAGAATTGTCCGTTTTTTAACTTTTTTTCGTTGTGTTGTGTTGTGTGATTGTGTGTTTGAGTCCTACACTTCTGATTTCTTATCGTTTACTCTTACTCGCATTTTTTTTTTTCAATGTCAGAAATTTTTAATTCGTCTTCCAGATTTTCTTGGTAATTTCTCTCCCGGTCTCCATTTGATTGTCACTTATGCAATTTTAGGTGACTCAAAAAATTTGTCACATTTTATATTTTCATTATTATCACTCCCTTCGTCCCCGATTGATAGTCACTTTTGAGGAAAAATCACGGGAATTAAGGAGAATTAAAGAAAATACATTGAAAAAGTAAATTTATATTGGGTATGCAAAAAAGTAGAGAGATAAGTATATGGGAAAGTAAAATTTACATTGAAAAGTTAAATTTACATAAATATTTTTGCAAATGTTAGAAAATTTTGGTAAAAAAAATAATATTAATGGTACTTGAAAAAAGCAAATGTGACTAACATTTGAGAAATGCTCATCCTCACTAAGTTGAGGCATGAGTGACTCAACTAAAATAAAAAAAAAAGGAAATTTTTTTTTTCTGAAATCAATAAAGAGGTGGGTCCCACTAATAAAGTTAGTCAGCAAAAGTGAAGGAATCTTTTTCTAATTGTCTGAAGAAACAACAAAGACTCCACCGCACACCACACCCAAATTAATGGCGGGGAGCTTGTCTCCAAATTTTTTCCCCCAAATTTTTTCCCCCAAAATGTGAACAATAATTTTCCCTCCTTAATTTTTACACCGAAAATTAATAATGTAATTCCTTATTCTTTCCCCATTTACTCCAGAATAAATTTCTTCATTCATATCACCATTTATTTACACTAATTGCAATTAGTCCAAAATTGTCCCAAGAATTAAGACAAAAACCATTTTTTTTCCCAAATTTAATAATTCTCGACGAGTGTTAATTAAAGGTTTGGAGGTGATTGCGGGAGGGAAGCTTCCAAGTAAACCTTATTGCTGAGCTGATAGAAACGAGGTGGGTGGCGAGCCGCGAGCTTATTAGGTTTTGGAGGAAATGGATTATGATGGTGATTGTGTGAATAGAGAAATTGAAATAATTGAGGTAAGTTTTCATTAATTCAGATAGTTTAGTGTATGAATTCAAGTTTTTTAAAGTATTTTAGCTAATTTATATGTTGGTCTTTGTTGATTATAATTCTGAAATTGAAATTATTGGATAAGATTTGTAGTAGTTAGGTTAACTTGTCAGTAAATGAAATTGTGTAGTTTGTGAATTGTAGCTTGGGAATCTATATTGGTGAAATTTTGTAAATTGTTGTTTGGAAATGTGTTTTTGTTTTTGAAATTTTGCGATTTAAATTGTGGTGAAATTGTTGTTCCTGTCATTCCCCTCCCTAATTGGTGTTGTTATGTTATTAAGCAGAATGATTGTGATAGCTCAGATAGTAGTTCAGATAGCTCAGACAGTGAGGAAAATCCTAATAGTGTTGTGAATGATGATGGGTGGGAGGCTTTTGACCTGAATAAGGAGCCTCCATCTGAGGGTGTTCATTCTTTATTTATGAATAGGGACAGTGATTTTATTGATTTAAATGAAGACTGTAATGATGGTGTAGATAGGGAGTTAGATAGTTGTACAGGTAGTGTATTACCTCAACCAGAAGTGGGAATGGTGTTCAGCACCTGGGATGAGATGAATAAGTTTTATCGTGGTTATGGGAGGCAAGAAGGGTTTGGTGTTGTATGTATAGGTGGTGGGAAGCCTTCCTCGAAAAATGCGGGGAAGTCAACTTCATATCGCACTTATGTATGGAAGTGTGAGTGCTATGGGAAGGTAACATACAGGAGGAAGGTTAATGGTAAGAGGGTTTTGGTTAAGGAAGAACCAGTTGTCAAGAAGAAGACAAAAAAATGTGATTGTCCCGTTATGTTGTATGGGCAAGGTAATGATGAAGGTGGGTGGATTGTGAAGAAGGCTGTGAATGAGCACAATCATGCAGTGAGTCCTGAGATGTCCAAACACATAGCTATGTATAGGAAGGAGAATATTACAAAACACTTGGAGAATAGGATTGAAAATGATCATGGTTCTGGCGCTCCAATTGGTCAGATTTTCAACAATATGGCAACTCAAAGACATGGAGTTGGGAATATGGGGTTCACTAAAAAAGATATGCACAACTTGGTGAACAGAAAGAGGAGGTTGAAGTTGAAAAATGGAGATGCCTCTGCTATGTTGGATTATTTTGATCGGATGACTGCGGATAACCAAATTTTTTTTCATATGCACCGTGTTGATGATAGGGGAAGGTTGAAAGACATATTGTGGGTTGATGCTCAGAGTAGGGAGGCCTATAATTATTTTGGGGATGTGGTATGCTTTGATTCGACGTACCTAACAAATCGGTATGCACTTCCATTTTCGAATTTTGTTGGTGTGAATCACCACGGGCAGACTATCCTTCTTGGTTGTGCCTTGGTTTCTCATGAAACTGCTGAGACCTTTGAATGGTTATTCAAGACTTGGATGTCATGCATGAGAGGCAAGGCCCCGGCAGCGATCATGACAGATCAGTGTGCGGCGATGAGGAAGGCGATTGTTGAAGTCTTTCCCATGCCTCATACACGCCATCGTTGGTGTATGTGGCATATCATGAAGAAGTTTGGCACTAAACTTGGCAATTTGGCTAACTATAAAGATGTGAAAGAGGATTTGCAAAATGTGATCTACAATAGCATTATCCCGGACGAGTTTGTTGAGTCCTGGTGGGAAGTGATCAAAAAGTACGAGCTCGAACAGTATGATTGCTATGAATGGCTGGAAGGTGAGTCCTATAAGTAATTACTGATGTTTTTTTCATTCTGTTTCCTGTTTCTGTGTTCTGTCCTGCATGTTTCTACCTCATTTGGAATTTGGAGTCATAGCCCTGATTTTAGGTGGTCATGATACCATCAGGTGTATGGTTGGTATCCAAGCTAATACTGATGGTACTTCATGATACCATCAGAGCTATGGTCCGTACCTAAAGATAAAACCATTAGGGGTTTGGATGGTTCCTAAAGTTAATACCATCACATGAGACATTATATAAGAGTCAGTGTTGTATAACTAAAATTCGACCTGTGTGTTGTTCTGTTTGTAGGCCTGTTTGAGGAAAGAGAGATGTGGATTCCATGCTATGTGAAGGATGTGTTTTGGGCGGGTATGCAGACAACTCAAAGGGTTGAGAGCATCAATAGTTTTTTTGATGGGTATATTCACAGGCACACTCGGCTTTCTGAATTTGCCCCAAATTATTGCAAGGCCATGGAGAGCCGTGCAACTGATGAGCAGGAGGCAGATGCAAACTCAGCCCGTTATGTAAGGCCTTTGCTATCGGAATTCAGATTGGAACGTAAGTTTCAAAAAGTGTATACGGATGCAAAGTTTGTTGAGGTACAAAATCAGTGCAACCGAGTGGCATATCTGACCCCTATTGGGCCAAAGAAGATGGTGTCACCAACCGAAGAAGAGCATGTTTTTTCAGATCGTATTTGGATATATTGCAAGAAAAGGAGGAGAGAAGTGCCCTTGCAAAATAAGGGTCAAAATAGGATGAAGGAGTACACTGTATTGTATAACACAGAGAAGAAAGAGGCGTATTGTGAATGTCGGCACTTTGAATGTCATGGGATTGTGTGCAGACACATAATCAAGGTATTAGACATGAATGGTGTGACTGAGGTCCCTCCTATGTATATCCTAGATAGGTGGAGAAAGGATATTACTAGGAAACATACCCTGACCAAAGTTGCTTACCATGATGCGTCCAAAACGGAAGATGTGATGAGATATGATAAGTTGATGTTAGCTCTTGAACCTGTTGTTATGCGAGCTTCGTCTTCTGAAGAAGCTGTTGAAGTGTTGATGGATATGATTCAGTGTATGAGCATAAAGGTTGATGAACTTCAGGTGAAGGCACAGGGGTCAGGTCAAGGCTCCGGTGGCGATGACAGGCCTGGTGAAATAGAAATGGTACAACAGGCCATTCCTCCAACTCCAAAAACTCCTAGCTCAGTGAACAAAGGGAGCAGTGTACAACCAGAAGATTCACCAAATTCTAATGTCAAAGATCCTGAACCTCGCATTAAAAAAAAGGGCAGACCAAGAACTTCTCGATTTGTATCAGCTGCAGAGAAAGGGGCTTCGAATAAGCAGGCGAAGACGGGTGGCGGTAAGAAGAAACAGATGACAGGACAAGAGACTGGTGTGGATAACGGGTCTCAACAGACCTTCAGCTTGCAGAACGAGGTAAGTGTTGTGTGTTTGGTTTAAGTTTGTAATGATTGATTATGTAAAGTATGCTTGCTTATTGGGGCGATCATGTGTTAGGTTCCTTTTCCCACTATGTTTGGTGGTCCATATCATCAACAACAACTGTTCCAGCAGCAGCAGGTAACGTTTTTTGCACATACTTGGCGATCCATATGCTCCTATTTGTGCCAGAAAAGTAGTCGTGGTCGTTACAGTGTTTGTTGTTTTTGCTTCCACCAGGGACAATATGGAGCTGGAAGTAATTGTAGTGGGCCGTCAGCGTTTGGTGGTGGAAGGATTTTAGCAGGTGGAATTCACATGAACGAGCACAATGATGCAGTTAGGTACTTCACCAACAACGTGTACCATGGCCAACAACATTTCCCTCCCCCTCAAGCCTTTGTGTACAACAACAATGGGTTTCCCACCAATATGTCCATACATAACTACAACGACAGCAATGTCACAGTAAATGTCTATAGCTCATAAATCAACAACTCATAGCCAGAGTCCATACATAACTACAACGACAGCAATGTCACATTTACCACTTGAAACTTAGTCTGAAAACGCTCTGTGCTAGCCTTAATGCAAGCCAACATGATAACCCCACAACTGACACTGTGCAAAAGAGCAAAATAATGTTACTAAAAACAAATTGGACACTAAAAGAGTTGAACAATGTGCGTAGCAGTGGTGAACTCACAGATCAGGCTGGTGCACAACTTCCACGCTTTCGATAGCCCATCCTCCAAAACTACCCTGTACACAATTCTTGTCATGGGTGGTAATCAACACCTCCATCGCCCCAACCTGGTAACACAAAATGCATCATCTTAAACCACTAAGACATGTTTCTACCAATTTCTACAAGTTTCTACTCAATCACAGACATCAATGTTAGACAAATAAAGATACTAAAGACAAGTTATTCTACCAATTTCTTTAAGAAAGGTTCATGTTCCGTAGCAGGGTCAGAGTACATGGAGTCAATTAGCCATATCTTCTGTTCTTTGAAGGAGAACGCAGCACACCACCAGTGTTCCCCCATTAGAACAGGGACAAAGATCTGCATAATCAAAATAATTTTCAATACCAATATAATCTCAAAGAAAAACACACTTCATGTTAAAACCACCCCAAATTACCAAGTCCTTACCACAGCAATTTGCTGACTATCCACCCCACGCAATGGGTGTCCATGTTTTTTTGCCAGCGCCGAAGCATCGTCCATGTCTGTCACCAGCTTGATCTGCAACAACAAGTTATTGAATAAATATTCCATATTTATCATTATATCATTTCAAAATGGTTTTCATAAACGAAAAGTTACGTACAACAAATGCAGGATGGAGCATGATCCTTTTACTGTGACCATCATACTTAATACCCCATTCCTTTGTATACAGCTTGGATACCGCAGCCACATACTCCGTCCCTACCCTACACCGAACGTGCAGCACATTAAGGCAACATTCCTTATCAGCAAACTCCCCTTCACATTCCAACAACACAGGACTGCAATAACAAAATGGATACCTATTATTAGTCCTAACAATTCATTCAACCTAAATGATAACACAAGAGTAGTATACTGTAAGAATACCATCTACTATCAAAATGGTATACCATCTACTATCTTGGTGGTATGTCAACATCAGTGGATGGTATCCTACAGCAGCACTAATGCATACTATCAAGTATCAGGATGGTATCATAGATATACAAAGAAAACTAAACAACACTACAACATGTATCCACACTAAAATTGAACCATCAAACCAAATATCAAGTATCAGTAACATCAACAAGTTATCAAAGCAAATATCAAAGCAAACAATAATATCAAGTATGGTCACACATATCATTGCAAATATCATCAAAAACCAAAATAGTATCAACACTTTATCATCACATTAATAAAGTATACAAACCTGGAACTTCTAGAGGACCCCAACCGAATCCACTTCAAAAGATTCTGATCAGGTGCCTTCAGCTTAGACAGTCTAGCCCTTCGATTCCCCACAAATTCACCAGATATGACCTTCATCGAAGGCTTCAATGTCCTCTTGCTGTCACTACGCTTTGCCCCATCACCCTTCTGCCCCTCAAAATCATCTTCCGCATCAACAAAATCTTCATCTTTCTTTCCTTCAGGTTCACCCCCATCATCTTCTTTTCCAGTGATTCCTTTTTCACCCAGGACAGTGTTGTCCCTCCCTTTCCCACCATCATCATCTGCAGCATCTTTGGGCACATAATCCAGGACAGTGTTGTCCTTCCCATTCCCACCACTCCCCCCATCATCATCATCAATAAATTCATACCGCACTCTAGAGGTCACACCCTCAAGCACTTCTGAAACCTTCAAAGACACATTCCCAACAGCAACAAAGTCATCCAACTTAGCAAAAGTACCAGAAACAGAGTTGCCAATTTCCCCCTTGTCCAACTCTCGCTCTTTGATTGAGCTTGAGCCAGAGCCAGTTTGATTAGGGGAACGGGAACTACGAACGGGAGACCTTTCCTTCGGCGCACCCCTAACCGTAGGTCTGTTGCTTGCTTTCAAAATCTTCTCCAAATTCTTCTCTATCACCTTCTCCATATTCTTCTCCAACGCCTTCTCCATGTGCTTCTCCATGTACATCTCAAACGCCTTCTCCATGTTCTTCTCAAAGATCTTCTCCATTTTCTTCTCCAATTTCTTCTCCATTCTGTCATACATTGGCCTGATCATATCCAATACCTTCAAAACACAACATAAAAACAATATGTTTTAATTTGTTGGTAACATAAAAACAATATGGTATTAGCTCTGATGGTATCCTAAAGTACCATCAGGTCTATGGTTGGTACCCCAAGGTAATACTGATGGTACTTGATGATACCATCAGTATTACCTTGGGGTACCAGCCATAGACCTGATGGTGTACCATTACCTACCATCAGGTCTATTACTCCACTTGATGCAGAAACATGGCAGGACATCATGCATGTGTAAGTGAATAACATCTTTACACCAAGATTATACCAAAGATAATCTAAAGTACTCAATCCACTCCAACCAAGATTCTAACCAAAGAATAATTCTCGTTCTCGTTCTAAACCAAAATTGAGATGATTATTGTCACGTTATCAATCTCCTTCAACGAAACCAGATTTAAAGATATTGCCCTTCAAGATATGATTCAAGAAAGAGACTACTCATTCATTTTAATTACAGTAGTCATCATGCATGTGTAAGTTAATGGTATATACAATCACACTCGTATGTCTATAACTTACAGACTACTATCACAAAACTTACACAGTTACACTTAGTAAACATGCTCAAGTCAGAAATATGTATACACTTACACAAAGAACTATCATACTCTATAACCAACGACAGCAACAAAGTTTACCTCATCGGCAACACGAACTTCTAGCGGCTGGCATGAGTCTCTTCCAACCAATGGATGCCGTTCCCCATATGCTACATCAACAGTCTACAATGAATTCACAAAAAACATAGTAACAATAAACAGATTGCTCAGACAACACAATTGCAACAAATTCAATATACAACACATTCACCACCTTCACTTTCCCATAGTCGAGTGATGGGAGCAAATCTTCTTGGATTGCAGCAATAAACTTCTTCTCAATCCACACCTCCGCTCTAGGAAAATGGCCCCAACTCAAAGGAGGCAACGCAAGGTGGTCCAAGTAAAATATATGCAAAAAAAAAAAATGCAGATTTAAACAACAATATAAAAACAAGGGAGAGGTTTTACAATTCACTTATCTACCATAATACCTGGAGGAATAACACACATCCACCACCACCAGCAGAAAACCCTCTCTTGTTAAGCCTCTTCCTAAAATCTCTCACACAAGTCATCAACCAACTGTGTGCACATGCACACCAATCAAAATACTGCGCACCATCCCCTATTGAAACAGCGGGCAGTAATGGTGTAGCTAGGCTCTGGCCATTGGTTGTCGGACATATGAGTAGTCCCAGCATCGCTACCAAGAACGCCTTCATGAACTCATCCTTGTCATTCTCAGTGTTAATCGGCATTAAAGGGAGCTCATCAACTGCCTGCTGGATCTTAATGTGACATGAACCATCTGGCTTCACCTCACCATAGTGGCTAACTATGGCGTCAACCCTCCCTTGCATGACAACATTTGTCACTTTAACAGGAACTTGGTTTGTACCCCGAGGAAGGCCAAAAATGCACCTCCACTGCTCAGGGCACAACGGTAGCTCTCTACCATCTCCCGCAGTGAGAACCTTCTTCTCGGGATCAATCCTTGCCATGAGCCAGTAACAGAATCTCCTATCAATCTTGGTTGAAGGCAGATTCACCAAAGTCCCAAACCCACAATCTTGCAGCAACTCTATTTTCTTCTCATCTATTTTCATCGCCTTGATGAGATCAACAAACGCACTCACACGACAATTAAAGTTTGCTGGCTGCAACAATTTCAAAATTTTCAGTTTCAAAAGTCTAAGTTTATGTTTAC
Source organism: Chenopodium album (assembly GCF_948465745.1). Classification (NCBI taxonomy): domain Eukaryota; kingdom Viridiplantae; phylum Streptophyta; class Magnoliopsida; order Caryophyllales; family Amaranthaceae; genus Chenopodium; species Chenopodium album. The sequence goes on along the minus strand of NC_137857.1, from coordinate 12,429,456 downwards.
ACAACACGGCAGCAACAAATATAGGAGCAACATACAAAGTTCAACAAATATAGGAGCAACATACAAAGTTCAACACATATAGGAGCACCCTAAATGCAGCCCCCTAAATGCATATAACATTCACAAAGAATCGAAACAATGCATTGATTGCATTAAGCATTCAGTAAATCAGTTTTTGTGACAAAGTAAAACTACAACTAGGGCCATCTACTATCAAAATGGTATACCATCTACTATCTTGCTGGTATGACAACAACTGTGGATGGTATCTTACAGCAAAACTAATGCATACTATCCAGTATCAGGATGGTATAATAACCATAGATGATATACAAAGAAAACTAAACAATACTACAACAGGTATCCACACTAAAATTGAACTATCAAAGCAAATATCAAGTATCAGTAACATCAACAAGTTATCAAAGCAAAGGTTTGGAGACATTTGCAAAGGTTTGCAGAGGCAAAATCAATTATTCAAAGAAAAAGTAAAGCTACATTTCCTTTTATAATAAATTTGGACACATAATTCATGCAATCTACATTCTAGCAAAGGAAACACCTTACACACCTAAGTTTTCTGAAAGAGCACATATACCACTTTCAAAATCCAACCCCCACCATAGGCACAAAAAATAGTTACACACATTAAGTAACCAGGAGGCAATATGCAAGGTAAGTGAGCATGTTATTCTGCCACAATCATACATCATATCTCATATACTTATCTACTTTTAATTTCAATAATCATTAGGATGTCGTCATTATGTCATATCTAACAAGGACAGACATTATTCCTTTCTATTCTCTTGCATGTAATTCAGGCAAATTAATAGAAACCAGTCTCACTTGCATGTAATGGAGTTTTGTAAGTCAAAAACCACAATTCCAGCATATAAAAATAAATAACAGATTATTCCTTTCTATGGTTCATAAACTTTACCTTCCAGCTGCAATTCCTCAGCTGTGTTGCAACTAACAGCCCTCTTTTCTGGGCAGTCTCACCTAACGTCTGCCCCGTTTGTCCTCCAACAACATACTACAAATAAACACAAACAAAATAATCAACAAAAAAATAAACTACAACTGACAGTAAACAGGACAATTCATTTACATAATAACTCTTCACCTCATCCATCGTAGCATCTTGTTCTTCAATCACTAAAGGCCTCTGCACTCTTCTCACAACTCTAGGTTGAGGGGATGGTGGGGGTCTTTGTGGTCTCTGTGCGGGTCTCTGAGGGGGTCTCTGAGGGGTTCTCTGAGAGGGTCTCTGTGAAACGAGTTTTCGCTTCTTATCAGTGTGCTCGATAACAAAGTACTGTGACTCCACCTCATAGTCACCACCAAACAGGTCATCCTCTGCGTACTGATGTTCCTCAGCATCCACCTCATAGTCTGCATCGTCCGAATCATCATCACCACTAAATACTTCGTCGTAGTCATTTCCTTCTTCATCGACATCCTCGACAACAGGCGCTTTAAGCTTCCTTTTCTTGCTTTCAACTTGTTCTTCTGCTTGTTTACTAGATGAAGCAGCAGACGTACCACTTCTAGTCCTCATAATTTGCTTCAAAGTACACTACAAAATTCATACAACAAACAGCCAGTTATATATACAATTTTTTCTTCTACATATACATATATACTGCTTAAATTGATTGAAATCAACCACAGGCTAACTACATACCCCCCATTTACTTCTGCATCCTACAGAACTCTCATTCAACTGCTCCGACATCACTAACTACATTACACCACATGCAAACAAAAAAACCTGAATCAATTTACTACACTTTGGAGGAAAAAAAAGTCTCTTTAGCTACATACCTACCTAATTCATCATGAATTATCAAACCTATGAGTTCAATAGTATCAATATGCTTCATAATGGTACATGCGTCCAAATAAGTACTACCAACAAGGTACAACATGGTATCATCTCAAGTCTATTCATAATGGTATCAAACATTTAAACTTTTGGTACAACTACTAATACACTTTCATCTTCAACCAATTTCAACCAATTTCTAATACATTCTAACAGGAATTCAAGCAAACATACACATACTTCAAGTAAATAAGTTGAACTGCATGTAACTTCCCCAACCCAATATAGCAAAAATCTTTACCCCATCAAACACAACAGTATAAATGCCATAGATTTCACAAATTTCACAAATTTCGCAACATGTAAATTTCAAACATGTTTCACATACAATTCAACAACCACCACAATTTCAAACAACCCATAACAATTTTCGAAATGTAAATTTCAAATACAATTCAGAAATATCAACTTGCACCGCAACAAACCACCACAATTTCATACAAATAAGGTCCATCATTTCAAGCAAAACCATAAAATTCGAAAAATTGGACACAAATTCAAACCCTAACTTTTTACAAAATCATCCCAACAATTTAAGCACATACTACTACTACATTAGTCCAAATATCAAACAATAAACAACATTTCATACAAATATCAAACAATAACAACATATCATTCGAAAATTATTAAACTAGGGTTCATACTTACATTACAAAGAGAGACAAAATCACTGCTACACAAACCCACAATTGAATGCTCCTGGTTTTTCTTCAATCCGACCCCAAATCAACGCTTAAAATCGGAACTTCAACTCCAACTTAGCGGTTTTTTTTCGCCTCCCATTCTCAATCCTCTTCAATCGGTTTTTCAATTTTTTTAACTGGTTTTCTCTCTCCTCTGAAATTGGTTTTATTTTCAAAATTTTTGGATTTTTTTTTTAAAAAAAAAAATACATAAACGTGTGCTCAGTGGGGGGGACCACACCCTTTCCAACATCTTTTCTGAGGCAAATTGTGGAATTCCACAAATGCCCTTAGTTGAGTCTCTCATGCCTCAACTTAGTTGAGGATGAGAAATGCTCCTAACATTTTGAGTCACTAAAAATGGGAAAAGTGACTATCATTTATCTTCACCAAAAAAAAATTATCAAGATATGTAAAAAGACTTTTATACCCTTATTTTTTTTTTGTCTTTATTCAGTTATCTTCTTAGTTTACCCTAACATTTGCCATAAAAATTTTGCCAACTTTTGACTAATTTAATAATTCATACTCTTGAATCTCTCAATTTCTCTTTCTCATGTACTACTTTAATTACTTTTTTAATTGAAGTGTCTCTTTCCTATGTAATTTTATTATTTTATTGGTTAGAAATTTCAATTTCCCATATACTTTCATTATTTCACATTCTCCACCATAATTCCCGCGATTTTCCTTCAAAAGTGACAAACAAAAGGGGGCGGAGGGAGTATATTATATGTCGTGGCAAACTTAAAATTAAATCAATTTTTTAATGAAAAATACAGGAAAATGAATATTGTGGTCATCTCGGTTACACAAGAACGGGCAAAAAATCAGGTATGTGTATGATATATGTACATAATACATTAATTTTAAAAAATAAAGAGTACGATTTTAAAAGTAAAGGGTGTTATGGCCGTAATTTCCACAACACAAAGTGAAGTCCGAAGGGGTTTCTTATTACCAAGACGATCACATGATAGACGAGTCTTGGTGTTCAAAGGTGGAAAATGCCAAAGAGACTAATGTGAATGGGGTGTAACCTTCATACCCTAGGAGCGCCGCCATGCTTAAAAACATGAACCACAATAGGGCTCAAGTTGAGTTGAAAATTTTCCTACAACTATGAAGGTTATACCCTATTCACAATCACAGAGATTGCTAACTCTATAGTGGTTCGCAACCATGACTGGATATTCAAGGATGATGGTACGAATTCAACCATCAAAGAGGTTAACCCCGACCTAAATAGGCATCTACTTAATTCCTATGATATTCATTCATGTGCGCTTTTCGATCAACATACACACACATCAAATTAATGTTAAACCTGTTTAATCTACGTTGGTTGCTTATTAATGCACAATTAATTCTAATACTAGTGATTACTTGAATTAAAATCATATTAAACCTTAATCCAATTATTAATTATCTTATTAAGCGGGATTTCAAGTACAAATTCCCTTTAAACCTGCAAAAAGAGGCGTGATCAAGCAATAGCAACAAATCATCGAATAATCAAGCAACATATGATTAACATAATAATCAGCATCATAAAAAAATCTAGTAGTAAGATCCTAGGCATGATACTAAATAGATTAATAACATAAATCATAGCATATCATTAATAACAAAATCAACATATTCTAAACATGATTTCTATTCATAATCAAAGGAGTAATCAAATTACTTACTTTGATGTCTCGACCATCTTGCGGCTATTAAATCAATAATACACACGTTAGTAAAATTCAAGAAAGTAAAATCAATAAAGTAAAACTCAATTAATTAGAAATTTAGAAATATTGAAAGATAGATTTTGGAACCAAACCCTCGCTCGGAACAATCAACCTTTCACGTTGATAGGTTGTCGTACACCTGTCAAAAATAAAATCCTAACAAAACCTCCTAACAATGTAGTAGGGTAAGTAGGGTTGAATCCACAGAGAGATGGCTATTCAATCTAGCTTTCAAGGTATGGAGAAACAAAACTATGTCATGTAATTGAGATAAGAAAGTAGTCTAAATTAAAAAAAGGAATAAAACAATTAATAAAAAAAACCTAGGGTTATGGTTCACTATGTTTATAGCTCTAAATCTATCAAATGTCAATAACACTTCAATCAATCAATTATCTAGAGCAATTGCTAAGCCTACGGTCGGGTCTTAACACTCCTAATTCAACATATGTAGTTCGGTCGCTAACATAATAACAATTGTTAATTGTAGGTAAGCCTCTAAAAGAAAGATCTTTCAATTCAAACTCTTATTACACAATAATTAATTTAACAATTGATCAGGTTGCAAGAATAACAATAAAACACTATCAATTAAAGAAACAATAATCAAAATATCAATAACATCTATCAAACTTTATAATATAAACATGGATTCTCAAACCCTAGAAATTAAACTACTCAAACATGAAAGAAATAATTAAATCTAGATCTAAGGAAAAAAAACATAATTAGAAGCAAGAAATAGGAATAAAAATACCTCAATGAATTAAAATAATAAACCCAAGAATCATCCATGGAAGAATCCATGGAGATGTCATGAGAAACTAAGGTTCAATTCAAAAAAACGTAAACTAATAAAAAGCATAAAAAGGCATAAGGGAAAATAATAATCCCTTCAGTATTTATATTATCCTAAAATTGGGCTAATTAAAATAAAAATAAATAATTAAAAACATAAACTAGAATGTTATTGGATTGTAAGCGATGACGTGTCACAAGACTTGCTACGATCGTGGAACGACGAGGCTAATCGATGCTTCAAGGGTACACGGCTAGACCTGCGGGCGCAGGCCTAGCTGCGGCCTGGTAGTAGCATCAGGTGGCCACGAGTGGGCGCGGGGCTGAGGCGCAGCGAGCCCTGCGGTTTTACACCTCGTCGCTGACTGCAATGCTCGGATTAAAACGGTCATATCTTCTGTTCTAGGAGGCTTCTTGGGGCGTGTGACCTATCATTGGAAAGCCCTTCAAGTCTAGTTTCCAATGCAACTTGAATAGCTTCAATCAAATCTATAGAACTCAAGTTATGATCAAAAGAGTGAGAAAAGGTCAGTTTTGCCACTTTGTAAAACATCGTTTTCCTTCGTTTCTAACTCAAATTCATTTTTGAAAGATGCATAGCGACGCTTGTGGATGCTATATTCATTCCTCATGCATATAAATCTCAAAATAAGATTCCACAAACATATATCCTTCATTGAAAAACCTCGATTCATCGACTTTTCATCATTGTCCGATTCTTCCAAAACCACTTTGAAAGCGTCCAAATAGTTATAGAAACTACCTGAAACATTAAGAAAAAATATAAACAAAGCTTAATAAAGCACAAAAAGGACAACTTATGCAATTGCGACCTAAAAAGCGATAAAAGACTCAAAAAGCAACTATAAAACTAGCATAAGTGTGCCTACAAACTCTATATAAATGTGATTCATCACATGTCGAGGTCGAAGCAAGATCGAGTATGGTTTGGAGTATTTGAATCACGCAAAGGAAGTATTGTATATGATTTAGGATGTATCGAGGATGTATTTAGGCTAAGCCTATGAACATGGGAATGTGTATTGTAGCTAGGTAATTGTTGAGGATTGTTGAAAATGATTGTTGATGATTGGAAACACGGAAAATAACCTCTATTTATAAGGAAAAATAATAGAGTCGAATGATCGAAAAAAGATCAGAAGTTCTAACTAAGATAAAACTCTTTGTCTCGTCACGACAGTCTTATCGCGTCGTGACAAAAGTATCGCGTTGTGATGGAGTATCGCGTCGCGACGAAGTAAAAGAATTAGATTTTATCCAAGAATTTCGTCGCACTACAACGTCACACTTGTCGTTTTGCGATAAGGTTGTCGCGTTACGGTGAACCCATGGCTCTACGATGGTTCCTAAGATAGAAATTGTTTGTACGCAGTTTGTTTTTGATGGGTTTTCTATGCAAAATATATCCGAACGTCTTTGAATTCGAATAGGATAATGATATGAGGAGTTTTATTTAATCTCTAATTCTTGATTTTTATCTTTTCGGGAAGGATAGATAAAAACCTTCTAGAGAATTCTAAAAGTTCCTAATTGATGTAGGATTAGGGGTATGATCATATAGGGCCTAAATAAAAAAAAATTTGGACTCCATATAATCATTGGTTGTACTGAAGGTGGACCTAGGCTCGATTTGGGTTCAATTTAGTATTTTGGCCAATTTGTCTTACATGCATCCTAGTGCAGCTAAGATATATACATGCAACACCAGCCCAATAAAGAAGCAACCCACTTGCTGAACTCGCCCAAATGCCCCAAAACGAAAACGTGACCCAACCCAAACCTTCACTTCCCAACACGACCCATTCCAAATCCATATTTTGGTTTTCATTTTTTTTTTGTAAGAAACACTATTTACTTCTCATTAATTTTTCAAAAATGAAATTCCGCAATTAATTTCTCTGATTTTCTCTCTCCAAACTCCATTCTCTCTCCTCTACATGATTTACTTCACTAAAAACTGAAAAATCGACAATGGATATACGAGAAGAGATGCAAAATCAAAAGGATTGTCCTAAAAAAGGTTATTTTTGTCCGAATTTATGTAAGTTGTTATAAAAATTACTTACTTTTGTCGTTAATTTTCGTTCGAATTTTTCGATACTCTGTTCAAATTTTTTGTTTCATAATCATATTAGGAAACCAACGCTTATGTTCATATTTTGAATAATTATGTTCACTTTCTAAACTGCATATGTTCATATTTTTTATGTCTATGTTCACTCTCTGAAAAGCTAATGTTCACATTTAAGGGAACCTATGAATATGTTTATATTTTGCATGATTATGTTCTTTTTCTGGAATTTATATATTCACATTTTTTTTAATATGTACATATTTTTAATACTTATAATACATATGTTGCATAATTATATATTTTTTTTATTTCTTTAGTTTTAATGTTCATTATCAAATGCCTTATATTCATAATAATATTTTTATATGTTCATAGATTGTTTCAAATATTCATGATGTAAATATGTGTTGTTCATGAAATATTCTCATTAAGTCTGTTTATGTATATGTTCTCTTTCTTAAATGCATATATTCATATTTTTTTACGCATATGTTCAACTTTTAAATGCTTATATTCACTTTAAGGAAACCAATGCTTTCTTTCATATATTGAATTGTTATGTTCATCACTTTCTAAAGTGCATATGGTCATATTTTTTATGCCTATGTTCACTTTCTGAAAAGTTAATGTTCACATTTAAGGGAATCTATGCAGATGTTCATATTTTGCATGATTATGTTCATTGATAAAAAAAAATGTAGAAAATGAAATGAAATTCATACACAGATGAGACTGGTCGAAGCTAAAAAAAATTCAATTCATATGAATTCAAAAAACCAGATAAAACATAATCAATCGGAAATAAGCACAAATCCATCATATAACAAACCGAAATTCATACATAAATCGAAACAATTACAATTGAAACATAATAAATCAAAATTGATCGAAGCTAACCAAAAATCAAACAAAAAACAATTAAAATTGAAACTAACCTAAATAAAACCTAATACAAATCGCAAAACAAGCCACTAACTTGCATTGACGATCTTGTCGAGAAAAATAACCAAATTCATATTGTAAAGAACAAATTCAATCGAAAAATTGAAAAAAAAGAGAAAATATAAAAACAGAGGAGAGAGAAATTAAAGTAGGAAGGAGAAAAAACAGAGAAGAAAAAATTGTAATGAAATTTTTGATCAAAACGTTTGATGAGAATCAAGAAAAAAAGAGAAAAGCGAATTGGGAAAAAGGAAACCAAAAAATGTAGGTAGGAAGATACGTTAGAGGAGAAAGTCATGATTTGGGATGGGCTGCGTTTAAAGAAGAAAGACATACCAAATCCATCTTAAAACAAACAAGATTATGCCTATCTTGGCCATAACTGGTTTGTTTTAAGATGGATTTGGGCCTATAATATATCGTTGAAAATCTCTTTTCAACCCCCATCTATCGAATCAGTAACTAGACTAGAAATATTGAACAAAATAAACAGGTTTGTGATAAGTGGTTTATTTGACCACTTATTGTGTTAACTTAAACCCGGTTTTGCATTCATTTCCCCTCTTTCTAACCCGTTTTTTAATGAAAATGTTTTGTCTCGGCCTTGCCTCCTCTTGGTTTGTGTTTGTCCATGTTTTGCTGGTCTATTGACTCAATTTGGCAAGTATTCGATGCATGATTTGTGTTCAAGACAAGGAAATTAGAGATAAAAGAGGGCGCTCTAACTGGAGCGGGCATGCACCTGTGAGGAGCGGGCGCTCCTCCCCTACTTTTCAAATCTGTGAAATTTTGAAGTCAGTTGGAGAGGGCGTGCAGCAATCCGGAGCGGGCGCTCCTCGCTAGGAAATCCGTTTTCTTTTGACGGATTTCCCTATGTGTTTCGGGGAGTATAAATTCTTCCCCTTTAGTTCATTTGTAACCTAGACAGAAGTAGCCTAGTTTTTAGAGACTCCTCTTAGTTTGAAACATTCCTCTTAGGTAATTTAGCTTAATTTTCATCAAATTAATCATTTTGTAATAGTTGGTTTCAAGATTTATTCTCAAGATTGACACTTTATATTCAACAATAATTTAGCTTAATTTTCATCAAATTAATCATTTTACTTTCCTTGTGGACCGAACTCTTACTTATCATTATGCTTGGTTTGTAAGGTGTTTGTTAATAAATGTGTTTGATTGACTGTGGAATGTGCGACCGTTCTAACGCCTATCAGTTTGGATGTTTTTATAATTTGGACACAATATGGATGATTTAAGGACATGAAATAGATGATTTTGGGTTTAAAGACACGAAATGAAAGATTTTGGATAAAAACATTTTAGGTAAGGTTAAAAATATGGTCAAGGTTTATGGAAACTCTACGAGACTCTTCAACTCTTTACCAAACTCGTCAATCAAAGCGTGAAAGGTACTCATCACTGGGTTTGGTTTTTGGGGAGACACAATAAGGTGTCTACAAACGTGACATTGTCGGACGATATCAGAAGATGACACATGACGTTAATATCCTACGTTCGAATAAGACGCGACTCGTAGTGCGACGCCAAAATGCTTTGAAACAAGTTGAGGTTGTTAGTGTGTTACTAGTGGTTACTAAAACGTCCAAAAAGGATGCGACTCGTAGTGTGAGGCCACAATGTTCCGAAACAAGTCAAGGTAGTTACTAGTGGTTCCTAAAAATAAGGAGAGCATTTCTACCATCCTTTAACCAGTCACGTAAGTTATCATAAATATGAAGCCAAAATTAGTCTACGTTCATCAAAGGACAATGTCTTGAAGTCAATTAACTACTTCATAAAATCAAGGAAGTCACCCTCATCTCTCGTAATCGAAATCTACCACCTAAAGACCTATAAAAGGAGGGCAACACACAGTCATAAAGAGATATCATACACATCTTATTCCAAGTATACAACACCCAAAAATAATACATTACAACATACATCATCAAAAGATACTTCACAAACTATGTTACTCGGACACGACAACTTCGTCGTCATATCTGGGTCGGTACGACCCGACACGAATCCGGGTGTGAAAATTCGTTCCAGACACGCCACTTGGCTCTTGGGTACGACATTATCGTCTTGAAAATGATTTTCTTGGCAAAGATCTCAAGAAAAACCCATAATTTAATCTCCTGTACACTTTTCCGGCAAGGTTGTTTGGCTTCTTCATGGATGTCGAGCAGTTAATCTCAGACTTTTGGCCATATAAAAAGTTTTTTATTTTATATAAAAGTAGGTTGGATACAGCTGGATATTTAACTTTGACCTCTTGTCCTGACTCTACTACATCTTTAACCCTACAAATTGTTTCTCACAATCTATCCCACGTGACCCACCCTTTTTCCCACTTTTTATTTTTTTTTAATTTTTTTGACAGCCTTTTACCACTTACAAGTATTTCATTATTGCTCACATACTACTTTATTACTTCCTCCATTTTTAAATACTTGCTCCACTTTCCTTTTATGGCCGTTTTTAAATACTGCTTCATTTCTTTTTTTGGAAAGCTTTTACAATATTTAATTTATTCATCAAAATGAAAAGTATGTTAAAAAGTTAATAAAATAAATATAAAATAATATATTAAAGTATCTAGTACTTATAAGCACTGACGAAGCTAAGAATTTCAAACCCAGAGAACAAATATACATCACATAGTTTGACATAAATGTTGGAAACAAAAATTAATACTTGAACACAAAGATAATTTAATAGTTTAAGTTTATTTTAAACTAAAAAAATCCAAAACACGGAGTACTTAGAAAAAAAAATTCAAAATTATACCAATTCTTCTAAAGAAATATTTGGTCATTGGTTCGAAAATTTGAAGAATTCGAACATTAGAAGATAAAAATAAAAGGAATACTATCTTACGCACACACAAGCTTACTCTACTCACCACTACACCATTTCATTTGGTATAACACAATGTTGCACAAAAATATTTACTACCTCCGTTACATATTATTTGCAATGATTAGACATTTTTCCTCTAATTTATGTCAAATCGTTGCAAATAATATATAACGGAGGTAGTATTTCAATTGTTTGTTTTTTGTAAAGTAGGGGGACATCTGTCCCCTCCCCCCTTGTCCCATGTTGGTTCCGCTAGTGCTTATAAAGATAAAAGTGTATGATATGAGTACAAGCGATGATCCATTGAAGTACCCATGCATGCATCCGAGATTGTCATTAGATTGACAAGGATCTCGATAATGAGTCAAATTAAGAGTTTAACATCAGTGTGCACTCAAAATACATGATATGTGATAATATCTTCTTCCCAATTTTATTGTCACATACTTTTAGTATGCCCGTCCCAATTTTGTTGTCATGCATGCTCCTATGACTTGTATACAATATTTTACCGAGGGCAGGGCAAAGAATTTCGTAGCCTAGTGCGACTTTTAAATTTGGGGCCCTTTTTCATAATTCAAAAGAGGTTTTGGTTTGATAATACTTCGTAATATTAATTTCAATTGTCACATTACATGGTAAATTACAAGAAATAAAACCCTAACATTTTCAAGCCAATTATCTTGGTAGTTCAATAATATAGCAAAAGATTTTATCATATAGAATTTTCAACAAGCTGTATTTAGAAAAACTGTTTATTAAATTTATAGACAAGATACGATAGAGTAAAAGGACAAAATAGAATACTTACCCATAGATCGATTCTTCAACTAATCGTTGATTGTACTAGTGAAATTAGATGTAATTTTATGTAAGAAATTAAAGAAAAAAAAGATAAATCATAAATCATTAGACATTAGAATAAGAGAGAAGCAAAGATATATAGTTAAAGAGTATAGAAAGAGAAAGCTTAAAAAAAGTACTCTAGAATAATAGAAAAATTAAAAAAGGAAACAATCCAAAAAAATTAGGAGTAAAGTTTAGGAAAAATTGCTGGGAATAATCCCACCTTTGGGGCGTCCACGAAAAATAATCCTACCTTTGGAATATTTTTAAATAATCCCACCTTTATACCCAATCCGGTCCTATTGGTCCCAACCGGTCATAGTTACCAGACATGTGTTGACTAGTGATTGGTAAAAAAAAATTAAAAAAAAATTAAAAAAGTTTTAATTTTTTAAGGAAAAAAAAAAGAAAAATAAATAAATTGATTAACTAAAAAAACCACCCACCAGCCCCAATCACCCTCCCCGCCACTTGTTTCAGCCACCCTTGCTGTCGGACTCCCCTGCCTACAGCGCCGACCACCCATACCGCCTCCCCCAGCACCGACACCACCCCTCCCCCGTACCATCGAAAACCAACCATCCGGCAATCGTCGAAAACCCTTTCTCCACCCCAATCTTGGCTCCCCTCCCCTTCCCCCGTTCTAATTCTGGCATCTCTCCCCTTCCCCCGTCCCGATTTCGCCTCCCTCCCCTTTTCCAATCTATTGGTTGCTCCGATCTGTGTTGCGGTCTCCCTCTCCTTTCCTTGATCGCCGAATTGCATCAACTAGATCGGAGCTTGCGTCGTCATCGTTGGACTAGGTAGAGGACTAGCGGCGACTGGCTGGTGGTCTGGGCTCGGCGACGTGTCTCGGCCGATGGTCTAAGCTCAGCGACGAGTCTAGTCTGGGCTGATGGTGGCGATGAAGGTGGCTGGGGATGGTGGTGGTTGTTTTAATATAATTAATTAAAATAATTAATAATTAAATAAAATTAAAATTAAAATTTATTTTTTGACAAATCAAGTAGTGACATTTGTAAATTAAACTTAATTAAAAAAAATTACTTATTCAACCAGTTTTAGGTCACTTGGGACCAGTAGAAGCAAATTGGGTATAAAGGTGGATTATTTAAAAATATCCCAAAGGTGGGATTATTTTTCGCGGATGCCCAAAGGTGGGATTATTCCCGGGAATATTTTCTAAAGTTTATTGTGCGAATAATTGTGAATTAAAAAAAAAAACAAAAAAAAAAACAAAAAAACACATGGGGTAGTGGGATACAGCTGGTGACAGAGTATATCTAAAAAGTTTGATATCATGGATATGAGAGTCGAACTTTTTACTTGCCTTCTAAAATCCATTTGTCTAAACCAGCAAACCAAGGAGATGTTTATTTAACTTTTTACTCATAATAACATTAAATTTGATTTTGGGATCCTAATATTTAGGAGGCCCTGTACAATTCGTTGCTCAAGTTGCACCGCACCTCAGTCGCCCCCTGCATTTTACTAGCACTTCTTTTCCACTCCCAAAATTAAGTATCACACTATTTCATTAAGATAAAAAAATTTCCCCAATCACAATAACTTTTTAATTATCAATCTTGGATTCTTTGCATCATTTTTCTTAAAGTTTCGCTCCAAAATACACATAACATTATTATAGAAATAATAGCTAGTATCCAAATTACATGCACCACACATTCTCAGACGACTATAAAATGAAAATGGATGAAAATATAACAAGTTAGTTGTAACACCCCAATAATTCTCCCTTTTCCAAACCACTTACTTTAAATAAAATAGTGGAAAACTATTAACATGTTACCGCCACGTGTTAAAACGTTAAGGCTTTATCAAAGTATTGCAGCGGAAAACCAAACATAAGTCTTTAAAATAACACAGTTTAGAAAACGAATAAGTCAAAGCTTACAAATTGGAACCATAAAGGCCCTTATTTAAAACCAAACCAATAATCAAAGTCCAAAACTTAAACAAAATAGCAAAGTATAAATAAGTTCAACACAAGAATCGAATACTCTCAACCACACCAATCCCTTGACAATGTGTTTGTCAAATCCCTGAACTTCACATCATCAAGCTAACCTGTGCAATACTGCTCCCCAATGATACAAGTGTAATAATTGGATCATCACAGAGTCATTGAAAGGCGAAGACCATGACCAAAAGAAAACACACACAAAAGCACGCAATCAGCAAAGCTGAGTACATACAAGCTACAACGTACCAAACCTAGCATGCTCAATTAATTAAAGTAAATAAACATACAACACGAATTCATTAATCAAGACTCCACACTTAAACAATTCAATTAACTCAACATACTTACTAACCAATTCTAAACACTTGACTCTTTATATTTAATTTAATTAATTTAATTGGAGTAAGCAATAGACGAGGTTTTCCAATCCACCAAACCATTTTGGTCCCAAATGACCATTTGAAATAAAAGTTTAGCGCGATGCAAGAATGGGCGCGACTCCATTCTCACAAAGTTAGTTTAGGATCCCATCTAACTTTCATTAAAAAATAAAATGTAAATACCAAAAGAGAAGAGGACATTTTGATCAAACAAGCCTCGAAAAGCCACGGCTGTCACCGTTTACCCCAACCCATAATTGTCAATACTCTAGAAGTGCACACTTTCCAGAGTTTTATTGCTCATCCATGTTTCACTTTACGTGATTACAATTTTAATTAATAGCCGACTCATTCAAGAAGACCATATATAACAATCATACATCAATTCACTTTTAATCTTTTTTAGGACAATGGTGATCACATCACAAGTTGGCCTTTAATTCCGTTAAGCTTCCAAATTATCCAAAATTGTTGAACATAGTCAACTCATCTAGCCATTCATCTTAATCCACCTTTACTCAACATACTAATAAGTCATGCTTGAGTAATAAATATATATAAATAATAACCTTGTGGAATAATTAATAAATTTATTCAACTTAAACCATTCAATTCCAATCCTTCAATAATACAAATGTGGTTAACAAACCAACCCAATAAAAATATGCTTGTATCAACATTCCATACAAACAATTAATCCAATATAATTCAACATGTTTGCATCCATAATTCCATACAAACATAATCAATTAACCAAACACATGTCTCATAAACATAAACACATGAATTAAATCAATGTGTAACCAAACAATTTCCATCCAAGTGTTTCCTAATCATGAAACTAAGTTCTTTCCTTTTGGTACCTAAACATGATACTACTTATAACGAAGTAGACATGTACGTACCTCGCATAAACAATCCTTTGTGTCTCTTTTAATCACTTAAAAGTCTCCTAAGGAATAATCACTTACTAGAAAACAACCAACAACAATAAATTAATACTTAACCAAATTTCCAGCAATACAATTTAGATTAAAACTCCTTAAAACTTAATTAAAAACATTTTTTTAGGCTTAATTAATCATTAGAAATACAATAGGAACAAAAGCCCCAAATCAATTAGTCATTAGAACCCTGAAATCCCAATTTCAATAAATTAGAACCCTATGTCTATAATTCATAAAATCTGAAAATTTATAACATAATTAAAATATGAAATTATAAGTGTAAGCTATCAAAAACATAGTTTTGATACTAAAAATATAATCTTTATACTACAAAATCAAAACTCAAAACAATTTAATAAACATTAAGCAAAAACAAGAAAACAAAGGAGGAATAAGGGGAGGAAGGTAGCCACGGTGGCCGACTGGGATGCTGGTGGTTCGCCGATGTAGACACCAAATTTTGATCCCCTATTTTCCATACTTTTTTTTTTAACTTTCAATTAACTAATAAATTTTGTGTTATTTCATAATTATAATAATAAGATCTAATTTTGCTAACGACAACCACAATAAGTGGGCATAAGAGACAATTCAAGTAGTGTTTATTTATAATTTTGGAGTATACAAAACTCTTACAATTTGTACTTCTAATTTACGAACAAAACACGAGATTAATTCGAAGCATAACTCGAACCTTGTACACTCCGTGCCGGGAACTTCAAGTCGTCATTTATTCATGATTATTAAATCATTAACGCCAACGCCATTAGTAGCACCACTAACGCCATAATCAAAGTTAAATATAAATTTAGCACTCGAAAATGCTCGTCGAACGGAGATGGAACTTGACGATTCTGGTTGCCGGGAGCCATGGAAACCGAAGAGGAAAAGGCAAGGGGTGTGTTTTTTGAGTAAAGGGTGATTTCGGATAAGGGAAATCTCCCTTTTATAAGAGATAAATCTTATCCGTATTTTTGTCATATCCCAATTATGTAATCGTTTAGTCTAATAATAATAGTAAGTGTATCTTTTAAAAATAACATAAAATAAAAATAATGTGTTACCACTGACATATGTAACACTTATTCCGTTTGACATATCCTGGTTGAGAATATCAAATATTGACCCTTTAATATGTATATTTTTAAAACTGTGACCGTTTCTATAGTATCACTTTCTAACCACGGATAAAATTTTAGTACTACTGATTTTTATTGTATCCTATTGTTATTATAATTATTCTATTATTTTCAATCACTTTTTTTTTTTAAAAAAAAAAAGGAAAAATACAAATCATAAAGGACAAATTAGCATATTTTAATTATGTAAAAGAATGCAAAGCATGCATACTAAGCTATTACCAATACCCAAGGTCACGGTTTAATACAATAATAAGATAATAATAAGACACGAAACATGCATAAAATGCAGGATTTTTTCACATTTTCTACCACCTAAAACACCTCACTTCAGATTCACTACCGTTTTAAATTTTTTTTTTTACTTTGCTACCACCCTAAACAGTGTTTATTAGAAATTACTACCCATGCCTTACACCGTTACAATTTCCGTCAGCATGCCCCCAACCACCGTCCAGCCACCCCACTACCACCCCCTCCCCTCAACTGTCACCCCTCCTCCTCCCCCCTGCTGGCGGCCGACGCCCAAAACAACGGCCGACGCCGGCGACCCTACCCTCCTCCCTTTCCCCACCCACGAACTTAACCCCCCTCCCTTTCCCCCACCACGAACCCAACCCCCACCTCCCTTTCCCCCACCCACCGAAGCCAACCCCCACTAAATTCAGCCCCCCTCCCCGTTCCCTCCACCGGAATCGACCCCCCTCCCCTATTTCTACCCTTTTCGACCACCCCTAACCATAAACCACCACCCCAAAACCACTATGAGCGAAACCCTAAAATTCGTTAATAGTGGTTTCGGGCTAGTGGTTTAGGGTTAGGAGTGTCGATTTTTGGGTGGGGGAAGGGGAGGGGGGTCGCTTCCGATGGGGTAAACGGGGAGGGGGTTGATTTTGATGAGGATTGGCTTCGTGGGTGGTGGGGTTTCGTGGGTGAGGGAAAGGGAGGGGGGGTTGGTGTCGTGGGTGGGGAAAAGGGAGGGGGGAGAGGTCGCCGGCGCCGGCCGAATCTTTGGCGCCGGTCGCCGGCAGGGGGGGAGGGTGAGGGGTGGCTGGGGTTTTTTTCATTTTTTTTTTAATTTTTTCTTTTTTTTTATTTATTTATTATTTTTTTTAAAATAAACTTAACGGAAATCCTAACGGATTCCGTTAAGTGGTAGTGATTTCTAGCAAACTCTGTTTAGGGTGGTAGCAAAGTAAAAAAAAAATTTAAAACGGTAGTGAATCTGAAGTGAGGTGTTTTAGGTGGTAGCAAATGTGAAAAAAATCCTAAAATGCATGTAATGTAATTGGCAAATGGCACAAGTCACGACTCCCATTGCTTTTTTTTATTATTTTTTTTTGTTGTGTTTTTTTTTTTGTTTTTTGTTGTGTTTTTTTTTTTTTTGTTTTTTTTGTTTTTTTGTTTTTTTGTTTTTTGTTTTTTGTTTTTTGTTTTTTTTTTTTTTTTTTTTTTTTTGTTGTTGTTGTTGTTGTTGTTGTTGTTGTTGTTGTTCAACTTCCTTAATTATAATTTGTTTTAGTTCTACCATTTTGCTTTGTCAAAAACGTACTACTATTCCAATTTTCATCTTCTTCCTTCTTCACCAAAACACCATTACCACTATACCTTCATGAGTCATCTTTTCTCTATTTCATATACTTAGAAATAACAAGTGTAAGTATGCATGCTACTTCTCTTCCGGGTTATTGCAATGACGACAATATTTGACAGTAAAAGAGTGGCTCTAAGCAAAGATACCTCTGCCATTACCACTCATTTGATATGTCAAATCTCTACTGAAAATGAAAATGGTAAGCCATGGTTGTAATTTAGCAACGAGAATAAGAAAATGGTGTGATATGACAATACGTTGTATCACTAAGCCGTGTTTCTTCCCAAACGGTAAAGTGATATGACTATCCACAATCAACGACAAACAACTTTTTTCCTTGTTATTTTCTGATAAGTGGGTTGTGTAATAGTCGTATTTTGCTATGGTAAGTTTAATATACGAAGAGTAAGTACACTCTTCAAAAGAAAGTAGTACCAATTAACCATTGTATTTAAATTATATTAGTACTTTTGATTATTTTTAGTCATTAATAATATTGTCTTTTGTTCAGTCAATAGTAATTAAGTTTTACATAAAGTAGTAGGCTATTCTATTTGTCCTCTACTTCATTAAGACGAATTTTGGTTCTAATTTCTACCTAACTCTTGTATTCATACGTATTTATTTCGTATAACAGTATATTCTTTGTATTTTGTATTTTAGCTCCCATTTGCTCCCATATATATACCACCTTACTCTTCACGAAAAGAGGAAAAAAAATATCGAAGAGAATAGTTAAAGAAGAAAAAAACCATAAAAGAAGGATAAATTATTTCAGCATTATTATTAGACTAAAAAAAAAAGCAATAATTTTTTTTTAATTTTCAGTAAAAAAAATATATAAAAAAATATTGTAGAAAGACTTGGCCTAATTTTAATTCGATCGTTTTGACACTATCACGCTACTCTTACTAACTCATCAAGATAGCTACTCAAAGTCAAAGGTAATATTTTCTTTCTTTTTATTTGTGATTTCATATTATTTTTACATACATTTACTAACTTTTCTACTTTTGTGTGTTCCATAACCTCCTAGGGCACTATACGTGCCGGTTTCCTAATTTGGAAACCAAGTAGAATTTGACCGACTGCGAGCGAGTTTGAGAGTGAGTATACATGGTTTGTTTGATTTTTCTTTTCTTGTATGTATCATCATTATGTAGAGTATGAAATGGAAGCAATGATAATTGTACAAAATCCATAAGGAAGCTCCAAAGAATGAATGATGGAATTACACCACAAGTTTCTTACTACAGGTCTGTCTATTTGCCAATTTACCAATATCCTTTTTTAATAATAAAATTTGAATTGAATATCTAGAAAGAAGATTCCTTAAGATTTGTAAGTTGGGGTCACACGTTCCCATAGGATAAATACTCTATTTTTTTATTTTTTTTTTTTTTTTATGATTTTTACAAAACAAGGTATTAAAATGATAAACTGATTTGAGGCTATTTTCCCCAACCAATCATACTCTTTTTATTTGGCATATCAAATGACTTCTTAAAAGGGAGAATTTTCTACAGAGCATTTATATGCTTGTCCTTAACATACCATTAAAAGGATTAAAGGATCATGCCAATTTCGAAGTACTTTGACCATTATCACCCAATTCCCCATGAACGTCCCAAACTGGAGTGTTTTTAAAGAAAATTCATTATTTTTCAATTCAATCGTTGGATGAATCCCAATTTTTGATATGTTATAGAAGACGGATAGACCTTTCCAGGGATCTATCATATGCTCAAATCGGACCGTTAAAACATGAGTTATGGTGTCCAAAATATTAGGGAAATTTTAAACCCTTAAGTTTTTTTTTTATTTATTTTTTATTTTTTTTTTTGTTTTTGGAAAGAAAGAATGAACTTTATTATATAATTTGTGTCACCCTATTATATACACCTCTGGTAATTTTTTCCTATAAAATATTTAAATTTAAGTCATTTGAGGAAGCTATAAATTACTCATGCCTCAAGTTGATATTAATCCAAAAAAGAGACACATATGTATCACTTTAAGACTAACATCCTATGGCTATATGAAAGGGGCAGTATAAATAATTCATTTATTTTGGAATAGAATGTCTTACTTTTTTTTAAATAAATCTTGTTTAATTTTTAATTCCATCACCGTTCGGAAGAGCAAAATTTCCTTATGCATTTCTTAATAAAGAGACAACTGATTTTTATTTAAGTGAAATATGGCTTTGCATGCTTGTATATTTTATTAATAAAATAAACCTTTCGAGTTGTAGTTTATTATTTCTTATATTTAAATAAGAGGATAAAATTGAATATTCAATCATGATAGGTTATAAGATGATCTTTTGCCACAGAGAATTATACTTTTAAAGTTTTATTATCTCTGATAGATCGTTTACGTAATCTGACATGATCAAGGTTTTCAATTAACTACCTATCATTTAGATTTAAGCCATATGGAATTTCCATTTTGCATAAGTCAATTTCCTACAATCCAAATACATTTCCTTTGTATTCTTCTTGATTCATACCAAGTAAATTAAAATACCCTTTTTTTATCAGACTCAAATAAGCCCATACAATCTCTTTTCAGAAGTTGGTCAACCCTAAGTAAAGCTGTTGATTGAAACGCATTTTACAAATAAAAAAGCATTCTCCTCAAAGAAACTCCTATGGTGTCGCTAATTCTAGTGACTTCCTCAACCTTGATAAATTGACCTCCATTTTGAAAGCAAGATTGCATAGCCTCATTCAAAAACCCTATACGGATCGACCACCCCTCCCAAAAAAATATAAACCTTCTTGAAATCTCGTATGGAATCTTTGACTATGTACAAATGGACGTTCGTAAGAACTACGTAGGGTTTTGATCCGGGAGTGGATTCAAATCCCACAATGAACGGTACGTAGGGTAACTTTAATGCTCAAACCCACCATATATCGTAAGGTTTAATTCACTTTTATTTGACATTTGAGTGTGATTGACAATGTGGAAATTTTCGTGTTTTTATGCATTAGTTTAAAGAAAAGTATGTGAATAACCATAGCCAATTAACAACGTACTAGTAAGAGCCTGTTCATTAGAACAGAGGAAGAGACGAGTTCCAAACGTTCGATCTTCCTAACTTAAACCCCGTACCTACATCTCTAATTTTGCTAAGACCATACTTATATAGTGCCTCACCTAATGGAGTCAATGTCGTTTTTTATTTGAAAACGATCATAAACAAAAAGTCCGTCTCTATTCGGGCAAAAATAGAGTGGCGACTTTAATTTCTTTTTTTTTTTAGTCAAATTATCGACTTACGTGGGATTTTGACTTCTAATTATAATTAGTCAAAAATGGAGTACCACAGCCGGCGACCAGGGGGGCGGCGCCGGAGTCCGGGGGACGGCAGGTGGCTGGCGGACAGCAGGTGGCAGCGGTGGAAGTGAGGCAATTCTCACGTGACGGGGAAAGAAAGAAAGAAAAAAAAAGAAAAAGAAAGGAAAAAAGAAAAGAAAGGAAAAAAATTAAAAGGGAAAGAAAAATAAAGTGAAAAAAAATCAAGAAATAAAATAAAGATGAGAGAATTTACTAACCTTTTAGTGTGGGGAAAAAATTGGAGATGTATGGGGTATTTATAGGAGAGAGAGTGGTGTAGGATAAGTTGTCAGATTGAGCCTCATAAAATTAATGGGCCAATTAAGTATGTAAAGTGAGATTAGCTTTGATTGTTTGGACATGAATTATAGAATGAAGGTACATATAATAATTTGTACTAAAATAATTTTCAACCCAAATTAAAAATTGAAACTTTTGAAATTAAATTCCGGAAAAATTCAAATATATATTATAAATGAAATAAAATTCCATTTATAAATTATTTAAAAATACGGGGGATTACATTAGTAATACTTTTTGAGCTGCACTTTAATTTGCCATTTTATTTTATAACGGTGCAGTTGGCAAAGCGAGTATATTCTTTAAACTGCTGCATGTGACAAATCTCCCCCCCCCCTCTTTATTTACGTCAAGAAATCTAATGATTTTAACACAACACTACTAATTAATCTAGAAAAATTAAATCAAAGTTAGTTAGGGTAATATTTGTACTTCCTAATAAAGTGGAAATTTTAAATTAGTTGCAGCACTTTCAAATTAGTTGCATAAGTTTTTATTATAGTGAATGAACTTTCTCTATTTTTCTCCAATCATATGGGTCCATTTTCTGTTCTCTCTATCTCTATCATTTTTCAGAAAATTTCCTAGGAGTACTCAGCAATTTGCAAAGTGATGCAACTAAAAAACGGAGGACGTAAAAGCATCATCATTGAATCATAGATGCAAATAAGATTCAATACTTCACTTGATGTATTTATTCAATTTCTTTATGACTTGAAGAAGAAATTTGACGTTAATATTCTCTTTTAAAGGCATCTCTGTCAACTCTATTTCAAAATTCCAAATATTTATGTAATGGTCAAACATCAGGTTCAAATGATCTATACATATAGAAGGATCCATGATGAAATGAAGAGTGTATACCTTAATATGAAATTGTCATTAATAATTTGATCAACAACAATCCAAATCATCCTTTCACGATCATATAGGAAAAATAGTAACGTAATTTAATGAATGTCACGAGTAGTTTTATTAAATCATTTGAAGAAAAATATTATATAAAAAATTATTTCAACAAAATAGTAGTTGAAATCGGAAAAAAAGGAGAGGTAAATTCATTGAGGAGTGAGATTTGAGAGTGTGTTGGTGATGAAGATTTGATGATGATGAACTAGTTTGTGGCACGGACGATACCTCAGGTTTTGTTTAAATACTAAATGAAAAACTTTCTTTAATTTTAAATAACATTTTGAAAACAATACATTAGTTTCCCTACCGTATAAAAAGTTTAATAAAACTCTTATGAATAGTGCATGGACATTTATATCCCTAAATATGTTCTTTTACATTCCTCCATTTAATTTCAAAAGCCTTATAATCATCTCTTGAATTCCTTAAATTGATTTAAAAAGTTATGTTTAAATCCATCTTTAACTCTAAAAGTTATGTTTAAATCCATCTGTAACTCTAAAAGTTAGGTTTAAATCCATCTTTAACTTTCTAAATTTCTTTTTTGTTTTAATTTTCCAATTTCGAATTTATTAGACATTTATATATCTACATCAAACTCAATATCATTTTACCATTTAATCACTTAATCAAAATAGCGCAACTAAAGTTTAGAACATTACACAACTATACAACTAACATCCAATACATTATTTATTGTCTATATGCAAATTGTTTTGATAAAATACTAGACAAATTGGCATAGGGCATAAAGAACATCTGTAATAATTCTTTTCAAAGGGCTAGCTATACCGCGTGTATCGCGCGAGTTGGAATCCCTAGTAAAATAAAATTGTATAGAAGGAAAAATTATATGAGAATAGAAAGAGAGTTGCATAATATACTTGTAAATGTTACCGTCTAATTGCTAAGCCGATATTGCATTTAGAAAAGTAACATCCAAGGAATCAACAACCATTAGTTTATGATTAATTTTAATAAATTAAATTGTAATTTATTGTGCAATTACTTAGAGGTTACATTATTTGATCTAGTGGGAAATTAAGTATGAAAGTTACACATATAAAGAGTTTTAGAGTTTGAATCCTAAGTATTCTAGACTAAGGATGCCAATGGATTCGAACCCGATCCTCATCATGGATACACTGGATCGAATACTTAGGATTTTGTGATGGTTGAAAAGCAAAATGAATTAAAGTACTTGGATTTGAGAAATTAAGATTATGTGAACCATAATTAAAAAAATTGTTGAATATTTGAATCTAAATAAAAAATGTTAAAATTTTGTATCTAAATCAGAGTTGAGATTAATTGGAAGGTTAAAATAGGATGTTTGAAGATTTGGATATTTGGGATTGTGATGAGTTTTGAGACTTTGTGAGTCTTTTTGCTATTGGATTTTCGAATATTCATCTCTCCACAATTTGTAATGTTCAATATCATAAAAGTTGTTTCAATATACCCCAATGTTGGTCTCATTTTATAGAGGAAAATGAAATAGTCTTTGGTATAATATTTTTTTCTTAGAATTTATTATATCTTTTAAATTAGAAAATTTTAGATTTTAACACCACACAAAAACCCGAAAGTGGTTTTTATCACCCCCATAAAAAAAATTATTTCAGCACCAGACAAATTTTCGAAAAATGGGTATTACCACCAGTTAACTAATTCCGTTAAGGAATCCATTAAGTGGGCCCATAAGCCACGTGTTGCTTTACTATTGGCCAAAAAAAGAAAAAAAAAAGAAAGATTAAAAAATCTAAAACTACCCCAGCCGCCTTAGCCCCACCACTGCCCCACCACAACTTACCACTGCCCTCCCCGAACCCACCATCGGCGGCACATCCCCTCCCTAAACCCTCCCTCTTCCTTTCCCGTAACCGTGTCGCCCCCAAAACCCACCAAACCCAAAACCCTCGTTTCCCAAAACGGCCACGAATCCGGCCTTAAAAGGCCGAAATCGGCTAGTTAACACCACTCAGCTCCAAAACCGGCCATTTGTGGCCAGATTCGTGGCCGTTTTGGGAAAGGAGGGTTTTGAGTTTGGTGGTTTTTGGGGGCGACACGGTTGCGGGAAAGAGAGGGGGGAGGGTTCAAGTGGGTTGGGTACAGGTGCGTCGCCGGTGGTGGGTTCGGGGAGGGCTGTGGTGGGTTGGGGGAGGGCGGTGGTGGCACCGTGGTGGTGGCAGGGATAGTTCGTTTTAGGTTTTTTTTATTTTTTATTTTTTTAACAAATAAATGGTGACACGTGTCAATGTGGACCACTTTTAACGGAATTTTTGAACGAAAACAGTTAAGTGGCCTGGTGGTAATACCCATTTTTGGTAAGTTTGTCTGGTATTAAAATCAATTTTTTTATTTTTTATGGGGGCATTAAAAACCATTTTTGGGTGTTTGTGTGGTGTTAAAATCTAAAATTTACTTTATATGGTCGTTAGAAAATTACACTGTTATAATTTCGGAATGCATCTTGGCCTATGTTAATTGGACACGACAATTTTACTCTCGTGTACATATCCGGGTATGAAATCTATTCCGGACACGTCCTTTTGCTCTTAGATACGGCCGTTAATTCAAACTATACATTTTATGCTTTGTGAGTTCATGGCTTCAAGCTCTTTGGAGCTTCAAAAATGGCGGAGAAGAGGACTCAAGAATATAAAGGAAAGAGAAAGAGGAGAGAAATAAAAAATAAATAGTTGGAGAGAGAAATATAAAGACTGACAACTTGACAAGTACTACTTTTTTTTTTTTTAAGAATGACCGACAAGTACTGACCCACACTCCTTTGTCTCTTTTTACAAAATATTACTTTAATCTATGCCTTTTAATGCTTGTACTATTTATTTTTTTTTTATTTATTTTTTTTTTTTTAATATTGGTATTACATTTGACAGTATAATGGTAAATATTACTACGTTACAATATTATATAGTCTAATAGTCTATTTTAAAATAAAACCTATTTAACATTTTATGGGAACTTGCCAGGATTATCTTTTTTTTTTTTCTTTTATACTATTGTATCCGTACCCGAGTCCAAAGTTAAGACGGAGTCCCGTGTCCTAAATTTTTTGAAAATGCCGTATTGGACTCTCAGATTCGTACCAATATCGGATACTCGTATCCATGTCAATGTAACATAGATCTTGGCCATTGATCAATGCATTGTGTGTCAAAACCTCCCTTTTCCACATTATTAGATTACAAATGAGGAAATGAATCCTATGCAAGTTGACAGTTGGCACTATATTTTACTGTATTCAATAACCAACATTTGGGAACCGATAATCATCTCAACCAGATATTGGTTTATATATCCTCCGATCTCTCTCTTTACATTTTTTATTTTTACAACTTCTCTCCTAATAACCACCTCAAATGGTTAATGGCTAGGGATACTCTTAGATTCATACTCTGTAATAATGTATTTTATCAACATAAAAATTTGGATTTTTTTTGAAACAATCACCCTATTTTGAAATAACCACCCCTTTTTTCGAATATTTAAAATAACCACCCATTAAAAAATAAAGTTAGAATTCACCACCCATTGCCCGAGTTCGACCAATTTTCCGTCAAGTTGGCCCACCTAATAGATATTCTTTATTTTATTTTATATACTCAGAGCCTCAATTCTTTTTTCCTCACTTCATTTTTTCATTTTCATAAACCACTATTCTCAATTTTAGGTGAAATTCACTGTCGCATACAACAATTAAACAATTGAGTCAATAATTGAACATATAATTAACAACAATTACTCAAACAACAACTACTAGATTGTTGCTCATTAATTAGGGCAACTAACGAAAGATATGGGTTGTTAATCAATTACCTGTTTACCTGCTCCAACTATTCAAATTAGCTTCTTTGATTAATTTTTGATAGACTTTCTTTTGTTTATTTTGTTAATTTACACAAGAATTTAAGAGAATATAGAGATTTTTCAGTCATTTTTTATTTTTTTTATTACCGTTGTTGGTGAAAATGGATTGCGGAAAAAAGAATTGAGGCTTTGAGTATATTAAATGAAAAAATAGTCGTTAGGTGAGCCCAATTGACGGAAAATTGGATGGACCCAGGTAATGGGTGGTGAATTCTAACTTTATTTTTTTTACGGGGTGGTTATCTTAAATATTCAAAAAAAAGAGATGGTTATTTCAAAGTAGGGTGATTTGAGGGGTGATTATTCCAAAAAAAATCCTAAATTTTTTTAAATGTTTTGCTGTACAAAATTAGAAATATTTATGTTTTAAGATACTACGATGTATCTTAAAGACCATAAAAAGTCAAATAGAACAAACAAATAGGGATAGAAAAAGTAGTAGTATTAATTACTATGAGACAATTCTGTTGAGTAAGACAAATTTTGTTACATGGTGTTATTAGTGGAATTAAATGAAGAGTAGTGGTACAGATACAATAGTAGTATGTGGGTTAAGTATACAACCACTTATAAATTGCCAACTCACCATAAGCCAAAAAAATGAGAGGGAAAATAGGGGGGGAATTTTTTGGTGCTTGGCGCCAAAAAGTACAAGTAGGGGGATTTTTAATGGCGAATTTTATTGGCGCCATACTACTTCGTTACCAAATATATATATAATGTTACCAAAAAAATATATAACGTTACAATCGTTATCAAATAAATTTATTATGTTACTACTAAATACAAATTTTTTTATCAGAGTTAATGAGTCCTAGTCAGCGTCATAAATGAAGAGAGATGATTTGTATAAAAATTATTTTAATATTTCATTTGACAACATTTCATGAACTACTAATTAAAAAATTATTATGACCAAACTAATAAAATTCTCTTTTTATGCTCTATCTATAGACATCAATATCGACATACTTTCAAAAATGTTATATTTTGGACGATTTTAACCTTAATACGTAGTATAGTTTTGTGGTTTTTCTTTATCTTCATCCATGGTTTAAAAAAAAAAAAAAGAGGGTTAAAAAAAAGGGAGGGCTATAGTAAAATATTAGAGGGTTAAAATACAATAATTAAATGACATAAATTCATCATCTTTTCTAAAAAAAAAGTTGATGTGGTTTTAAAATTTTCGTTACTGAAGTTTATTTCAATGTTGTCAAAACAAAGGATTTAGAACACATGACAAGTAAAATAATAAGGTATGTTACTTGAAAATTGTCAATTATTTGTGGAGAAAATTATATTAAGAAAAGAGAAAAATATTGGAAAATTAGGCCTACATCACTAGAGGAAAACAATTTTGAACTCAAGACCAAAAACAACATGATGTTCTTATATACAACCATTTGTATCCAAGGTTAAGGGATTTTCACAATGTCATCCTTTTGCCAAAATATATAAATAATAACCTAGGTCACTATGGTTTTAAATCAAAGAGTAGCGACTTAGTGAAGTACACACAGTGATATCACTTATTAAACATAATCAAACAGTGGAAAGTTAAAATCAGTATAATCTTGTGTGTTTAAAATTTATTTCCTTATTAGATGATTGTGCTACTATGAAATTTTAAAAATTTTGAAATTAAATTGACAAGAATATAAAGTATAGTTTAAGATAAAATTCTTTAGTCTTTCCTTAACATTTAAGCTAGATAGCATCATCCTTATTTTGAAAATTAATTATAAATCCATGTATACATTATACATAATGTTAGATTTGGCAAACGGGTCATTCAGGACGGGTTTGGGTCGAGTCACTTTCGGGTCAGCTAACAATTGAGTCAGGTGCAGGTCGAGCCGGGTCAATTCAGTTTTGGGTATGATCGGGTCAAGTATCGACTCGAGTTCGGGTAGCAGCAAAAAAATCATTTATATTAAGGAAAGAAAAAAAAATCTGAAAAGTATGCCAACATCACTAAAGTTACTTAGGTTTTTAATCAAATACCAGTGAGCCAGTGAGGTGCACACAACTATTGATATCACTTATTACACAATAAAAAAAATAAAAAATTAAAAAAAATCGAAAAGTTATAATCAGTATAATCTCGTGTGTTTAGTATATATTTTCTTATTCGATGATAAGGTAACTACGAAATTTTAAATTTTTTGAAATTAAATTGAACACAAATGTAAGGTATAGTTTAAGATACCATTCTTTAGTCTTTCCTTACCATTTAAGCTAGATAACATCATCATTATTTTGTAAATTAATTAATAGATTTACATATACAATAAACATTATGTTACTAGAAAAAATACCTTCAAACTCAGCAAAATTACAAATTAATTATTTATTAAATAATTAAAACAATTTTTAAAATTAGGAAAATTTGTCAATTGTAGCCATTTAAAGTTTGTATTTTTCAAATTGCAGCCATATAAAAAAAATTGCAAATTGCAGCCCAAAAGTTCTTATAAATTGTAAATTGAAGCCCGTATCAACTTTTTCATCGGTTTACATGTCGAAAAATATTCAGTGAAGGTTTTAGGGGCCATTTTAGCCCTTAAGGGTCCGAATTGAACTCAGAATTAGCAAAAAAATAACGTAAGTGCCTTGTGCATACTGCGAAACTCCTAAAGTGCATCTTGAATAATTACTTATGAATAATTATTTCTATATATCTCATTTGTTACTATTTGCTTACCTTTATTTCTACAATCGATGTCCTAAAGTGCATCTTGAATAACAACTTCAATATTTTCTTTCATCATGAAACCAATGTAATCAACAATTATTAAATAGAATCAAAGACTACTTTGAGTACTAAATACTTTCTTTGTTATAATAATGAAATTACACATCTCAAATCACATTTTATATGTTTAATATCTATATTAGAGTAATTATTATGAAAAGTTGATATTGTGATAATATTTTACGAGACGAATCAAACAAGACCTCACATTGATATATTTTATTTTACGTATAAATCATAATGTGTGGTCAAACAATCTTGATGAATAGTGCGAAAGTCGAAGTGTTGCAATATTACTAGAACGGAGGAAGTATTAAAATAACTTTGGCATTTAATTATGCGGGGCAGCGGGGGTGGACGGTCAAATTCGAAATATTGAGAGTTACAATAAAATGTTGTACGATTAAATTAAATGTTGGAGGGCTAGAATCAACTACTAGAGAGTTATAATTAAATCAAGAAGGGTTAATTTATTACAAAAGTACTCTAATGTGTTTACAACTTATATCCTTATTCAAAACCGTGTTACTATAAAATATTATTTCATAGAGTTATATTTGAATCATATATTCCTTATTCAAAATCGTGTTACTACAAAATATTATTTTGTAAAATTATATTTGAATCATATATTCCTTATTCAAAATCATTTTACTATAAGAGTGTTTGGCAAATTTAGAGAAAGAGATAATAGAATGAAATGACTTATTTATTAGTCATCAATAGGTAGAGTATTTATACAAAACCTACGGTCATAAGATAGATAGGAAACAATATTTTTTAAAGATATACTAGGATAATCATAAACCCTAAAATATTATCTCTAAATAATGTATTAACGTAAATAAACCTAAATATATTATTCTCCTAATAAGATCATACAGAAAATTTTTCAGATATCTCACTTGTCTAACGGTGTTAGTTTATGAAATTGTACTTGACTCATATATAATGGATACAAAGTTATGTGTGTAGCAGGACCATATAGCAGGCAAATATTTATGTGTGTAGCATCAATAACCAATCACTACTACAAAAATGGCCTAAGAACCGGACAAAATAGGCCTAAGAAACCGCAAAATGTCCGGTGCCTAGGTAGTAGGTCTCTTAGCCTAAGAAACCGGAATTATTGTTTGGTTTCTTAAATTCAGCAAGAGACCAATTTTGCCTCATAACCGGTTTCTTAGATGTTTACAAGAGAATTAAAATAACAAGGCAAAGGCACCATATTTTTTGGATAACAGGTTTCTCCTATAGAGTTTAAGACACCAGTGTCTAGTGATAACCAGTCTCTTTCCCTTATTTTAAAAAAAATAATTAAAATAAGTAGTACTAAAGTAATTAACTGGCCTGCCGAGATTATAGTCATCATTTCAACAAGCATGGCGAAGTATTCTCATTGATCTTTATCTAATTAATTAATAAATAATAATGCATTCAGTAATTCATCAAAAGATGACGAACAATTCCATATTTTACTGTTTTACATCGAGTAAAATGCATTTTTGGGGATTCACCTTTTGTACTTTTCTTCGTTTGGAGACTCACCTTTCACTTTTTATCGTTTGGGGATTACCGATCACTAGAATTCAAAAATCCGGTCACTTGATAAAAAAAAAAATAATAAATCTCCCTAAATTTGTTGATTACAACTGTCAAAGAGATAAAATTCTTAATATAAAATTAATCAATAGTCCTTGAATCTAAAAAAAATACATTGGTAGAAAACCCTTGTAGAGTCCAAAGTGTTAAAAATTATAACTGGATGACCCCAAAATGTTAAATTTTTTGCAATAAATAAATAAATAAATAAAAATAATAATAAATAAATAAATAAATGATAATAATAACTGGGTTAGTAATGAGAATTTTTTAACACAATAATATTTTGATTAACATAAAAAATCCCATAGCATATATTGTAGTATTGTACAGAGCCACAAGTTTGATTTATTATGTAACTTCTCATATCATTGATTGAGATTATGGTTGTAAGGTCCAATATTTTTGTTAGCCGTATCCTTGCATTAAGAGAACAAATTATCAAATTAGCATATAGTCTATATATTACTTGAACTTTATACCGAATTGACACGAGTGGAGCAAAAAAAAAAAAAAAAAAGGTGAAAATAATACCCTTAGTGCTTGAGTTGTTATGTAATTTCTGCCATTCAGAGAAATAAAGCCACGGTTTGATGATGAAATGCTACCTTGAGTTGATTGTGATTAACTGATTGTTGGGTATGTGTCATTATTTTTATTTAGCTATACAAAAAAAATAATAATAATAATAATAATAATAATTACTTTATTGGAAAATTTTGAATATCTATCTGCAATCCCCAAATGATGAAAAGTGAAAAGTGAGTTCCCAAACGATGAAAAGTACGGAAAGTGAATCCCCTAAAATGCATTTTACTCTTCCATCCAATATATTTTAATGAAAAATAATATGGGAGATAATATCAATATTTAGATCTGTAAAATATCAAATTATACCAAAGAAAATGTACATGTCATATATAA
The DNA here is from genome assembly GCF_948465745.1 of Chenopodium album. NCBI lineage: Eukaryota > Viridiplantae > Streptophyta > Magnoliopsida > Caryophyllales > Amaranthaceae > Chenopodium > Chenopodium album. Next base: position 12,397,824 of record NC_137857.1, on the reverse strand, counting down.
TGAAGTAGCCAAGATAATTATCTAGAACTGCCAACAATAGTACAAAGTAATCAACATAATTAATAGTACAAAGTAATCAACATAATTAACAATGAAACTAAATAACTAATAAATCTACCAACAAAATGATTTTACAACTTATACTCCATTTGCAAATCCAAAAGATAATCACCATCATGTAATCGGTACTCGATAATACGCCAGGAATCATACTCCTTTAATCATTGATTTAACAAGTGAAAAATTACATTGAATTAACCTCTAAAAACATAATTTGAGCCATCAAGGTAATTCATTTTAATCCCTTCAATTACATTTGGTTGGATGCAATTTCACCGTCAGACTGCAAAAAGAAAAACAAAACAATAGAATTTTAATAAGGTAAATCTAGTACTTGAAACATTACAACAAACTTCATCATATACAAACAAAAATATAGTAAGAAGATTAACTCACGATTTTGGGTATAAAACTTCTAGACTGCATTCTCAAGGATGAATAATATATTTAGGAATTCTATAGCAATTTATTTTTAGATCTTGAATCGATGCACAATTTGATAATTAATTAAAGAGATAAGATGAACATTAAAAAAATTCCCAATTACAAAACCCCCAATTCGAAAAACCCCCAATTAAAATCCCCCAAATCGAAAACCCCCAATTACAAAACCCCAAAATCGATAAACACCCAATTAAAAAACCCTCTAATTAAAAACACCCAATTAAAACATGAAGTATTCTGCTCACCGTTCAACGTTCATGGTGGTGAAGAAATGGGAAAAAAAAAAAATCCAAATTTAATCAAAGAAGACTAAATCAATTACATGAAGAAGAAATAAATCATAATTTTCTGCAAAGAATAACATGTTTAGATTTGTCTTTTGAAGGAATCGATATTTCATCCAGTTTCTGGGCTTTCAAAGGTGTTCATGAAAACAAGTGAAATGAAAACTGAAAAATAAAAAGTTTTTTTTAAAAAAAAAAAAGCATTGAAAATGACATTTACTTTGAATTTCAAATATTAGGGTAATCAGAAAATTCATTTGAATTCAAATGAAATTTCAAAATTAGTAAATATTGGACCCCAATTTAACACCCAATCAAAATGTGACATGTCAAATTGTATGTGGCTTTGGATAGATTTCCTCTTACCAGTTAGTAATCATCACATTTCACATTCTCTGAAAACAAAGATTCTATAAGACTAACAACAGTCACCACTGGTCTACAAGTATAAAGGTGCAAAAGAGTTTCTATACACGAAGTATACAAAAAGGTTTGTTATTTTACAACTACAGAAAATCACTAAATAGCTTTGTACAATTGACTCTAGGCTCTTGAACTACTTCTAGACTTTATGCGATTTAGCCACTTCTTTCTGTATCTCCAAGCGACCTGAATTGTTGTTGCAGCCTGGCATCTATAGTACGGGGATTCATACCTGAAAAAAGAAGGCGTTATGCCAAGCTCCTGATATTAATTAAGGCAGCATTAACTCCTGACATTCGTTGTGTGGGGAAAAAGAAGGAAGCCTCAAGGAGCAGTAATAAACCATTAGATGAAAACACATAATGACAAACTCGAAATGGAAATCAACACACCAAACGCTTCTACTATTATAAATCTACGACACACTAGAAAACAACTCACCAACAAGCAAAATATCATCAATCACAAGAAAATAACTACACCCATCCTCTTCCTGCAAACTAATTGCATCACACTTATAACTACTCTCAACAATCGCATCACACTTGAGCAAAATATCATCAATCACAAGATAATAACTACTCTAAAGCTATTATCCATGGTAATTTGCCTTTTCCAGCTAATTTTGGGTCTCAAAAGATGGGGAATTGCCATAAAGTGTCAACACCCACCTCGGAGCTAGAATCCCATAATTGAACCAAGAAAATTCTCTTCACAATTCTGAATGATTGAACTTTTCCCATTTGAGATGAAGCAAGGCTATGCCTAGCAAGAAGGTACGTACAATTATAATAAAATAAAAAATTAAAACCTGGGCAAACAGAAAGCTCGATCCTACAAACCTGAGAAATTGATGCACAGCAATAGTAGATATGTTTTAAATGGCAAGTGTTTTTACAGTAAAATCTAAAAACTTCTCACTCAAACAGGTACCTATATAGAACATCCAACCCTGAGTCCAGGTAACACAGTCACCGATTTTGCAAGTAACATACTGTTCCAAAAAGGACCATTTGAGGTAGGGTGGTAGGGCCCTTGTACTCAAAGACTTGATACTTTCTCCTTTAATTTTCTTTAAGGGCATGCTTTCTCTTCCACCAGCAATTAAACTGCACCTCCAATTTTTAAACGAAAAATTGGACATTGTCTTCAATATCAACCTCACCTAATCACTAACAACAGCACTATTATCCTCAAATTTATGAACTTAAATTTATGAACTTAAATTGGCACGTAAACATTTTGGTCCCAGCTCTTTGTTATGCCTAAATTTCAAAAGGAGGTAGAGTCTTTCTGTATAATGTTTATCGGGATGAAGAGCAATGAAGCTCCTGAGAAAAGCTTCAGTCACTTTGAACACCGTTAGTATGTCTTTACTGCACAAAGTATAAATATGAAGAATCTTTATTAATGAGTGAAAGAATGCACAATAATTATGTGAAGAGGTCTACAGTCTACTGAAAGAAACTTGCATGTCCTAGATGATGAGAATGATTTTGGGTTGTCTATCCAATATGATGATATTGGTGGTCGGACCTGTCAACAAGCTGGCTAGAGATCTGTTGATGTATATCTTACCAAATAACACATGCAAGTGTCCCACATTGATAAAAGTTGAGAGTCAAAACACTTTATAGGCTAAGGGGCCAAACCTCCTATTGCCATATGGTTTTGGGATGGAACCTCCTTTGGTCTTGTGAAGTGAACTATCTCTTGTTTTACGGGTGCGGCCCATACCCGTATTTAACATGATCTTTATCAAGAATCTCTATCCTGCTGAACAGGAGGAGTTATCCTAAGTAACTTGGAAGAGACTTATGTGCAAAACAAAAGCTAGTCCAAAGAGTTTATTAATCCCTAGCCTGTTCATGATAAACTGCTACTACTGACAGACTATTGCAGTGCAATAACGTAGCTTATGATTACACTTGTTCTCTTTGTGGTGGAGCATGGGGCACTTATTTTTTTTGCATAATCTTGTCATGCTGGTACTTGGCATCAGGTGTTATTTCTACCTAAATGTGCTAGACCAATTCAAAGTCTTTCTGAAGTTGTTATAGCTACCAAAGCCTGCGGGAATAGAATGTTTTTTCTCAGATTGTTTTTTCTGAAACAAAAAACTGTAGAGTGCTTTTCCAGATGGTGTAGGTCTGCTGCTGAGTTTATTGGCTGCTGATTATAGTCTAGCTTTGATTTTTTTTTTTTTTCTTCTATATAGTATATGCCTTAGTGAGGCTTTTGTTCAATTAAGGGCTGAGCGCATGTAAAGCTTCTTCTACGCATTTTCTCACACGTGAGGAGGAAAGAATTTTTAAAAAAAATCATTTTGTTAACCAAAATACAGACATGTTATTCTAAATTGAACTCATGGACTTCAAGTTGACATGATAAAGTAAAACATGTCGCAGAACAACCTTTTTCTTACTTATTTAGCATCTCACATATATATAAAAAACTCATACCTTATAGCTCCCTGGATTCTGAACATATTATGTAGCAGGAAGGATATTCAAAGCCAATATAAAAAGTACAGATGAAAACATACCTTATAGCTCCCTGGATTCTTGGATTTCGCAAGATTCTTGGAAATAAACTTGTGACTTCTTCAAGATCCCGAACTCTGAGTATAAATGCTTCAACATTTGTTAAACATCTTGCAGTCCTGTTGCTCCTTAACCACTGTCCATATATCCTACCTTTCTTCCCATCTAAAACACAAATCAATTGAAATACAGATTATCAGCAGGTTCAAAAAAGGGAAAAAACAAACAAAAAACTTGGTAGTCAAGAATTCACCACAGCAAGCAAGAGTTAAAATGCGAGACATTTTAAAACAAAATGTTTGGGTGCATTGAGTATTAAGAGTCAAAAGCAAAAAAGGCCGAGAAACTGATTGAATACAGTTCGGTAGCACCAAAATATGTTTAAAAGTAGGTGGCACAAGATAAGTAACATTAGAATGGAAAGTGATCAGTCACACAGCAATTTGAAGTTACAGATTATATAGTGTAGATACACAGTAAAAAAAAAAAAAAAAATCCACAAAATTTTCTTCCTACTTATTGTGGACCCACCCTACCACCAAGGAAAATGAATATAGTAATGTATGTGCTTATTTGTTCTTAAGTTTTTTAACAGAGAGATAGAGTAATAAGAAAAAAAATATATAGTCCTACAAAGTGGGCCAAATTGGGGTAAGATTTAGTCCTTCATCGACAACAAAAAAGAATAAAAAAAGTGCATAAATATTTCAAGCAACAACCCAAAACGAAAAGTGGGAAGACACTTATGGAACAAAAGGAGTACGATGTATCATTCCTATCGGTAAATACAACTTCATACCAGATTCGAAGTTTACCAACTAAGGATAGCAAAAGAAAGGTTAGAAGACATTTCCACAATCGTGGGGGCGGGGGGTAGGGGGAATTAAGGTAACTATGATGTCAGATGTGGTAAGACAATATACTATACCAGTCACCAACAAAAGAGTAAAGCATCAAGAAGAGTATTCAAGGTATTGAGACCTCTATTATCTGAAGAATGCTCAAGGCACCACGTAAGAAGCTCTTCACCACACACATCTCCTTCAGACAAGGGAACAACAATACCATCTTCTCCAATGCTTTCCATTTTCCCTCGTACGATGAATACCATCTTGTCTATAATACCTCCTTGATATAAAATTTTGCTGTCCTTGATGTATGTCTTTTGTTTAAGCCTCTCGTAAACAGCATCTAAAATTGGCTCCTTCTCATCCACCAGTTTAAAAATTCGAACCTGCAGACAAAATTTTGATACAGGAGATTATGTAAGTTCTTGCTTTGTTCCACTTAAGTGAAGATAAATAAAGATTATGAATATTGATGTAAATTTTAACTGAGAAAAGGAACAAGATTTACTAAAGAAATAATACTACATACACTCTGGATATTAAAATATTTCCTACTTATCTTCCAAAAAAAAAAAAAAAAAAAAAAAAAAAAAAAAAAAAAAAAATCCTACTTAAGCGACGAATTGAGGATAAACCTCAAAAGAATAAACACATACCAATATGTTTCATGGCTGTACTGATAGACTTGGGAGTGTTTAAAATCTTTACTATTCCATACCATGACTCTAGTGCCTAAACATTGCTCTAGGTCAAGGAGGATGCCAAAATTGTGTAGCCTTATTTTCACTATGACCGGTTGCATACATAGTCCATGTAAGATATATTTAGGCATAATCCTTTTGGTTATATTATCCTGATTTTGCTAAACGTGTTTGATTATTTCACCAAATAAGAATAAGAAGAAAAAATAAAATAAAAGAGGATGATTTTATAAAGGACCTAAACCCAAAATCATAAGTTATTTTGACCCACTTTGCATACAATTTCAGAATGGCTGCAATTAGATATAAAGAAAAGTCATCTTACAGGTACAATACTAGAGAGGTTGTTATCGCTTATCTAACCCAGATCCACTTACGTGACTTACCCCTTCAACTAAATAAGAAGTAAGCAACAAACTACAGAGAATTTTATGTAGTCCATATTAATCATATAAATGTGCTTCATCAGCACATCCAACACCAAACTAGGTTCTATATGTTACCGTGAAAGTTTGCCATTCTTAGATGAAGTATTTACGTGAGGATAAAGTATTTGTATAAAAGACATGTTACCGCATGCGTGTCTAGTTTCAGGACACTGTTCTCTACCTCCCCATGTCTTCTCTACAAATTCCAAGTTCCAGCAATTGGATATGTACCTGTACTATAACTCACACCCTTGTGTGAGTAACATAGGGTCTAAATTCTAAAGAACTAATAATGCCTCATCATGTCAAATCCAGCACAAGAACTTAAAGTGTTGCTTTAGACAGTAAAAAGTTTGGAGGAATTGGAGGGATTAGAAAAATTGTAATACATCCACTTCATGACCCTACCCCTAACTTGGACGCTCCTTTAAAAACAATCAATTTAAAATTATAACTTAATTTACAATAATGTTAGGTGGCAGTTTCAGAGTAGTCCACCCAAGTTGGACTCTTCAGCAAGTGTTTTAGTTGAAGCACAACACATTATACAGAAACATTATTGCGGATTTACCAAATATGTTTCTTACTAAGAATGTACCATCCCATCAGACTCTGAAGACAAACAGCTATTTTGAACATTATCTCAACAAAAATTCTTATATGTGGAATGTGGCTAGCCGCATGGTGTGTCCACTTCACATATAAGGACATAAGGTAATTAACTGGTAATATAGGTTATCGCAATGAGCAAATGGGGTTTCCTTGATGGATGTGGGGTTACTCTAATAGGAAAATGGGGTTTCCTTGACGGATGTGGGGTTACTCCAATAGGAAAATGGGGTTACTTTCATATAAGTAAAGTTTTTTTTCTTATTTTTTTTTTTAAGAACAGGGTTACTTGAATGAACAAATGGGTTACTTTTTTTTAATAAATTGATATCACTCAATGAATTTGTATTATTCTTATGGACAAAATGGGGTTACTTTTATAAATAAATAGGGTTATTTTTATAAATAAATGGGGTTACTCTTATAAATCAATATGGCCAGACTGTGTGACTAGAACCACACAAGATTTACCATTATCTAAATTGATTAGAATAAAATAAAATAAAATAGATGCACTTTTAAAAATTAGTGGAAAAGTTGAGAAACATGAGAAATTCTACGCCTCCTACCTTAATAAGATTTATTCCATCATCAGTAACTATCTTACCTTTTCAACAAACTTAAAGAGGTGGCGTCTTATTTCTCTTTGAACATCTTCCGGAAGATTTTCCATCAACATCTCCTCATTTACACCCCTAGTGGCAGCCCAATTGTAACGTTCTGCTTCTATGATTTTTCTGCAGTAAAGAAATCATGAATTAGTTGACTGCAGGTAGCACAACCAACCTTTCATTGTGTGTTAGTACTAGCAATTTAAAAAAAAATATCAGTGCATACATATCATCGACATTCTCCATATTTTACCTTTCTTCTACACCATCCAGATATCTAATAAAATATCCATAAGCTCAAAGTGAATTGTAAATCTTTCACTTGTAAACAGCAAGGTGTTGGTGTATCACATGCTAGGATGGACATATATGTTGTTTAAACTACCACAGAATTAAGTCAAGGCTGTTCAACTTAAAATACATATGGTTTGTTTGTGTCATTGATACCTTTTCCATTAAATATTTATTCCCCTTCTAGAAAATTCCATCAAAATGTTTTTTTGGTTCCTCAATACAAAAAGATCAAAACAGAGGACATGGGGTTTGAAGATATGCAACCAGTCATGACCATTAACTTAACGGGAGACTGCACAAGTGCACAGCTATGAAGGCTGAACTTCAGTAGGCAACTGTGGTGTTGAAAATTTTCTTTGTAAATTCTTTTTTCCATAAGCTGGATTGAATCGATTTTTGAAGGAAATGTAAATCAATCAAGTATAGGAAATAGGATTGATTAGGAGTAATGACTTGATTTAACCAACTATAATCTGTGAGCTCAAATATAAAAATGATGTTGGATCAAAAGCATATTAAGCCCATAGGGTAGGTTGTTGGGGCTAGTAGGACTGCTCCCCAAGTAACTTATCTCTTATTATGTAATTGTGGCATATAACAAAAGAGCAATCAACCTAATATTTCACCATACTCGGCACCCAATCAGAAATACAGAGGGTTTCTTCCTCCTTGCGCACTAGCATAGGCAGGGATCAAATTTGTGCTTATAGATTAAGTAGAGGATCCAGAATTGAGTATCTAGATCTCCAAGGAGGTATAGAAAAAGCATAAGCAATACATCTAATCTTATTTTGTGATTTGTGTATATCTTGAGATTCAGTTTAAATATTAGGGAATTGTTTCCTGATATTCCACTAATCGCATCTATAAATTCCTATAGTGGTTACTGTTAGTTAGCCTCTTCCATATATTAATAATGATCATAAATACAGTTTTTAATTTTTTGATGCATATTCATGAATCAAGATAATCCATTTCAATTACAGGTAAAATATATTGTGTGGATAAGAATTGTAGGACTAAAAAGAGAACTTAATTTAATGGATTGTGGATTCGTAGTATATGCTCTTGAATGATTTGCTCTAGCCTTCATTTACTACAAGGGCATGACCTTCTGCTATCTTGATTTTAGGACTAATTCTTACTGGTTCACCCGAGTCAATTGACAAAACTAAGTAAAATAAACAATGTAGTGGCACCCATAGTATAGACTATAAATTGAAAACTGGTAATTTACTTTTAACTGAATACTAGATCACTAAGTACTAAACATTCAGTCTCACACTTTTATATTACCCATAAAAAAAAACCCTATAAAACCTATGAGATTAAGACATTCAATTCAACCTATAAGCTCAAAATTCTTCTCCGGCTACCTAAGTTATATGCCTTGAATCAGTGATCAATTAGGTAAGTTCATAGTACATGACCATGTAGCATATACTACTCCGCTATATACACAGCTATGTGGTTCAGGGTACACTCCTTGTAGCTGGGCGCACTACTCTCTACTCTGTGATATGCACAGCCGTGTGGTTCAGGTACAAGGCCGTGTCGTTGTGCGTGCGTATATGGTCCGTGGTTATTGTGTGGCGTTCCGCAAAACCCCGTAATATAACGCCACAACATAAATCACATCTTTCACCCCGCGTTATCCATTCCATAACGGCAAGTCGCTGCTTTAGAACGTTATTTCAACCCATTACATCCGTTAAATATTTTAGTAATTAATTATACAGTGTATAAAACATGATATATAGTAATGGTTATATTATGTTCAAAGAATAATTTTTTAACTAAAAAACCATAAACACCACTTAAACCATTAAACTGCGTTTTCTGCGATCCGTTTTATTCGTCCGTTACTAGACGTTCCTGCGACAACGCAAACGTTAACGCAATCGTGACCACATCCGCAATTTTTTTCTATGGTTCTATGACTCTATCTATACCCCTAAGGCTTATTCCTAGCCGTATCACTGAGTTATAAAAGAGAGAACATTAGAAATCTGAGAAACAATTGATCTGTCTTATGTAGTTGGTCTCAATCTGTCTGGAATCTGTATTCTATTTTCCCCAAGATCCACATTGTTGGTGAACCACATAAATATGTTTGTGTTATTCTTGTTAAATTAACATTAAATATTCGTTCATTCTTGCATTCGTTATAACAGTTATGACATTAGTCATATTGTGCAGAGATAGTATAAGCCTTGGGAAGCTTCTTTCACAAGAAAAGTAAAGCAAGAATACCTTCTTAAGTTCTGAGGCAAACGGCGATGGCTCATCCACTGCTCAACATCACGCCTTCTTAGTGACATCTCCAACCTCCTGTATGAAGCATTACATGTACGGTAAACTAAAGTAAAATTGGAATCACAAGTCATGTTTAAGCCTCACTATTATTGTCCTTTTTAAGCTTAAGCCCCAAATGACCCAATTCTTTAATTTTCTCTACAACTGTGCCTGTGGTTGAAATGTAAGTCATGTGACAGTGTAGTATTGAGCTTGGTAAATTTTCAGGAGTCTGCAGCAACATATATGTGCAACTCAATTTATCTACATACAAAAGCTAGTCTTTTCAATTATGAAATTTGAATATAAATTTCCATAAGGATTGACTGGTTTGACAATAAGCATTGCTGCAGAAAAAAGCTTGCCAATTTGAATCATTATGAACAGTTGCATTATTGAAGCTCTATCCACTTACAAGCTCTTATAAAGCTTTTATTTGCATCAAACACACACAAGATTAATGGATAGAGTACAGAACTTATAAAGCATGCAATGAACAAGGAAATTGACGTAGTCCATGGGCAGTTTAATTGCAAAATGCATTATCATGACAGTCAACGATTGAATTAGGAGGAGATGAAGGACTCTTCAATTTGGGTAGATTTGAGGAGAGTTTTAATAACCGAGGTTCACATTTTTACCTTTAGAAATATTGAGGATAAAGAAACAAAGGTCAGGGAGTTGAATCACTTAGCTAGAGATCAAAGCAAAATATCATGAGATATATAGCAAAACAATTATTGCAGCTTGAAATATATTGCCCTTGCATGTTTGGTAGATTTGAACTGTCCTTTCCTAATCACTATGAAACAAAAAATAATTTAAATAAAATCTTAGCCTTATTTCGGCTCACTTATGAAGACAACAGAAAAGAACTCCAACAAATGATAAAGAAATACAAATGACCCCCCCCCCCCCAAAAAAAAAAAAAAAAAAAAAAAAAAAGAGAGATTCCAACCCCTAAATCACCAGTCATGGTGTCAGGGCATCCCTGACCCAACACAAACAAGCAAACTACGTAACATTTATTTTGTTGTAATTTATATATGAACTAGCTTGATGCTTATCAGAATTCACCATAAGTTCTTACCAACAGTAAGGATCCCAAGGTGATTTTGGTGTAATGCTTCTGCAACCACTAGGACATCAAAGAATCAACGATGGCTTGAAATTTAACCAACTCTCCATGATGAACCCATACCCTTTACCCATGATGAAATGAACATGGAATTAAAGCATAATCCAAACATTGTCCATGATTTAATTCACAATAAAAAGGAAAAATTAGTATAGCAAGCAACTTAAAGATCAAAGCTCTTGATCCATCACATAAAAGTCATACTTGTGGAAATATAAGGCATCCTAAGTAGTACATGTCTATGACCATGACCATCTTACAACATTCAAAGGGACAAACCAAAAACATCCATGTGGATAAACAAAAAAATCAAAAGAAAGAACAGTAGAAGGTGCCAAGGAAATATTGTTAGATTGTTACCTACGACCAAGAGACTGTAAGAAGTTCTGCATGTTTCCAATCAGTAAAGCGAAGAGCAGTAGACCAAGCCCAATAATAGCCATAGTAAAAAGAACCTCCCAAACAAAGTAGCTTGGTTCAAGATTCCCAGCCAAAGTACTGATTTGCTGCATAAGCCCACATGCTAATCAATTTCAGTCTTATACAGAATGCGGAAGTTCTTTTTACAAACAAAAATACATAGTTGGTTTGACATAAACTTCAAAGGTTACGCATTCCACAGAATATCACTGAAGAAAGATATGACAACGAGAGAATTCAAACACGTAATCAAGCATGATACCTTTATCAGGTAATGTTGGCAATTATGCAAGAAGGAAAGAGCTAATAAAATATATCTGTTCACAAGTCTTCCACAGCAAATGTTCATTGGTCTCTACAGTAATCATTATAGCATGCATATGTTACACCAAACCGAAAAAGTTACATCACATTTCACTTGAGATGAGTAAAGATTATTCCCACTAATCATGTTTAATTTATTTAGTTTCACCGGGGAAATAATAGCCTTTATCATCTTTTGACAATACCTGGTAAAGGCATGAGAAATAGAGTAAAGAAGAGGAGATGAACAAAAATGGAGCATGAACATAAACATGTCTAATGGCTAACAATCGATGCAATGATAGGGTGATGGTGACGATGTGCATCAAGGGTCAGTGGGACCAAACTAGTTGAGGACCAATCCACATTTCACTAGCAGTTGCATACTAATCCAACCTTTTTACATACCCCTTCAACTTTTTAGCAGCAGAGAATGTAAAAAGAAAATTTAGAGAGAAAAAAAAAAAGTAGAAAAGAAAAGATAACATGAACATAGAATTCAGGATGCTTTAAATGTTCACAAATCCATTCTTGAAATAAAAATGGTAGTGTATCATACACTTTTTGAGAAATACATACCTGGAATCCCCAGAACAAGGAATATATATATCTGCTCACAACTTTGCGATATGTAAGGTTCACTGCTTTTTCATAGATACCATAATCAAATGAACCATTTGAGCTGACAAAACAATCAATAGCATCTGTATTACTGGTCCAGTTATGCCAATTTCGATCCAATTCATGCTGCCCTGGATCGGAATATCCGCAATCAATGAATTTCATACATGATGAACTATACCGAGTACGGTGACAAGCATCTCGCAGGCATTGATTCACTCTCTGCAATAAGGGAAGGAAGAAAAGTAGTCGGAATTTGTCAATACTCAATACATATACCAATCTAAACCTAATATACAAAAATACAAACACAAAATTATATGTGCCATGCACTCATGAATTCCCACTTATTTCTTTATAATTTATGGAGATAAAAAATTAAAAGGGTAAATGGGTAATGAAGATCATTAATAGATGTTCCAACTTTTTTTCCCTCATATTTCATACTCTTCCAACTTCCCTTCCTTTTCTGCTTCCCTTACTATGGTATAGTCTTTCTTCATCTCTTCCTTCTATTAGTATAAGTCAAGAATTCAGTGGTCACGAGAATAGTTAAACAAGAAGCTATGATAACAGAAAATTGGTTATCTCTATTTTCATAGAGTTCTAACTCCGCATGTGCATGTCACATTGTGTCAATCACTACCGGTCCCAAGCTAGGCTGATCCTCCTGCTGATCTAGGTTACTAGAAAAGGACGCCCAGTAAATTTCGAATATGCATAGCAACCCCTTAATCTCAGTAGAGAATGATAAGGATACAAGCTTTTGGCTGTCAAATCAGAAAATTTGGGGATTGAATTTCTATTTCGAATACATTTACCTTCCAATTAGAATTTCAGATCTGATTTCAAGGGTTTAGCGACTTACGTACGAACCCTTTTAAGTAATTCACTCTCTGCTTAATGTAGTGTTTGGAGTTTTATAGCTTCCTTGTGTTAGATTCAGTTGTTATCCTTAGTTTTCTTGGCAATCTTGTATCTTGCTAGAGGAGATCTATTGGTTGAGGTTGTTGGCTGTTGGTTGTAGTTGCATAATCATTCCTCAAGGTTGGCTTTTTCTTGGATATGCTCAGCTTTGGCAATAATTGGGATTTAAGGAAATGTTCAATCCCTGTTGGGCATGGGTTTGTCTGTGTTAACTTCAAATCTAGGTGTTTAAAAGTTGGAGGTTTTATTGAATCTCATGTGAAGAAAAACTCACGTGTCATGGTTCTTCAAGGTCATGGTCCTGAAGTTAGAAGTGCCTCAGTTGGTACTTGGTACTTCAGAACGATAAAATGATGGATAAGTGAAAAGTGAGAGCTAGTTTGGTCAATGATTGAGTTCCCTCGATATTAATCGGATTAGTGAAAGAACGAACATACCCAGCTTAGCGTAGGTTGGCAATGATGAATTAAATCATTGCTTTCAAAATTGTGTTTTTGAAGGAGGCTCCTCAAATATAATGTTTTAGGATTCATTTCTCTAATGAAGTTGAGTCCCACCCTCAACCCAAGAGAGACCACAAGTACTGGTTCAAGAGGGTATTGAGTCACATTAAGGGGGTGTTTGGTATAAACATTGTTAATGAAACGGAAAGGATTCAAATAAATATGGGAAATGGTAATAATAAACGTTACCCTTACTATATGTTTGGTATCCTAGTGGAATGAAAACAAGTTGAGTAGATTGTGATTAAGTAAGGAAACGTATTTTGTTTCCACTAGTTTGTCAAGGGTAATAAATAAGGGGGTTTTGTTATCCTTAGGAAACGGTATTTGTTACTTTTAACCCATACCAAACAACTAGAAATGGAAACACTTAATTGAATCCGTTTCCTACATCTAAAATCATTATACCAAACACCCCCTAATGTGACTCAAATTGTTTAAAGCCAAGAATCCCAAGTGATTAATCTTTCATAAGGTTCGCGGGATTGCTCATTTTGTGAGCATCAAGTCTTGCCCACAAGGTTATCGCAATCAGACCATGGTGTTTCTTTCCTTTCATTACCTCCATTAATTGTCTCATCCGTAGGTATACAAGGGTTCCAGATCAATAATCTCTCTCAAGTTTCTGCACTATCTCCTACAACAGAGCACAACCGCAAGATGATGAGAATGAATAGTACAAGCAAATTTTGTTTTGGCAGGTTTCACCACTTTCATATGGGAGTTGCATCCAACAATCAAGGCCATCAAAGTATTTGGTTTGTAAGAGCTAGTAAAGTTAACCTTGGTAGTTTTTTTTAAGGAAAAAAAAATTATGAGAGAGTTTTTTACTCCCTCCGTCCCCTTTTGATAGTCCCTTATGGGCAAATTTTAGTCCCAAAATGTTCACCCCATTTGCTTTTTCCAACAACCATTAATATTAATTTTTTTTACCAAAATTTCCTCCAATTTGCAACAATATTTGTGCAAATTTAACTTTCTAACGTAAATTTTGTTTCCCCTTGTACTTCTATTACTTTCTCTCTCTACTTTTTTGCATACCCAATGTCAATTTACTTTTTCAATGTATTTTTACTATTCTTATTTGTGTTTATTAATTCCCGTTGTACTTCTATTACTATTCTTTTTTGCATACCCAATATCAAAAGGGGACGGAGGGAGTATTATAGTTATCATCACTATTTTTTTTTAACTAGAATGAGCTCATGTCCAAGAGAGGATAAAAAAAAAAATCGGAATAAATAAATAAAATAAATAACAGAAAATCTTAAAGTAGTATAATGTACCATTTTTATAATGCCAATTTTTTTGAAGTTCGAATTAGTTATGCAAATTTAATAAAATAGCTTGACTGAGACTAAAGACTAGTGTTAGACTGACCTAACTAAAAACAGCAAGCAAATGATGTTCAAAAAAGACTCATCCTTTGTTATCTTCTATTATCTCTCTCTCCACCTCTCTTTACTTTAACATTACTAGGTAGTGTGATCATCTTGTGCCTGGGAAATAAAATTTATATACTTCTCATCTAATCTCCTAATACTCTTTTATTTGTTCCATGTCATGATAATCAAAGGGTAAATTATACTACATTAATTATAAAGAGAAACTAGAAGAGACAACCAAAAATATATAGCAATGTTTTGACTACATCCTATGTTCTCTTTTTACTCGCAGTTTCACGTTCGCCAAGCATAATTTAAACCCTTTATATCTCTAATTTAAGTAAAGTTAAAATACAATGATTTCAACATAATGAAAATATAAATCGAGATGAATATAACAAGATCTCATATGACTAGATTTTGCCCAACATATAAATCAATAAAGTTGGTCAAATGATAAAACATGAATAGTGCAAGTTTCCAAACATTGCGAGTAGATGAGAATGGAGGAAGTAGTTTTTAAGTGTTTGGAAAAGCAATGGCAGGGATAGTGTTTAGTGGTGGAGGTAGCTTCTATCAAAAGCTAATATCATTAGCTTTTAAATCATAAAGTAGTAGCTAATATTCTTTCTACAATTATAGGAACAAAAAAATCTACCAGCGCAACATCTAATTTACCAAACATTCATATTATCTACCTTCGCAGCTAACATATCTTCTTGTTGACGGCTAACAATTATTCCCACAGCTAACACAACTATTACAACTACTTACAGCTACCCCTGCAGCTATGTTTTGCAAACAGGGCTTAGTATAACTTTAGCTTTCTATTAACTTGCCTCTATAATTCAAAGTACTTATCATGACTTAAAGAGCTCAATTAGGAGAAATTCATCCAATAAAAAAAGCTAGAGAAGAGACGTGCAATAAATGGTATAAAATTAAATATGCTAGGGTTTTAACATCCTCACTTACCTGTAAACCGAAAAGATACCAGCATGAGCCCACCACATGTCCAGATAAAACAAAAGTGAGCAGATTAATCACAAAATTTTCCCATGCTGACTCAAATACGAAGCCAATGGGTGATTGTCCAACTAACAAAGGAAGAAACCTATACAATCTTGGTATATACTGAACAAGAATTGCAAAACGGAGGAGATTTTTGGCATAATTTGCACCAGATGAACCCAAGTATGTAGGCAATATAACCAATATTATAATCTGCAAGGAAGGTAAAACAATAAACTAGTCAAAACAAGAACTTGGAAAACACCAAACAAAAAGCGAGCATCTCTAATTTGTGTACTTCCACATGAATCAAATGAAAATACAAGATATATTCCACGTTGTGTTTGCATACACATGCACACATGTATATTAATATACTCAACACCCTCTACTGATTCCTAATATACATGAACTATGTATTAAATCTTTAGTACAGGAATCACTATGTGATTGGACATAGTCACATTATCTATCATTCTAGGAAACACAAATTTTATAATCATGGATAACCTTCCAATCGATTACAGATTTTATTTTCAGCTTATGTGATGCAAAAGTTACTCTTTTAAAATAAATTCAGGAAAGCACGTATAGAAGATTTTGTATAGCACGTGGATATTGAAAAAAAAATTATTTGGCAAATTGTCAAAAATTCACTCTTTAACACAAGATAATACAAAGTACAAACAATCAATTTTTCCTAACATGTAACTATGCTAATGAATGGGATAAAAGAGAAAGCTATTTTGTTTCTTCTTGTACATGTAGTAAATATGTCAAACTTGCAAAGGAAACAAATGTTGGAAGTTAAAGGAAATTATAATTTTATTTTATTATAAATGTACATGTTTGACTTTTTTACACTTTCATATATTAACTTACTATAGTTTTTTTTACTAAGAGCACTCTCACTCATAGTCAAAAATATGCCCATGAGGCGAAATTTAAGGTAAAAACCCAAAAACATGTATCCCACTCATGGGCAAAAGAATAAATGCCCATGAGGAAAATCAGAATTGCCCAAGGCCATGACACCTTTGAAATGCTAAAGGCTACAATAACTGGAGCCCACTAATTAAATCTAAAAATAGCTATTTTGACCAATTTAACATATTTAAAAACAAAAAAAAAATTACAAATGTTCATAATTTATTGTTATCTAAAGTAGACACCCATTTTGTTATATTTTTGTGCACTTCGAAGAATCACATTTTTCTACTTAATTGGTTATTATTAAAAAAAATTTACTATTGTTGTGGGTTTTTTTAGCCCATGAGTGTCTGAGGAGTTGTTTAAAAAACAAGGCCATGAAAAAAGTGGAAAAGAGGAGTGAAAAAGTGGGTAGAGAGAGAATGACATTTTATTTTATTGACCATGAGTGAGAGTGGTCTAAGCATTAAACACAAATTTCATTGTGAAATATTGCTTTGATAATAAATTTTTTTATAATTTCTCATTTATTTTGTACTTTCGTTTCTATTTAGTTGACAAGTACTATTTAGACACACATATTAAGGAGTGGAGAGAGAATGATAAAGCAAGTGGGGTACACTAAAAAAACAAGGTATAAAAATACCTTAAAGGAAACGTGTCAACTAAAAATAAACTTCCTAAAAAGAAATATGTCTCAACTAAAAAAAACGGATGTAAGTATATTCGTCAAATTAGAGCATTGGCATGTGCACTAAATTTAACTGTGCCAATTATTTTGAGATAGAGGGAGTAGTATAGATGTGAAAGTACATTAACTTTTCAATTCGTTTATCAAAAAAACATTGGGTTCTCTCTTCCTATATAATTTAGCTATTTCAAATTTCATAATTAGTAAGGATGTGATTCCTTCCTCACACTTCCTCTTTAAAAAGCTTGCTAACATTTTGTAAATTTTGGATTCCTACTATATTAATGGCTTTAAAAAAAAGGGCACCCAAGAGGCCAGAGGGTGAGTCCAAGCGATAGAACTAACTAGCAGCAACATGCAACAAGATTCCTGCCATTTTAGTCAACGTAGGCAAGGCATGTAAATCATGTCTTTAGTATGGCATGGCGTACAGAATGCTTTGAAGCCACTTGCATATGCTATACAATGACTCATGGAGTCATGAAGTGCTTGATGGGATACAGAGTGACCAAAGCACCAAGGTCTTGGATCGTGCACAAGCATTTGATGCCTAAGCATGAGTTCCTAGGATGGATCATGCATTTGCATAGGAGCTCAATGCAAGCTATTTAATATAGCTAACAATATGAATGAGTGATGCACTTATAATATAATGAGCTTAATAGAGTAGGCCTTAAATTAAAGGCCTTTTTCAGATCATATTAGGTTTAGAGATGCACTACAATGAACCGGGTCAAACCACAACCTCAGGCTATTAGGGTCTATGAAAGAAGAAAGAGACAGCAGAGCAACATTGGGGGACAAGGTCTCAAGGAGAATCAACAAAGAGAATGAGGCCACAACTTATTAATGAAGCACTTTGGAGAGTGGTAGCTGGTGTTCTGTTTTCAAAAGCCACCATGGCAGAACAAGACAAGACTCTTTACTATTGGGTACTTGTATATGGATGAATGCTTGGTATAAAAAGTAGCAGCAATGAAACAGTAGTATTCATGTGATTTGTGAGAATAGTTATAGTGTAGAAGTAGCTTTAATCTTCCTTGAGTTTAACCTTAAGCTATATTCCTTGTAACTGTTATTTTCAAATAGCTATTGGCCATTAATCATATATCCAAGCTTTCGTCTAGTTACATCCTAATTCTTGAATATTAATCTCTGAAATTCCAAGTCCATAGCACGCACTTACACAATCAATGATCTTGGTAGAGTAGGCCCTAAATTAAGTGAGAAACGCACACATTTCTGAAAAGAACAAGTCACACGATCACGTGTCATATAACTAACCTTCTTCTTAACAAAGAGGCACATGATCATGTACCATGAGTCACATGACTGTGTAGTCACCAACATCTTAATTGCTGCTTCACACATAATACCACATCACAATATCACATGCTTCATCAATCATGCTCAACTCCTACAATGCTCATGCCAAAAATTTCTAGAAACCAACATACAACTTCACTTAAATTTTGAAGATTCAAGCTTCTCCATAGACAGGCCATATGTAGAGGCTCAACACTAATAACAAAATGCAACTATGAAAACCAAATAAATCCACCCGGGCATACGAGTTATGTGCTAGGAATAAGTTTTTCTTACTGAGTTATGTGCTAGAAATAAGTTTTTCTTATTGTACAACAGGGCCACCTTCTTTCGGAATAAAGTTAAGCTATGTAAAAAAAAAAAAAAAAAAAAAAAAAATTTGAAAATAAAAATAAATAAAAATAAAAAAAAAAATTAAAAAAAAAAAAAGCGGAAAGAGAGAGAGAGAGATTGGGGGAAGGAGAGTGGGGGGGAGAAGGGGAGGCAGTATACTTGGTGATGGCCTACAATGATGCATAGAGGAGATGTGGATGGACTTGTGCAGTTATACTAGTTTCAGGAGAATTTAGAGAGAGATCTTCTAGAGCTTTGCACATTAGGAAATCCTTTCACCGGTATTATTGGGGAAAAGAATGCTAGTAAATTACAAGGGTAAAGTTATCTTGGCATTACTTTGTCAACATCACTGCACACTAAATTTTACTTCATCTACTCTTGTGATATCAATTCAGAACAAATACTTCTTGTTCTTAAAATATAATGCAATAAGCACCGATAAAAATACACAGCATGATTCCATAATGATTCTCCAGAAAAAAAAAAAATTAAAAAAAAAATAAAGGACAGTATCCATACAGCACGCAATCCGTGTTACATATTCTAGTACAACTGTACAAGGAAGACTAATTGCATGTTTTTACTCAGCAAAGCCAAAGCACTCTGCTTAGTTGTAATTAACCACAGAAGCATGCAAGAAGGGGGGAAAAAAGAACCTTACTTGAGGAATGGGCAGCGCGGCAAACAAGTCAATAAAAAAATATCCAGTCACATAATGACGGGCAATTTTGCTTGGCTGATCAACTAAGACTCCAGTACCAACCACCATAGATTCAGGAGCAACATAAGCCAACCGAAACTGTCATTAAACTACAGCAAGTCAGAATTTCAATCTGGGAAGATCAATAGAAAAAACAATAAACAAAACATCCAGTAATGTAGCTAGAATTGATTTTTTTAAGATGCCCAGCCTGTCACATTCATTTAAGCAAACCCACCCCTTTTGCAAGTTATTTGTAATTATTATGGATTCTTCACAGTGATGGCGGAATCGAAGGCTTTGCTCCCTAAACAAGGTCCCAAGTCCCAATACTGTGTTTTTCAGGTTGTGCTTTTCTTCAGCTTAATTTTTTGGACATTTCAACTATCATGATGGTGATCCTGTAAAGCTTGTCAGTGGCAAAATTCTGGCTGCTGGATAATTTTGCTATTTGGAATTCATTAGGGTCATATTCACCAACATGAGAACCTACCAAAATTCATGTTGAAAATGCCTCAAGAGGAAACATATTCTTACAGAAGGGTAAACAATGATATGGAGAACACTCAACGCAAAACATGTAATTCCATTTTTCTAGAAATATAAAAGTATATACCATGGGCTATTATAGTAATAGATTATCTACTACTCCCTCCGTCCCCGAAACTTCGACCCTTTTGGGTTGATTTCATGGGTATTAAGAAAGTTAAATAAAAAAATTAAAAGTATATTGGAAAGATAAATTTAGATGGGACTTGTAAAAAAGTAGAGAGAGATAGTAATAAAATTATATGGAAAAACAAAATTTTATATGGGGAAGCTAATTTTGCACAAATATTGTTGCAAATTGGTGATGGGTCGATCATTTTGGGACTAAAATTAGGCCACAAGGGTCGAAGTTTTGGGGACAGAGGGAGTAGCAAATAAAAAAGGACATAGAAATTGTTGACTATTTATCGACTTATACTGAGCATGAACATGTTTTCACCAAGTCACTTCCCATGATGCATAACTACAAACAAAATATGAAGAGAATTTTGCAAGAATCTATTACATGATAACCTAACAGTTTATTTGGATAGAGAAAGGGGAAGGAAAAGAAGGGGAGGAAGGAGAAGAGGAGGGGAGGGAGAGGGAGGGGAGGGAAGAATGGTGAGTTTTCTTTCCAAATCTCTCCATTGTTGGAGGGATCAATTTCCTACAATTTGATCCTTCCATTTCTCTCCCCTCCAATTCTCTTCCTTCTTCATTTGCTATCCAAATGAAAGATACTCCATCTCTCCATTTCTCTTCCCTTCCTTTCCCTCCATTTCCTTCAATCCAAACACACCGTAAAGCAGCAAATGTTGATGCTTCACATTACAATAATCTTAATCATTTATGACTCCTTAAGTATGAGAAATTGAGTTATTTACCTGAAGAATGATATGTAATATGTAAATGAAGTCTGTAAGACTTCTGAAAACTACCAATGTGGTCGACACAGCCTTTTCCATGACTATGCACTTTGAATCCTATAAAAGAGAAGAATTATACCAATTATAGACGTGCAGCGTTATCAAAATCCCAAAATAGGACATAATAAACTTTTCCTTAAGACACAGTCCAATATAACTGGTATGATAAATCAGTTGAGCTTTTACATCTCCAATAAGATATTTGTGAGCTGAGGAGAAAGTAGCATGCATTATGAACAAAACCAGACTACATAGATTTAATCAATTTAAATGAAAAAACATTGTTTGAAAAAAAGACTAGGAAAGCCATAGCCATCTTAACCTATAATGAAGCTAATACCGTCAAATTATCCCATGGCAAATCACACAGGACGGTAACCTTCTATCATCTATGTCTAGCCAAACCACCACAAGATTGCTGCCAGTGCATTTCGCTATAGAAACTTTTTTGCTCTACCAAAACCCACAATTTAGAATTGTAACTCTCCCTTGAGATGACACCCAAGATAAGTTCTTGCTAATGTTCACTTTCAAATTAATATTGTGGTATTGCTAGGGAAGCTTACTTAATTCTTAGGATAACCCCCCAAAACATTCACCAGAATCACCACATGCACATACAAAAGCATTCTAGATAACAATCATGACATACTTTGAAAAGCTCACAGAAAAAGACAAGAAAAAAAATACTCTGCATGCACAACTCCATAAGCTTCCTCCGCCCTACCTTCCCTTAATCCCTTATGGCAAATCGAATCCCTTGCTCAAACCCTCTTGTTTCCATTAGTAACCTGAATTTTTTCTACTTTGTATACACCTTGTTGTATGTAGCAGCCATGCTTGTGCATGGAAGTACACACTTTGATAGACATTAGGTATGGAGATAAAGAAAGGAGTTGAAAAGAACAAAGGGTAAAGAAAGAGAGTTACCTCTAAAACCGCTAGCACAAAGAAAAATAATGGATCAATGAAAATCGAAACAAGGCAAGAGATGACAAAAAACTTGTTCCACTTCTGTATAATTCGGGCATGAGGATTCATGACTCCTGGGAGATATGAGTACAGAAAAGAACACAATCTCTTTGCCCATCCTTTGGCATCTCCATAGAGCGCATTATGAAACTGCAATTAATAAAAATAATAAAAAATAATAATAATAATAATGATAACAATAATAAAAGAAAAAGAAAAACTTATAGATTGAAAGAAAATTGATAAACAAGTCCTGATGTTTATAGGGAGATCATAAGCTAAATCATGCATATTTGTAAGTACCGTATAAATGATGACATAACTACCAAAAAAATAAAAAATAAACTGGGAACTTTTCCCCAACCTATGAGAAATTACTACAATTACATTAAGCTAAAATCCAGACAAAGGAGCACGTACACTTGAAGTGAAAGTCAATGTCTAACAACATGCAGCCTTTCTTGTATCGATTCCATTTCAGCAGGATGAAATTAGAGATTTCAATATGGAAAATTGTACTAGTACAGGAATTTAAAAATTAAAAAATAAAATAAAATAAAATTTTTTGGCTAAACTTGGCTTTTAAATTAATAGTGCAAAAGGAAGACCCGTCTACATGCCTTTAGAATAAAGTAAGAAGTAGCAAGGCTGTTCTAAAAACATGTGCAAAAGAATATTGCCTCAAACAAATTACAACAAGTAGATAGATAAATATTTACATACAAGCTTCCAGCTATCGGTGTCAACTTTAGCATCCTACTCATTAACTTGAAACCAGTGTTTGAAAAAGCGAGCCTAAGGCGCTGAGGCGCAAGGCGATCAGGGGTGAGCGCTTATTTTGGTCTGGGCGAGGCTTTTTAGGTTAGGCACAAAAAGCACACGAGGCGCACCCGAGGCACAAATTAGTCAAGCTTCAGCCAAAAAATTTTTAACTGCCCATATAGTGCGCCTCACTTCAAAGAGTCACCCTCAGCGTGCCTAAGGCACACTAGGCACAGCAGAGCCCCTCTCGCTTCAGTGCACCTTGAGCTTTTTTATACATAGCTTGAAACCATGTATTCATCTTAGGGAGATAAAATATGTCAACAGCCAGTTATAGAACACTTAACTTACTACATATATTTGACAAACATGCACCCGTCACATTGCTAGCAACCAGTATATAAAGCACATAACTGATGAAGCAAGATGTCATATAGCACTAGTGTTAAGATCTCAAATTATGCAATTATTTATTTTTATAGTAATTCTGTAGCAATAAGAATTATATATTAATAGCAACCAGAGAATACAAAATATGAAGACAAATTGCTCTCAAACAGAAACTACAGAGTAATACAAAACTAAGCCACTTATGATCATATAGGTAAAGCAATTGACAGATTGAATTTGAGACAGTCTGACAATTAGAACACTCACATCAACACAAATAGAAAAAGCATATTGTCCACATATTGAAACTGGAGGAAAGGGATTGAAACTATAATCAACCACATTTAACATATCTTCATAATGTATACAATCAAACAATTCGGTAACTCACTGTTGCAGATATTTGGATTTTAATGGACTAATCAAAATCACTCCAAAGTATTTGCATTTCAAGTAATTGTGAAATAGCAGAGCAATGTTGTGTTTCATATTAAAATTGCTAAGTAAACTACCTCTGTTGTTACGATGGTAAGGTTACATATATTTGACCCCCATTCAACTTTGAATAAGATCTTCTTTAGAGGTATTTGGATAACATTATCATTAATTTTGAAGCTACCTATATGGCTCCTCGGATATAGTAGCACCCAACAAGCAACAATCAATCACTAAAACACTGAAGTAATGAAGAAAGGGAAAGGACAAAGATGAGAACAATGAAAATGGATGCACTGAGCCCAAAAATAAGTAAAGCAAGAAGCAGATTAGATGCATAAAATATTCCATGTTCATCTAGAGCTACAATAGTATCACAGAAAGAGAAGTCATTCAAAATGAATAAATGAGAAACCACCTTTGTATCAAATATATCAGAAGTCCTCCTAAATTTTCCCTGTGGAGGCCTGTAATTGTAATATGAGGGACAAGTTGTACAGTAAGGGTCATTGCACATTCCCAGTTGACCAGATCTCAATAGGTGTTCATTTTTCTCAGGGTAACTACCATGAACCTGTTCATTCTTAAATATTCCATTATTCACAGGATACTTGTGACTCAACTGCAATTTTTTATCAGTTGATTCAGATTTGTCATCATAAGAATTTTCTGCCTTACTTCTAACATACAAAGGACCACTCATCTGTACAAATGAAGTTCTTTCACTTCTTAAAGGACCAGTATGTCCTAAAAAATTACTTTCCCGCCAAGACTCTGAAGAACTCATACGAGCAGACATAGATGCACTTCGAGCCCGTGAGGTAAAATTATAGGATGAAGAATCTTCCGGATCATCGGAAATTAGTCGAGGGCTAACAGACAGCATTGGCACCTCATCCCTTTCATTAGCATCCATATCAATGCTCCCGAACCTGCCAAATTTCAACATAGAATGGTGCCACATGTAAGTCATAGTCCCTCAATTATACCAGGACAGTATAATAGCAAGTACAGAAATTCACAATTCTACTAGAGTTGTAGAAAATTATAACTTGATGGTGCTATGGCAGTTATTGTCCCAAATTGAACACCATCTTATTCGAAATTAAAATTGGGTGTGTGGCTGGGGGGATTGACATAAAATCATATCAAATACAATGATAGCATATCCAACTTGTCCCAGTTAAGACTATAGACTGACCAAAATTAGAGTACACAAGTAAATTAGTCTAATGTCTTCTTTGAGAATTTGGTGACAGTAAACTTAGCCGTTTATGAAAGACATTTTTAAACACATAAAACTGGTATGGTTATCTCCTAACAGTAAAGGATGTTGAGGTAGTTAAAAGCAGCTAGACACCTGGATCTATTCGGCCTCAGATCCCATCCAGGCCTTATTGTCACAGTATCACCGTGATTTTGGTTTCTGACTAATCTGAGTGACCCACACTTCTCTAATTGGGACAAACATGGGGCAGGTTTTGTTAAGCCAATATCAGTAAACATTATTTTGGCCGTTGCCTACAAGGCTACACATCAGAAAATATCATTTCTAGTTTCGGACTAGGGCATCAGACCACATCTTTAAATTAAGTGATGCCAATGTTCCACCTGTAACGGCTGTAAGCATAGTTGTGCACAACTTTGTGTAGGAGCGAGTATTTCCAACCATTTTAGCTCAAAAAGGAGGAGAAATAATGTTCCCAGATTTTCAGTTCCAGACCCTAGGCAAGTCATTACATATGCATCAAGTCTATTATGGGTCAATTCGGGTCAATTGCAGATTTGACTCCGGTCTTAGATTATTCGGTCTCAGTTTCTGATAGTCACCAGGTCATAACCAACTCCTATGTCAAAACTCATAACCAAGTTGGGTGCAGGTCAATTACAGACGTTTCACAGGTCGGGTCAAAAACTGACATCTCCATTGCAAACGGAGTACCTTTGTGACACGGTGAAGACGTAAAAAGTTACCTAAGAAAAAGTAAATAACTCGTACGTACCATTTTTCACTAATCATTATCATCGCCAACTTACTACCACCGACTCACCAACGAGGTCTTGGTCAAATGGTTAAGATTAAGAGTTTGTTTAAATGCCCATCCTCATTTTTAATGGTCACGTGGCTCATTCGCATTTCCAAAAAGAAAAATTATAAATAAAAAAAATTAAATAATAATTATAATAACAAAAAAAAACAATAATATAAAAAATAAAATAATGATAATAATACTAATAATAATTATTATTATTATTATTATATTTATTATTATTTTAAAAAATGACGTGTCTATAATTTTGAAGCACAAAAGCCCAAATATGGTCGGGAATCTGAAATTCCGCCGGAATTGGTGACGTGGCAAGAAACTTATCACAGAAGCAAACATTCTTTTAAAATTATTAATCATACCAAAAATAAAAAAATAAAAAAAGAATAATAAAAAAATAAGAAAAACAATTACGAAAATTTAGGGCGATATTAATAATTTGGATTTTTTAATGGAGACAAAATCAATACAATTACTGCAAATTGAAGAAGTCATCTGCAAGAAATAAGCAAATAAATAAACAAAAACAACCACCAACAATAACGACAACCTAACTGCAGAAATCTTTGATTATTACATTCAACTAATTCTTCATAGCATAAATCTTCAGATTAATTAACACAGGAAAATTCAAAAACACTACATAATTCAGCAAAAAAATCAACTAAAATTTCACAACAAAATGCAGAAATCAAACAATAAAGATGAAATTAAAGATAAAGAAGAGGAATTCAAGAAGAAAACCTGGAGAATACACTGTTGTGAAATGAAATTGAGTAGCGTGTTCTGTAACACAGTATCGAACTGTATTGTGAGTTTGGTGGGTATTAAGAGAAGAAAGGAGAAGGTAATTGATGTCTTAATTGAGAATTTTTTAGAAGGACAAAAAAATAAAGTATGAGAGTGTGACAAAACAAGTTTAATAGAGACTGGGCTTGACTTAAGGCTGACTATTCTATGGGTCAATTTTTAACTGCCGTGGTAATCCGATTGTTTTGGACATAACACTACTCCGTAATTAAGAACTCGCCCCCTCTACCTATACAGAATACGGAGATGCGTAAGGTAAAAGGGCATGTTCTGATTTACCAAACTGAATTGAAATGATTGGAGTTAAACTAACTGAACTGAATTGAATAGAGCTGAAATGAATTGTTTGTGAGAGAAAGAAATTAGGAATTGAATTGAACTGAAATTAAGCTGAAGAAAACAAGCCTTAAGTGTAGCAATTATTTTCGCTAGTCAATCAAGGAGTAGCTCAGAGCAACAAAGGGTCTATTCACATTTACTGAACTAAACTGATTGGAGCTGAACTGAACTGAACTAATTGGAGCTGAACTGAAGTGAACTAAGCTGAAATGAATATTTTATGAGAGAAGGAAATTAAGAGCTGAACTGAACTGAATTGATTGGAACTGAACTTAACTGAACTGAACTGAACTGATTGAAGCTGAACTGAACTGAACTGGACTGAAATGAACTGATATTAAGCTGAAGTGAATAAGCCCAATTTCAGTTGATTCAAGTCCCCCTTTAGCTCTAGGGCGTATTTTGCATAATGATATAGTTGGTGTGGCTCTGCCACGGTTTGTACCCCCTTAGTTTTCTTTTGGAAATTTTGACTTTTGCTACCTATTAAAAACGCGATTTCACTTTTACTGCCTATCAAAACTTTTATTTTATTTTACTACCTAACATATGCCCTTTTTTTAACTTTTGCTACCAGTAAACGTTTTCAATTAATAATGCCGTTAGTGAAATCCAGCCACCCTCATGACCACCTTCCAACCACCACTACTTCTTCAGCCACCCTAAATGCCTCCTCGTCAGCCACCAAAATTTAAAAAAAATAAAAATAAAAAATTTTAAAAAACCAGCCACCAAGCCCACCCCTCCTGTAGTCTTGGCCGGCGCCGGCGAACCCAACCCCCCTTCCCCCACCAACGCAGCCCCCCCCCCCCTTCCCCTACCATCGCAGCCCCCTCCCTTAGCCCACCATCGCAGGCTCACAGCCCCTGCCTTCCCCCACCACCTCACTCCAGCAACAGGGCAGCAGCAATTCCTCCTTCAACTAACCAAGCAGCCCAATTCTCCACCTAACCCACAGATTTCCCCCAATCGACCACCAATTCGCCACAATCGACCAGCCACCACAGATTTCCCCCAAGAAATGGTTTGCCTCCTTCTCAATCTAGGGTTTCTTCTTCAATCAATCAATTCAATCATGAATTCTGGGTTCGCGATTGCGATTGTAAGTTTTTATTTGGCGATTGTGGTTTCCGTTTGGCGACTGTGGTTTCGATTGTTGTTGACTGAAGAACCGAGCTCGAAATCGGAGTGGCAATTGTGGGTTCGCTGGAGAAACGCCGAGAGGACAGAGGAGACAGATTGGTGTGTGGCGATTGTGGTTTTGGTGTGGTGGTTGGGGTCGGGGCAACAAGAAGGGGAAAAGGGAGGGGGCTGGGTTGCAATGGTGGGGAAAGGGTGTAAAAGAGGGTTGCCGGCGCCGGCCGCAGCTTTGGGTGCCGGTCGCCGGCAGGGGGGAGGGGGAGGGTGGCTGACGAGAGGGCTAGGTATTTGGGTTTTTTTTTTATAATTTTAATTTTAATTTTATTATTATTTATTTATTTTTAAAATAAACTTAACGGAATTATTAACTGATTCCGTTAACTGGTAGCAAAAGTTAAAAAAAGGGCATATGTTAGGTAATAAAATAAAATAAAAGTTTTGATAGGTAGCAAATCACCTTACGTTTTCTCTAGTTTTTGCACCTATTAAATGCTTTATTGGATTTTTCGCTTTAATCATATCTACACTACACTGTTCTAGATTTTATTTAGCTTTTTAACAATGTACTTTTACTGATTTTTAAGAAGTTTTACATAATTTTATTCCTATCTCTTAATTTTCATGAAATAAGAGAAACGGAAATATATTATGTGACGGAGGGATTGATTATTTTGAAACGAATGGAGTATTTAGAGTATTCAATCATGTTTATAGACCTATACTAGATGGAGCCCGTGCGATGCACGGTTTGTTAAATATTTCATTTTGTATATTTTTTGTAATTTCTTAATATCTAACAATTTTTTTTTTTTTTTTGTTTTTATTTTCTGTTCTATTATTTTAACATTAAATTAAGGTAAAATATTTTGGTAAATTTTAAATTATTCTTATTCAAATTTTACGTATATAGATAAATTGAAATATATGTTATCTCATTCATCAAATAGTTAGATAAAATCATTAAATCAAAAATTTTTTTTTTTTTTTTGAAAACATCAAAATATATTTTTTAATTTCAAATCATTTGTTAAAATAATATAAATCCTAATGTAAAAGATAATATAAAAGATAATTTTTGTTTTTTTTCATAATTTAAATCTTAAATTACTACTTTTTGTTTTTCAATTCTCAAATTTCATTTGTTAATTCTTTCTTAGGTGGCGAATGAAAATTTAAATCCTTATTAAAATATAAATCTAATTTTTCATTGGTCGAAATAATACTTTTGCTTATGTGGCGTGTGATGCACGAATTTTTATATACTTTTTGTATATAAATATTTTTTTGGTAATCTCTTAATTGTTTTCTTACATTATAAGTTTTCAAATTTCGTATGAAAATATCATATCATCGGATATTTAGACAAAACCATTAACATCAAATGATAATTTATATTTTTAAATATCAAAATATAATTTTTAGTTTTTTAAATAATATAAATCCTAATATCTATAGATAATTTTTAGTTTTGTAACAAAAAAAATGATAAAATTTTGTGTTCTTAAATAATTAAAATCCTAATAAATTACAATTCGTCATATTTACCTACGTAGCAAAAATTTAAAATTTCATTCGTCACTTTTGCTTAGGTGGTGAGTGATTTTTTTAATTCTTAAATAAAACAGAAATCTAATTTTTAATTGGTCGAAAATATACCTTTTCTTATGTGGCGTTCCGAATGCTCTCTAAAAATGCCTACTTTTAATATATATATATATATATATATATATATATATATATATATATATATATATATATATATATATATATATATATATATATATAAGTAATAATCTCTTATTTAATTGGCTACTACTAAGATTTATAATCCTATGTGGCGCACTAAGAAAATTAGATCCTATATGACTCTTTAAAAACTCGGGAAAAAACTCCCCTTTATATATATATATATATATATATATATATATATATATATATATATATATATATATATATATATATATATATATATATATATATATATATATTAGATTCCCTGTTATGACTTGTGAGAATTTTTCAAAATTTTCTACTCTAGGCTGCATCTTCTACTCCTTGGAAATGATATAGATACGAAGTTCATCAAAATCTTTATTCAGTCAATCGTTATCTTCAGATGTGCATTCAAAAGCAGAGCTACATGATTACATGCGCTCACATATATTTACACTGCAATGTCAGTGATTTTTTTCTATTTGTTCTTCTGATACATATACAGTACATTTCTTCTAACCTTCTCAATTAGTGACCCAAAAAAGAGACTGCATAATCTCTATTTCAGCTATATACGCTACCAAGAATCCCATATGTTTTCATTATCAACCGACTAATTAATCAAAATACATCCTCAAAATAGAGCTATGTCTACTTTAACTACGGCAAAAGTTGAAAATTGATTAGTAGTAATTGGGAAGACATTCATGTCTCACCCATGGCACAAGGAATGCAAGGTGGATCTTTTGACTGATCTTCTGGAGTAATAAGCTGCAGACAATGGTCATGAAAGGTGTGGCCGCAAGGTAGAGTAGCTACAGTTGGTGGAATAGGCGGTTGTGAAATAGGGCCTTCAGGTGCAAATGATAAGTCTCTCTTGCACAAAAGACACTTGAATCCAACTGTTGGAGGGAGATCAAAACCTACAAGCAAAAACCGTTGTTAACGACTTCTTGTATTGGATAGTATGCACACTAACCAGCACAACAAAATCTTGAAACCACAGAACGCACAGCATGCATGACAACTAAAAAATTTGACAGCAAGTTTAAGCTAAAAATTTCAAGATTAGCAAAGACAATTTGCATGAATCAACAAATTGAAGCTAATATGGGGACCGGGCTAGCAAGGGCCAATGCTCAGCTTTGTCGAAACTATCATGAACAGAAAACTTGTATAGTTTTTATTAGCTGAATAAATCAAATCAATAGATAAATTAGAGACCATAGAATTATTTGTATTGATTTAGTAGAGTAAATTTCAGTGGATCAGACAAAGCAAGAGTGCATCAATTATATTATTTCAGCACAGCAAGCAAGAGAGCAAGGTGTAGAGTCTGTAGACTGTAGAGTATGATGCCACCTAAAGCATTATGAAGGAAAACCTAGTCTGGGCAGTATTATTAACCAATTCCAACGAAGAATCTACATATAAATCTCCGAGATACAAAAAAAAATTAGGGGATCCTCCACATTGACACATTGTTCCGAATAATCAGCAAAACTAATCTTTTCTCTTGCTGGTTCCCACGGTAATTGGAAAATGGTAATGAAGGTCATGCAAGAAATGGGACGGTACCAAACAAAGAACACCCAAGGGTCTACACATATACACTTCGAAAAAAAAATTATCAACGGATCTGGATAGTAAAAATTTCGAATTAACAGTTGGAATAAATTAAGTAATAAAGTCTTTGTCAAAAGCTTTGAAGCATGGGCAACAACATTCACACTTACGGAAAATGTTACTATGTTAACCTCACAATATATATGTGTTTGAAGAAGCAACTCAAAAAAGCAAAAACTTCCCCAATTTAAGCCAGATAAACATCTTAGTAAATGAAGGATGCAAGAGACGACATACCTTGAAACTTTATATGAGGCATTGAACTAGGAACTTGTGATGCTCTGAAACCTGGAGGTGCCTTTGCTAAAGCAGCCAAGGCAGGCAGAGATTTTTTCCAGTCACTCAGAGATTGACGAGTCATATTTGAGTTGGTCTGGAGCAAATGAATATTCCGAAGAGCAGCCAAAGCAGCCGCTTTACGTGCAGAAGAAGATAAAGCTGCTGATGCAACTCTCTGTGAATTAGTTGCTGGGATTGGAACTCTTGTTGAGCCAGAGCGGTTCTCTATTGTCCTAACTAAAGGGGATGATGGTGCATCCATGGGTGGTGATGCAAAAGTAGGACTTTCAGCTGCAACCATAGCAGCAGTGGAAGTCTTTGAAGGGGCAGCTGCAGAGCTCGTCATTGAACTGGGGATATCCAAAGACACCTCTGCAGAAAAACTACGAGTAGCTGCAGAAGTTGCACAATTCTGCGTGACCCTCGCTGTATTAGAGGCTCCATCAGTATTAGCTCCAGGAGAAATAGATGTAATATTCATGGTACAATCACGAGTAGCTCTAGAGATATTAGAGGAGTTCACAGCGGTAGTACAGGCTGGCATAGTATGGCCAGTAGCAGCAATTTGACCCAGGGCATTCTGCAGTAGATCTGGTGAAAATTGTTGCATTGATGTTTGAGGCATGATTTTCCTGCGCTGATCATGTATTGAAGCCCGGGGAGGAAAATTTAAGTTTCGTTTGAGAGAATCTCTAGTGACAGCTGTAGAAGCCTGGGGGTGTTCATTTTTCACTGTGAAGTCAGCTGTTTGACCTAATAAATCAGAAATCACATACTTCAGACCAATGTAGGTTCTTACACATAACATATATCAAAATCAAAAGGAGGACATATAAACCTGTGGAATGCCGACCATGCCCAGTGTAAGGTGGATAATTTTTTCCTGTGATTGAAAGTTAAGATTACATGACATATCATCATCAGTGAGGTTATAACTCTTTGAAACATGGCATTCTGCAGTTCAGCTAATCTAACTTTTCGGAGCTCAAAGCCTCTATCCACAAAATGTCTCATCAAAGCAGCAAACATAAAGCATACATACAAAAAAGAAACAAAATGCAGGTAAACTTGCATTTTAGGTACGAAAAATAACATGTAACACTAGTAACTAAGATGGTTAAACTACTTAA
Source organism: Chenopodium album (assembly GCF_948465745.1). Classification (NCBI taxonomy): domain Eukaryota; kingdom Viridiplantae; phylum Streptophyta; class Magnoliopsida; order Caryophyllales; family Amaranthaceae; genus Chenopodium; species Chenopodium album. Next base: position 12,364,892 of record NC_137857.1, on the reverse strand, counting down.
ATGATCATGGTGAAGATATTTCTGCTGTAACAAAGGATACACAATCAGCTTGCAGACTGTAAGCCACCCAATTCAATGGCAGTCTTTCCTTATTAACACAATTAATGTATTAATGTTTTGGCATCATCTTTTCTGATGATTAAGTGATAAAGAGAATCAAACAAAAGAGCCTGACTATGTTTTCAGTAATAAATTTTCCTCTAGTCCGCAGTTGGCAAATGCTATAGCATGCTAGTATCACGTAACTATTGTGGAATCAGCGGCAGCACAGTAGCTACCTCACTTTCAAATATCTAATTTATCATCAAACCAGTTTGTACTGTCAGAATATTACTGAGTAATGTTTCATCTGAATGAAACCTACACTGTTTAGAAATCATTTGGCAGCTCATTTAATGTGGTTAACATAGTGAATGAAAAACTAAACACATGAAACTGAAATGGCAATACAAACCAGGTCAATGTTTTTACTGCAACTATACAAGGCAGTTAGCTTTTTAAGTAATATTCAGAAAAACACACTTCGAAAAAAACACTTCAAAAGTACGATTTTGTATGAGTCAATAAGTAGACTATACATTCTATAGGATGAACAAATAGTATACACTATAACACTAATACTTGACTAAGGCGGATTTTCATTAACTTATTGTAAGAAGGGTTAAAGTTACCCTAAAAGTATTTAAAGTTATCCTTATATACAAAAATAACAACTTTTAACAAAAGATTACACTTAAAAAACACTCATAATGTATTAGATTAATCATATCAGCTTTAATAACATGTATCCATTAGAAAATATACATTAATATACAACCAAACTCATTAAAAATAAAAAATTACCTTTACATGTGTTAAAGTTACCATAAATAATGTTAAAAATTACCCTATGACCGTCTTTCAATAAAATAAACGAAAGTCCGTCTTATACGCGACTTACTGAATAATATTAATAATTCTAACAAAATCACTATAGTTGCTTTACAAAATTAACAAGTTATAACTTTGCAACAAATAATATTATATCATAAAATCCAACCATATTGACACATTGATACATAGATTTGGGTTATTAGATGTATCTATGGACCAATGATATCATATCAATATCATAGATAACCAACCTAAAAGAATTTTCCAATGTCAATAATAGGGACAATGAACCAAAGTTCCTAAAGCATCAACATTCATTTAAAACCAAAAGTTATCGCAGATTGTGCTTGAAAAGCATACAATAATTAAAAGCATTTAGTCTTTATTTCACCCTTTGCTTAAAATGTGTTACTCTACATTTTCGATTTTTTATTAAAAAAATCAAATAGATTATTGAAATAATAATTATAGCTGCACAGCTTAGGATGAAAATGATAAAATATAAATCAACAAAATTTTGGAATAATTATATTCAATGTAGCAGAGCAAATTCAAACCTCTCCATATAGTCTTCTAAGCATACAAAAGCTAGAGCCAATATATCTTGGTCTTTTAAATGAATTGGTTTTCCTTATTCAATGAATGAAAAATGATGCTACAACATTTCACATAGCTTTTTGTGCAAGATACCACTATATATCAGTCAGCCATGAAAAAGGCATGTCCAGCTTTCATATAGATGAGCCTTTACAGTAAATTTACTGTATCAAGCATCAACTCAGAAACGTATGTTAACCACATATCCACAACAAACCTCACTTAGACTGCTGAAAGAAAAGGATGTATAGCACCAAGTTACCAACATCTTTGTGATAGCAAACTAGATCTTTCAGAATAATCTTTCACAATAAAGCAATGAACGTAGCTAGCAAGCAAGCACTGAAAACAGACATACCTGGTGGAAGAAGCCCACTGGAAAACTGACGGCCAGTCATAACAGTAGAAAGAAACCTACTGAACCGGGGGACAAGATCGTCTCCAATAGCCTGAACAGCAGAACTGGTTGCACAGGATCCAAGTGCAAGGCCTGCAAATTAGAGAGCTAGGGTTACATTCAGATAGGAACAGGCAAACCAACAGCACGAGGTAAAAAATGCCTGACATCTCAGTTCAAAGGAATGACTGTGACATGTTAACAGCGAAAATTACTGATGTGGGGATTGTTGGACAAAAGAAGCGGCATATAATACATTCCATGAAGCAGCAGTGACTGAGCTACCATTTTTCAAGCAACACTTAAAGCACAAGATTTAGCCATAAATATTTATTGTTAAGTCAATGAACTGTGACTTCTAACAGCAGATGCAGTAAGTAACTGAATAGCTTGGCTTTAGATCAGGAACTAATGTCCCAGAGAGCTTCAGTATTTTCAATCAAGCAATGCAGGTCTTTGAATCTCATAAGAGCAGGTTTAAAATCCTTTTTAGCTCTTAATCAATGTGAGCTCTTTATATCCTAGGACGCAACATTAAAGCATCAACAAATAATGGAATAGGTGACTTCTAGCAAGCTGATTTATACATTTCTTGACACTGGGAAATTAAAGACACACATTTAACATCAGTGACTAAAGATGCACAGACTGCTCACCTGACTTGTCATGGTTATCAGGTTCTTCTATCCCGGAAGGAGGTGGCATGAGGTTGGTAGTTTGATATGCATTCTGTGGTGGAGCAGCAGCAATTTGGTGATTACTTCTCAGAACAGTAGAGTTGAATGGGACTCGTTGCATCCTTCTTCTTACGTTCTTGGCCAATCCTTGATTATGACTGGAGTTATTGGTAAGCACGCATTGATCAGCTCTACAGCAATCAGAAGGATCACTTGAATACATACTTGAGCCAGATTCATTTCCAGCTTCTGAGGTTCTGCCGCTTGGAGTGGGAATATAATGGTGCATGTTCACCGGCCCTCCATAGAGGTTGGAGGTTGGATTCATATCATGCCTAGAATTCATTAATTGCGAACTACCACCACCAGAAATGTTTTGATAGCCTGAAGAATCCCATCTCGTGACAAGACCATCTGCATTATTCTGAAACCCTGCCAAGCCCCGCACATTGTTAAAGGAATTATAAGGTGATTGACCATGCGAAGAAAGGGGTGTCTCACTCATATGAATGCCTCTCCCACCATAAGCAACATTGCCAAGTGACAAAAATCTTCCATCAAGTCTGTCCAATCTGTTAGGTTGAGACATATTAGCTCTAACTTGGTTATCATACACTCTTGGGACAGTAATTTGGTTGACCTGAGCTGCACTGTCACTGAAATTAGTAACATTTCTATAGTGCCCTGTTGGCTGTCTGATGCTGTTTTGTGTTTCTGCATCCAGGTGGAAGTTTCCAACCCCACGATTAACAGCATTAATGGAATTCCTGTCAATGATACCAACATTTTCGAATTGAGATACCCTACTCATACCATGATAAGAGGTCATCACATTGTTAGGAATATGATATCCAGAACTCATCGAATCCACGCCTACACTAGGAAAGCTGAAACCCTGATTATCTAGAATGAGATTATCATCTATAACAATTACATTTTGGTCAATAGGTATATTCATTGGATTTTCATCTACATTAGTACCTATATTCAAATCATTTACAGAGGCTCTAGGTAAATTTCCTTGGTATCCATAGAGATTCATTGCAGGCAAAGGAGAAGATTGGAGCGGCATAAAAGTGAAGGGATTACGGCCACTAGTACCACTATCATTAGCAGGCAAAGCTTCTTGAGAATTATCATTCTGCAACTGAGGTACACTAATAAAGCCCTCATAATCATCTTGCCTTTGATTTTGATCGCGATTTGCCATGCTTCTGAATGAAGATAAAAGATACTACTATCAGATTAAGAGCAAAAATAAACAGTAAAAAACATTGTAAACGATTAACTATCAAATCAACTTAGATATACTTTTATCAATCAAGCATTTGTGCTCAGAGCATACCACATTTAGGCAACAAACTCGACAAAATCAACATCCCAAATTTTTTATGACTAATTGTGTCATCTACCACTTTCCCTAAGGTAAGCTTGCACTGATCAAGTAATTACCCATGGACAACGAAACCAAAACATCGAAATCCAGCTCTTCAAGTCACTACACCCTTCAATGTGCTGAGAAAACTATATCAATCCATAAAACTCCTCAATTACTGCACTAATCCAAAACCTCAAAGTTCAAATATTTCACTAAAGCAATCCAATTTCAAAACAAAGTTAGCCACCCAGATTAAAGCAAGCACTATAAAACCCATTAACTCAGCTATCCACTTTTGAATTAATCACAAATCAAAAGGCCAAAATCTGTACCTAATTCGGTAAAATCCCATAATTCAGATGCATAGGCACAATTCACAATTCAAACCCATGAATTTCTACATTTTATAACAAAAATCTAACCTAATTCAAGTTCATTTCAGCCAATAAAAATCATCAAATAAATACTTTCACAACCCACAAACCCCACCTCAAAAAATAATCTTTTTAAAAAATCAAGAACACCCATCAAACAAAATTCACTCCAGAACACAAAATTCTATCATCGGAATAAAAAAAAATACATATAAAAATTCAAATTCAAATTACAACAAAAGACAAAACCAAAAAAAAAATTAAAAAAATGAAAAAGTAAAAGAAAAGGTAATTCAATTGTAGAATTGGGTAAGAAAGAATTACCAGAAAATCAAAGAAATCGGAAGAAACTGAAAGAGGAAGAAGAAGAAAGAGGAGTGAACATGAGTGTACGGAAGCCGAGAAGGGAGGAGAGAGAAAGAGAAATGGGGGTTTGGTTTTTGGCGCTGAAGAAAGGGTGAAGCGTTTTAAAGGGTTCGGTGTGGGACCTAGTTACTACTAGTAGTATTCATACTTGTTCAAGGAGAGAGAAAGACGTAAGATGTAAGATTGTGTCCCTTTGAAGCATTCTGTCAAGTCTTATGTGATGTAATACAGCTAGGCCTGTGTCCTGGGGCTGGAGGGGTAGAGTTGTGGAATCAAGTCGGGTCCGTTTGGGTCGTGTTTTCGAGTTTGATTTTGAATGTTCGTCATAGAGGTGTCAAATTGAGTTATCAGATGGAGTTTGGTTGGGTTGACTCTTGATGAGCAAAGTCTTTTCTAATCGGGTGTGTTCAGGTCATGTTTATCTCTTGACCCACCTCGGTTTAGGTCGGGTTGAAATCTGTCTGGTTCGGATTTGATTTTGATCAGGTTTATTTGGGATCAGTTTATATTCGAATCGGATAAGGTCGTAGTGAGTACAATTCGGTGTCGCGTTGATTTTACTTCGTCATATCATATCCAGTAAAAAAAAATATGAATTTGCTCCTTTAAATAGCGAACTAATTTTCGTTTCAAACCCATTGGGTTCGAGTTCGACTAAACTTCGGTTTGAGACTAGTCAAATTTCAATATTTAATTTAGATCAAGTCATTCTTTATATTGTGACACTAGTTTTGTGCCCATGCGATGCCCGCGTTGTTTATTGAATTTTAAAATAAAACTTTTATCTGAAATATATATGTTATTTGAATTTCTTACTCATGGATTAATAATCACTTGACAATCATAAATGTCCGTTTATGGGTATTTTATGGATTAATAACCCCTTAAACCCCTTAATCGAAAAAACCCCAAATCGAAATCTAGGGTTTCGATTTGGGGGTTTTTCGGTTTTTTTTCAGTGGTGGTTTAGGGGGGAAAGGGGGTGGGGATGGCGGGGGGTGGGGCGAAAAAGGTTCGCCGGGGAGGGGGTTTAAACGCCGGCCGCGAAGGAGGGGGTTTTTCGAGGGATGGGGAGGGTTTAAGGGGAGGGGAAACGGAGGGAGAGGGGGTTGGGTTCGTGGGTGGGGGCTGTGTAATACCCGAATATATTATGATTTTATATATAATTTATATTTATTTATTAAATAACTTTCCTATTCTCATATTTTTATTTTAGAGTCCGGAAGGTTTTAAAACCCTATTTTAATTTATATAGGATACTATATTTTTAATCGTATATGAACTACTTTTAACCCTATAGATTTTCTTAACCTCAAAAGATATTTTATTTTTTTAATGCAGCCAAGGAGTATATACTGCTCGTATTTTCCCTATTCTATATTTCTATGCATGCCGCTGCGATCATTGATGATGATAATGCATTTTCTCCGATTCTTTTATTTGTCCCAAAGTCCAAGGAAGTGAATGCCATTGATTGTTTATGTAGTTTGGTACTTCGAAGGTAATCACGCAACTTCTATTGGAGATGCATGTTTGTATTACATCGTACTATTGTGTGCAATTTTACAATTCGTTTTTTTATATGATCAAGTTTCGTATGTATATTGGTTAATATGTCGTGATTACGTGATATATATATAAATAATTTAATTGTCGTATTATTTTGTTATATTATTGATTGATTGTATTATTTCTAGGGTTTTAATGTTGTTGTTACTCTAGGGAGTATCGTTTTCTTGAGGTTTTAGGGTTACTCATGAAAATTATTATATTAGGGTTGAGATTTGATTATATTTGGGTTATTAGTATTATTTTCCCAAAGAGTTGAGATATTTTTGAATCGAATTGTTATGTTATTTGGGAATATGTGCCATTATTGAGATGTAATCTATTAGTTTGTGAATGATTATTTGATCGATATATGAGATCAAAAGGTTGAGAATGATTACTTTGTTCTTGGTTTGAGGCTCGGCGTTATGTACCTTAGTCCTTGGCATGTTGGTAAAAGGATGATAATCATGGGTTAAGAATGAGATACAATCTTTATAATTTATTTTTCTATGGTCCCCTACAGTGGAAATTGGCCCGTATGTGGTCTGGTTTAAGGTATTTTCTAGTTATTGGGAGTATTCAAGTTTTTATACTTGTTGGTTTTATTCGAATTACCCATGTCCAAGGCTAGGTATTGAACAATGAGCATGGCACACTTATGGGTTATATGAGTTGATGATTGAGTAAAGGTTCGTATTATTATTCGAGGTTGAGTTGATCAATGGTTACTTTTCTCAGAGTACAATGTGTAATGTAGTTTGAACTACATTGTTTAATTGAGCTAGTAATGTTGATTATTTTGCTATACTCTGTATTCTGATATGTGGTGATTACTCAGCTTTTTGCTGACGTGTGTGTGTTTGTTGTTTTGTTGTGCTACTTGTGTTTGCGGCCATGTCTTTTTCTTATAGTGGCCCTAAAAAATTAATTAACTAATATTACAACAACCAATTAGAGGTTGTCACGTGGCATGTTAATCATTAATGACTAACGGTGGTAACCGCCATTAGTGATTAAGGGCATTTAGTGACATTTTTATTAAACTCAAGAGTATTTGGTGAATTTAAAAGTTTTGATGGGTACTTGGTGAATAAAAAAATAACTCAGGGGCATTTGGTGAAATTTCCGTTGATTATAATATATACTTTTTTCTCCATTTCTTTTGGGTTGTTAAATATCGCTCTCGAATATCTAACTAACGCCCACAAAATAAAATAAAATTTCGTATTTATCCTTATAATAACAATTATAAAAATAATTAATTTTACCTCAATTTCACACTCTTACTGTACACAAAACTTTTTACTATTTACTCTAGTGGTCAACGGCCACCAACTCTCATCGAACAACCACCCCAACTACCGTGAGTTTCAAAATCAAACAAATTTTTAAAATTTTGCAAAATCAAATTCGTTAGATCTTATGGACAAAGATGAAATACCAGAAACATAACCTTAGACGCTCGCCGAAGGCTCGTCGAACCATACGAAATCGGTACGTTGCGATAATTTTTTTAAGAAATTCGATACCCAGGAAACGCCAAAAAAATTTCAAATACCCTAGGCTGAAACGCCTAGTTTTTCGAAACATCCTAGGGTATTCGAAAAAACTACGCATTTTTCGAAACATCCTAGGGTATTCGAAAAAACTAGGCGTTTCAGCCTAGGGTATTCTAAAAAACTAGGCGTTTCACCTCAAACGCCTAGATTTTTCATACAACCACACGGTTGTTCGCATGAACTAGGTGTTTGAGCCTAAGACGTGTGAAAAATCTAGGCGTTTGCCGCGAATACAGAAGAAAAAAAAAACAAACATTTTCTCTGCCGGCGACCGACTTCCCTTTGTCCTTACTCGTCATTACCGTGGCTATGTATATCGTGAAATTGGAGGTAAAGAGTTGGTTGTTAAAAGAGGAAGAGGAGGTGGTGGGTAGTATTAAGAGGCGTGGCAGTGGTGGATTGTAACACCCCCGATTTACTAATTAATAATAAACAAGAATTAAAGGAAAATTAACGATCTTTAAATAAAATTGCGGAAGCATACCCCTAAATCGGAGGTATTACCGCCACACTCACAACCTGTCGAGTGTTAAGGCATACAAAAATCCTAATAATTACAACCCAATAAATCTAAGTGAGCTATTTTTACAACTTTACAAACTCGTTATAACGTACTAATCGAAACACTTGAGCTCCTTTAGCTACATCACTTCATTAACCTGTTTAGAAAATCTTGACTGCTCACCATTAAGGACAAATTCCAAAATAGATCGTCGCAGGGCCACCATAAGAAAAAGACATGGCCGCAAACACAAGTAGCACAACAAAATAACACACACACGTCAGCAAAAAGATGAGTAATCACCACTTACCAAAATATAATTAAACAATATAATAATCAATTCAACATAACTAGCTCACTTAGCAATGTAGCCCGAAACTACATTCACAAATATACAAGGATAAAATTAACTTCACACTCTGAAAGTAACCTCGAATAATAATACGAACTTTACTCAATTAACTCTTATAACCCATAAGTGTGCCATGCTCATTGTTCAATACCTAGCCTTGGACATGGGTAATTCGAATAAAACCAACAAGTATAAAAACTTGAATACTCCTAATAACTAGAAAATACCTTAAACCAGACCACATACGGGCCAATTCCCACTGTAGGGGACCATAGAAAAATATATAGTAAAGATTGTACCTCATTCTTAACTCATGATTATGATCCTTTTACCAACATGCCAAGGACTAAAGTATATAACGCCGAGCCTCAAACCAATAATAAAATAATCACTCTCAACCTTTTGATCTCACACATCGATCAAATAATTATTCATAAACAATCTCAACAATGGCACATGTTCCCAAATAAATAACAAACAATTCGGTTCATAATATCTCAACTCTTAAAACACATACTTGTAATACCCCGTATTTTTAACGTATTTTATATTTTATTTATTTATTTATGAAGTATATTTTGGGTCAAACTATTTTAATTATTGGATTATAGATTAATCAAGTATTTATATTTGGGTCAACAAGTATTTAATCCAAATGTAGCCCATCTTTCTTATGAACCCAATCACCCTATTTTTACTTTTGGGCCACCTATTTCAACATTTAAAGTCCATGACTATATGAAGCCCAAACCTACACTAATTACCCTACACTATATATATCTACTAGATCCCCAAAATTTCCCACACAAAAAGGTTAGTCTTATTTTCTTCCTTTTTCTCTCCTCTTTTCATTCTAGCTATTTTGATGATTTTATTTATGGGTTTTGGTTTTAATTATTCAAAGTATGTTTGATTAGTATCATAATTATGTTTTGATGATTAAAGATTGTAAATTTTAAATAATAAAGTGTTTTATTTTCAGATTTCATAAAATTATAAGTTAGGGTTTTAAAATTATTAAAGACTTGATTTTTAGGGTTTTTATGAACAATTGATTTAGGGCTTTTATAGTAATGATATTTTGGAAATTTTGGTGATTATAACTACTAATTAGTTTAACTTAATTCCAGATTATTTTGAACACATAAATTCGTGTTTTAATTTATAGATTCCCGTTCGTTAATATTAATACCGTTTTAATCCCGATCAGGTTCTAAACAACCCTCTCGTGGCCAAATTCTGCCTCTAAGTATGATTTTCGGGCAGTTTTTGATTTTTAACGAAGTTTTTTTTTTAAATTTTATCCTTGAGTTTAAAGGGTAAGAGATAATTTAATTTTTCTATGGATAATTTAAGTATGAAACTATATTTTGATGAAGTTTTAAAGGGGTTTTTGATTAGTTTAAAATGCTGGAATTTTATTTAAAGTAGTATAATTGTGATTTTAATAAAAGGGTGTGATAACCTATTAAAAAGGAGTTTAATTAGGGGTTTTTAAATAATTTTCAGATTATTCTAAATAGTTTAAAGTGAGTTTAAGTTGCTGGAAATTGTGTATACAAGAGTAATTAATTTAGTATTATTGTCCCTTTATGTAGGAGACTTGATTCGGGAATTGTTGAAGTATTTTCGGCCACTTTATGGGCTTAATTGAGGTACGTTCGCGTACTTAGCATATTTGATGATGTAGAATCATGTTAGGTTTGGTTTCAATCAATTACAAGTAGTATCATGCTAAGGTTCATGTGTTGAATTGTGAATTATTGGTGTCGGTGATTGAATTGTGAAGCATGAATTATTTGTGATGATCTATGGATTGGAAAATTATATTTTGGCATGATTATATGGACTACATATTTATTTAAGGCATGATAGAGAGCATGTTTAATCATACTAATTATTTAATTATGTTTGGATTATTGAAAAGGAATTTTATTATGGTTCATATAATTTTTATTGATGCTTTAAGCATGAGGAAGGAGCTATATAAGTGTCTATGTACACAAGGAATAAATTGTATGTTGGCGCCTTTGTGCACTTAAGGTGTTTTTAACACCGAGGGATAAGATTGTTGGCGCTTTATGCATTTAAGGTGTCTTTGACACTGAGGTAGAATTAAAAAGGGTTCAACATTAAATATTATGTGGTCACTAAATATTCAAGAATTAAATTGGTATGTTTGAATGGTTGAATTATTATTGATGATTGAATTGTTATGCTTTGAGAGTCATCACCAAGTCTAATAATATGTAAATAACGTAAAGTGAAAGAGATTACGCACCAAAACTCTTGGAACGTATATACCTTGAGTATGAACATATGGGGGGAGTTATGTGACTTTATATTTGATCATAACTTCTAATGGAGTACAGGACGCTGTATATTCCCTTTTATTATTATTATTATTATTATTATTATTATTATTATTATTATTATTATTATTATTATTATTATTATTATTATTATGCGCTGGAATTCCGCCACCAATGGGTGTGGCATAGGTGATGCTGGCACGGTTAGCTCCCGTGTCAGTGGGCCTCAATTTATTGAGGTAGGTTTGGTTTAGTTGGAAACCCGTTCGATGCGTAATCAACGCTAAATAAATTATTTAGTGTCCAGTTAAAGAGTCTTGTTGTTTGTTGTGTGTGCTTGTAAACAGGTGCAATGAGGTAAGTATGTGTGATGCTAGGAGTTGCATGTTAGTGTGTTTAAATACGCTTATGTACTCAGCTTTGCTGATTGTGTGTGTTGTTTGTGTCTGGCTATGTCTTTATCTTGGCCCTACGATGATCCATTTTAATGGAGAGTAGTGGGGACAAGTGGAGATAATCTTTTCAGGCGTTGAAGCATATTCATGACGGGGCATGAGTGAAGAGCGAATCATGCTAGTTTCTATTAGTTGAGATGTGGTTTATTTCTTTCAAATATTATACTATGTTATTCTCATGAGACTAACGCAAAAGTTTTCATAATTTAATTGGTTTTGATAAGGGCCTTCAATGGTTCCAAGTTGTAGGTTGATTTTATTTGACTTCGTTTGACTTTGGTTTTAATCTTTACTTTCGTTTGGTTGACTTTTAAGTTGACTCGTTTTTGAATGGTTTTGAGTTAAGTCTTCCGCTGTGTGTCTTTGATAATTGCCTTAGCCGTTTTCACGGTGGCGGTAATGTCTTAGATATTCCTAAATCGTATTTTAAAAAGAGTAAAGTGTATTTTAAAGGAAAGGAATTTCTAGGGTGTTACATACTAATAACCCAAATATAATCATATCTCAACCCAAAAAAATAATACTTTGCATTAAATTAGTAACCCTAAATCTCAAAACAATACTCCCTATAGCAACAACAACATTAGAAACCTTATAAATAATAACACAATCATCACACGATAACACAAAAGAATGATGATACACGAGTTTCACATCATACTACACATATAATAAAATCTGATCAAAAACATGAAAATAAAATAATCAACAACACTATAAAACTTAATCGTAAATTTAACAAACAACTTCTAAGGTATGTGTGATTACCTTGTAGATCAAACTAGTTGATCGCACAACCAAACTTTGTGAACTAAATTAACAATATTAGGAAAACAAGTGTTTGTAAGAATATGGCCAAATAAAAAGGAATCAGAATAAGACTAAAGATTTGGGTTTCATATATATAAAAACTTCACGCACAAAAAACGGAACGGCAGTTTTCTATTTTTTTTTTTTTTTTAATAAAATAATAATGTAGGGTTAAAGGATATAAATACTATCAAATAAGATAAGAAAATAAAATTTAAAGTATACAACTCTAATTTTATAATTTGTAAAATCATAAATTATTTGGGTATTACATGAATAGTATGAAGAGGGGGGTAAATTGAGGGGGATAGTATACAACTTCTTCAGCATGCTAGGATTGTTGCATCTAGTCCTACCTTTGATGATCATGTGGTTCTGTTTAATACAATTATAGAGACTGACATTTTAAATAAACTCATGTGAGATTGCTGCACCCAAATTCATGAAAAAATTGGCAGATATATATTTCACACACGTTACTAAAAATGTATTTTTATTAACTCCTCGGGAAATTGCTTTGTGGAAATCTCAACATGGAGATCATACTTCTGATTGGCTTAGGGCGGTCCCAATATCAAGTTTGGGTCAGATTATGAACGACAAAACTTACCGGTGTGTGTTATGCTACCGGTTGGTTGGATGTCCCCTTGTTTACTGCATTGAGGCTATGCTTTGCTTGCTCCAAGGTATTCGTTGGTGACATTTATGGAGATAATATTGTGTCTTGTGCTGGTATTGTTGGCATTACACCGGCATAAAATTGTTCGTGACACTCTCGTTGATATTTGTTATAGGACTGGGATTTCTGAAGATGTAGAGGTTGATATTGGGTGGTGCGGTGAAGTGGACAAACCTATCCACCCAGCGAATTTAATATATAATTGCCCATGACACAATTGGCAATGTTTGATTTTGTACTCGGGTGGGTGGTAATAGATACGGCTCGTCGTAAGCGTGCTAAGTATCAAGCTAAGTCTGAGACAAGTGAGTATGTATGTCTTCCTTTCTCGTTTTCTTCATTAGGAGAATTAGAAACGGATGCCGTTACTTTGCTTAATAAGTTTAGAACTTTTTCAAGACCCAAGATATTGGGGCTTGAGCAGCAACCCACATCTTGGTTAAGATTAATTTTGCAATAACTAAAGGAGTGAGGGCTCAAATTGTTTCTTGGGTTCCCACTGATTTTCTGTAAATTTTTTGATTTATAATAATCCGTACTTCGTAGTAATAATAGTAATAATAACAATAATAATTATAAGGTGTAATCAAATCCAATAAGTTTCAATATGTTCAATAAGGTCAAGTTTAAAGCGGTGGAGTGTGAACTATACCCAATATGCCATATAGTTATGATTTTGATTGTAAAATTATACTTCGTATTATTTTCTCTAATGCGTGGTTTATCAATCTTTATAATTATTGTAGATGACGTATGATTGTTATTCGTGGCTCCGGTAACGCTCCCATTTTTTGTATGAAATTCCAATTTTACCCTTAATATATAAACACGGTTTTTTCACTCAACGACTCACATGCTCACTCTCTAACCACATTCATCATCTCTCTTACTTTAAACTCTCTTAAAAACTTGAAATTCAAAATCTGAAATTTGAATTGTTTTAAAAAAAAAAATCAACAATCATCAACAAACAATCTACAAGATCGTACACAAAAAAGGATGGCTGGTTCGCGGCGACTAAGGATCACACACAGAGGGAGGGGTTTGGCCGGCGGTGGAGGCAACGGCGGTGGAGGCTATGGCGGAGTCGGCGGCGGCGAGCAGGTAACTTTATGAAAAAAAAACAAAATCTGCAAAACCGACTTCCGCCCAGATTTTGCAGATCTGGAATTTCCGCATTCTCTGGCGTACGAACGTCCCAGTCGTCCCAACCGTCCATCATCCTAGATCCGTCGGAAAAAACTTGATGATTAAAATTTTTTTAAAAAAAAATATTTAAGGTGGTCGTGGGGACCGCTTTGGTTTGAAGTCGTGAGGACCGATGTGGTGGGCTCGGGATTCACGGTGTACTACTTTGAGGGGACCGATAGTAGGTAAAATGTGCATGAAGGGAACAAAGTCCTCTTTTTATATTACAACTTGGATAAAGGACATATTTGTCCATTCAAGTCAAAATGGGAGCGTTACTATGTAAAATGGGAGCGAGGAATAGCAATTCACTTGTTTTTTTTTTTTTTTTTTTTAAAAAACAATTCACTTGTTTATTAATGATAATATTGTTGTTGCACCAACAAGAGTTGGCTCAAGTGGTAAGCAGCTTGATGTCGCTTAAGGGAGGTCTCGAGTTCGAGCCTCACCGAATGCAGAAAACTCTTGTTGGGAGACTCACCCACCATAAGCTAGGTGTGCAACTCGGGTCGGATCGGAGCTAAGCTCCGGTGAACCGGATGGGGCAAACTCAAAAAAGATAATATTGTTTGTTGCTTGTAAAAAAAAAAAATAAGAAAAAAGAAAAAGTTCGGATCGGATTCAAAAGCCCAATTCTTCAAATAGTTCTCCATTTCGAATCAGTTTCGGGTTTGGGTCCATTTCTAATAGATCTACGTGCTACTACGTCATATCATATATGATTTTGAAAAATCGTTCAAGAAAAACTTTTCTAATAAGGCAGACGAAAGCATAGAAGAAGAATTGCTGCTAAATTCACCTGCGAAATCCTCGGAGCTACAAGCAAGAGATAGAGTGGCTGGTTATGGCAAAGTCTTGCAAAGGCTTGGCAGAGGAGCTTGTCAAGTGTCTTAGCGAGTCTGATTGTGTTAAGGTATTTCTTATCATCTTTAATTTTTTTTTATTTTTTATATTTTATTTTTATTTATTTATTTTTTTGTATCAATCGTTTTTTTTGTTCAAATTTCCATCTTTATCACATCCCAATTTGTTGTTTGAATGCTGTATGTATTGGATTACAGTTGTATTTTGACAGATTTGATGATACTGGGTTTATATTTTGATGAAATATTTGACTAATTAATAGGTGGAGATGTTGATATTCAATGAATTTGGAATACCCTTTTGATTATTTTACATTGGTGTGTGTGGTAGAGATGGAATTTTGGAATACCCTTTTGATTTTTTGGCATTATGTTCATCTAATTTGTACTTTTGGTAGGGATTTTCTGCTAATGTTGCTATGTAAATTATGACCTTGTTCTGTAAATGGGTATGGTTGTGGACTTGTAGTTCTTTTCGCTCCCTCGGCCCTACAAATGAAGCATTGACGCAAACTGCTGCTCTACATGGTTGGCCTTGTTATTATTCCCGTTTATGCTTGTTAGAACTCTGATATTCTTGGTTCAATTGCTATAAACCCATGTCCCATGTAGGAAAAATATGGCACAGACTTGTTTCTGCTTACAATTATGAGGGCAATAATCTGATTGTTTTGGTGGGAACTTGTTACTTTGATGACATAGTATGTTTCTGCTTACATTTACAATGGCAATAGTCTGATTGATTTGGTCGGAACTTGTTACTTTGATGATATGATATGGATACTTGGTGGGTGTATGCCTATATGGCTGATATATTTGCATATATTTCTATCTATGCTACTAAGGGTGCGTTCTATTCATCCGACTTTCACTTATCTCATAGTGCACCAATGCCTCAGTGCAACACAATTGCGCTTCACCAAAATCTCTTTGCCTGGACAACATAAGGCGCATGGCTCCTAATACGTTTTGCCTAAGCAACACCTTTTCAAACACTACTTCAACTTCAAAAACTTATTAGAACTTATGAAAAATGTACACACCACTTCATTTTGGGCTATACCGCTAGACACATATACTATTATACTAATTTTTGTAAGATGGCCAAATCCATTTCTCAACACATTTTTTTATTTCATGGCAACATCAATCTATATACATATCTAGTTGAGGCAGATCCTTCCATAAATAACAAAAATTATTTTGGGTTGTGAAAGACTGCATTTCGCTTCTTATTTATCATAGTATGAAATGACAAATTGGAATAACAGTATATCATTGTAATCCAATGAAGTATACCTTCTTATTTTGTGATGAATTTAATGGTTTTAATTGTTTGTAATGGTTGATATATAAGTCTAGTTTGAATCTTAATAGTTTCAATGAGCCTATGTGTTTAACAATATATTCTTATGACTAATGTGGTTGTATGAGAGCTTTAACTAAAGTTAAAATGTGATTATATAATGCGCCCTAAAAGTTTGCTCCACTTTTTATTTTTAGTGCTTTAGAATGTTCAACTACTTTTTTTACTTTATTCTATTTTTGCCAAACCCCATATACTACCTCATTCCTTGTATCCCACACTCTTACACCTTTCCACTCATTCTTTCTTTCTTTGCACCATCCACCTTTTACTCCACTTCTCTTGGTACATCTTTTTCTTACACCCACTTACATGTTCCAAACTTCCCTAAGTAAGTGTGTCAAAATTTTGGGAATGGAGGGCTGAGGGAGTATATGCTATAAAAATGGTTTTTATCTAATATATTTAGCAAGGACAATTTTGCAATGGCCACAATAAAATTGTAGCCATTGTAATCTTTCAATTTAGACCTTTAAAATTTAATATTAAATCTTGACCATTCATAAATGTTACTTTAGAATAATACTACAAAAGGGGGGGGGGGTGAATTGTAGTAAGGGAGAATTTAGCTAACTTTTTGCGGAATTGATAAAACTAAGCTAAAGTAACTTTAAAGTCACACAGAGAGATTTTACGTGGAAAACTTCTTGGCCCTAACAAGAAGAAAAACCACGACCATTTGGGATTTTAGGAAAGATTCTTCACTATAATAGGGCAAACAACCTATTACAAGCTAAAGAGTCTAGCTTCAACTTGAAGAAGTTTTCTCTTCTCTCTCTTTCTCTTCTGACTTCTCTTAGAGTTCACTTAAACTCCCAATTCCCAATTACAATTCACAAAAGAAAATACTTTAATGAAAGTAATTAAGAAAGTTAACAACTTAAGTAGAATGCAACTCTTGACTCTTTCAGAAAACAAAGAAGATAGAAAAATATGATTGAGCAAGGTGAAAATTTTCCAGAAATTAACTTCAATATTTAAAGGGAAAACATAGCTTAAAGAAAACGCCATAACCTCCTCCACTTACGCCACTACTGCTGCACCTCAATGCCACCAATCTCCACGACTCACAGCACTTCAAACATGTCCTAAACCTCAGGACACGTTTGGCCACCATGAAGCAGTTTCCTTGTTTAGTGGTGAGAACTATTTCAAAGCTAGTAGCGCAAGTTTAGGAGTCAGTTTGCACGCAACTTTCTGAAAGAAAAAGATAATATTTTGAAGATAAAATCAGAAAGATATTTTTAAAACCAACTTTCCTATTTTTTAGCAATCCATAAAACTCTTTCTTTTATCAAAATTCAAATCGCATTCTACTAAGTATCAACTCCTAATTATTCTCACTTACATCCCTGGAACATGAAATATTTTAGACTTTATAATTCTCTAAGAAGTCTCTACTTTAAGTCTTCTTTCTCCAGCTTCTACTCTGAACCTTTTGTTCCTTCACAGGAACACTGCAACAAGTCTTCTATTCATTTAAGCTCCTGTTCCTTTGCCTCGAATTAATCCTGCAACTTATAACAAACAAACAACACAACTTATCAAGGCATTAGTCCGTTTATTTGACTTGTGTTATCATCAAAACATCAAGGGCAACAATAGGATTGACTAAATAATTGATACATTTGTATAGAAATAAATAAAAGTTAGTTTTATTTGAAATAAAATTAGTAGCGATAAACACTTAAGATTCGATCAATTAGCCTTAAAGTTTATTTCAAACCCTTTCTTCCATTGATTCTCGTTTGATTCCGAAATTCGACTTCCGTAGAATGTATTTCGTATAACATTAGTGTTGGGTGATATTTTAGTGGGAAAGAAGATACAGAGTTTAGGATAAAATATCTAATAACTTGATTCTTGATGATAATACAAATTCAACAATGGTAATTTGCTGCTGTACAATTATGGAGATTGAGAGATTTGCTTTGTATATAAAGCGAAACTGCTTGTATTTGGCGACAAAAAACAGATTTTATTTTTCATAAAAAAAACTAACAGTTATTTTTAAAATACAACAGTTTTTTTAAAAATAAGTCAAACAGATAAATGAACAGATAAATGAACAGGTTTTTTTTAAAACTAACAGTTATTTTTTAAAATACTAACAGGTTTTTTTTCTTCCAAAGTCAAACAGATAAATGAAAAAGATTTATTCTTAACATTTTAATGGCTGAGATTAAAAACAATTACAATGGCTACATATGTATTGTATCCATTGAATAGTCTTCCCTTTAGTAATGGATTTTGTTGAATTCCATGTTTCTGTACCTAGAAACTTTCTTGATATGTTGATCATAATATTGGGCCACTTATATGATTTAGTGCAATGTTCAAGCTTTGCTTTCCACTAAAGTTTAGTGTTTAGTCAGATTTCTGGTAGCACTCTTTCCATCCCAACCTCCGGGAGATAGATTATGTTATACCTTCTTGATTTTCTTAGCTTGGATTGTATGTCTTTCACCCTATCTTCCAAGTGTTCCAACCATCCCTAGCACATTAGGGAGGGTGAGTTGAAAGGATGGTGAGTTGCGGGAGCAATTCTCTGTTTACCTAATTCTTGAAAGAATAAAATAAAATTAACTATGTCAAGCACTCAGGTATACTTGGCATAGAAATTGAATAAGAGGGGTGGTTGAAGCTATACATGGGGTGGGCATGGGGTTTAGACAAGAGATGATATCTCAGCTCAACTTTTAGAATATATGCCTGTAAGTGACATAACCAAGGCTAGAAAACCAAAAGTTCAATAACTTGGGAAAAATCTCAAAAAATAACCTTTTTCGGCTTGTTTCACACCTTTCCTCCCTTTTATCTTTCACTATGTACTCACTTTATGCGTTCAACTACCCATGATTACGGTTTAACAACCTGAGACTAGCTTTGGGATGTTCATGTTTTAATTTATTTTTTAGCTGAATGTCGAGTATAGCAAAAAGTTTTTGGCAAGGGTAGGATTTTCTGTTTAATCTATACTCTTGTCCAGAAAAATATTTTGAGCTTGCTTGCCAGCATAAGGAATTCTACATATTTTTTAAGGCAAAAGGTGTCTTTGCAGTGACTTTACTTGAAGTTTAAGCATATCAAATATTTAATATTGAATTTTAACTAATTTAATAAGCAGACTGTAGTCTTTGAAGGAAAACCATTATGGTATGTTAAACCATTATGGTATGTTTTACATAAATAACAGTCTTGATTCACTATGAATATACTCAGACTGAACACTATGCTGATCAAAGTAAAAACCACTCTGTATGTTTTATATAAACTACATTCTTGATTTATTATTCTGAGCGAACACTGTGCTGATCAAAGTAATTGAGCTTCAGAATTCCGTCCATGTATGCTTGTTTGTTTATGAGCAATTTTTGACCAATTTTGCTCCCAAGTTATTCGTAAGTTTATCTGTCTATGCACAACTAGATAATGCTAAAGGTATCCATGAATGAATTATATCCATAGTTCATGTTATATTTCCTCATCCATATCCATGTTGCACAATATTTAATTTTTCTAATTATTTGAGGAGTATACATGGATTAAAAAATTAAATAGTGGGTATTCTATATTGTTTTCTATTGAGGTGAGGGAAAGTGAGGGCCATATTATATTAAGGGAGTAGAGAGATGATGAGTAAAATAATTTAGTATGACGGGAGAACATTATTATATCATGTAGATCCAAAGCTAAGAGAAGATTGGGAAGCTTTTTGTGTGACAAGCAATAAGAGAGAGATGCGAAGTTATTATATGTGAGATGGATGGAGTCATTAGTCAAATTTTATATTATGTTATTAGCAGCCAAATATTGAATTGATGGCGCAATTTAAATATGCAAGTAATGACTGATTATGTGGTGCAAGTGTGCAACTGATGGTTGATAATATTTAACTGACGCTGCATGCTCATAGTAAAATTCTGGTGTATCTTCACATTGCATTCTTCTGTAAAGGGGAAAGACCACCATGACCTATTGTGTCACTGAATGACTGCTAAAGCTTAAATTGTTTACTTCTATTGATTTTTCTTCCCTCAAAGCAATACTAATAAATTAAAGATCAAACTCTTTTGGATATATCTATGCAAACTTAAATTAATATCCTCCATCATTTTGGTACCTTTGCACAATCTGAGTATATACTTCTCTGTATTCTAGTTTCTTGGATTATATTATCTTCTTAGGTTAATAAATGCATATCCACCAATTAGTTTTTGCCTTTCGTTATATTTACAGACGATTTGTAAGCTCCCATTCATTAATCAAAAGATTCAAAAAACTCTAATTTTTAACATGGATTAATTCTTATCATTTTAATTCAGCTACATTCATAAGTAACCCCTATCTCAGCTAATTTCAACTCAGTACCGTTCTAATTTTTGACAACTTGTCATCTTAAACTACCTTTTTACGTTTAAGATGGTTCTATTAGGCAAACTTAACTATTTCATCTACAACCTTTTTGTCTTTTAGATACCTTCTGAGCTGGTAAGCAACTTTCAGTCACCTTTATAGCTGCTTTTCCAACTTTCAAGTACTTCTGTGAACCACACCCAAAATTTTTGGGACTAAGGGTTTGTTTTATTTAATTTTATAAATTTGCAGATAAAATGAGACTGAAATTTTCCTTTTCCATTCTTTTAAACCTATAGTAATATCCTTTAAGGAGGATAGATAACTACTGAAATTTTTTCCTTTATATTAGCAATTCCTAATTTCCTATTTTTGTACCATGTTTGCAACCACTTGTTGATGATTGTGATGAATCTCTTACAGAGTACAGACCTGTTCAGTTAAAGAACTAGCACGAGTGCTTAAAAATTTGTTCCAAGATATCTTGGTCATTGCATGTAGCCTACTTGTTTGATTGGAAAACTTAGGTATTTGTGATTCTTTGGATGCTATCTTTGGCAGGCACATTCATGGACTTGATGTTTCACTTGTAGGTGCAGAAGAGGTCATTTAGGGAATGTGCAGGGGAGACAACCCCTTGTATACCTAGCGATTGTGTTGGTCTAAGAGAAACATACTTCAATTGTAAGAGGGGCCAGGTATGCCTTCCTTTTGTGCCAATCTTCACAATTTCATCTAGTTTAAAAAAAAAAAAAAAAAAAAAAAATTATTGAATATATGTGATGTGTATTTCTGTGCACACTGCTGAGCCTTAATATTTCTCTAACAGAAGAAATTTGAATAAAAATTTAGAACATGTATGGCAAATTTATCTTGGGACCTGATAAGAGAAATTGCAGAACATACAAAGTAACTTTACTTCATGAAAGGTGCCTTATATATATTTAAAGTATGTAGATATTAGTGCTGCTTTCCTACCATATGCATCACACTTTAGTAGATAGTACTTCTGGTGTAGAAAGTCAATTCAATTACAGTGTCATTAAATTAACTCCCATTTCTTTTATGGAGAGGGAGCTGCTTGAAATAATGGAACAAGGCTCCAGGACATTATGGATCTTGTAATGTAGGAAGAGATGCAAGCTAGTGAAATATGAGTTCATAAAACTTCACAATGCCATAAGAAGCAACTCTATGAAAATCTTTCTATATCTATCTTTCTATAACCTTTTTTGTAATATTTTTGTAACATTAACTTAATTTGCATAAATTGAAATAGTTTTAATACAATAAGAACTACTAGGCCTGTAAAGACCTAAACAAGAACAAAGCTAACAAGATCAAGATGATCATCACTTGCTCTTATAAACACAATATTAAAAACTGAAGTAAATGAAACTGCTCTTTTTGTTGGCTTAGACTGTTGGAGCCACTTTGTAGGTAACAGTAACACTGCCTTGATTCTAGCAAGCTGAAGCCTAAAATATATGTTCTCTATGTTACTTAGACTTGGGTATCCGACATGGGTATGTGTCCAAGTGCCCACCTCTGCTATTTCGTGAAAAAATTTCTTGACTTTGAACTAAAGTGTCCAGTGTCATATTCGTGTCCAAGTGTCAAGGGTCCGACATAGGTACTCGAGGTGAAATGAAGAGTTTGAGTAACACAACATATTCTTCCCAGTTTTCTTTATTTAACTAAGGTGCTTGGGTAATTGACCTTGAGAAAAATCTTGTGATAACCTTTGGAGCTTGAAAGATAGAGACAAAGCAAGAAACATAAGGAAAGTAATTCACGGTATATAGGTTATCGAATTCTTCCATTGATAGGAAAGAAATTCATGATCGACAGCATGCAATGAACCCCAGAAAATTTAGGAGCGGTGCTTTTGCATGCGATGAGAACACAACCCATCACAAATCTAAATAATCCTAAGGACCTCTAAATTTGAAATTGGAGTCAACACCCAAAGAATGTACACACCAAACCTTTCTTCCGCTCAATTACGTAATTAATAGACGAAGACCTATAAACAAAAGACCTCCACAAAACCCATCCTTCAAAGCAAACCCACTTACAAGGAAGTCTTTACCTACTACAAATAGGACAACGTCTCCATTTTCTAGACACGAAACATTGGAGAAGAGCAGGGCATCTCTTCCTCCCACCACTCTATTTCTAGAGTCTGAACCCAAATTTATTTCCTGCTTTACTCTTCCAGATTGGACAAGCCTACCATGGCTATCCAACACTCCACTAGGGAATTGTAGAACCAACAATTCCAAAAAGGAGACAACCAACCACAAAGCAGAATTTTAAACTAAAAACATACAAATCAGCTTCAAACACTACCTGAAACATACTTAACGTAAGGAAACTACCAATGAATAAGGCACTAAATGCAACTAACATTGAAATTGACCCAAAGTAAAGAGCCGAACTAGAGAAGAAAGAAGCAAAGGAGACTTACAAAGCCAAAATTCAGAACACCACCTCCTCAAAGTTTGTCAAATTAGAATTCCAACTCCGACCAATTGAATTTTGATTGACATTCACCAAAATGGCTAATAACTTGGCCCAAATATGCAAAAGTACTTATCTAAGTTGTCTTAAATATATTGAACAGGGGTAAGGCTTAGGAACAACCTATATTAGCACATCTATTATGCCCCTTTACGTGAAATTATAAGACATGTTGGGCAATTTTCTGATCATCTATGACTTGTTGCTCCTGAATTATACCATGCAAAAACAAATGTTTGATTATCTCTTAAATTTACAAGGAACTTTTATATGATGTATGAATATGATTGAAAAGCAGTTTAATTTGTACTCCCTTCGTCCCATAACATAGTTCTTGTTTGTGTTTTTTCACGGTATTTAAGAAATAGGAGGAGAAAGTGGATGAAATACAATAATAAAAGTGAAAAGTACAATTATAAACAAAAGTTAGAGAGAGAAAGTGGAAAAAAGTACAAGGCATGTGCAAAATTCAAGGGTAATTTAGGAAGTACAATGAATAAAGTTAAAAAAGTGAGGGTATAATGATCTTTATATACTATGCAAAAATAGAAACGGGAACAATATTTTGGATCTTCGAAATAGGAAAATAGGAACTATATTATGGGACGGAGGGAGTAGTATGTATGTAATTTGGGACAGGAAACTTTTTAGGTTCTATATTTACATATTGAAAGTTTAAAAAAATCTTAACTGTGAGTCGTGAGTGCTTTTAGATGCTCATATTAGATATTATCTTTCAATGCTTTTGTATCTGCTTAAACTTTTCTATCCGTGTTTAGTAATCGTCTTGATCATTCTGACTTTTTAAGTGACTTTACTGTTTCTTACGATGAAAGGGAAAGTTTAGTGATGAACAACTTGTTTGTTGCTTTTGTTTGGAGCTTGAAGCTCCTGCTCGTATGACAATTGAAGGCTACATGGCTGTCTCAAGTTTACATGTGAACTCCTTTCTTAATTATGTTGCTCTCATGTGAAGCTGTGAACGTTGTTGCTGTACTTCGTATTATGCTAATAATAAAATTAATTAAAGCCAGAGTTATTACTGCTAACCTGGTGCCTCACTTAATATATTTGGTGGATTTCAAGTCTACCAGAGAGCAAATAGTCCATTTGCAATAGTTTTGTTTTGTCAATTGTCATGTTAGATTATTCTAACAACTATATGGTGCAATGATTAATCTTTGATTCTTTTTTCGTTGAAAGTTAAATTTCGAGTAAAAGGAATAATTATTACAAAGCAAATCTTTTTTCTTATTCAGGTTGATATGCGAGCCCGGATTCGAGGAAACAAGGGATATTAGGTAGTGGAGCTGTGTAGGCGTCTCCTTGGAGCTAAATGAAGTACATGGCAACAGAGAATCATCATATACCAAATTGAATAATCCAGCATAATCTTTTGTTGATGGAAAATTTTGGGTTTCTGGCATCTTTATCTAACGTCTGCCCTCATGTCTAGTTGTCTACCCGCATAACATGAGGTAGATTTCTCATGAGGGGAGTACTGATGATATAGCTATATACAAGTCTTGTGTCGAGACTTAATTGTCACTTTAGTGTATGCGACACGTTCTCACTAACCTTCTTGACACTTCCTTTACAAAATTTGTATTTACTTCATTCTTTTGCGTTGGCAAGGCAATCTGGCATAGAGAAAAAGGATATGTGATGGACCTGTTGATGGTTGGAAGTAGAAACCATTGAAGAAATATTTACGATACCGAGATACTGGTTTATGTAAATCCTCTTGCTTACAAAAGGATGAACAGGTTTAAACACATTTATCGACACCACACAACCACAAGGCCATAGCACATTGATTCAACTGCCAAAATACCCATATCCTAGTTGTAATAATCCTATTACATCCATATATGCAGTTTGCAATGCTCCTATTACTATAGGAAACATGTGATTACACCAACATCAAATCAAAAGGCAACAACCACAACAATGCAACTGTCGTAATACCACCGGCGAACAGGGTCACCCTCGGTGTACGGAATCCAGGCCTGAAAACATAAAAAATCATGTAACATTACCACATACACTGTATGCTTGCCATAGAAAGTTGATGAAAGGGCAAGGGCTCTTGCACTGACCAGACAGCCTTTAACTTCTTCAGGAGTGAGATTTGCAAAGAACATCAATGAGGTATACACTGGATCAATCTTAGATTCAGAACTGTAAACAGGATTTCAACCCATTAACAGAAGGGTGGAAGAAAACAAAAAACCAGAATCAAGCTTTTACATATAAAGGACAATACATAATAAGACCAAGTTACCATTTATTGATTATATTCACCAAATATGCCTTAACATTTTCAAATTGATCATGTACCCCTAATTTCACAAAAATTCATAATACGTTAATAGAGATTAATCAAATCAAATAAAATTAATTATTTTACTTAAAAGAAATTGATAAAAATAATTACCACCTATAGATAACCTTTTTATATTAGTGCTACTTTGAATTAGCTCATTATGCTCCAACTTTACATTCACCTTCTCAATATACGGGGGGTACATAGATTTTTTTTTTTTTAATTTATTTATTTTGCAGAAATTAAATTTATTTTTAATAAGTAATTCACATATTAATTTTAATAAAATTGTTATTTTTTAAAAACAATTGTACTATAACACGTGTCATAATAAAACAAAGTTAATGTTTGTTGTTAGTCATTAAGAGCATCTGATGCATTTTTGAGAAACTTTGGGGTATATGGTGGACTTAAAATACTGAATTGCTATTTGACGACAAAAAATACTCAAGCTGACATTATAAATGACCATGTTACCCTTACTTTCAAAAGTTGTTACATCCTCACCTTCAAACTACAAATTCAGACCACCACACCGCAACACTTACACTGCCACCACCACTAATACCCCGCCACCGTCACCACCACCACCATCACACCGCCGGAGGTTAATTAAACAAATATTGAAAATAATACTAGTTTATTACCGGTAAATATTATAGACGTTTGTGGGAGATGTCCTAACCACCGTAAGGACGTCTCCTACATATGTTCAATCCGTGGGAGAGACATCTCCAACAGATGTCCCTAACGTGGTAGGGACATCTCCCACATATGTCCCTAGTAGTTGTGAGGGTGTTGTGGGTGGCGGCTGCTAGAGATGGTGGTGTATGAGGTAGATTGAATTGGGAAGAAGGGATTATTTATATAAGAGTATGTAGGTCATTTATAATGTCACCCTGAGTATTTTTATTTCATCAAATAAAAAAATAGGGCTAGGTATTTGGAGAAAACCGTAAAAGAAATTACTAATCAGCATCTTTCATGACTGTACGGAACAAAGACAATGTATCTCCACTAGATGAAAGATTATGTTTGATGACTTTCTCTCTAATTTTAGCCCCCCCAACCTCCTTTATTTAAGCCTCATTTTCAATTAAAATTCCAACAATTTAATTTCTTTAATCATATTTTCAATTACACTATAAATCTATAATGACATATTGATATTCGTCACTCATCTCTCAATGCAGTTTTCATTCTGTGAACAACCCGTACATTGTACGGGCCAAAAGACTAGTTGTTGTTAAATATATACTCTGTATTACCTAGTCTATGCCTCACCAAAATTGCTTTCTAAAGTGAATAGTAGTTTCATGCTTAAGTTTTATTTCCCTACCTTATAAAAAGTAGAAAATTACTCTTATGAATAGTGTAATGCCAAGTGTACCCTTTAAAATGTGTATTTACATATATACCCTCATTAATGTATACAAGTTTTTTTAATGAATAGTGTTTGGACAATTATACCCTCTAAAATATTTAATTATGTACTTATTTGCTCTCATGCTTTAATGTTAGTTGTCTTGGACATTTATATACTCATAAACATAGTTGTTTACATATTTTTTTTGTCATTAAATCTGTCAACAACTAAATTTATGATTTTAAGACCAAGTCGAAAGAGTCTCTAGATATGACTAGCTATGTGCGCGCATCGCGCGCGTTAGCTACCCTAGTCAACATAAAAGTATAAATATACAAAGGCTCTCTCAAAAATTTATTACTCACGTAATAAAGAGAAAAAGACTTTTAATTTAGAGACGGAGAGAGTAAGTATTTCAACTACCATACATTCTTAAATCATCCAGATTTTTAGTAGTTCAACCACCAATATTATTTTCAATAGTTAATCTACAATTTTCATCATAATTGTAATTAGATAATTAAAATTTGTACTAATGATTGAAGAACCGTACTGCAGACACGTGAAAGCACCTTTCGCTTTTCCAAAAGCAAAACCAATCATTCAATGAAGTAGTTTCGTACTTAGTTCTCAAACTAACTTTAAATAACATTCATCAAAGTAAAAATTAAACTCACCCAATCAAGAAATAAATAAATAAACATGAAATTTGTTTTTGTGTTCTTCATCATTTCCTTTCTAGCCTTCTCAAATTTGGTATCAGTAGCCAAATCTAGCTCCCCAATTACTCACGATGCATCTTTTAAAGGTACTTGTAATAAATCTTCTTTCTTTTATTATTTTCATCTCACTATTTTCTCGTAAATCTTTGCTATATATTTGCTCTCGTGTGTAAGATCTAAATTTCCGAATTGCTGTGGCAGCATATTGTTACAGTAATAATTATGCTCGATCATTAACTTTAGTAATAGAGTACTGTAAAAATTTCATTAGATCAATAATCAACTACTACTGTATTATCAAATTCAGTGATTCTTGATCATTATTTTGGTTATATATATTTAGTTATATAGTTCATCTTTTTGATCGATTCATTTTTTTTTAAGAGAATTATCTGATAATTATTGTTAAAAATCAAAACTCTTATTACTACGTTTTTTTTACGTGCTTTGATTTGTCAACACATCTACTCTTTTTTTTTTTTTTTTTTTTTGAATAGTGTTAACACATCTACTTAGCGAAGTATATAATAGTATAATATATAAATTGGTGAAAGTTGTCTAACTTTAATAAAATAATTTATAATTCTATGAAGTTATACCATTAAAAAGATTACTTTTATGAATTTATATTGTTAAGAATGTATTGTTGTAAGCTTATAATTTATATGTTACAGATGAGACAATAGTAAATAAGACGTCATGCCATGGACAACAAATATCTTCAAATGGAAATGGTATCAAATGTAACAAAGTTACAAATAATAACCTTGATTGGGAAAATCATGCCATCCATGCCTACCGGAGACAGGGTGGCCGAGGCGGCAGAGGCGCTGGTGGCGGAGGAAACCTATATAATCGTGCTCCTACGACTCGTAAAAGCAATGCACCATGGCTTGTCAACAATTGCTTCTTCTTTGCTTATGTTACCTTTGCCTACCTTGTTTTTCAGATTTGATTATCTTTTGATGTGTTATTGTTGTAATATTTAGGCAAATTTATAACTTCTTAATTAAGATGGAATCTCTTCTGTTTTTTTTCATGTAATTGTTTGAACAATTTTTTAATGGTTGTTAACTACATATTTGTGTTAATCTTCAGCCTTTAAAAATATACTTTTCATGTTGTAGGAAGCTTATCCTTTGTGGTCGAATATCCTTGCCTTGTGATATTTTTGCCTCAAGGATTTTGGATTCCTTATTTTTGTGAACCACATTAATGTTTGAGATTTTATGTTATGTTATGGAACTAGATAATGCCCGAGCATGCTCGGTTTATAAATAATACGGAAGAGTAATTGAAATATGGATATCTCTATATAAAAGTAAGTCAATAGTCAACCCATAATAAATAAATATATAAATAATGAAGTTTTTTAATTAATTAACTTGAAGTGTGTAGAAATGTGTAACAATAAATAATTAGATAATAATGCTCTTCCATTCAAAAAAAAAAAAAAGATAATAATGCTCTTAGAAAAATTAATAATAAAAAAAAAGAATAAATCAGAGTTTAGAAGTGGAAATTTCCTCCAAAAAATGATTCCGCTTTAGTATATAGAGTAATAGATTAAGGCGGATCGGTTTGATATGTTTGAGATTTTGTGTAATGTTATGTTATGGGATTAAGGCGGATTAATTTGATTTGGATAATTTAGTTCTAATTTGTTCAAAACATAGACAAGTTGGGTAAAATTGCTTCCTACTTGTTGACATTGGGTAAATGGAAGAGTCCATTTTTACTAATGTGCTCTACTTTAAATCCAGTTGTAATTTCCTTGTGGGTCTTATGACATTGGGCTTACGTGAATACATTTATGGAGTTATAACACACATAAGGGGCTGAATTTAGAAGAGGAAGCAGCTAGAAGTAGTCACACACGTAGAACCATACTTTTTTTTCTTTTTTTTTTTTTTTTAAATGGGATACCGAGCTAACGCATTTAATCATGGACAATGTGTTCGATAGTACATAAGGGGAAATCATTGGTGGACAATGGTTAACTCAAATCTGTTCAACACTAAACGGCATTAGCTTAGCAAGGTGAATGTGCAACAAAGTTGCCATCCATTTTGACATGAGATCAAGAACAAAGCATAAAATCACTACAAAAAGACTGAGTATCATCTAGCACGCCATCAACCTCCGACATGTAAACTGAAGTCTTCAAGAGTTGATTGACGAGGATTTGGCTACCTGATTAGAAAATGACGTAGAAACAAAGCTTAGTTGTCTCTAAATTTAGACACTTACATATCTAACGTTTGGATTGTTGCTTTATATCCTAAAAATCAACATTTTATACCACTTTAATTTCATATTAATTGCAATTTTGGAGGTCAGGTTGCATGGACTAATAGGTAAAATTTGTTTGTGAGTGTTAAATGGAGAACAAAAGATAGAGATGCATATGATAATCTATCTATAGCTTTATACTAAAGGCGAAACCAGGAATGACACATGTCATCTCCTGGTTAAATATTTTCCCTCCAAAAGTTTTATTTTTATTTTTTTTTAATTTTTCTGGCCAAAGTTTCTTAGAGAAGTTTTTAATACAAACTATACAATAATATTTCATTTCCAATCTGATAAGTATATTCTATCTGTACACATTCAAACAAAGATATAAAAGTATTTTTTTTATACAATATAATGCAATAATAGTTTCTAATCTATACTTTGTACTGTAATTCATAATTATTTTTATTAGTGATGCATATATTATTTTCCCTGTTTTCTTTAGTGTGATAAATTTTTTAAAAAAATTTATTTTATAATTACAGAACTTTTATCCTATTTTGCAATTAAGTATAAATTTTTATAATTAAATAACAGTGTTAAACTAATGATAAGTACTCCCTCCGCCCTAAATTACATTCCTCTTTCTCTCTATTATGTGAGGAATAAATGCTAGAAAGAGGAATGTAATTTTGGGACGGAGGGAGTATTAAGTATTAAAAATTACCGTACATGGCATGGGATTTTAACCTAGTAAAGAGATAAAAGAAATGACAACTTATACAAGAAAGAAACATTGTTGCAAATAATATAAAACATCCATTATATTTTTTAAGAATGTTTCAAATAATATGAAAATAGAGGTAATACCATAAATTCCATGTATATTAGTTATGAGTGATGTTTGTGGAGATATATTGTATAATATCACATTTGTGAAAATTACAATGTTTAAAATTTGTCGTTAACCTTGTCAATTTTTTTGCAATACAAAAAATATCTAGGTCAATTTTTTTTTTTTAAGACCAATTCTTTGTTTGTGATTTGGAAACAAATTTGGGGCTTGTTCGTGATTTTTTTTTTTTAGAAAATAATAGAAATGATAATCAATCTATACTTATATATTAAAAAGCGTAGAATTAGGTTTGACATTTAAAAAATGCTTACAGCATGACTTGAACTTGAGACCAATAAGTACTACAATACAAGTCTTACTACCTTAGCTAACCACATATTGTGTGAATTTATCCAACAAAATAATAATTAACTTGGATAAGATAATTTGTCCTTAATTGCATAATTTGTTACATATCATAAGATAACTTAACAACTTATATTAAATTTTGTTACAAATATTGAATATGGTTTTCCTAATACAAATCTTTATTCAAAATATTACACTTTGAAGATAATTTATTAATACATTAAGCAAAAATAATCAAAAGTTAATTACAAACTAGCAACTCGGGGCAGCGCCCGAGCCACACACTAGTTGTAGTTATTAAATTTCAAAATTACCATTTTGACCAATAGTAGAAAATTTCAACGATATTAAACGGATCCTGAGATTTCAGATTTAATTTTTTTAGGTTTTACATCATCAACGTATAAACAAATAGGACTGTAAAAACCTAATTCTATTCAAATTAGACTCTCTCTCTAAAAAATCCTCTGCCTTCTCTCTTCAAACAGAGCCTTAGCCCACCTCCGTACTTTTCCCTTGCCGCCGGTGACCTGAGCGTTGCTGCTCTTACAAGGTCGCCGGCGAGCAGTCTTCGAAGGTTCCCTGCTTGAATAGACTTCGTTATCTCCAAAGTCTAGGTTGGTTAGGGTTTCACTAGGTTTCAATTTTTCGGAGTATAGTTTGGTTAGGGTTTCAATTGGGGATTTGTCTTCGGTTTCCTCAAGCAACTTGTATCAAGGTTCAACGGTACGCTAGTTAAGCATCTTCTTGAAGCCTCCAATAACCTCTTTTGTCCCGTTGGTGAAGGCGTTGCGAACTACGGGTTTCCTTCATCGACGTCTTTCTTTCTTCCTGGTATGGTAAGTTCTTTTGTATAGTTAGGAAAGCCTAGTGGTTTAGTTTCAGCTTTGTCTTTGGTGTGTTACTCTGCTAGTTTTAAGTTAGTATGGCAAGCTTTGAAGAACTAAGGGGGATGTTATGTATTTCACATATTGAAGAGAACGATGTCTCTTCTCATGGGTTGGAGTTTACAATTGGGCATTTGGAGAATCCTCATGGTATTATCAATTTTGTTAAAAGTCTAAAAGATGAAGGAAACAAGTTTTACAAACAGAATCAAATAGGGTTTGCTATAGCAAAATACTCTCTTGCTCTTAAGTTGTTGTCCTTTGCTTCGGTTTGTAGCGATGAGGATAAATTGATGTTTTCGGGCATAGCTGTGTCCCTTAATTTGAATTTGGGTGCTTGTTTCATTAAGATAAAAGACTATGATAGAGTGGGTCAATTATGTTCAGCGGTTTTGTGTTTTGATACTACGAATGTGAAAGCGTACTACAGAAGAGCGATTGCGGCGTTAGAACTTAATAAACCTACCTTAGCTTTCATGGATCTTGCACAATCCCTAAAATTAGATCCCACTAATAGTGAGTTCAATCAAAAACTAAAGGAGGTGATCTCCTTATTAGGTTGGTCTCCGGAGTTCGTTGATGAGTCACTTGCAGTAACAAGGGAGAATAAGAAGTTTAGAGATTATGTTCAATATGGGAAGGAAGATAATGGTAGGAACTTAGGAAAAAAAGGAAAAAGAAAGGAAGGAGATGGTAATGGTGATGGCCATGTTCGAAGGTGTAAAGGTGTGAATGACAACACCAAAATGGAAAAGAATGTTGATGGCAATTCTTTGGATTTGGAGGGTAAAGTCAACCCTACCAACCAAGATCTTAGGCCCAACATTATTGATACCAATTGTGTCCTGAAGGAAACTTCAGAAACAAAAAACCCAAATCTGAAAGGGTCAGGTTTTCGGTTCTCAAGCCGAAAGCGAATTGATTCCTATTTGCATCTCACTCCAACAATATACGGAGCGATTTCCAAAGGGCGAACAATACACTACTATTGTTCTCTCCATAAGAATTTCATCACCATCCGAGTAGCCAATCCTTTAAAGAAGATGAATAATGGTGAAACTCAAGATGCTTCTACACCAATGGAGTTTAGTCACCCCCCTGTGGAAGGGCATGATAGGTGTGAAACAACTCCAGATTTGATGCAAGAAGATCCAGCCATAGGAATGGCAAGTCTCGAGTCATCTTGTGAAGCTACATCAACGCTCCTACCAATTCAGCCGGTTTCTTCCCCTCTACAGACTTCCTTTCACCCAACAACGCCCTCCTCTAAAATATTGTTGGGTTTTGTCTCGTCTTCCCGTCCCAAGTTTAGAAGGAAATTTGCCACTTTGCAAAATTGGTCTCCCGGGTTTACTAACTCTTTATTTAGCAGGTTAAGCGGCTCTAAAAGAATAGCATCCTGTCCTATCGGGTATACTTGGTTTCCTAATCATAAGAAGTTGTATGGTCCGTCCCCCAATGTTCTGTCGTGTAATTCTGCTTTCTTTACTTAGTTTAGGTTGTAATCTTGCTTTTCATTTATAGATCTCTTTGTCAAAAAAAAAAAAAAAAAATTGGACTGTGATTAGAGCAATAAAAATACTCATACAAAATTGTTGCATGAGGGTTATATAGCCAAATTTGCCACAAGTCGTTGCTAGCGAAGCCCCTATCTAGGCACTCCTAAACTAGATGTGTACCTATTTGTTTTTTCCATGAAAAGGATGTTATAATCCTATCTTTATATCTCAGTTTCCATTGAACTTGGAAAATGAACGGGAAGCCTAACATTCAAACTTTGTAAGTTAGTTACTCACTCGATAAACAAGAATTTGAACGTTAACAACCACATTATTAAGCTTTAATTATTGTATGATAGTAAGCCAAATGAATGGTCACATCTTAGACCCCACCATTTGAATTTATACTACTGTACAATGCAAAGCCGTTTTCAAATTCCAGAAGCTTGATAAGGTCCACCACACCATAGATGACCACTTTCAAAGAGTAAGCATAATTTGGACAGTGATTCATTTCAAAACTATCCTTTGCCAGACTGTCAATGCATGCCATTTCCCTACAAGATACAACTTAGCTTTTCAAAGTAAACAAGATTTTATTCTATATGTTTCTCCGTATTAATGAAATATATATCTTTTGGCTCCTTATTATATACTTCCATCGTTTAATAATATTACGTCGTTGATTAATTAAACTTGAATTGGTTTCGTTTTTGTTGCACAACATAAATTAAAGTTGTGATATGATAAAATCACTTAGTTTTTATGGGGTTCCGGCCTTGTATAAGGTATATATAGCAATAATATTTATACACGGAGTACTTCATATCACACAAATACCTTTAGGTACATATCCTTTGTTACAATGCCTAAGCGGGAGAAATCATGTGCAAATTGGATCGTAAATATTCAAACAACTAGTTGGATAAGTCCTTAATAAAATTACTCAGCTCGTTAAATAACAAACAAATTCGAAGTTATATGTATAGTGTATACGGAGTATGCAATATTTATTAGGAAATTTATTATTTATAACTTTCGAAAAAACTTTAATCCATATCAACCAATATTTTTAACATATAGGATTAAATAATGAAGGGATTTTTGTTCACAAATTTCATATATAAACTAGATGTAATTACATGATCAAATCTTGTACAAAGTATGTTCGTTTAATTTATATATGGATGACATAAAATAAAACAACTAAAAGAAGAATCAAGAGTGTCATGTCGCAGCTTTTGTGAAATTTGCTTGTTTAAATTATATTGTAAAAACGCTTTTACAATATATTAGTATAGATCCATATAAAACGTGTTTCAGTCCTCTTTAGTTGCTTTGTATTCACACATATATAAAACCTCATTCGTTCCTTGCTTATGATGCCTACTATTAGATACTAGTATACTACAAACATTACCACTAAGAGAGAAAGCTAGATTAGAGAAACCATGAATCTACAAAATCTCTTATTGTTGCTCCTCATCTTTTTCTCTCTAGTTGTGTTGAATAATTCATCTTCCACAAAATCCAATAATCCTCCTAAAATGAATGACTTCCTACAACATAAAGGTCGGTCCAAATTTTTCCCTTTCATTTTAGAGAAATTATATTCATAGCATATGGTTTTAACTTAGCTTATTATATCAAATTTATACTTGTTAGTAGGTTAATTTCACTTCATTTCGAATTATTTTAGTTGTAAGAGTAACTTTAATGGCAAGCCAATTGTCAAATTAGCTTGTCATGCCATATAAGCTTTCAAGCTAATTATGTTTGTAGCTAGTTTCATCCCCAATAGCTAGCTATTAGCTTACTATTTAAATTATCAATTTATTATTGATATCTTAATTACTAATTGACTTTTAACATTTTCTTTTTGGCAAGTTTTTTTTCAAGCAAATTAGCTTGATTAAGCTAATTACATATTTTGGCTCCAATGGTCGAGCTAGTAGCTAGGGACTATTTAAAATTGCAAGCTAGTCCCTAGCTACAACTATTGGAGTTGCTCTTATATATACTTACAATCATAGTTAAGCATTCATTTAAATGCAGGTGAAAATAACAGCTTACAAAATGAAGAGGAAGCAAATAACAAGGTTAGTGATGATGAAAATGAAGCAAATAAGTATCATTACTATATGAAGAAAGCCGCGGCAGGAGGACATGGTGGTGGTGGTGGTTCGGGTGTTGGGAGGGGTGTTGGTGGAGGCGGTTCGAATGCAATTCATCATCCACCAAATTATAAGAAATCGAATGGCGCTTCCTTAGAAGTCCACCCTCTTACTTCCATCATTCTCACCATTTCTTCAATGTTGTACATTGCTTCTGGTCTACTCCTTTCTTAATCTAATTGGTTATACATGTCTTAAGGCATATAAATTATGATGTCATATAGGATAATATGATTGTTTTAATGTTTTTAATCAGCAAAGAAAAGAGTGATTGGTTTTAAGAATTGGTGGTTAATCATGAACTAGGCTAATTGCATAGCAAATTAGCAATTGAGGTTTTTTTTTTTTTTTTTTTTTTTTTTTCTTTTTTGAATTGGTTAATTACCAATTACGTTTGTGGGATTAATTCTTTAATTGGTACATTTATGATAAATGCTTGCGGTTGATTTTTATATTTTTATTTTTTTGTGTGTGATAAATCTAATGACTAATGCTTAGTAGGACTTTGGTTGTGTACGAATAAGGCAAATACTTGAACAATATATAACATGTAACCCCCTAGACAACATAATAAGCCGGTTCAGCTTCCAACAAAAGGGGAAAGCAACACAATGATAAAGCAATATAACAGTCTCTAATCACAACATTGCTATATTTGTTAAGATAAGAGTCATAAGACCAACAAGATTAACTCATTTTTTTAATACCTACTACGTTTTTTTGGTGTTAATAGAGTCATAAGGGTGAGGATGAGAAATAGGGAAGGAAGCTCTAACCACTTGAGCTATCTCTCACTCTCTTTTATACCTAGTACGTTACGTAGTAATTTATATACTATACAACACTTATAAATTAGGACTTTAAGGGCTTGTTCGTCTTCATTTTTTATATTTTAAAATAACAAATATTAGTAAACAAGATTAACTTTTTTTTTTATACTTAGTACGTAGTAATTTACATACTGTACAACCCTTAGGAGTATAAATCAGGACTTTAAGAGCTTGTACGTCTTCATTTTCTATATTTTAAAAAACACAAATATTAGTAAACAAGATTAACGATCAATCTTACTAGTAATGTTATATTATTTTCCTATATAATCAACCCTTAAATAGGGCCCTTTGGGTTCAAAAAAAGTACACATGAGCCGGACATAAACTGTGTGATGCAATTTTTGAGAGGATTAGCTAAAGTTCCACATTTTTTGGATTTAAAAATTAACTAGCTATTGGCCCGGGCGATGCCCCGGGTCATTATAAAATTTATTACTTTAATCAAAATATATATTTTTTGGCTTGTTTGTCACTAAGAGTTTAAGTGGTTTATAATTATTTTTTTAAAAAAAGGTGATAGTTTAAGTAATTTTTTGTTTGTATGAGCTGATTTGACAATAAAAACAATTTTTTTGCATTAATAAATATAGGGTAAATGATAAATCAATTAATTTGTTGTTAAAAAAATTGATAAATCAAATATATAAATTTGATGTCAATATATACACTACGTACTTAGTAATGCACAAAAAAATATTACTCAATAATCACAATTGTAATATTTCTTTTTTTAAAAAAAAATAATCACAATTGTAATATATGTATATATAAATCAACTCGTTTATTCTATAATTACAATTTTATTAATTAATGCACAAAAAATGGAATAATTTTTAATTTCTTTCAATTTTTATTATTGTGCAATTATTTAGGAGTTACATTCAAAGGGAAATTTAATTTGCGTGTTATGCACATGAAGAGTTTTTCAATTAAACTAAACATTAATACTATTAATGCATGGAGTTTTACAATCATTTATGGGCTCATATGATGTGGCGCCAAATGGCAAAATCAGTGACACATGGCAAAATAGTATGTTTTGCCATGAGTTTTAATATATATATTGATTGATGATAGTGCAGCCAATTCATTTATATTTATGGGAAAGTAACTGCAACCTAATTAACCCATTATGATTAGAATAAGAAAAGTGCAAATGAAAGGCGCACATTTATCATACCCATTTTAGGGTGAAGCTTCCATGAGAGATAAGCAAGCATCTTTAGCCAACCTTTTGCGTCAGAAAAACTACGTGATGAATATGTAAGTAAGATTCTTCAGCAAATATTGCTATAATTGTTAATTGGATTTGGAGAATATAATCATTTTCGATTCTACGCAACCTACAGGTGTATTTTCTGAAATTCTTTTTCGAAAAATTGATTGCAGGATTACATTGTTTATGAAAGTTATAGCATCGGTGTTAAAACCGATCCGACCACGAATTAGAAACTCAGAAAACTCAAATTGATTTCAACACGCATTGATACAATAATTTAGTATGATTCAATCGAACTCAGAAACTCAAATTGATATCGAAAAAAGGTCCATTTCATTTTTTTTTTCTAACATATATACTAACAAAAAAGTACAAGTATGCAACTTCTCATCTGGTTCTCCACTCGTCTGGCTCTCCAACATGTGGTGCTACTCTATCATTGACATTTGGTTTATTGGTTTATGGTTATGAGCTTCTTGGACCCTAATGCACTCGTTGGGCGTAGGTTACTCCAACATTGTGCTAACGAGCACCTTGAGATGTTAAATAAAAAATTAATATATTATTTAAAATATTATGAAGTTAATAACGCATGGAAAAATCAAAATTAATCGGTGTAATTAATATTAGTTTTACTTTAATATATTTACTTTTAGTTCTCTTATTTAATTCTCCGAGAGCGTTTGATAGCTTTTGTCAAGTACTCAGGTAATAAGGAACCCTATTCATCAAAATGATCCAGTCCAAAATAAATAAATAAAAAATTATCCCATCTGATTCTAGTAAGAAAATCCAATTCAAATTATATTAGTAGGTTGCTTTGGATTGTATAAGACTTTAAATTAAATACGAATTACTTTTATCTTTCATATATATAATCTCAAATTTTCAATATCTTCTATTACATCATCTATTAACTATTACTAAAAGTTGTTGACGTCATTATTGCACACTTGTCGCTCTCTCAATAAAAAATTTTCCGCCTAAATGCAATGATGATGATGATGTCATCTTTTTAAATTTCTTTTTTACTATCATATTTTACATTTTTGAAATTTAAATATTAGAAGCTTCTACATTACAACTAAAACATATCAGTTTATCATTGGAAATTTAAGCAATTTTGAAAAGCACACTAATATATAACCTCTGATATTGAACTATGAATTAGACAACGTTGATCACTATATCATAATTTTGATGAAAATAAAATATTTTAAAATTACAAAATGTACGTAATTCTTATTTAAATTCATGTACAATAGTGATTTATTTTTAAAATGTACAAATTAAAAATAGGTTTTATATAAACCGTGCATTGTACGGGTTCTAACCTAGTTTATTATTTCCTCCGTTTTCTTTTACTTGCAACACTTCCCTAAAAAGGAAATGTCACAATACTTGCAACACACTATAAAAGGAAAGTTACTTTAGGAAAAAACTATACTATTTCCCTTATTTAAAGCACATGGCCCACTAAATTTTACTCCTAACAACCACTCATTCCACTTTAAAGTGTACTAAATGAAAGCCCGTGCGATGCACGGTTTTTTTTTACATATAAATCTCAAGAAAATATATTTTTTCGAATAGATTTTAATTTTTTTTTTAATTATTTGATTTATTTTACTATCTAATAATTTCAGACAAAAAACACATAATATTTTAATTAAAGTGTTATTGCCTATTACAAAAGTTTTTTTTTTTTTTTTTTTAATGTAATTTATAATTCGACTTTTTTTTTTATTGTTGTTTTGTATTTTATTGTGGTTGTTAATTATAGGGCTATTGAATTCAAAAATATGAATAATTGTAAATATCATATCTTTCAAAATTTTTTTTGTAAATGTGATATTTTATCTATTACATATTGGGATAAAATCTTTAATATGAAAAGCTATTATTTTATTTTTAAATAATAAAAATCCTAAATCATTATTCGTTGTTTTTTAAAAGATAAAAATATTAAAAAAATAATAAAATCATGTATACTATTTATCTTCTATTTAGATAAAATCACTACCTTCATTCACACCCATATCGCTTCCATATAATCAAAATGGATAAATAAAACATGTTAGCAAAAATAAAATTCATATAAAATTAGTCTTTATAGTCTTATAAAATAAATCAATATATATATCTACCGGGAAGTGAAAAATTGTTGTGAAATTGATCAATAAATTTTAATTGTACAAAATCAAATCTAGATCTATACGCTGAATTTTATCATCATCCTCAATAGCCCGAACAATAATATTTAAAAAAATTAAATCATTATTTTGTTGTCATTAACAATGTGTGCGATATTGCTTATTATTTGTAACGATTGAAAAATATCTAATGGCCTAAACTTTTCTTTCAATTTATTTTGGACGAAATTGTACAAAGTTGGCTTTAATTGAGGCATGAACGCAATGTAATTAAAAATAAAAATTAAGTTAATTTGAAGGCTTGATTATGCTACCAAAATCACAAAAAATTGTTTTAATCATAAAATAAATTAATAAAAACTAAAAAGGTCTATAAAAAATTTAAAAAATGTAAACGATTTATAAAGATATAATACCTCTTCGTATTTTGATTTTTCAATCATTTTTGATTGAATTTAATTCTCTGATTTAATTAGATCTACATGTAAAAGAATAAAATTCAATAAACAAAACATAAACATATAATCATTAAGTTTTCCAAATAAACATAATGTAAGCAATAATCACAAACATATACATTTAACACATGGAATTTAAAAAATTAAACTAATTAAGAATTACGCAACCATTGATGACCTAAAACGGACACAAAATTCGCTTGATTTGGTTTTGTACTGATATGAGATTTTATGTGTATCGTAAAATGCGTCAATTTATAGTGGTAGGGATCACAAATTTTAATTTAATTACAATTAAATAATAATTTTTATTTCTTATCCTAAACACTATAAAGATTATCTTAAGATGATTTTTTTAAGAGATAAATTTTAGTTTTTTATATAAATTAAATCCTCATAAATCATTATTCGTTGTTTTTACCTAAGTGGCGAATTTCTTAAATCTCATTCGTCGCTTTTATTTAGGTGGCAAGTGAATTTTTTAATTCTAAAATAAAATAGAATTCTAATTTTTAATTGGTCAAAAATATACCTTTGCTTATGTGGCGCGCCGAATGCTCTCCAAAAATGTCTACTTTATTTATATATATTAGATTAGATTATATCATGTGAACCCCACATTTCTTTAATACTGTAAAACCCCACATTTCTTAAATACTGTGAAAAAGTGTGTGTTGCATCTAAAAGAAAACGGAGGAAGTACATAATAAAACCTTATAATTTTTTGTTTAATTTTATATTTGATGAAAATCCTACTATCTCCTTTCAAATCTACTTTTCAGATAAATTAGCATTTGATAATTGAACAATAACTTTTATCCAAATCCATGTGAAATGACAAGTAAAAAAACTAATCTAAGACGAAATAAATAGTAATTAAATACTTCGTAGAAGAAATGTTAGAAATTGCCATTAAAGAAATGTAGTTGTTGGGACTTAATTAGAACTTGTTTATTTCACCTAAAACAAAATGTTATGGTCTGATTTTAATAAGGTAATAATCTAATAATTCTGGTCTAGAATGATTTGATTTGATGTATTGATTTGACTAAACTTTAACCTTAATTTTTCATAATATATAAATATATAATCAAATGAGATCTTGTTTAATTCGTCTTTATGTGCTTTATATAAATTTTATTCATACACAATTACAAGATTTAGCAATAAGTAAACAAAATTTAAAAATGACATCTATAATAAGTTGAAAAGAACAAGTCTTTTCGTATTGACAAATTGTTAAAATTGCACGTCAAGCGTAGTCCCCCACCCTATCAGTAGAAATGTCATAACCACTTAAATACGTAAGCCCAAGATCAAAACACCATTAATCACTACCGCAGATCCATGTACTGACAGTATGAACTGATGAACCATGACCGCATGAAAGTCGTCGTGTAGTTTACTACAAAGTACTAAGTACTCCTACCAGTACACTAGAAGCTCACTAAATGAGTACTAAACTGCTGTCCATGAAATTAGCACTATAAATTGATGCAATATCTTAACTTCATCTATCCATGACATAGACAAGCTAACGGACATTTTCAATGGAAGTGTCGAAAAGGGATTCTGTATACAGTGACAATGCAGCCAAAGGATGCATCAAAAGAAAAGTAAAACTCGAAAAATCTATTAATTGTCCATCCCAAGCTGCACAGCCACACACTACTGCTTTATGTGCACTTGCTGTTATCGGAGTCCTGCCTTTATTTTTGAATAATTGACACACTTTTCATCTCGCATGTCATGACACACTTCTTTTTACTGTTGTCAGCTGCCTAAACAACCTATGGCTTCACCCGAAGCCCAAGTGTAGTGTGGTTTAGTAGTAGCCACTTCTAGAGTTCTAGGCCCCTTCCCAATACTGGAATTCTGAGACAGAATCAAGTTCCCTAACAGGGGGCGAGGCCTCTGCTCCTCATGGAAAAATCAAATTTCCACCGAAGAGAAGCAAGTGGAGAACCTCCGAACAATCTTTCAAGTTCGTAGTTCTGATTGAATCAATATCCTTTGGGCAAGGGAAATACATGGAAAAAGAGACAGGTCACCCTTTTCCTTTTCACTTTAAAGTCCAAAACAACGGCCTCACGTGTCCTTAGAAAGGTGTTCCAGGTTTTTGAATTTATAGACTACTAGTAGAGGACTTCATATAGAATCATTTAGGGATATCTTGATTATCCATGATTACACAGAAGTCACAGAAATCAATACTGTTTCAATTCTTAATCTCCACTCTTTGCTACTCTAAGAAATTGTACATGCAAGCTCAACACTACATTATGGAACTGGGGAAATAAAAAGAGGCGCCTTATATCTCAGCATAATTTTTGCGTATATGAGAGCCTGTCGGTCTACAGAAGATATCCCTTCGCTAAGTATTTAGGAGACACTTAGACACTAAAACAGCAGTTATACGACTTATACCTAACACTTCCAGCATTTCTTTTCTTTTGCATTTCTTTTGATAAGACCACTTGGATCTAAAAATACCTTGTCATGAAATAAAATGAGAAGCTAGGAAGGTATACTCTATTTAATGTAATAGAACACATTATACAAAATTTGAAAGCTTTACTTACATCATCAAAGATGAAGATCTTCAATGTCAGTTATAAGACCTTTTCTTTCTGCCAATAGCCTATCTTGTTCAGTTACCACCAGCTGACCACATGCACCATTTATATCTTGGCCCATTTCCTTACGAACTGTTGTCCGGATGTTATATATCTCCCTGAGAATTCTCTGAAAATTTTTTACTTTAGCTTCACTGCTTGTTTTGAATTGACTTGTACTGCCAACAGGGTTGAAAGGTATCAGATTTACAACCTGTATAAATTTCATCAACACCCACATGCAAATGTTAGGGGAAGTAAGACTAGTAAGCTTTCAATCATAAAACACAAACCATAAACCAAGGCCACACTTGCTTAACAGAACAGATTCACTTTATACAGGAAGTTAACAAAGCAAATAGTACAGCAATGTCATATTTGATATATCCCAGATAAATGAAAGTCACATATCGCACACGCCAAAGTGAAGTTCCATCCCAAACCAATTGGCAAAAGCTAGGTTCATCACATAATTACCCTCTGTTTTCTTTGAGGTGGGAATATATAAATTATAGATACACACGGACACAGAATCTCCAAATTTTTTTCACATGCAAGTCCCTTTTAACTTAAAAAGTCTAGAGATATAGCAACTTCCCCATAAGAACTGGACATCAAATAGGGCTCAGATCCTTCTCTAACTGTATAATTGAAGGACCAAATCCCAGGTAATCTAACCTAGATTCTTATACTACATAATTAAAAGGAAAAGTCTAAGGTAATTGACCAACTGATTAGAATAGTTTATCAATCAAGATCAACTAGAAATATCTCCTCCCCACAATTAGTTTGCATGCTATCTTAATTCTCAACATCCACAGTTCGCAAATAGATATCTCATCTTTGGAGAACTACGGAGTTTTTTTATAGAGCTTCAAATCACAGGTCAATACAGTAAGAAAGCAGGAAATAACAAGGCTATATATATTCAAATAATCATTTTCATGTATAGTGACATTGAGGATTACTGAAATTTAAGTCTCATTCACAGTAAGTAATCACAGCAGATCCAAAATCTCTTTTTTTTCAAGTATTTATTGCCAAAGTCGTTTATCTGCTCAGCCCACTTAATTTCTTACAATACGAAGCCTCTAACATACCGCCCCCATAATCTACAAAATCATGAGTTCAAAAGAGCACAACAAGATATAATCTCAAAAATGAAACAAAATCAGAATAAAAAGCATAAAAATGAACCTATATCCAAATTAACAAATTCCTTCTATATTATTTCTTTTATTTTATGTGAGGCCAGTGCAAGTGTCAGGTCAGAGCAAGGTGCTATCGGATGTACAACAGGGGAGAATAAAGATCGGTCTGTCTATGTCATAATAATTAACATACAAAAATACCAACAACTACTAACAGAAGCACTAGTAACCCCTATAAATAAATAACTTTAGCACCACAGTTTGAAGATGAATGGAAGAAATACTAAAGCTTCTATAAGAGAGCCAAGGCCAATACAAGGACTTGGGATTTATCAGTAGCAGTGACAGCTATGATAAACAAGCATAGAAATAGAAATCTAAAACAACACAAGTACTAATTCTCAATATTACTGAAAGAACGCCAATTTGAATGCAAAAATAGCTAGTGCAGGTTAAATAGGTGGAAGATATATGAGTTGGCATTGTTTATGTTGTGCCGAGGGCCACTATTTGGGAGAAGCATGACAAGGCATCACACA
Organism: Chenopodium album; assembly: GCF_948465745.1. Lineage (NCBI taxonomy): Eukaryota > Viridiplantae > Streptophyta > Magnoliopsida > Caryophyllales > Amaranthaceae > Chenopodium > Chenopodium album. The sequence continues at coordinate 12,320,333 of NC_137857.1, read as the reverse complement.
GCCCAACCCAGCATGACAAACCACACTAAAATTTGTGAAATTTGGCTCAGGACGCAAGCCCAGCCCCGATCAGCATGGTGGCACGTGGGCTTGAGCCATGACGGGACGACCTTGTAAAAATTTTGGCACATCACGGCACAGCACGTAGATCGTGGTCTGGGCCTACCTAGCCCCAAAATATATGTGCTCGACAGGAAGCCCGGCTCAGTCATCTTTAGTATTAGCTAAAACCAAAGAGTGTCTTGCAATTTTCTCAAGCTTGGAAAAAGAAAAGCCAAATATGGCAATAACATTAGTTTAAACCAACTTCCATGTTACCATTAGTATCTGCTAGTTGTTCAACAAAGTAAGGCGACTCTTGGCATTGACAACTTGTTCTTAAATTTGTGTACTACACTTGGAACCATGATATAACTATACATCTGAAAACATAGCTTTTTCGAGGACATTTTTTTAATTCATTACCCAAATATGCAACTATGTATAGCTCAATACTTGTAAATAAGCAGACTGCTAAAAAAAAAGAGCTGGGTATGCCTCTTGTTCACTTTATTTATTAAAATCATAGAAAGGGGAAGAAACGCTATCAAATAAATAATAAGAATATACTAACCACTTCCAATGTCTCTAGCAATTTTCCAAGCTGGTGTGCTTGCAGCTCATTGTCATTCACTCCATCAAGCATTATGTACTCGATAAATATTTTCTGCTGACTAGATACAGAAGCAGAGAAAAGAAGAGAGGGTCATTCAAGGCATTAGTTTTTTTGCAAGGTTAGTGGCACATATACAAAAATACATGCAAGTGTGCAACATCTACCTATTTTTTTGGTATAAATGAAGTGCAGCCATAAGTTTCTCCAATGGAAATGCCCGAGCTGCAGGCATAATTTGGCAACGTATATCCTGAACTGGTGCATGAAGTGACACTGCGAGATTCAGATTAGGAAGATCGTTGTGTAGCTTATTAATTGCGTGCACAATTCCCACCTAAGGAGTATTCGGTCCAAACAAGATTATTCAGTCAAAATGTCGTGACAGCAAGCCTACGCATTTTTATTCCTTAAAAGAATACTAGTGTTACATAATAATATAATATTGCCTACATCGTTTTACCTTCTAAAAAAAAGGGTCAATACATAAGCTAAAATAGTTATTTTACTCTTCTTCATTATAAAATAACAAGGCACATACACAAACAATTCCTCTATCTTAAATAATTGTCATACTGTCCAAAATATTACTGGTCATATTGGCAAATTGTCCCAAACCCCCATAATCATGAATTTATGATAAATAGGAACGGAGAGTATTTTTTCACAACATTTGAAATACAGTGAGAATAATTGCCAGAGGGTACATTGCTAAACTTAGGAGGTTTGTTAGCAGTAACCAATCAACACCTTAAATTTTTAAGTATTCCTAGGAACAATTCAAATCGGATGGCAACATGGCATTTTAATATATGCAAGTCAAAAAACAGTATAATGAGATCTGTTTCTGACCGTCTTGACATTTTAAATAGAGATATAGGGTAAATAACCTAAAACCATGCATTGCGGCTAATTTGTATAGAGTACTCAGTATTGTTCATATATACCACTGCAAAGATAATACAATCTTTGGAATGATTTAATACAATTACATTCAAGAATTCATGAAACACAAAATTAATTAAGGTTCTAGCTTTAATACCGTTGACACAGTGATTTTCCTTGGTGACAAGTGAAATGGAGCGCTCGTCATGGCACGAATTGCTTCCACCAATGCAGAGTAATTATTCAATGGCTCCCCCATCCCCTGTAAACCAAAGATATAATCAAATGAACAAGCTTTTATAAAAGGTTAAGATTCCTATATGCAAAAAGGATAAAGTACAAGTTACATATAATCTAACAGTTTCAACAGTAATGAAAGGGGAAAAGATTATTACCAACCAAAAAAAAAATCTAGATAGGTCACAAGTTGATCCCACTTTAAGTAGTGTCTTTAAGCATGATATACAAATTTCTCAGGCAAAAAGAACACATCTTTGTTATTCAAACTTTTTGAAGCTACAAGGATAGAGGATGCAGTATAGTAAAAATATAAAAGAACAGTAAGAGGAGAAGTGAAGCCGAAAAAGGAGTGAAGATGAAACTGAAAATTGAATATTCATAATCCCCAGAGGGCATAAGTGTCCTGTATTTTCAAGAGTAGTACTCTCTTATAAAAAGAATAATAAAACTTTTTGAATGCTTTGCCGATTCTAAACCCAATTTATTACTAATCATCGAAATCTCTTTCCCTCTCAGCAATTACTTCTCGCTCTAGAACTAACTTCCCATGTGTCCCTTGCCAAAAGAACCTTCCTATGACAATGACAAAATAATCACAGTTTATGAGAACTTTGTGGGTGTTTGGTTATTGGAATGGATTGGTATGAAATCTCATACTAGAGAGGTATGAATTCTAAAACCCATACTAGTCTAAAGTTGTTTGGTTTTATTGTTGGGATGGATTATATACTTCAGTAATAGAATGGATTGAGAATTTTAGGGGGAGAGGTGGGTATAGGATTCCATAGGTCTGAGGTAGAGTTAGAACCCCTTGGGTATGAGATTCCATAGTTAAAAAGCTCAACCAAACAAAAAAAATAGATGGAATAGGTTCCAACTTCATTCCAACCTATTCCAAATTATCCAACCAAACTATCTAACCTAACCTATTTATCAGAATATACATTCATTTTCCATCTCTACATTACTTAACTCTATAACTGACTTCACATATGTTACTTGCCAACATATACTTAGATATTGACCAAGTGTCGTAGTTAAAATAATGAATTATGCTCATGAACTTTGTGAAAGTCAATCAAAGTTGATCAAATAGTAAATCTAAACAAACAAGTTGTACTCACAGTTGTTCAGCTTAAGGAAGAAAACTATAACCAATACGGAGTAAAAAAAAAAAAAAACCTAGTGCAATTTGTCACGGATGCTCCTAGAACAAAAACTGTTCAATAAGAAACCTGATTTTCAAACTTTTATTTATGCGCGCGCGCGCGCACACACACACACACACAGACTTCAGCTCAGCAACTCCACCAGCCCTTTCTAAGACGGTACCTCCTAGCCCTTTGTTTAATATACAATCTATCCAGATCCTTTTACAATGCAGCATCCACTAAATCCAACCGTTATCTCAAAGGGGGGCAGCAGTATATGATTCTTAAAGACTTTCTCCAGACTTGATGATGACTGCCATAGGGTTATTGTTATTAAATTTTCCTCCCAGCCAAACAAAATGCCAGATAACTGCCCTAACATCTAGATGGAACAGAAACACTAAGATATAATATAACTAGCTCTCCGCAGAGAATTGCACAATCTGATTGGCAAACACATGCAAAAACAACCCAAACAGAAAATTGATACTTTTTCCACAGCTAAGATATCATGTAGCAACTGAAAAGAAAAAAAAAATTACCATAAAAACAATATTACGTATATTTGATATACGAGAGGCATGCACCAATTGCTCCACAATCTCTCCTGTTGTTAAATTACTTTTGAATCCCATGCTCCCAGTTGCGCAAAACGTGCATCCCATTTTGCATCCAACCTTTCCATAAATGCACATATAATAACTAAAACATTTAGATTCTGCAACAATAAGTATGACCAGTTCCACAAAGAAGAAATAAAGTTAATAAGAACTATTATTTCATTAGTCTCCCTAGAAAAACACAAGCATAGGAGACAGAAAATCACGATATCACTGTCAGGACGAGAGCAAATTTAGCCTAAATGCTATTACAATTTATAAATAGCCTGATGTCCAACTTGTTTAGACTGGTTTACAAGTGGGTGGATCAGATAAAATCTAGAGTGATTTGATATCCTTCTTCTAGTTTCCATGTGGTCTGTGCAAAGACCACCAACTAACAGCGAAAAATCACCAAAATGAAGTGCCATAGATGCAATGTAAAGTACTATTGTACTCTTAAAAAAAAAAGTAAAATATTTTTAAAACTTGACCATTTTTTAGCTTAATTGTGTCAAATGTCTATAACTAGTTTTTATTATTCATTCTTCTCAAATCTATGACTACTTTTTATTACTCATTCCATCTATGACTAGTTTTGACTATTCATACCTTCTCGGATTTTTTTTTTTTTTAAAAAAAAAAAAAAAAAAAAAAAAAAAATCCCCCTAACTCTAGGTTGAGGAAATGAGGGGTGACATGTATATCCATTGAGTATCCTGAATTAAGTGTTTTAACTGGAAATAGTCCCACAGAAAGTGAATTTTATTCTATATACTACACCATCTATTATGAAGTTCAACAGGTATCATATAATTAGAAGTAGGTATCAATCAATATTAGGGGCTTTAAGGCACAACATTATAAGTACATAGCTAATAAGATACTTCTATTGTCACACCTCACATTGCTAGTTTAGATTACCCTATTAAAGTGGCAATTATTATCAAGGTGAGTTCATAGTGGCAATTATTATCAACAAGGTAAGTTCATACTTCATTAAAAAGGAAGCCAACTCAAAACTTCAAAAACACAATTCATAGGACACTAGCATCAAGTCAAAAACTAACAAAAGAATAGTCCCAACACGGATACATCAAGCATCCGCCCTAAAGTATCATTTCATTATATAATCCCAACATGCAATGAACATATATTTAAGCACAATTCACTCTGCAAAAAAGAAAAGAAAAAATATAATTACAAAAATAAAAATCAATGTCATAAAGTACCTGAGATGACACACAAAGAGTTGACCTTAGACCCCCAGGACGTTGTTTGCCGCCATATTGTCCTAGGCGGCTATCATATCTCATTATCACAGCTTCCACAAATGCCCCGTTCTGAAAAATTATAAATACAAATGGACAACAAGAGTGAACAGCTTGTGGGAAAACTACTACACTACATTACAAAAAGTTAATAGTATTAAGTATCAACCACATCATGAAGCGATGGATTACATCACCTATCTCATTGACTAGGCTATTACTTCCTAACTATGTGATTTAGTAAGAAATAGCCTTGGAAATCAAAGAGTCAAGTTAACACATATCTTACTCTTATCCAAGAGATCCTTACTAAAGGCAAAGGGAAAGCAGAAAGAATCAAAACCGAAACGACCTTCAATAACAATCATGTTTAGTTTTAATTAGCCAAAATGAGTTAGCTAAGATACGATTACTACACGAGTGAAAATATCACATAATCTTCGTACATGATTCAAGATATTGTCCATTTAAAAGCTAACACTTAAAGAGTTATCCCCCAAATTACCATTCAGAAAGTACCAAGATTTGCTTGATTGCAAGAACATACTTTCCCCAATTCGGGAGAAGTAGAATTTCCTCAACAAAATTCCTGTATTTTCATCAACCATATAACCTCCTAGTTTTTTTTTTCCCGTGTACATTCAATTTTAACCGGGAACCCAATTATTGTGAATAACCAATCTCGGCGAAAAGGCAGCAGAAGAAGATCAAGGTTTACAATCATGGACACCAACAACTAGTAACAAAAACTGAGCAAATATCATACAAAACCCAAAATATAATACTCCATTTTTCCAAACATAGTCGTCACAATACTAGTTCAATTACACTATCATTGCGACTATTAATTCCGGGCCAAGAGTAGTAGAGTACCAAGTAGTAATTATCATAACGTAATAAAGAAAATAATAAATAAATAAGAAAAAATGCAGAAAATTAAAACCTTGAGTTTAATGAGAAGTTTAGAAGTAACAGCATCAGTTGAATGAGAAACAGAGTGAAGGGTTGAAGACAAAGGCAAGAACTTTGAATTGAGAAGAGGGTAAGCAGCAGCCGGCAATGACGGAATTTCATCCCATTTACAATTGGGATTCTGCAGAACATTCCTGCAACACCATTAATGTCGAACAACAAGATTAAAATCCATTAAAATTACAGGAAAAAGAGAGAAAATTGAAAAGAAAAATCACAGAAAAAGAGAAGAAATTGGTTTACTTACTTCCAAATCAAAGGGATGAATTGGGGGTTGATTCCGGCGTTTTCGAACTCAGTTCGTAGAACTGAAGCGTCGAAAATGGATCGAAGCGCCATTGATGATGTGATTGTAGTTTAGAAGTGAGTTTTGATGCGTCGAGTATTGTTCTGGTTTGACGCTTCGTTGCTGGCTGCGGGTCTGTGGAGCTTGTAATCAACAGTCTAACCTTCACCACGCCGTGGAATCATGTACCACTGTTTTTTTTTTCTTTTTTTAAATGGAATATTTTTCACACACGACCTTTTTATTTTATCTTTACCCACAAATCTAATATATACTACGTATATATAAAGGGGAGTTTTTTCCCGAGATTTTAGAGAGCCACGTATGATCTAATTTTCTTAGCGCACCATGTATGATTATAAATCTTAGTAATAGCCAATTAAATAAGAGATTATTAAAAAAAAAAAAAATCAAACAAACCGTGCATCGCACGGGGTTCATCTAGTTATAGAATCAAATACTAACAAAAAAAAGATTTAAAAGGGAAGTGAAGTCTTGAAGGGAAAAAACAGCACCAGGATGTGACACGTGTCACTTCCGGTGTCTGTTTTAATATTAAGTTATTGATAAATAATATTGAATGTTCAAAAAAAAAAAAGTAATATTGATTCTTTATTAGGTCTAAGAAAAAGCGGCAAATACAAGTTTACCTGTTAGATAAACGAAGTTAATCTGGTGGCATTTTTGTAAGTATATTGAAAAGCATGGTCATTATTCAATACTTTTGGTGAGTTATCCAATTACTATTTGCAACTTGCATTTAGAAAATTACACATGTATCCCTCCACTGGTACTTGAAAAGACAATTATACCCCTATATTGTTTATCTGGGGAATTAACTGGGCACAGCTCAAGAAAAAGCATATTTATTTATTAGTTCCTCCATTCTAGAATTTAGACTTGTTTTCATTATTCAAACATTAATTTTGACTATAATTTTTTATTAACAGATTATACAAGTATCTCAACATTAGATACATGATATGTTGCTTCAAAAAAAAAAGGCATGGGGCCTGTTCGGCGTTAGCTTTTAAGGTAGTTGTTAGCTTTTTAGACCTAGTTAAAACACTACCTTAAAATAATACTACCAGTTTTTGGTGAAGTAGTGTTTTAAGTAGTTATTAGAGGTAGAGATATAGGTAGCTTTTAGCTGTTGTTGATAGCTAAAAAAAGATAGCTTATGATATTGTAAAGTAGCGTTCAACCTTAACTCTAAGCTTTTTTTTCTAATGTTTTTTTTTTTAAAAAAAAGCTTTTATCTTTTTGACTTAGTATTATTTGTTTTGGTCAACCATATGCATCTTTTTTTTTTTTTTTTGCCCTTTCATTATGAGGATTTTTTTAGTGTTAAATTGATTGCTTATTAGCAAAAAATATTATACTATATAATATTTAAAATTATCAAACACTAGTTATAAGTATCGTGCATTTACAAAATTTGATTACAAATTACAACGTTTAGTTATTAGTGAATACCCAAGTCCCGAGCGATACACATTTAATCCCACACTTTGATAAGCACATGGGTAATTTACTTGATTATTTGTTTCATGTTTAGTGAATGGTGGAAAAGTTAATTTTTGTTTTATTAGTAGTATTGTTATTAAAATAGTCAATGGGTATTTTTTTTCTAATATTCCTATAATATTAAACAATACATAGTTATCTATAAATAGTTATAATTTGATTAATTATTTTCATAGTTGTATATATTTACAAAATGAGGTGCAATATAAATAAAAATATAGATTCTTACAACTTCATTTATTTTTCGTTTCATCAAAAATTACTGATGGTTTTATTTTTGAAAAAAAAAAAGTACAAAGTATAACATATGCATATAATTAGACAAAAAAAAAAAAAAAAATTAAAGTCTTATAGAAAATTACTGCTTTAATATCCAATAAAAATGGTAAGAAAGATATGAAAATATATATTAGAACATATAAGAATTGATGTCAAATAACAAACATAGAAGTTTATATTTGACTAAAACAAAAAAATTTGTCGGGAAAATTTTTAATTAGAAGAAGACACGTGTCATCTCAAAGTTCACCTTTAGTATAAAGTTATAGACAAATTTTCAAAAAAAAAAAAGAAAAGAAAATGGAGCAAATAATAAAATATGACATATAATGATGATAACAATATCAAACACAAATCTATAATATGCTTGCAAAAAGTAATCTACACCTTCAAGTACCAGTTGATTATCATTATATATGGCGCTGGCATCAATTAACATCCACATTTTTTATTCGTTTGATTAAAATAGAGCATGAAGTTCAATTTATAATCCATAAGAGATTTTTTTGTTTAAATAATCCTCAATCAAATGGACTCAATATAATTTACTCCAATTTATATACAAAGTAATATAACTAGAGATCATTGTCATTTGATGTGACAAAAATCAAACTTGAACCAAATAATATTAACTTTGATACCCAAAGAATATAATAACAATTAATAAATGAGGAAGAACACATACCTAAACAAATCAAAGAAACTTGTATACTTTTTTTTTTTTTTGCTCCTTTTGATTCCAAATAGCATACGAAAGTATAAATTTAATTATGATTTTGAAAGAAGAAGATGAAGTAGAGAGTTTACATACGGAGGAAAATATAACGTTATATTAAAAAATAATCAGGTAGAAAAATATGGTAGAAAACCTTATATTGTGGTTGACCGGAAAACAAATACACTAAGTCAAAAAAAGATAAAACTCTTTTTTTTTTTTAAAGAAAGATAATAAAACCTAAAAAATAAGTTAAATGCTAGATTTTTTTTTGTTTGAACGCTATCTTTTCAAGCTTTTATTAACAGCTGCCTAAAAGCTACCTCCACCTCTAACAGCTACTTCACCAAACAGTAGTAATTTTTATAGGTAGTGTTTGAATAAAGTCCAAAAGTTAACATCTACCTCAAAAGCTACCTCCGAACATGCCCTAAAACAAGTAATAAAACAATGCATAGCCCTTTTATCACCTCTTACCCCTTTCTTTTTTGTTCTAGCCATTAGCCATTTTAGGTCGTTCTTTTAAGTTCTACCTACTTTGCTTTATTCTATCCACTAGTTAATGCCCGAGCTATGCTCGGGTGTTTCAATTAATACATGGTTGGATTAATTTATGCATAACGGAAAATAAAATTTGTATAATGATTTACTTAGTTGTCAATAATTGGAATTATCAATAAGTAACAAACTTTTTTTTTTTTTAATTTGATCAAATTGGAAATAGGATTTTGTATGTTAAAATTCAATTTTTTTTATCTTATATTTTATCTTGATAAAATTATTATTTATTTTCTTAAGAAAAAGATGACAAAAAAATGTTTTTAAAGGGAAAATTTTTAATATAGTATTGACACATGTAATCTAAGAATTATTTTGGGGATTACTTTAGTAAAATAGTATAGAAATGATACATAACACGTCACGCTTATAATAATAATAATAACAATAATAATAATAATAATAATAATAATAATAATAATAATAATAATAACAACAACAACAACTGTCTTTTATAGTGTCAATCGCTACTTTTACCGAGCACTCATAATATGAATCGCTACCTTGATAGCTAACCTCTATCAACTACTACTTAACAACTCACATCTACTCAAAAATCTAATAGCCAACAGCTATAGCTAGTTTTTTCGAACAGACCCATGATATGTATCTCAAGGGGCAAATTCATCAATTATAGTGCATAATTTGTAGTGGCGGATCCAGGAAAAATATTTAACAGGGTCAATATACATTTGACAAATTTTAATGGGGTCATTTGATTAAAAATACAAGCAATTTTATAGAAAAAAAATAATTGATAATGTTTTTTTTTCATATTCAAGTAGGGTCAAGGGACCCCACCAAATAGCCTTTCATCCGCCGCTTAATTTTGTCCAAAATTTTTCAAGCTATAACAGAAGGCTTTAATGAAACATTGAAAAAACTTCAACCAAAAATGGAAGAACTTCAATGGAGAAATGGAAGAGCTTTAAGGAGCTTCAATGGAGGACAACCTAAACCATCCTCGTAAGGGTTCACCTTGCCCTTCTTTTCACCCTTTTACTAAGGGTTTTCGTTTGACCAGCGGCGAAGCCACCAATAATATGGCGGTGACAGTGTTTGTTCACGACCCAATTCTATGGAGGAGGTGGAAGCATGAAGCAGATGAGGATGTAAAAAATGGGGCAGGAAAAAGAAGATGAGGATGATAAAAATTGGCATGAAGAAGAAGAAAACATATAAGAAATAGTACAACAAAATAGTATAAAATTCATATAAATCCTCTTATTTACAAATATGCATGCCATGTTGAGATACTCGGGCTAGCTCTCGTATCAACAACCTAAGCTAACCTTCACTTCACCGTAGAATCATGTACTATTTTTTTTTTTTTAATTTTTTTTTTTTATGGAATTTTTTCACAAACAACCTTTAACTTTGTTCAAGTTTACAATATTGATTCTTTATTAGGTCTAAGAAACAACATATTTATTTATTAGTTCCTCCATTCTAGAATTTAGACTTTTTTCACTATTTATATATTAACTTTGACAATAGTTTTTTATTAGCATATTAATAACATTTGTTATTATAAAATATGTAGTTAGATAGGTATTGATATAAAATTTCATAACATAACTTTTTCTATAATTTTCATTAATATTTACCCATTTAAAAATAAGTTCAAACTAGTGTCTCGGCATGTGACCAAAGTTTGATTGTGTCAGTTATTCTGGGATAGAAGATGTATTCTTTACTAAACTGATTTTTTTATTATTATTTACTTAACAAAACTTGTTTTTAATGAATTGAAATTGTTTTAATGAATTATTTTGGGAAATTATCTTTGGTATCGTCAAACTTTTTGTATTTTTCTTTGGTGAATTGCAAAAAAAGCTATCATCTTTGGAAACCTTGTAACATTGATTACCAAAAATGTTAACTATTTTAATTAAAATCATTAATCATGGTTAGTTTTTTTCAATTTTTTTAATAATTCAATTGTTCTAAAAATAATAATAATGAAAAAAAAAAAACCAACCCACCCCTCCCCCACCGGTCCATTAGCAACCCCAGCCCCCTCCTCTCTGCCGGCGCCATCCTCGTCCCCCTCCCGGCACCCAGATCCCCTCCTTTGACACTAGCCTTTTTTCCCCATCCGACACACCTCCCTCCTTCGAAAACCCCTAAAAACCCCTCCCCCACCCCGACCCCCAGCCGCCCATCCCCCCTCCCTTGAAAACCATAATTCCACTTCTACCATGGTCGTAGTAGTTGCAAACAAAAGAAACCCTCACTTATTCATCAACCATGGCTGCAAGTATACCTTTTTTCTCTCTCCTCCATTTCTCCTTCTTTCTCATTCATAGTTGCAGTTTCTAATACGTTCAATATGTTGTTTATTCTTTTTTTTTTTTTTGCAAGAAAAACAAAAGGATTTCTAAGGTAAGAAGGGAGGCAAGAAGAACGAGTATGTTTTGTGAACTCTTTTTATTTTTTTATTTTTTTTATTTTTTTTTCGATTGATTGTTAAAGGTAATTATTTTTTATGTTGATTTTGTTGTTTCATGCAGCTTTGATCCATTTCTAGGGGGTTTCTAGGGAGGGAGGGTTTCGAGGAAAGAGAGCGGTGGTTCAAGGGATGAGGGAGAGGTGCGGCAGAGGTGGGGGAGGCTGGCGCCAGGCACTTGGCGTCGGTGTGGGTAGGGGTGGCTAGGAGGTGAGGCGAAGGGGTGACTTTTAAAATAAAATGTTTCCAAAATCATAAAAAAAAATACTAACTATAGTTAAATATTTAATTAAAATGTATCATTAATGTTATGATTAACTTAATATCAAAATTTCATGATTACCATAGATAATAGGTTTATTGTAATTCATAAAAGGGATAAAATAAAAAATAGAGTATTACCATATAGAATTCCCTATTATTTTTGTAAAGTGAAAAAAACAAGGCCTAAAATTGTATTGGTAAAAAAAAAATACATCAAAATGTATAGTGCGGGTACTGTGTTTTAGGATCTGGTTATTTTCATGGAAAACATCTTTGGAAAATTACTTTCTAAGGAAACTATTTTCAATGAAAAATATGATTGTGAAGTATTTTCCTTTATTTGTTTGTTTATATAGAACTTATGTAGAGAAAGAAAATTGGGAGTAAATAGATGATGTGGATCTAGGTGATTCCAATGATGTAATCAACGAACCAAAACCTTAGACGCAACGATTCTAAGGGTGAATTAAGGGCAACGACCTTAATTTCCTAATCAAGCTAGTCTCAAACAATAATTATAAGCCAAGATAAACTTAAGCAAATCAAATTAATTCATAAACTTCCACCCTTCAATGAGGCATGGCATATGTATTTATAAAACAACCTAAGGAAACCTAATTAGCTTAGGAAACCTAACTAAACTAGGAAGCTAAAAAGCAAATTAAAAATAATCTAACATGTAAAACCCACACTAGAAGAGTTATGGTAAAACCATGCTAGCTAGAAAAATAAAATAAAGCATTAAGGATAGTGTGAAAGTCTAATGCTACTCTCTAAGCTTCAATCCATGCAACACACGTGACAAAAGCCAACTTTCCAAGAGAGTCCAATCCGAATCCCAAAGTGTCAAGAATGATCTCAATTGGCTCATAAGTTGGAACTTGATCATAAATTGTACTTATCTGAGATAAATCTTGCCGCTTCTAGTAGTTTTAGATGCTTCTTGATCCAAATCATTCTCCCCTTCTAGAAAAGAATTTGCCCTCAAATTCTCGTCATCTATGTAAGGAGCCAAATCACCAACATTAAAAGTTGCACTAACTCCACCATAAGAATCAGGAAGTTCAATCTTGTAGGCACTATCTCCAAAAACACTCAATACTTTAAAAGGACCATCTGCTCGAGGCATCAACTTGTTCTCGCGTTTCTTGGAAACCTTCCTTTTCTCAAGTTCAACCAAACTAAGTCACCTTCATTAAACACAACTTGCTTTCTTTTCTTGTTTACTCTCTCTTTGTAGCAGTTATTCATCTTTTCAATCCGGGCCTTTATGTCCTCACAAGTCTTGTAAAAGACTTCTTGCCTTTTAGTAGCATATAATGAGCTTTATCTTCCTTAGGCAAATCAATTAAAGCAACAGGAATATAAGGATTAATACCATAAACAACTTCAAAAGGAGAAGAACCTGTAGTAGAGGAAGGTGTACGGTTGTAAGCAAACTCAGCATGTGCCAATTTGATGTCCCAATACTTAGTAGTCCTACTAACCAACCCACACAAGAGTGTTCCAAGAGTCCGATTAGTTACTTCGGTTTGTCCATCAGTTTGTGGATGATACGAAGTACTAAACAACAATTTTGTACCAACTAATTTCCAAAGTGACTTCCAAAAGTAGCTAAGGAACTTATTGTCTCGATCCGAAACAATAGACTTTGGAATACCATGCAAATGAACTACCTCTTTGTAATACAAATCAGCAACATTAAATTGGTAGCATTGTCCGTTTTGTGACAAGGAATAAAATATGCCATCTTTGAAAATCTATCAACAACAACCATGATTGAATCCTTTCTTCTCTTGGTTGTAGGCAAACCGACAATAAAGTCCATTGATACACTATCCCATGGAGCAGTAGGGACTAGAAGTGGAGTATACAAGCCTTTGTGAAAAGAACTCTTAGCATTTTGACATGTAGTGCATCTTCAAGCACTTGTTGCACATCACCAAGCATCTTTGGCCAATAGAAATGTTCACAAAGCAACTCATAAGTCTTATGAACACCAAAGTGTCCCGCAATTCCTCCACCATGAACTTCACGCACACTACACTTAGGAATGCAAAGTTTGTTAGCTTTAAAAAAAAACCATCATGAACTGAGAACATTCCAGTTGGAGAAGCTAGCAAATCTTTAAAATCAATATCATTGGTGTAGTGTTCTTTGAGAATTTCGAACCCAAGTATTTTTGCTTCAAGCACAGCAAGCAAGTAACTCCTTCTAGACAATGCATCCGCAACTACATTATCTTTTCCTTCTTTGTATTTTGAAGAGAAAGTGAATGATTGAAGAAATTCCACCCACTTCGCATGTCTCACATTTAGCTTTTGTTGCCCATGAATATGCTTTAAACTCTCATGATCCGAATGCAATACAAAAGGCTTAGGCCTAAGATAATGACTCCAATGCTCCAAAGTTCGAATGATTGCATAGAATTCTTTGTCGTAAGTGCTATAGTTAAGTTTTGCACCACTTAACTTCTCACTGAAATAAGCAATAGGTTTCTTTTCTTGCAATAAAACAGCTCCAATACCTAAACCGCTTGCATCGGTCTCAACTTCAAACAACTTACTAAAATCCGGAAATGCTAGAACTGGCGCATTGCATAGCCTTTTCTTGATCTCTTCAAATGCAAACTTAGCGGCTTTAGACACAAACTCACCTTTCTTTATCAACTCCGTAAGAGGTGCAGCAAGGGCACTAAAGTCTCTAATGAACCACCTATAGAAGCTAGCCAAGCCATGAAAGCTTCGAACATCATGTGCATTCTTAGGCTTGGGCCAAGTAGATATAGCAGCAACTAACTTTAGTAGGATCAACCCTAACACCATCACATGAAACAATATATCCCAAAAACACAAACTAGGCACAAGAAAAGAACACTTTTCCATTTTACCATACAATTGTTGCTTTCGAAGTGCTTTAAAAACGTGTCTTAAGTGATCAAAGTGCTGCTATACTTTTCACTTGCTTCTCTATAACTTTACTTGTTTGGAGTCCTAAAACGATCTTCTCACTAATGTTTCCCGACGTAGTGAACTTTCATGGTTCTTTCTATACCAACCTCAAAATGTTGTCATGCCAATGTTGGCTTGTATGATGACATTGTGTTTGTTTTCACTCCAATGTTATCTTTACATCCTTTTTGAAATTGAATACACATGCTCTATACATGACCTCCAACATCAAATATTCCTTTTGTTTGTCCATTTTTTTTTTACTTGGTGGATCTAGTTGATATATATAGTGTAGGGTAATTATAGTAGGTTTGGGCTTTATAAAGTTATGGACTTACATGATAAAATAGTTAACCCAAATACAAAAGTAGGATGAATTGGTTTATTAAGAAAATGAGCTACATTTGGATTAAATACTTATTGGCCCACATATAAATACTTGCTTTATTTATAATCCGATAATTGAAATAGTTTGACCCAAAACATATTTTATAATTAAATAAATAAAATGTAAAATACATTAAAAATACGGGGTATTACACTTGCGGCAAAGGCTAGCAGGCCTAGCCTTGTGGTGTAAGGCTACTAGCAAGGCTGGCCTTGTTGCCCAAAGTTGGGCAGCTACATAACAGCAACACCCATGTACCACCTCCACTAATCCAAAGTCCAAACAACTGTACTTTAGCAGCAATCCATCAATCCCCACTTCAATTGCACCAATTTCATCCCTAATTTTGAGACCAAAATGAGTTTGGGCATGAGCCTTGTGGGCACCCACAAACCTCTCGAAATTTTGAACTTAAATTCTCTGTTTCGGGCAAACAATTTAAGGGGTGGGGATTGCTGGAAAAAATGGGGTTGTCGGGAAAAGGTGGGATGGGGCTGCTGTGAAGAGTGGGGGTTAATGACTTAGAGCAAGATTAGCGCAATCTTATTCATAAGACTTTAATCCATTGCCACATCAGTATTTTCGATTAAATTTAATTATTTTTCTAACTTATAATTATGTTAAGACTCCTTAAGACTCAATGAAATTTATCTCTTCAATCGCTCAGACTCTCTTTTTTACATATAAATTAAATTAAAAATTAATTGAGTGTTAAATTGAGTCTGAAGTTGAGTCTTGAATTTTCAAGACTCCACTTCAGATTTTATAGCGCAGTCTCATAGTAAGAGCAAGATTAGCCCTGTCTGGTCTTAAGATTTTAATTAATTTCCAGATCATATTTTATATTAAATTTAATTATTTTTTTAATTTTAATTATGTTAAGACTCCTTAAGACTCAATCAGATTTATCTCTTCAATCCTAAGACTTATTTTATATTTATTTAAAATATTTTTTTTTTGTCTTTTAACAAATGTATTTCAATATATTTTTTTTTGAAATACATATATAATTTTAATATGATATGAGTTGTTCAATGTTACCGATCTCGGACACAGTAGAACTATAATCAATTTGTATATTTTTCCCTTTTTTCTTTGCTGCCTCCTTAGCTGCTTTTTGACCAATGGGTCGACCCTCTTTGATTTTTTCTAAATCATCAATATCCTCACTAGATAATTTGTGTTCTCCTTGCTTGGAATTGCCACAATTCATAACTTTTCGTTTACTGTTTTCTTGCTTCCATTTATCTGAGTAGCGTACAATACTCCAAACATGTTGGTATGAGAATGTAGTATTGTACTTTGTTTCATACAAAGAATGAGAATCGGAAATTTTCAATGACTCATCATACCCACTTTTATTTTCATATTGACTATAGCACCCAACAAATTTACTCACTGCTCCATTAATAATCCACCAGTGTTGCTTGCATTGATTTGTTCTCTTGGAGCTTGATCCTTCTCCTTATTCTCATTGAAAAAATCTGTCACTTGTATCCAATAATCATCCGATTTTTGTGAATTACCGGTGATTTTATTTTTACTACTATGTAACCATGCAGTAGCTAGGAGACAATTATCTTTAATCGTCCAGGGAGTCGATTTTCTTTTTCGGCCTTGAGTAGTCGTAGGAGGAGTTTGTACCTCAATATGTTCCAACCCTTGTTGGTTAGAAAATTTAGGGAGTTGGGAATTTTGCATTGATTGTGAGGGTAGATTTTGATTTTTATTGCTTTGAATCAAGTTCATAAAAGATTGCAAATTAAAATTTTGAATGGGATCCATATTCAGAGAAAAATATAATATTGTACGTTCTTTATATTTTTGATAGGCTTTTAAAGAAGACAAATAATTGATAATAAAATCAATAGGATATTTAGCTTTTATAATACATATATAGAGTAGTTTAATTATGACTAGGTACATACATGATAAATATTAAAAACCAACCAACAATAACAAAAAAAATAGGATAATTTAAATTGATAATTGTTAACAAACGTTGAATATATTTTTGATTGATAATTGTCATCAAACGTTGTTTTTTTTTTTTTTTGAAAGAAATCAAATGCTGTTAAATCATGATTGGTATGTATCAATATATTTTTTGCAACAAGATAAGTACATAATTAAGATAACATAAAACAAGCAACATGATTTTTGTATACAAAAAATTAAAAATAACGTTCATATCTATATAAAAAAAATGTGGAACAACATACATATACATTTTTTTTTAAAAAAACAACGTACATAGATTTTTTTTTTTCAAAGAAATGTACATATATTATAATGTATTTAAAGAGCTAAAAAAAAATTTATTATCAAAACACCGTGTTTTGATGTATATATAGGGAAAACACTGTGTATAGTGTCTAGAGTTGAGTCTTAAGTTGAGTCTTGAGTTTTCAAGGCTCCACTTGAGATTTTGTTAAGACTTAGCTTCTTAAATGCATTAAAAAAACAAAATCTTGTCTTAAGATCACAAAATCAAAAAATGATGATGTCATCCTAGGGCTAATCTTGCTCTAAGACTTTAATCCATTGCCACATCAGCTTTTTAGATTAAATTATAATTTATAATTATGATAAGACTCCTTAAGACTCAATAAAATTTATCTCTTCAATTGCTCAGACTCATTTTTTTACATATAAATTTAATTATTAAAGTTTTTTAAAAATAAAAATAAAAATTTAATTGAGTGTTAAATTAAGTCTAAAGTTGAGTCTTGAATTTTCAAAACTCCACCTCATATTTTATTAAGGGCTTGACCCAGTTTCTCAATTGAGAAACATTGATGTTTCTCAAGATGGCAAAATTGGTAAATATTTGCAAACTTACCAATATTTTATTGTTTTTTGTGGCTGGCTCACCATCTTCTTTCTCCTTCTTCAACCTTTCTCATCTTCTTCAACCTTTCCATCATTAATGGCTGACAAAATCCAACACCATAACAAACACCACTAACACCATCACAAACCCTATCCCCAACCCAACACCACCATCTACGGCGGCTTCGCCGCCGAATCTAACGAAAACCCCTAAGAAATATGTATTAAGTTACGGCATAATTAACCCCAAATGATAGGTGTTTGTCGATTTTGTGAGTTTTCCCTCCTTTGTTGAAGAATTCCTCGACTTTCAGTCATCTATTGTTGAAAAATTCTCAACTTCCATTGTTGAGGAGAGAGAGCGTAAGTGTGTTTGTGGGTTATCAATTTGCTGAAATGACACAACTAACCTTGCTAATTTGAATAAAAATACGAAAATGCCCTTTTGAGAAACATACAATGTTTCTCATGTTGAGAAACTTGTATTTTCTCTTTTATTAAGACCAAACTTCATAAATGTTTAAAAATAATAAAGTCTCGTCTTAAGACCGCAAAATTAGAAAATGATGATGTCATCGAGAATCTTAAGACCTAGGGCTAATCTTGCTCTAAGACCAAACTTCATAAATGCTTAAAAATAATAAAATCTTGTCTTAAGACCATAAAATTAGAAACTAATGATGTCATCTAGAATATTAAGACCTAGGGCTAATCTTGCTTAGTGGAAAGAGAAAAAAAAAATTGAAGGAAGTAATTAAGTGGGTCCCACAAAACTGAAATAATAATAGAGTTGGTTAATGGTAGCACACCTTTTTTTTTTTTTTTTTTTTGGTGGTAGTAACATAAAATAATTTAGATGGATAATATAAAATCAAAGTGATGCATTTTAGTGGTAGCAAAAAAAAAAAAAATTCTAAAAATTAATGTGCTTTTAATTTTATTTATTTTTAAAATTAAGAAGCAAAGGTACACAGGTTTAATGATCATTCTATCGCACGAAAAGATCACTAGTAGAATCTAAAAGTCTCAATTTCTCAGTATAATATAATAGATTAAAAGAAAAAAAGAAGGAAAATTCTCAATGGTACTCTTGAATTTTTTATTTTTCTCAATGGTAAACATCAAATAATTAAATTATCTTTGGTAATCTACAATTTGTGTTATTAATTCAGTGGTAATATTAATGAGATTAATTTATATTTATAAGTCTAACTATGGTTAACTAAAGGCAAAATAACTAATATGTCCTTGAAAATCATATTTTCCTTTATTTTTTTAACAATTTAATTATTTTTTAAAAAATTAAGAAACCACCAACCACACTTTTTCCTAGCCACCGACCTCCAGCCTCGATCCCCCATCCCCCGGCACCGGCCGCGCCTAGACCCTTCGGTGCCGGCACCGTACGAACCACCAGCCCCCCTCCCTACCCCCACGAAACTCTAAACCCTTTAAAAACCATCGAAAAACCCCAAGCAGAACCTCTAATGGCCGACGTCAATCCCCAACAACCTTGTTGATCTCGACCAAGGGTTCGTGAAATTAGCTCAATCTTGTTGAAGTCGGTTCCATCTTTCATCGAACTCATCGTAGGAAGTAGCGATATTATCGGGTTTGGAGCAATCTTTTTCGGGGACAGTGGCGGATCTAGCGGGGGTTCAAGGGGTTCAGTTGAACCCCGTTAGATCCGGAAAAAAAATTAAAAGTTATTAAAAAAAAAAAACCTATAAATAAAATATCTTAAACAAATGTTTACTATGTTAGGCGCTAGCTCAATTGGTTTAGTGACTCTCAATTGTACCACAGATCGCGGGTTCGAAACCCAGGACGCGCAACTTTATTTATTTTTTTTCTTTTTTCTTTTCTCCCTTTTTTTCCCTGTAACTTTCGTTCTTTGTTCTATTCAATTGTTCCCTTTCTTTTCTCAATTCTCATACACTGCTGCTTGCTAAAACCCTAACTTTCTTCTCCATTTTTTCTCACTTCTCAAATCTCAAGCCGCCGCACAGAGCCACCGAGGCACGTCACGCGACCACGCCTGTCGCCACTGCTCACCGACGAGGCCACGAGGGTCGAGGAGGCGACGCCGACGATCTACTCGAGGTAACATTCTCTCACTTACTCCCTGTTTTTTCTTTTCAATTTCTGTTTTTTCTTTTCAATTTCTGTTTTTGAGTTTTAATTTTGAGTTTCTTAATTGTTAATATCATAATATGTTGATTAATTTGCAGTAGATGTAGTACTAATTAATTTGCAGTAATGCAGTAGATGTAGCACTAATTAATTTGCAGTAGATGTAGTACTGATTAATTTTGAGTTTTGATCTATGAATTATGAATTAATTTGCAGTAGATGTAGTACTAATTAATTGTTTTTTAAATTATTGTAGTGTGACCATGAAAAGTTTGGAGCATTTTTGGAATATGAAAACTCGAAGAATGCTTTTGTAATTTGCATTTTTTTTTTATGTATTGTATTTTGACATTTAATTGATGTTATGTATTGTTGTATCGGATCATTTTATTTTGCAATTTTATTGAAATTTGGACTTATTTTGTTGTTTACTTGTGTATTGATATTTATTTGAACATTCTATTTTATACTTGTACACCCGATTTATATCCGTGCATTTGGATATCGGGTGTTTGATAAAGTTCGAACCCCCTAGGTCCAATTCCTGGATCCGCCACTGTTCGGGGATGAAGATGGCTTTGGTGGTTGGGTAAGATTGGTTAAAGGAGATAGAATGGTCAGCTGTGATTTCGCTGATGGAAACGGCAAGTTGAACAATTTCGCCGCGGTTTGGGGTTGTTGGTTTCGGGTAGGGGGTTTCATGGGGAAGGGGTTGGTCGAAAAATGGAGTGGAAAGGATGGGAAGGTGGCCAGGGAAGGGTGGTCGGAAAAGGAGGAAAAGAGGTGGCCGGATTTTATGAAGGAAGGGGTTGGCACCTAGCAGTGATGGCAGGGGGAAGAAGAGCTGAAGAGGTGTTGGGTTTTTGTTCAATAGGGGTATTTTAGACATTTTATTTCACTCCCTTTTAAAAGTTAAACCATGGTTAAGATTTTCTTAAAATGCTTAACTAATGTTACCATTGAATTATTTTTACAATTTATAGATTACCAAAGATAATTTGCTATTTTAGTGTTTACCATTGAGAGAAAAAAAAACCTAAAGATTACCATTGAGAATTTCCCAAAAAAGAATACATAAACCAAAGAAATACAATAGTAGTTGATAATATAAACAATTGAACATTCATTCCAAACTCATAATGGATCCATTTCTAACTATTTCCATCAAATTGCTGATGGAATCTACTTTAGCTTCACCCACTACAATAACAACAAATCAACCAAATAAAAGAAAAAAAAAAAATTATTAACCCCCCAAATTAAAGTTCCCAATTGATTAATGGGACAAAATTAAACATAAATACTCACATAATAAAATCTATCTTTTCACACTTGGAAATTTAATGAAACTTATTTTGCAACTGTTAACTAATTAACCCTTAAACTAATATTGATGAAACTTGTTGATCGTCTTAGAACCATGCTTATTACCATAATCATAATTATAATTATAAGAAGCATTATTATTTTGATGTTGTATATGCCTTAACCCTTTGCTAGTAGTATCCACATTAATATTGTTGCCCTTCATGCTACGTGAACGTATATACTGATCAACTTCAGGCTGCAAATCAACCGAACTCGGGGCTTGAAACTCCGATTGTGTCCTCCTATGAGACGATCCGTTAAATGAGTCCCCGGCACTGCCTAGCAAGTGGTAGCTCCTCCTCGAGCCATCGGATAGGCATCGAAAACTATGTTTGTGTATGTTTTGCTTCTTGATTGTACGTACAAGAAATGGTATTAGTCCCTCCATGTATAATTTTTGTGGTATGAGGTATGAACTATTTTTTGATGAACAAATAAAGCGAAATTAAAATGGGTTTGTAAGAAATTGTTTGGATATTGTGTGAAATTAATGGATTGGTATAAGATTGTATATATAGTGGAATAATGTCAAATAGATAGCTGTAAAGATTGAAAGAAAATTCAAAGAAATTGACATTTGAAAAAGAGGAAGTAATAGGATATTACATTATTACTAGTTGGCCAAAGTTGAACATAGAAAAAGAACAAAAGAAAGATTAAAAAATTGATAAGAGTATGTTGGTTTAGGTGCACATGACGAGTTGAAGTTATCTTGTTTTAACGAAATTTAGTGACTATATATTTTCATATATTAAACAATTTTGGCATGTTGTATTTGGTATAAGCTATGGTAGCCTTGGTAGGGTATCTTTTGGTATAAAACCATCAATTTGTGCACGGTTTTATTCGGTGAATAAGTCATATGGCGTTCGCCTTAATCATTGCCGTCTTCTAGTGGTCAAGTCTCATGTCTCAACATTAAAAATCTCTTTTAAATGAATAAAATATGTTAATATAAAATTAGTAACTACTTTATGTATTTTTAATTCAATTGCAACATACAAGTATTTTTTTTTAAGAAAACTGACTACTGCCGAGTATTTTATTATTTTATCTCTTTCACTTACTACTTACACTAATTTCATACTGATGTTACTCTCCTTATATTTTGAGATGAGGACATAGAAAAAATTGCAAAATTTTGTTTGCCCCGTTGAATAAAAAGGACAACCGTTGAGCACTATTTTGTTTGCCCCATAAGCAAAATGTACGTGCTTTATTACATATTTTGAACTAAAAAATTGCAAGTGGATGAGAGTGTATTTGTCTTTTTCACTTATATGAGTATATGCAAGTGGGTTTAACAGTAGAGGCATGTTACTAATTAGAAAAAAAGGGCAATCTTCAAAAGGACATCTCAAAATAAAATATAGGGCAAACAATTAGGGACAGAGGATGTATAGAAAAAGCATGCTCTAATAGGAAAGTGTTCACAAACTTCCTAAATTGATACTCTCTGTGTTTTTATAAGTGATCCATTTTCACTTTTACACTATCCACGTACACCAATTTGACCAATGTTTATAAAACATACGAATACATAAGATTAAACATAGTCAATTAGTCATTTAGGCACTTCTTATAATCGTCTCAATGTATAGTTTACGAATTTCAACTTTTAATACTCTATAATTCATATTTATTGCTAATTGAAGATATTTTTAGTCAATTCCACATTGGCGAAACAAACAAAAAGAAACCGAAAGAGTAATACTTATAGTTTTAAAAAACAAATCTCAATATTCAATGTCAAGCTTCATACAATAATGCAGTAACGAAGCTACACATTTGGATTTCAATAATAGAAGCTTGAAGGTGCATGTAAGTCTTATTTATACAATATAAAATCATGATGTATAGATTCATATATCTAAAGGTTTCAATTATACTATATATCATATGGATGATCCAATCTGAAAGGTATATTACTTTGAGCATGTACATGTAAGCATTACATGCTTCATATCTGGTGATCCTTAATGCTTTCATCAGCGCGAAGAGTAAACTTATGGCTAAGTCGTTTCTCACTAGGAGAACCAATCACTAATTCATGACGGCCAGTAACCAACTTCCTATCGCCTTGCTCATCCACCAGGCTGAAAGCTTCACACACATTTACTTTAACTACAGCCAATTCTGTTTTCCCTGCTTTCACTTCAACTCTCGAGAATCCTACTAGCTGTATATTGGGTGCACCCTCGATCTCACTCCACACAGGCGGCTTCCAAAACACGAGCACAACGTGCCCTCCATCCATCTTCCCTTCATTTTTAACCCCTATTGCAACAATATAGTCTAACTTCTTGCAGTTTACTTCAGATACATCAATGATCATTTTGTCATCAGCCTGATTATCAGTTGGAAGAAACAATGTTTGGTTATTGGTGTTGTTGAAATTTTGTTCGTATGATCTCTTGATGGTTATTTTTGAGGGGGCATGTATTAGAAACTTGATGAACGAAGTATAGCTGAGTCCATGGCCGAACTCATAGACAGTTTTCCCAGTGAAAAATCTGTATGTTCTGCCGGGAAGCCTTCTGGATCTGTCCTTCCTCGTGTTCATGTTTGTCATTGGAATTTGATCAACGTACTCTTTCCGGTACCATGTCACAGGTGTCCTTCCACCTACAGAGATCAACCAACACAAGTAGAGTATTAGTACTGTTTGGACTTTTCTGAACTTATTTAAATCCTCGGAACTAGTATAACATTATCTGAACTTTAAATAGTTAAGCGGTAACATTAGTTTTGTTAAACTTATGAGTTATATCAGGAAAGAAAAGATTAAACTTACTTGGGTTGTGATATCCAAACACTACTTGAGCAATGGCTTCTCCTCCATCTTGGCCAGGGTAACCGACCCAGAGAATTGCTCGAATCTTTTTCAATTTAATTGCAAATGATACATCAATCGGACCAGCTGACATGATCACCAGAATAACCTTTCCTTTGGCTGCACTAGTGACCTTCTCTACTAGTGACTTCTGGTAGCCGGGCAATGTCAAGTTTACCCTGTCTAGCCCCTCTGCTTCAACCGACTGATCAAGCCCCACTACCAATACCACCACATCAGCAGCAGCAGCCACCTTAGCTGCACCCTTGATAGAGCTTTTGTCCTGACACTTCACATCGTGGCACCCTGATTTATAATACACTCTTTTCACATATTTTTGGAACCCTTGTAGCGGACTAGTGTACTTGCACGGTACACCAGCATAGTTACTTAACATGGTTTTTGTGGCATTAGCATTAGGACCAATAACAGCCAATTTTCTTACATATTTTGAGGACAATGGAAGTGTTGATCCTTTGTTTTCTAGCAAGACTATCCCTTGTTTTGCAGCATCAAGAGCCAACTTTTTGTGGTCTTTCGTACATACATCAGATGGCCTTAGTTTTCCAAAAGGGTGCTTTCTAGGGTCCCCATCAAAGAACCCAAGTCTCATGAGGACTATGTAATTGTATATCAATGCCTGGTCTACAACTGATTCCTCCACTTTTCTCTCATTGACTGTTCTTACTGTGTACTTACGTAGAAAGTCTCCACAATTCATGTTAACTCCTGCATGATGATTATATAGATATAGATCATGACTCGCGGGAGGAGAAAATTATCTTAGAGGGATCATATATGAGTGCATTCTAACCTGCTTTTAATGCAAGGGCTACTGCATCCTCTGCTGAAGCTGTGTAATTGATCGACTCATAGAAGACTTGGATAGAATCACAATCAGTGACAATATAGCTGGTTAGACATCCAAGGAGAAGATGTCAAACTTTAGTGTCTTTGGAAATATTCACTTGTCAAATTTCATGAGAATGCATGAAATAAGATAATATACAAACCAATATATTAAACAAACAAGAGATACTACATTACTTTGTACGACTTTGAAACTGCATACAGGTATCTTAAATCAAACATAGGGAAAAAAGTGTACAAACCCATTTAAATTCCATTGCTCTCGAACTATTCCTTTTAAAAGATTGGGATCAGCACAGGTTGGAATTCCATTCACTCTGTTGTATGAGCACATCACACTACTAACACGCCCCTTCTCAACGCAGCTCTTGAATGGGGGCTGATACGTATCCTCCAAGTCCTGCTTGCTAACCTGCAAAAATAAAAATACCATATACAGATGATTGGCTATTTGTTGTCAAACATAGTTAAAGTTTTGCTAGGAAATATTATACCTTTGCATCAAAGTGGAAGCGATCAACACCTTTCCAATTATCAAGATCATAAGCAGTATAATGCTTACAACAACTAGAAACCTTGAGCATGTTTCTATTTCCAGAGATATCGACCTCTTGCAGACCTCTGACATAGTTGACAGCATACTTGCTGACAACCAAAGGGTCTTCCCCTGGGGTCTCTTGCCCTCTACCCCACCTCGGGTCTCTGTACACATTCACGTTTGGGCTCCAATACGTGAGCCCAGCAAGACCTGCATTGTACATTGCTCGAGCCTCAGTTGACACAACCTGGCCCATCTTGTACCACAATGATGCATTAAAGCTTGCAGCAGATAGTATAACTGCTGGAAAGCTTGTTGCACCAGGTATTGTTCCATTGAACCGTACACCAGGGCCAGCGTTAGAGACTCCATGCAGGGCCTCTGACCACCACTCGTAGGCTGGTACCCCTAGCCTAGGGATCCCCCTAGCCGAGTTTACTAGTTGTTGTGCCTTTTCATTCAAGGTAAGGCGAGAAACTAAGTCCTTAGCACGAGCAGAATAAGGTAAAGATTTGTTACAGAAAGATAATCTTTTTACATCAACTTCACGCTTGTTACATGCATATTGTTGAGTAGTGTATGGAGCTAGAAAAAATGTTAAGAAAACAAGTAAAAATCGAAGTAGATTCTTCATTCTTTCTCCCTTAATAACTATTGTACTTCGATTTTTGTTTGAGGAGCATTTTAGCTTATCTAAGTCGCATTTATTTATAGCAAGAACCCTAGGACCAGTGGTAGAGTGAAGTGTGCAACTTGAGTGAAGTAATAGTAAATTTTGGGTACCTAAAACACAAGGTCCCGAGTTTTGGCGCGTTCACCAAGCAAGACTTGGCTCACATGGTAAGACTCTTAATTAAAATCCTTGAGGATTGGGGTTTGAATCTTGCTAAATGAGCTTGCTTGAACATGGTGATTCTCTTATCTTTTCCCCCTACTGCAAATATCCGAACCGTAAAAACTGGACCAAAAAAAACCGTAAGAGTTGAGGTCTAGTTAAGATCATTCTCCTTATGATTAAAAGAAAATTTTGGACGCATGCTAAAGTTGTTAAATTGGCATTTACTGTAACCTTACATTATAAGCGAGAATGATTCTAATGCTTTAGGAAGCAAAAGTTTCACTGTAGAGAAGGTAAAATGGCCCTAAGAATGCTGCCTTGATGGTCCTATACATGCGTTGTTGTGGGAATTTTATTGGATATAACTAGACTTATTGCACACTTCAGATCGCTACCATCATGCTCTTTGCTTAGTGGTATTTACATCTTACATCGTTTTCGTTCTCTTTCAAATCTTTACATTTCCTTTGTTTGGGGACCTGATCGGTCATCTTCAACCTACTGTTCATGAATAACTCACCAAGCCTAATACGATGAAATGCTTGCGGAGCCGGTGAGCTGTCCACTCACATTAGGCTAGGTTTGGAGAACAGTCCGGTACCACTACCATGTGTTCCAGTCTTGCAGACCTAATCAACCCTTAGCAACCAGTTCATTTATTGGTAAGTCAGTTATTAAGAGCCGACCTCATAAACACTCTTCTCATTTTGTTCTTTCAATTGATCGTTTGCTAAACTAGGTATTGGAGGAGCTCACTGACTGTATCTTTGAGGCTAATAGTCACACAAGATCATGCTTTTAATTCTTTTAGCTACAATTAGCAACCATGTTATACTGTGTTATATTCATACGATAGTTATTAATAACAAGTCAACAAATGATTTTAATTTTGTATCAAATCAATCTTGTAACCATATACTTTCCCCATCAATTATGTAAAATAATCCTTGTGAAAAAATCAATAGACAAGACCACACAGAGTTGCTCGATGCTTGAGATGCTAGATCATCTCACCAAGGCAGGTCGATTCATTGCAGCAAGCCAAAGCTTATGGCCTCTGTTTCGAGGATCAACCCCCGTGCCCCCCTTGCAGGCCCTAGCCACAAAGTCAGAAAGGTATTACACCAATGCAGATTCTTTCCAACCACGACCCTAAAAACTGTATTGTCTTCTCATGCATTAGGCTAGATAAGTAGCACTGCGGACTGAGAATAGCACTGCCTCCCTCACCATCATACAATGATCCACAAAAATTATAGCAAAATATCAGCGCATTATCATGAAGTTGTTTTACTCAGTTGACGACTGGAGGAAGGATAGATGTTGAATTAGCTACTGGAGATATAGCAATGAATAAAACTTCCTATATCAAAGATCTACTGTTATTTTTCAGCACATAAAATATAGGAATTAAATTGTTATTACATAAGAGTCCTTTCATACGCTGATCTCTAAAGATTAGAAGCCAAGAATACAAAAGCAATAGTGTGATAGTTTTTTCGCTCATTTGATCACTTTTTATTCATTCTATGATCTTTGAATAAACAGTACAAACAAATGAGCAAAGAAATACACTTGATTTTATAATGGAGGTTCTTAGGCGCAAGATGTCCTTGAATTTTTATTTTATTTTTTTTAGTATATTTGCATGCGTTATAAACGTTTATTGGGACTATAAAGCAACAAGATGTCAAATTCAGCGAGAAAGAAAAAGTGGCCCGACTCTCCAACAACTTTTGAACTATTCCCCAAGCATGAATACCTCAATTAGTCTCTAAATTTTGACAATATGAAAATTAATTTTCAGCACAGCACAGAGAAAGCCCCACTAAAGTTTGAGGTAAAATTACACAATACTGCATTTGATCGAAATCAACCAACCCAAAACTGTAAAAATTGAGTTTACTTCCAATGGAGAAATTCAAATTCTAACACAAGAAAATAATAATAATAATAATAATAATAATAACAATAATAAATTAAAAATTAAATAAAATTTTAAAAAAAAAAAAAATAGACAATTAACCCCCTTAATAGTACCACATACTACAAATTGCATCAAACAAAAAATACAGAAATAAAACACAGAACCTATACTGCACAATTTTTTAAGGAAAGAAAGAACTCAAAAACATCATATTAAATGCAAAGTTAATAAACTTACACGGGAATGAAGATGAACTGAGTTTTGGCGGTGAAGAAAACAAAGCCACAGGAAAAACAATTGAGGGAGACAGCGCAGAAGCATGTTGATCAGAAAACAAATTGATGAATGCATAGAGTTATCAGACAACCCGCCTCTTTCCCATTCATTATTTCCTTTTTCCAACATTGCTGGCACTGACATCTGTGCTGGTTTGGATGCTTGGTCGCACCAACCTTGGTGCATCTGAAAGCAGTAAATAACAATAATTGGCAAATTCAACCCTATAAATGTATACCAAGCTGCCCTCTTGCATCTTAAATACAATATAAAGCAGGGGGAAAGTATTGTAGTCATAATGCAAATGGAGATACTTTTTAGCTTATTGATTTGATACTGCCAACTGAATGAGCAAAGTCAGCAAACACTCAAAGTACAAAACACAATTGTTTGATTCATTGTTATGTAACAACAATCCAATGCCTAGGTTCAATCATAGGTGCAAGTATAATAACATGTGCACTGGCTATGATTTCATATCCGTATACAGCATATAATCTAATGAACCTTGAACATAGCAGCAAGGCCGTTTGGGAACATTTGATCCCACAAAACCCTTGACACTGAAAATTTTCACTGTTCACTTGAGGAGAGCATACTAGTTTGATGGTTTCTTTGGATATTCTCTTGCCCCAAATATGGTGGATCCTATTCTCACAATTGAGCTGCCCATCTCAATCTGCAACAAGCAAACTTGCCAAGTAAATCTTAACACCCAGTATATAATATTGCTTATTCTTTCACATCTCAGCAACGAGACATGACATCATTTAGAATAAATATGCTAATATAAGTAAATGTAATACTAGCACGATATCACAAAGTGAAATCGTTCAATTAGGTCACAATTTTCTTACCGCTAGCTCAAAGTCAGAAGACATGCCCATAGACAACTCGCATTGCTCTTCTTTTATCCCAAGAGTACTGCAAACTTCACTTCTACAGTTCGCTAATGTCTACAAGACAAAGGATTGAATTTAAACCACATACATAAGGTCTTGAGCAGTAAGGCAATTTTTGTGCCGAGCTAATCACAAGAATACCTTGAAGTTCTCAGGAGTTGATGTGTAATCCAACATCCCAATTGTCATTAAGCCACAGAACTCAAGGTTGGGACAATTTTGGCAAACGTGTTTTGCAAGATCTACACATTGTGAGGGTTCAACACCAAACTTTGCTGCAAGTACATTGGAAAAGGGGATCCAAACGAGTTCTAGCATGAGAATAGCTAACCAATTTGGAAAGAAAAGAGCAGACCATGACCAAAAGACTAATAGAAAAGTGCCCCAAACCATTCTTCATACTGATACATAAATGTTCTAGATCATGGAAGAAACTCAGTTTACATACTCGTAGTTGGGAAGCAACTTTCTAAATTTCATGAAAAGCAAGTTTGATTAAAAGCTACAAAGCACTAAAATCTTGAGCAATCTTTAGCAATTTTCAGGCAAATTATAAAGAGTGTTAGTCAATATCTAATGCCAGGCAAAGGGGAAATGTTTCAGTCAAAGCATAGTACAGCCAAAACCATGGACTTGGTATTTCTATACAACTGTGAGGTGCCATACAGTACAAGCATTGGCCTTTACTCTAATTTCAGTATGGACTACTAGCCTACTTCGAAAGAGTTGATTGAAAACAAGTTACTTTAATATCTTGAAAGTAAGGTAAAACCATCATTTATCACATATAGCAAGTGGTACTTACATGTTTCTCCACTGGTATTCACTTGGACCAAAACTTTTAATGGTTTTCTCCCCAGATTACCCACAGCACGATCAAGATGATTGGCTATCTGCATTTAAATACAAGACTTGTAAGCTAAAAAAGAAAAAACCAATGAAGAGTTGGATATCATAACAAATTACATTTACCAATTTACCAACACTGAACAGCTATCTCGTACAATTACCATCAATCATCTAGACGGATGATGCTTCATTAATAGAAAAATATCAATTATAAAAATGTAAAATTGCCAAAATTAGAGACTACTCCTGTAATGATATAGAATAGATTGCTACCAACTAAATTCACAAATGCATGAAACAAAACTACAGCTTAAAGGCACTGTGCAGTCAAAATTTTTTTATTTACATATTATGACAATAAGAATCATAATATAAGACTGAGAATAAGAAACCCACAACAAAACTTAGTATTTATTTCTGTAGGTTTTTAGCTTGATTCATCAAAAAACCTTAACCAGCCAATTACATGTACCTTCTGATCATCCACACTTTCCACCATGTAAAGATTTGGGACACCGTCTGCAAAATGAAAAAATATTTATACATCAGCTGCAAAATGGGGAAAGAGATGAGGCAGAATAATTAAAAATTGAGGTTCTAATAAACAGATATGCATGAACCAAATCAATACATGTATAAGAAATAAACTTAAATCAATTCCCAGCACAGTTCCTATCATCTCCCTCACATTCCCCCACTCTTGTCCTCCCTTCACTCCCTCCCCCCCTCCAAAGCACTCCTCAATGGTTTGCGTTTGCATGAGAGTGAACAGAACTCAGGGAGATAAGAGTGGCTTACTTAGAAGAACTTTAACTTTGTTGCTCTGCAAGTTCCCAATGAAATGCCATTCAATATCTTCAGGAAGCTACACAATACATAAAAATACCAGCATGAGTAATCTTCAAATCAGAAGATATAACGCTCATTCTGGCTAACCACTTTTTATTTCAACACATTAAAGGTCTTAATTCCATAAATCATATAATCTTTAGAGGTGTCCACTATTCGGATTAAAATCGAAATCCAATTCAATCCAAACCGAATTATCGATTCGGATCGGATTCAAACTTTAAATCGGATTGGAACGGATTTAATTTTTTTTATAATTCAGATTTTCGGATCGGATTGACCTTGTTTGGATCTAAAAAAACCGAAATAACCGAAATATAAAACCCTGCTTTTACAAACAAGAAATGTTAGCATTAATCATGTTAAACTATGTTTAGAATTACATATTAATCATGTAAAACTGTGTTTTCAATGCTTGTATTAACCATGTACAACTATGCTTTAAAAAATTGAACTTTTATGATTGTAATTTTATTTTTATAAATGCACCAAGTCTAACAAATTTGCAATGTATTGTAATTCGGATTTTCGGATCGGTGCCAAATAACCGAATTCTAATTCGGATTGGATTTTGTGAATAATTCGGGTCGGATTGGATTTGGAAATTGAAAATCAAATTTTATTTCGGATCGGATTGGATTTGGCCTAAATCCAAACCGAAAACCGAATGGACACCCCTAAATTCATCTTTATTCAGCTTTCCATTTTCTTACACTCCTACCGCTTATTCAGTCATTAAGCCCAACTCCTCTGGCTCATTTGGCAGGTAGCAATAAATGACTCTAATAGATGTGTTATATGTAATTTTACATTAAAAGTATTGGTAATGTCCACAGTAACAATTCTCCACCTTTACTTGTGGGTTTTCATTCATCTATTCACTATTACCGACATCCCAATATAACCACTACTTTTTTTTGGTAATGTACTAATGTGTTGTAATAAATTTTACAGAGTACAACATTTATCCAGGACTTTAAAATAGGAATTTCCAAACAAAATTTCTTATAAACTGACTGCCTTCCAGACAGGCCACTATGCTAAATTAAGCTAAGTATAATTTTTGCAAGCAAAGTTATACTGATATGCTATATCCATGGTAGAAGATTTATCATTTCTTCATCACCCAATGAGTACCGATAGATACTTAATTCATTGGTAATAGCTTAATTTTATCTCAAATTACACAAATAATTAGAATTGAAATAAAAATATAACAGCATTGGCAAATTAATAAGGAAAATGAACTATTTGCTAAAAAATGCATCCAATGTAAGATTTCACTACCTTGTGATAAAGAACAAACATCTTAAAGGTATCTCTTAATTATTACCTGATTAACTTTTTGCTATTATTCACATGATACCATTCTAGTTTGCTGCATAGTATATGTTTATCTTTTAAGTAGTTTGTGAACTCATACTAAAAATATACGTAATCTCAAGAAGCGAGAGCACTTAATAAAATTTGATTAAAAGAAAAAATCTATCCTGCATTTGTTTTCCTTGCTCAAACCAATTACTCGTTTCATAGCTGCAAAATACACTAAACATATTTTTTTTTTAACTAAGAAGAGCCTTCTAAAATATTCATCCTCATCATTCTCAATAAGCCAATTAGAATTACATCCACAAACAACATTTCATAGAAAACTCAATAGGTAAGCTTTAATCAGGGATGAGCTCCAATGCCTCCAAATCCAAATATCTATTGATGGTTTGCACCCTAGACCTCCCAATCTCAAATGGTCAGTACTTAAGAAAACAACATTGTATCCAAACCCAACCTATCATACTTGGCTCTGCTAAGACAAACTCAATTTTGGAGCTTCTGTTGGAACCTTCTCTCCCTACTTTATGCTGTTCATCACACAATATAATACTACATGAGGCATGGAAATGCTTCACGGCTAGATGCAAGAGAAATATATGAGACCAACTTTCATCTCCTGGCAAGCCCTTAGACTAAGAAGATGCTATTAACAAAGCTAATGAAATTCTTAATGACTGCCTATCAAACCGAGGCAGATCTAGTTGATGATATCATTTTCACTTATCATTATACCATTTTCTTCATCTCCATGTGATCAATTTGCTTCCCAGTCAAAGTTCTTGGACAATTATCAGCAGCTGTGTTTGAATGGTCCAAAGTCTATAGTCAGGGTCCCAAACATAGCATGTACGCTTATAAAATTCCTTTGGATTCGAAGTCGCTACTAGCAACCATGGGATTTTCCTAAACCAAAATATATGCATTTATGATGTTCTTCGCAAAGCTCCAATGACCAACGTCAAACCAGTTTCCACTCCCATCGCTATCAATCCACCATTATATACGCAACAGGAACCCCCCTCCCAAACCCCATATTCTACTGTGCTCTTGTTGGCAGTCTCCAATGCATATTGCTCACTTGGCAATTTAGCTTGATGTTGGTTGTGATGCATACTGGACTCCCTCAAACATCTCCGTATCTCCGTCTATAGTCTCTACAACTAGCTGTCACTACATAACATGATAATATGCTGTATTGCCAGTCACCACTCACCTTTGTTCTAATAATTGTTTGGCTACATTATTGCAGACAGGTCTGGCAATAAGGGCAAATATGTCTCAACAACAGGCTATCCTGTTTAATTAGGCCGTAAACCAGTGCTGTGAATCTCCAAAAAGCAACAGACCCTAGCTCATTCCTCAACTGAAGCTCATAATGACCCACCACAGCTAGAACTTAAGTATCATGGGTTATAATTCTTCTGTATTAGCTACATAACTCGACCACAAGTCCACAACTACCATCTACAGTGATAATATGGACACAACACATGTAGCAGCCAATCCGAAAATGAGCAACCTACCCCTTAGCCAACACTTTGCTCGTAAACACATACAAAGTGACAAGTTAAGGATCCCACATATTCCTTATAATGACCAACTAAAATGAGCCATTATCACCTTGACTACCATCAATTTGTAATAATATGGACACAACATATGCAGCAGCCTAACCCAAATACCATTCCAAAATGAGCCATCATTGCCTTGATTACCACTTTGCTCATGAAAACGTACTAAGTAGTGACAAATTAAGTATCCCGCGAATCCCTAATAACAACCAACTAGAAGAAGCATTCACCAGCCCACATTTCGTACTCGTATTCTTACCTTGATGTCCTCAATTTGACCTACTCAACCGCCATCCATCTTACGAAGTTATGAGGGCATGATAGATATAAACAAGTCAATGATATCCCTTAATTATCTTCAAATTAAAAACTTTTCTATTGTTCAAATAAATCAACTCCTAATTTGCAGTCTATACTACTATACACATATCCAATCCTCACAATTATTGTCCATCACATAAAAATCAACATCAATTCAAATAAACTCCCTCAACTCAATTTCAAATTAATAATAAAACTCCAATAAAAACAACCTCAAACATCACATTTCAGCCCTAAATCAAATTCCCAAAACACAAAACGCTATACAAACAGCGGATAACACGAAAACGCTGAAAACAAGCTTAATTGTAATGAACAATAACCCAGAAAGAGAGGATTCACCTGAGGAGCTTTTTCAATGATTTCCTGAACGTAATTCTCGCCGAAGCAACGGTGGCCGGCGTCGTAGACCTCTCGGAGAACAGAGACGGGCTTAGTTTTACTGACGGCGACGACTTTAACGTGGTTGGGACTGCGGCCAGACCGCTCGGCGGCTTGGGCGACACGGTGGAGGACTGAACGGAGCGCCGCCGCTTGAACGCCTTCCATGGCTGAGGTTGCGGCCATGGTTTTAGCTGGATTGTTGTTGTTATACTTCTAGATGGTTCTGGGCGTGGTTTGGGTAGGCAAAGTCGCAAATGAGGAGGTATCACTGTGATCAGTTTCGAATCTTTCGATGGTGTAGTGGCATTGGTTAATGTTGAAGTATAAACTTCTTAAACAACCTCCGGAGTATAAAGAATTAATTACTACCTCCATTACGTATTATTTGCAGCGATTTGACATAAAATAGAAAGGAAAGATGTTTAATCGTTA
Source organism: Chenopodium album (assembly GCF_948465745.1). Classification (NCBI taxonomy): domain Eukaryota; kingdom Viridiplantae; phylum Streptophyta; class Magnoliopsida; order Caryophyllales; family Amaranthaceae; genus Chenopodium; species Chenopodium album. The sequence goes on along the minus strand of NC_137857.1, from coordinate 12,284,891 downwards.
CAAATAATACGTAACCGAGGTAGTACTTTATAAAATTATAAAATTAAGGCTTATTTTTACTTATTTGTGGAAAAATAAATTTAGATTAGAAAATTCAGATCATATCATCATTTTATAGATAGATTTTTATCGCTAAATACCTTAAATTTTATAATGAAAAATACATAATAATAATAATAATAATAATAATAATAATAATATTAATAATATAAATATTATTATGAATCTGAGAACACCCCCACTTGATATATTTTTTTCTTTATAGATTATCGTACACTTAAGGTCAAAGTTTGGTCTAATCAGGCAATCGGATCAGACCAGACCAAATCAAATAAGTTCAAATAAGCAAACATAAGGTGAACTAAATAGGGCCTAAGGCTCTGTTCAGTTAACCTTTAAAAAAATCATATTAAGTATGTTCGGTAAAATTAATTTCATTTCAGTAAAATAAGTCCAGCAAAAATAAATTCAGTTCAGTAAAAATAATTTCAATTCAGTAAAAATCAGTAAACTTAAAGAAGAAATATATTACAAATAATTTAAGTTCAGCAAAAAAAAGTTACTCCATCTATTGTCATATGGTTTTAGGATGCAACTTTCTTTGAATTTGGGAAATGGACTCTTTTTTTTGGTAACTTCCTTCGGAAAAAAAAACGGTTATTTATATAAGAAGTATTGCAATCTCATACCACTGGATCTCTTTTTTATTACGTATTAATCCAAAGTTGTTTAGTCTTATGTCAGTCCGGACTGACGAAATGTTTCGTCAGTCCGAACTTACAAAATGCGGATTTTTTATATTCTTAATTAGCGGGATGATATCCTCTATTGGTTGGATGATAACCTCTATTGGCTAGATGATATCCTATATCAACTGGATGATATTCTTTATTGGTTGTATGATATCCTTTATTGATTGGATGATATTTCTACTAGCTAGATGATATCCTCTATTGGTTGGATGATATCCTCTACTAACTAGATGATATCATTTATTGGCTATATAATATTCTTTATTAGCTGATGATACCCTTAATTGGTTGGATGATATCCTCTATTGACTATATGATCTCATATTGGCTGAATGATAAATCTAGTAGCTAGATGATATCCTCTATTGGCTGGATGATATCATATAGCCAATAGAAGATATCATCTAGCCTTTCATATAACTAATAGAGGATATAATCCAGCCAATAAAGGATATCATAGACACAATCATAAATGATATCATATAACAAATGGAGGATTTCATCTAACCATGATATCATAAAGCCTATAGAGGATATCATCCATCCAATAAAGGATATGTATAATTTATTTGATAATATGTATAACAATGGTGGAACCTCCATTGAAGATCTCGTACTAAGGTCATGGATATAGCATAACTTGCTCATTTATCAACCAAAATACATGCATATGTTATCAAAATGTTCTCAATTCAACATACAATCATATGGGACAATCAATTTCAACAATTATACATCATATAAGAAAGCCCCAATTCAATTTTTTGGGCATTTTTCAAAAAATTCGAGCATTAAACTTTCTCTCTCTTCCATCATGAATGACCTCGCTTCTCTTCTTCGTCATTGATGTCGTCTTCATCATCGTCACCTTCACGGGGAGAAGGAGATCCACCATTGTTGTGATCATCGTCATCGTTGTCTTTGTCTTTATCATCATCTTCTCCGCCGCACAAACTATTTGGTCAGGCTTGACTGACCCAATAGTTTGTGTTTTATGGAATGAATCATGCTTGGACTCTAACGAAATTACAACTCTACCCCATTCCTTAAAAAATCTTATACCCACCTCACCCTTCACAATCCATTCCTTTAATGAAATGTAAAAGTCGTTCAAAAAATAAGCCAAACAAATTTAGACTAGTATAAACACATACAACCCTAGTATGAGATCCCACACCAATCCATCCCACTTTAACGAACCAAACAACCGCTTAGAGAATGAGGTGGTAATGGGATTTTATAAAAATTAGGTAGAGTTAAATGACATTTGGCATGAGATACCCTGATTAAATTGCTTAACCAAACAATTAAAAGGATGGAATGAATTCTACCTCCCATTCTAACCATTCGAAAACATCCAACCAAACACACCCTTATTTTCTTTTTGTTGTTCTTGTTTTGACGACCAAAAGAAACAAATGGAATACCACCTCTGTAACTTAAAACAACTATGCAAAATGGTCGAAATATGGGCTCAATTTGTTTATTTTGATGGAAAACATTTTGTTGCAAATCTATAGTAAAATATTGGAAAATTTTCACTTTTGCTATCAGTAAAACACACGTGTTTCACTTTAGCTTCCAGGGAAAATATTAATTTTATTTTACTACCATACAAAAACAAGTTTGTTAAAAATTGCTACCACTTAATGGAATCTGTTAGGGTTTTGTTAAGGTTATTCAAAAAAAAAATTTAAAAAGATTAATTTTTTTTTTTTTAAAAAGAAAAACCCAGCCACCACCCTCAACTGCCCAACTTCCTCCCGTCAGCCACCCTCCTCCTGCTGGCAATCGGCGCCCAAAGCTTCGGCCGTTGCTGGAGAACCCACCCACTCCCTTTCCCTCACCTACGCACGCAGCCCAACCCCCTCCCTTTTCCCTTTCTTGCTGCCCCAACCCCAACCCTGAACCTGAAACCACCTCCCTCCGCATTCGCCCCACCAGAATCGGCCCCCTCCCCATTCCCACAACCGGAATCGAACTTGTAAAACCCCTTCCCCTACCCTTTTTGGCCACTCCTAACCCTAAACCACCACACCGAAACCACCATAAGCGAAACCCTAAAACCCGTTTAGGGTGGTTTCGGGCTGGTGGTTCAGGGTTGTTAGAGGTGCCGGTTTTGGTGTTGGGGAGTGGCGCGAATTGTTCGGAGGGAGGAGCAGCAGCAGTAGCAGCGCATTTGGTGGTGTTGCGAGAGGTTGAAGGTGAGTAATGGTGGCTGGGCAGTGATGGTGGCTGTGTGTTTTATTGTTTTTTTTTTATGGTGGGTCGAAGGTGGTTGACGGGGATGCAATGAGGGTGTCTGAGGAGGGAGGGGTGGGAGTGAGGGTTATTAGATCTTACTATCGGAAATAGTAACTAAAAGTGTTAAGTGGTAGCAATTTTTAACAACCTTGTTTTTGTATACTAGTAAAATTAAATTGAATTTTTTCCCCGGTAGTAAAAGTGAAACACGTGTGTTTTACTGGTAGAAAAAGTGAGAATTTCCTTAAATCTTCCTTAATTTAATTCTTAGATACTCTTAGAGCGATATGCCAGAATTATATTCAACCGCACAACCAATCCAACCGATTTAGATTTCGATTTGTATAGGCAGTTAGGCACCATGATTTATCATAGGGGTGCGTGAATCACATAATACCTTAGAGCCTCAACCCAATTTGTTTCCTATTATCTTTATGGGCCTCGATCTCCTATCTAAGGGTGTACAAGTTCGAGTTCGATTACTTGTTAGCAAGTTATTTTGGGTAACTGTTATTTTCGAGTAGATATGTTGATTTGGGTGTTTGGATCGGCTTCGGTGAGGTCGAGTCCGTTTTAAATTTGAGTCAAATTAAATTTTGTGTGCATATAAGTCAAAATCAATTTGACATTTTTCAAATAAATTTCGAATCAAATTGGTTAGGTCAGTTTTTAAAACCTCTACTTTCAAATCGCATTGTTATAAACTCTAAACAATATACGAAAGTATATCCAAAACTTTTGGTACTTGCCTATTCGAATAATGAGCATTTGTTTTGTTGCATAATGATTATTTTAAATTTGCAACTATGTTGACACTTAGCTTGTTTCCCTTATTTGTTAAATTCTATGTTGTAATTATGGACATACACATGTAAGTATGTAACACATCTACTATAAGTCTATTACTAGTATTTTCTCATCTAATTACCTTTATGAGTTTGTGTTGCAACGTCTAGTTACCTTTTCCCCATTTGCAATTAAAATAAACATTCAATATATATTTCGTATATCTTATGTGCATGTAATATTCGGTTACTTTGATCATTCACAAATTCGTTTCGTATTTTTTATACAATTCAAAAATCCGATCCTAAACCTAATAATTTTATTCAATTACCTATACTTTCTGTTCGAATTTATTATTTTTTATTTTCAATTTACCAATTCAAAAATCCGATCCTAAACCTAATATTTTTATTCAATTATTACCTATATTTTCTGTTCAAATTTATCAATTTTTTTAATTTTCAATTTCAATGTTTCGAATTTTTGAACAAGCCTTCTTATCCCCTACAATGAATTACTTTTACTTTTAACCTTTTAAACCAAATTAAAGTTCTTACCAACATAACTTTTACGTAATTCATTACCTCAAAAAGTTTGATTTCTATACCTTGCAACAAGTGTTCACTCTAACGCGTAACCGTAGAACTCCACTCTCTAAGCTAACTAACATTAGAAGCAACACTCTCCTCAAACCCTCACCTCTTAAATCATCAACTACACGCAAACCCTTAACCTTAATCTAAACTTTTAAGATAATCACTTATTACTTAATTAATTAATTAATTAATTCTACGAGTATACTCTTGCATTTTCTCCTCCACTAATCATATTATAAAAACACATCACTTAATTTTAATTTTATAAAAAAACTCTTCACATGTGTCGTTTACTCAAAGCCTTAAGCTTTGCTATACTTACACATCATAACCCCATAAAATAAGGTCACAAATTTATCCACATAATAAATAAAAACTTTATTATAGGATTATAATATATAGTTTTTATACGAATAAGATTTGGCACCTGTCCTTAGCATAATACTCGCTGGTTACCCTTGTCAATCTTATCTGTACTGTTTATTCACCCTGCTTCTCCACTACACTCAATCACAACTCACCAACAATATGTTTTGTGCGTAATTTTTTGTTTTTAGAATTTTTGTATTTTTTAATTTATTAGTCAATGGGTGATTGACACTTGTTATATTTTGGGTTCCGTAGATAAATTATTTTAATGACCAAGATTTAATATTGTCTCGCTTATTTTTAGGAAAAGTAAAATAATGCAAATTAAATATAGAAAATGTTACACACTAACGTATCACAATCACATCATTTGCATAGATGCAATTAAAAATCATGATCTAGATCCTAAAAATGGTAAAAGTAACTTTTTGATAATCTAAATTTAGTAAATTCTACCCAAATTTGGGAGTCGGTCTCTGCATTTTTCTACAATAATGCTCGAAAATACTCTGTAACATAGTTGCAAAAGCTTTATATATTTCGTATCTTGTTTTCGAGTATAGCTAGAGCTATATGCACTATTTCATTTGATCTGTGTATACCTGTACTCAACCTTCATACGGAGTAGTTTTTTAGTCTAGTATTTGCATGTAAGACATTTGAAATTAGACCGGGGGATAAAGAAAACCCTACCACCAAGCACTATCACTTGACAAGATTCAAACCCTAAATCTTAAGAATTCGATAAAACACTTTGTTGGTATGCCACTAGCTAAATGATGGGAATGAAAAAAAATACAAAGTATAATGTTACTAATTAAGTATTAATGATAAATCAAGAGAGTATTCAAGGGAAAATTATAACTGACAATATGCAAATTATATTATAAAATTATAAATATTCCGAATATAGTAATCTCTCATAGTAGGTAATTGTTGGTTAGTCAACTAGGTGATTGATCAACAATAAGCTAATAAGATGCTTCCAATTAATGTCAATTGGCCACCTTAATATTGCCCAAATTATAAAAATACAAGTATTCACAATTCACATTCACACTGCATTCACACTTAGCACACATATACAGACTGGACTTTGAAGGTGAAGAGATTCATTACTTAACTAATAATTAAATTAACAACACCTTATTCTTTGGATATTCTAACTTAGCTAACACGGATGTAACTATGACCTCACTCACTGTTTTTCCTCTTAAGGGACTGTTTCCTTCCTTTGACGTACTCCACTCGAGCACCTCTCCTTTTGAGCCGACTTATGTATTAAGAAACGAAAGAAGTAATACATTACGATGTTAATACTTATAACATGTTGACTTCTATGTTACATATACTCTAATTTGACAATAGAATGGCTTTTTTTTTTTTTTTTTTTTTTGATGAGGGGGACAATAGGATGCAGTTTATGGTCACGTAAAAGAGAGAAAAATATAATCATATACGATCTTGTTAGATTTGAATTAATATGTATGACTATTAAAAACCGACTAATAAGGAGTAATTAAAAGAAAAAGTATCTACAAAACTTGTAGCCGTGTTTTGAAAACACCAGGTGGCATGCTATTACTTTCTATCACCTTCGAAAAAACAAATTTAAAGAAATTATAAGAAGTAGCTTCAAAAAGGGTGAGGTGTCGCTTGATAATTGGCAAACAATAGTTGGTTAAGAAATGGAGAAAATTGGAAGGAATAAGGAAAATATGTTGGACCACACATACAGATTGAATGAATGAATACTATAATAAATAAAATTTGACAAAAACTAAATAAAAGATAATATATAGTAGGAAAGTAAAGGTTAGCTAAGTGTTTAAAGTTGTTATCTATCTTAAACCATGCCAAACATGTGCACGTTAAGTTAAAAGAGCCTCTTAACACATTAACACATCATCACTAAATTAGAGGTAATCAAATCACATGGGCAACTAAGGAAACATAGGCGGTTACCTTCTGTTACTCTATTCCAGCCCACATACATCCATTCTCCATTATTAACCTAAATTATTCTAATACCGACTACAATCAACTAATCAACTATTATACGTAAATGCATATTAAGATTGCCTGCTAACTATCTTAGCTGGTTTAAGTATTGAAACAGCACTGAAAGTTTGAAACGACACTCAATGCCTAAATTTAATTTACATATGCAATACTAGTGTGATTTTATTGATTTGTAACAATAATGAACAATATTTTATGTATATGAACATAAAATTTCTTAATTACATGGTAATAAAATCAAATAAAAAAATCAAATGAATGTGTAATTTCTAATACTATCATTTATTAATAAATATTTCACCCAATAATAATTTTGTAACAACAACAACAATAATAATTATAATCATAATGACAAGAATCAAGCTCTCTATTATTTACAAGAAATACCCAAAAAAAAAAAAAAGTATTTTTTTTGATGAACTAATTAAATTAATTAATCAATGAAGACTAAAAGGGAGAGGCTTCTTAGATGGATGTGGGCTTTCAACCTCTTGATCAAAGCAAGCTTGTTTGATAACACCATCAAAGTCAACGGTCAAATGATTTTCAGGAAACGCCGGTAAATTCAAATCGAAATCGACACGACTATGTGTCACGGTGGAAGTCGCGGCGGCGCCGTCAGACACGGTGGAGTTCGCGGCGGCGGTGGCGGTTGCGGTAGCGGTGGCCGAAGCCGAAACACTTTTATTATTATTAGTACTAATCCCACCTTCATAGTGACACCTTTTATGACCACCTAAGGCTTGACCACTAGGAAAAGACTTGTTACAAATCGTGCACACGTGTGATTTTCCGCCACCGGTAGAGGTGGAGGAAGATGACGTGGCGGTTGCGGTGGATGGTATCGCGGTAGTTAAACCGTCTACGACAGCCGGTTTACGGTGACTCGCTTTATGACCGCCTAAAGCTTGGTAAGAAAGAAACTCCTTGTCACATACTCCACACTTGTACGTCACCCTAGGTTGTTGTTGTTGTTCTTGTTGGAACTTTTCTTCGGAGGTTGGGCCGCGAGCGAGCATGACAAGGCAGAGAGCGAGGTACTCCTCTTCGGAAGGAGGGGAGTCGAGGCGAGGCCGCTTAGACCGCTTCTTCTTGGTCATCATAAGATTCTCATCGGATTTCATCGGTGGATTGGACGAGTTGAGCGCTTCAAGAGCCATATAGAGAAGGAGAGATTGAAATAAATTTGTTGGGAGTGAAGAGAAAGAGTGAGAGAATGAAATGAATTTGTATTGTAGGTAAATAATGTTGTGGTGGGAAGTAAAGGGGAGAGAAGGGGAATATATATATAGTAATTTTGGGAAAAGGGGGGAAAGGAAATTAAAGGAAATGAGTTGTTGGAGAAGAGAAGTGAAGTCGGTCAACTAAGAGAGAGTAGTAGAGGAGTGGGGAAAGAGAGGTGGTGGCTAAGTAGATCAGGCAAATTTTGGACTTTTTCCAGGTCAAATACCCACTTTTACACACTACATATTTTTATGTTTTCTTTTATTTTTTCCTACTCCATAATATACTGTACAATCCTTTTGGATTTTATTTTGTATACAACTACATCGGATTTCCTACGTATGTATGTATACCTTGCGTATATCTTTTCGATTTGCATTAAATTTTCAAGTATCTTTATATTGTCATAATGAGGTGTATAGTCAATCGGTATATCGAATTACTAATTACTCAATTAGACAATTAGTACAGTATAACTGCAATATTTCAATGGACGTGTCGTTTTAATTTTTTACTCCTTACCACGAATTATATTTAAAAATAAATTTTAGTGTTTTGATTATTGTTGTTGGTTCAATGATAATTTCATTATAAAAGTACGTAGAATTAGTTTTTTTTTTTTATTTTTTTTTTACAAATTATAATAAAGTACGATAAAAAAATATCAACGATGATAGTAATTAGTTGGCAAATGCGTTAGTCAAAATTGTGCATCTTATTGAGAAATAAGAATAGTAAATAGTGAGTAATAATTGTACACATTAGGTCTGAAAAAACTATCATATTTTCTGTAAAAATATAGTTATACACAGTACATGTTTATAATTGAATTCCTAAATGTGCAGCTAGCTAGCTTACTCATTTGAGTCGTTTCAAAGATTATGTGCACCTTACAATCAGTCAACAAAATCAAATAATAAATATATGGAGTACTTTGCGTTGAATAGTTACTGTTGATACTCATATTTGTGTTCTTGCAATGGACAACAAGACAAAATTAAATGAAGATTGATATTATAATTTAAGGCCCTTAAGTTATAAAATTAATCTGGCTTATAACTCTTATATCCAATTTATTGTTCAATGGAAACTCCAAGTAGAGGACGTCAACAATAATTAAAATTTGATATTGATCAACCTCACACATATACGGATATACCTAAATATCAAAACAATTAACATTAATCACTGAAGTTGATATTCATATATGCGAGACTAGTCAATATTGAGTAAATTACAAAATCAAATTTCCTCATTATATAATAGTCAAAATATTATAGTCATACTTTATTAGTTTTATGTAGAAATGTTAAAGAAAATAAAATCATACGGTTTATATTAACAAAAGGGATAAAAATTACTTTATAAAATAATACCACTACTAGTACAGTCCACTCTCTCTATAGTTTAGTTTCGGGGAAATTGGATCGTGTTTTAGTAGTATTAAATTTTGGCATTAATCAACATGTTCGTCTTTATCTTTATTTAATTAATTAATAATATTATTAATTTAATACATACTTTAATAGAGATTCATATACATGACCAAGTAACGTATGTAAAGATAATCTTGGGAAATATTGAATTGGATCCTAGTATCAACTTCACTCAAGTACGCCATATTTTTAAGAGTACCGAGTTATTGCCTAACTATTTAATTACTTTTTCATTTTTATTTTTTTTATTACGTGAAAAGTTGAATTTAGCTTGATAAACGATAAACATAGTCCGATACTTTGTATCTATGTGCGACGCAATTAATGTGTTATTTTTTTTCGTGGTCCCATTTATTGTGTGATGTCTTATATCAATTTTGTTAAAAATAAATTATTACAGCATGATTTACATACGACCCAAATCCTTACTTATAATTTCTAATTAAGTAATCAAGATTTAATTTGTTGATGTTATTAATAGTCATTGAAATTATGTTTAACAAAATCAAATCCTTTGATTGTTATAATCAAGATTAGGGATGGGATCTTGGTGACCATTAATTTTTGTATATGAGGTAGATGTTTAGTTAGGTCATAAATTTGGATCTATATATTATTGAGTAGATTTGTGATGTTTAACTATAATAGTTATATATTATTGATTGAGAAATATTATAATCATAAATCAGTCAAGAAATAATAAAAGTATGTGATATGTTAATTTGATATTTTTAATTTTAATTGTACCTTCCAATACACAACTAAAATAAAGTAGGCAAAAAAATCTAAACAATATTTTTTTTATTGTAAAATAGGTCACTAATTATTTAAAAATATTGATTTTTGATATATATTGCCCAATTTTTTTTTAAGTAAGATTTGTGAATAAATCTTTTATTTTAAATATAATAATTATTACGTGTCAATATAGAATATGTAAAAAAAATACGATTTTTGTAAATGATTTGTTTCCTTTGTTAAAATAGTTTTTTTTTTTTTAAAAAAAAAAACTAAGGACATACCAGGAAATGACACGTGTCATCGCTGGTGTGTCTTTTAGTATATAGTATTGATTGATTTTGGGATTTGAGATAGGTAGTATAAGGAAGAGATGAGGTTCTCTTTGGGTTTTTTTAAGACAAGAATGCAATGCTAATGATGAATGCCAAATAAATAAATTTATGTCTAACTTGATTGACCTATGTCTGGTCAAATTAATCCAAACTACTTTTAAGTCATACGAGTACCTAAAACAAGATAACTTATGGTCCGTAATATTATACTACGTAGTTTTTATTTATTTATTTATTTAGTTTTGTTTTGAAAGCCCTATGATATAGTATATGTGTCGTATATCAATAATTAGTCAGACTTGTTTAAATCTTGATAACTAAGTAAAGTAACACTAAAAAAACATAAACACTTTTTTTTTTTTTTTTGTTGGTTTTGTGTGTTTGATTTGGGTTTTAAAAACCAGAAAAAACTCTACCTAATTCATGTTTTTGGTTGACAATAGCTTCAAAACTAATAGTGCCTTCATTTTGCACTTATTTGCAAAAAACGGTATATTTATCACATATTTTCATCTCACACTATCTACTTAACTCACATCTATCGGAAAGACTAGATAATGGAATCATCAAAAAATTTATTAAATTTGGTCACATTAGTCCAATTAAGCATGATGCAACATCTCCAATGAGGATTTATTTGTTCTTACTATTTTGATAGTGTAGTTTCTTCCTCGAATTGAAGGAAATGTCAAAAAAATATACTCCAAGTTAGGCAAATGTACATTATTATTGTAGTAGACCTTGAGTCTAAATACATCCATATTGGCTTCTATAGTTCTATCCTTTATATATAACTAACTAAATCAATTATAGTTTTTTCTTTTTATGTATTCAAAACCTAAATTAAATTTTATTGTCTTATCGAAAGTCATTTGTCATTTTTAATAGAAATCAAAGTGTAACAAAATCTTAAGTGTACATCAAGTTGGTTAATACTCGATCTCCTAGTCAGATATCAATTCTTCTATGTAAGATCGTAAATTCATCATATCATGCTCTCTGATCTCTTTTATACCGTCCTTTCATTATATAACCTTTTACGAGAGGGTTCGTTGCTATAACTTTAAAATAGAAGTTTGATCTAATTCAATATACATATTGTACTTTGTAGATGAAGTATGACATTAGATTTGAGACGGTATTCTCTCTATTAGCGAATTAGGATCTGTTCTCTTACGTTGAAATTCAGTTCAGCTCAGTTCAGCTCAGCTTAGTTCAGTTCAGTTCAGTTCAGCTCAGTTCAGGTCAGGTCAGTTCAGTTCAGCGCCAAATTTCCTTCTTTTATAAAATATTCATTTCAGTTTAATTCAGTTCAGTTCAGTCAATGAGAACAGACCCCTTAATTTGTTTGTATAAAATTGACTGCAAAATATAATTTAACATACTATATGTAAAGAGTAACTAATAAATCACAAAAGTCATCACAACCACACATGTAAAGTTATTGAAATTCAAAGGCATGAATTAAATCAAACGAAGCACTTTTTGTAAAATCTATTAAGGACATAGCAAATAAACCTTTGAGATGAAAGATATTCCACGAATATTTTTTTTTTTTTTGAAGAGAATTCCACGAATATTACTATTTATTATTTTATTTATTTCAACTTTAAATTACAATTAAGGCGGTATATCGAATGAAAGGAGAATAAACTTATGCCTAACTAAAACTAAAGAAAATAACATCCACATAACAATAGTAAGCATGTGCTTATGTCATGGATTAGGACGATAAGTGGCATAATTATGAGGAATTAAAGAGGATTTTGATTGAAAAAGATTATTATGCCACTTCTAATTCATTTCCCATGACAAAATCACATGCCCTAGCATTACTCTAGTCTCTACTAATCAATTGTGTCCATAACAATAAGGTGCAAAAGATTTTTGTTTGCTACCTTAATATATTTGTGAAGCCAATTAAAAGAGTTTAGAAGACTTAATTTGGTATTTACGTCATTAGAACTTACGTCATTGCCTTATTATATATTTCTCACGTTACTTCCTCATTGTTGGACTGTTAGTTATGTAGGGAATTTGTGGTGAACCGCAATTAGAGGTGGCAAGTTGTTTACTTGTATCGAGGTTGATTTGAGTTGTCTTAACTAGATCGAGTTATGTTCTAATGATAAGTTATTCTATTTGAGTATAAATTAATCTAAATCATGTACGAGTTCATAACAACTTTGGCGTACTAAGTTCATGTTTTAGTTTAGTTTGGTTTGAGTCGGTTTTCCAAAAACATGTACATGTTTAATCTCATAATTTGAATGTATCTTTGCAAAATGATTGCTTACATATGTAAACCAATTAATCAAAATTATCAAATTCATCATTTAAGTCATGTAGCACATTGTATGTAATTTGTTTCTTATTTATACTTTTTTTTTTTAATCTTAAATTTCAACTCTCCCAACCCCTTTGAGACCCTTCCTAATTTTCCCATCACTAGTGTTATAATAGTCCGACATTTCTTAATCTTATACATAGGGAAATACTTAATCAAGAAATTAAATCTCAATTAAGCTATTAATTACCTAATTGGCTTAATATATTATTGGATCTTTTTTTTTTTTTTTTTTTTTTTTTTTTTTTTTTTTTTTGTTTGAAAAGGTAAGAAGAAATAAACATCATTGGACTTGAGTGGCGCTCAAATCTAAGGTCCATAGTCTACATACCTTTTCAAGTGTTATTTTAGTCTTCTTATTAGAGGACTTTATTCACGAATTATCCTTTTTTTTTTTACAAGGTACCCTTATAGTCTGTAAATTGCAGCAGATCGACATCGTTGATACTACCAAGCTCAAAGTGAAAATATATATGTACTAGTACTTGATGAGTAACCACTTCACCTAAGATAAATCGAAAGCTAAATTATAGCTAACGCCTACAGTTGCACATAATGCATCAATCAGTGTCGAATATGGGACTAGGGTTAGGCCGTATCTATCACTAAGGGTGCGTTCTATTCACCTAATTTTCACTTATCTGAACTTATCTTAACTTATCCGAACTTACCTGAACTTATTAAAACTTATTTTAGTTGTAATTTGTACTTGGTAACGTTCATCAGAATTGATTAAACCTGTCTGAACTTAACTGAACTATTATACCTGAAAATAAGGTGAGCAAAACAGACCCTAAGAGAGGAAATCCAATTTACAAGTTCATAGAGGTTTCATCCCAATCATATTATATGACAAAAGAAGGAGCATATTCCTTCCTTCAGCCTTATTCATGGTTTAATTTTCTCTTCCTTTATAAATGTGAAACATTCAGGTATGTGTCGTTTAGAAAATCTATATATATGATGATATGGTTCAACACAGTACACAAGCACACATATATGGACTAGTGCTAATCCTAAGGATCAATGCCATCGTTCTAATTGTATCAAATTATGAGCAATAGTTCTTTTAGGAAAGCGACTTTGCCAAATCATCACATAATTAGTCACAACACTGTTAGATTCAACTCACATCTTTACCACTAATCAAACAAAGTTAAACATAAACATTGAACAATGAACATAAGTACATAACCAGTTCAATATCATGTTAATACTAGAGTTTAGACCACAAATATAGAAAGCTTAACAAAGTGTGTAACAAAAAGGTGGAAACAAAGAAACATCCTAACAAGAGTAATGTAGTTAACAACTTTGGCAACTTTTAGTATAGTAGTGGTCACTTCACAGTTCACACACTAAACACTTTGCAATAGAAACAAATTGACACCACAAAAATGAATAAAAAAGGACGCGTGTATAATTAGGCAGGTAGAACAAGTAAGACTAATTTTGCAAGCCACACAAATACAAATACACTCCCCCCACTTCACTACTTCCCTTTAATATGAATGAACATGAATATGATGATGATGATATTTGTTTAGGTTCATCTTCTTTTATAGTTTTTTTTCCTATCTTACCCACTTAGGTTTTCTATACAATTCTATCCTCTTATGTTTAACATCTGGAAGATGCTAGAATAAATGCTTCATAGTCCCACACCTTTACATTTCCATATATTTCTAGAAAAATACATTTAAAGTGTGCCGGTTATGTTATTCACTATTTCAATTCATTATTTTAACTTATTTTAGATTTGTTTGTTTGTTGTAATTTCAGTAGTAATTAAATATGATTAATTGAACCGGATAATTCAACGATTAAAAAGTTAGGATTATATATATAGAGTCAAAATGACAATCTAATGGTTTAAGAAAATTGTCGCAACAAAAAAATACTTCAGAATTATCGTTTCGTGTATACGTGTATGATCAGATGTGTTAAATTTTTGTCTTTATTCTTCATATTTTTTCATTGATGGTTTATTGATTCGTCCATTATCAACCAATTATTCACCTGCTGCTTGTTACAAGGACACCCGCTCTAATTAGCTCGATCAAACAATTACATACCTATATCGACCTTGACTCAACCTAAGATACCCATCAAGGCATCAAGTAGGTTTAGTGTTAAAAATTACTTGGTATGTATTTGATGGAATTGACAATAGAAAATTTCGCACCAAAAATCTATTGTTGTGTTTTGAATCTCCAACATCCTTTTTTTTTTGGGAGAGTTTTTTTGATTACCTCTAGGGTTTTTTCCTTAGGAGGAATTTTTCTAGCCTCCATTTCTAGATTTTTTTCCGCTTTTTTTAAGGTTTTCCTTCACTCTTCTTCTTTTTTCTCTTTCTCTTTCATCCTTTTTCTTCTGCTCTCTTTTGTTAATCTTTGTAGGGGCTTCCATCGGTGTTTTTACCGGTGGTAAGCCTCCAAAAACTTTTAAATTGCTTTCAATATATGGATCCCATCTTTGAGATGGTGGTTATTCTATTAAGGTTAATTTCTTTTTTTTCTTTGTCTGTCGTAGATTGAAAATTTAGGGTTTCATAATCTCTGGAAATATCTAGAAGACCATATGAGTATTTTCACTCAAACAACTATTCATCAAAGGATCTCAAGCCGAATCAGCGCTAATTCATAGATTGTATCATTGCTTCGAATGGAGTTTTTTATTAAGGCGATCGTTGATCGAATCTGCGATGTATCTAGTTCTAAGGTGATTTGTACTTGTGTTGGAATTTTAATTTTCCTAGGAATTGTTTGTAAGTGTCGTTTGACTATATTTCATTAATAAGATCATTTTTCTCCTTGTCAAAAAAAAAAAAAAAAAAAAAAGTAAGGCAATATATCTACTACAGTATCTTTTTAAAATTTAAATACTTTGTATACATATAATCAAGCTCCTCTTAATATTTCCCTCAAAAAAAAAAAAAAAAAAAAAAAAAAAAAAAAAAAAAAACTCCTCTTAAGGATGAGAATTCTCTAGCCTTTTCGGACAATGATGAGTCAATGATATAAATTGTAAAAGTTAAGTTTATAAACTTCCCAACCAAATTAAAAAGAAAAAAAAAATAAAAATTGTAATAATACTTGGTAGCATTCTGAAGAAGCCAAAGATGAATCCCAACTGCCATTGACCAACTAAAACAGAAACAGAAGCAACAATTGCACAAGTAGGATATAATGAGGTCACATAGTTGACTTTATATACGAAGAGACGTACAAATAGATACAGTCCATAGTGGAGGCATTTTAACTGTTTAGATTGGTGGCCACCAAATTAATTAATTAATTAATTATTATTATTATTGGAACTTCAATGATTCACCGTAATGTAGGGCAAATTGCCATACAATTAATTATTAAGCCAAGGCTCATGCTTAAATGTGGGAGGTTTTGTTCATTCCAATTGAGATAGTGTACTAGTGTGCTACAACTAGTTCTTATTCACATTATTATACAATATCACTGCGCGTAACCCTCTTCACTCACGCACGCAACCGCGGCTTTCCAAGTTGATAGGCCGTGGTATGGATTATGGAGTATTTTACTCTCTCAATCACTATTTAATTTTAACATTTAGTATTCTTTCGTGAGAAAAAAAAATGGTCAAAGTGTAAAAATTAAGGGCTTGTTTGGCATCATTTTTTGTTTTCAGTTTTCTGTTTTTTTCAAAACTAAAAACCAAAAACAGGAAACAAGAAAAAGGTGTTTCCACTTTTTTGTTGCCAGTTTTTAAAATTATTATGATTTTAATAAGTTTATTTAATTTTTGATTCATTATGTGGCATATATCATATACTTTCATATAACAAAAAACCAAAAAACAGAAAACCACAGCAATGCCAAACGAACCCTAAAGTGATAGAAAGGAGTACATTTTATTTACTCCTTGACTCCTTGTGTTTCACATTACTACTAACACTCATTATTGTATAGAGTTTTAGAAGATTAGTTGTGGCTTGATTCTATTGTTATTTTAATAAAATTTAACTTGAGTCACATATGTGATCCCATGTCAAGTTTGGGCCAATTAAAATAATGAAATAGCTTAGTGATGTTTAATTTAATACCCTAGTAGGTAGGATGCTATTGTACATGATTTAACCTTTCCTTCCCTTTTTTAACTTGCAAAACTTCAACAATGTACATGAATTATTTTATTTTATTTTTATTTATTTTGTCTTAATTAAATATATATGAAATTATTTGAAAATAATGTAAACAACTTTATTTGTTTGAGCTTATATTATCCTAATCTAACCAATTTTTTTCGAAAAGATAATACTCGAAGTGAAAAATGAGGTGGAAGAAGTGGAGGGTTGAGAAAAATGAAGAATTATTTGTTTTACAGTTTTACATTTGACCAAATGTCAAGAATGCAAATGGTATAAAGGGAATGACCTGACCGAACCGAATTATTGTGAAGGGGAAAAAAAAAAAAATCTAGAATCCACCCATAATGATGGGTTAAAACATTAGCCCATCAAGTATAGGGGATTAAAGTTAGAGTCCACCTAGTGTGTTGGGATAAATGTTAGCCCATTATAATAAGTGACTCATTCTCTAAAATGTGAATGGACATTAGCCCACTCATAGTGCTAGGAAAGTCTTTAATCCTACAAATTCACATTTTGCAATACATGTAATATCTCAATTAAATTTAGGTTGTGTTTGGAAACATGATATACATTATAAATGTTGGAATTGAATTTCACAATTTAAAATCTTGATATTCAATTTCATTATTAGGTGTTTGGGAAAAATCAGAATTTCAAATCCAAAATTCCAAATTATAATCTATGTTTGGAGATGAGTGAAATTTTGAATTAAGCAAATGAAATTACACTTTTAACTAACACATATTTCCTTTCTCTCCTCTTAAATTCCCAAATTTTCATTTCAGATTATCAATTTTTTCTTCAATAAACCTTAAAATTAAAACCAAATTTTCATCCCAAAATTAGCAATTTTTTCTTCAATAAACCCTAAAATTAAACCCAAAATTTCATCCCAGATTATTAATTTTCATCTCATATTATCAAATATTCTTTCCTTATAACACCGTAGCCCCATAGCGCCAGCTTCACCCACCAACAACACCATATATTACACCAATTCATCGCTTCAATGGAGAATTGAGATTACACTTCAATGGTGAACAAGTGGAATGAGCGTACACTTCAACGGTTGACCTAGAGGAATAATGAGAGTACACTAATGGTCGGACAAGAAATTTAAAGCTCGCTTCAATGGAGGAGGGGCGAGAGAACTTGTGTACGCTTCAATGGTGAAGAACCCTAGGAGAGAGAAAAAATTGGGGAAGAGGATGAAACGTATGACATAGGGGGGAGAGAGAGAGAGAGAGAGAGAGAGAGAGTTAAGCTTTTTTTTTTTTAATGAATATTAGCATTTGAAATGACAGGTTTAAGATTAGAATTTGAATATATCAAAATATACTCTTGTCTTCATAATCTTGGATTTGGGCCAATTTCAATTCCCAAATTCTAAGCACATTTTTTTTTTCTTTTGAGGGGACCAAATTCTAAGCACATCGAAACAACATAATTGGGCCAAATTCAGAATTTCAAATGAAATTCTGGTTACCAAACGGCCATTTTGATTTTTTATTTTTTATTTTTATTTGTGTTCAGAAGAAGGAACCCTGTCTAACCAAATACCTTTTTCGTAGGTTACCCATCGATCATCGCTTGAGACTAGAAGGGGGAGGTAAGAGAATCTTCCAACCCCTACTCCCATTCATATGTAGTTGGGGGGGGGGGGGGGCTCGAACTTATGACTTTCAATAATGTTAGGCTCGACCCGATTGTGGACGACCTTTGGGCATAAATTTTTCGATCCGAAATTGGTTTATTTTTTCGTGGGCCATTACATGTATTTAAAAGTTTTTTAGTTATTTTTTCTGGCCTAGGCCGAAAAAGCCCGCAAGGTCTGATCCAATTTTGTGGGTTTTGTGCAAATATTTTTCGCCCCAAAACATGTTCCGACCCGACCAAACGAGCTAATTTTTTGGCCCTCAACCTGACCTTTGGTCACCTCTACCTCCAAGCTACTAGGTGAAAATTTCCCTAACTCTATCAAGCTTGTTTGGTTTTTTAGTAAGCCTCACTAGTCACTAACTCATTATCTTGTTTTCTATATTCCCTAACTATAATTTTATGCAAAAGGCTCATAAGACATTTATTTGAGGATGGAGGAGCAATGCAATTTGATTGGTATGGTGATAGTTGATGCTCCTCTAACTCATTTTACTTGTTTCACTCTAATAAAAAAACCTCTGATAAAAATTAATCAAATTAAACAAGTAAAAATGTGTCACGGAGGAAGTAGAATTTAATAAAAGACTTAAATTGAAACTTCTCACATGTCGATTTGTAAACGAGATTTGATAAATCAAGCCGACATATGAAGAAAGCAATCCATGGGCCTTGAGAAACCAAGTCTTAGCTCAAAAAATTGAACACAGCAGAGCCACAACCCAAAATTGAACATCCCCATCTAACTATATCACTCCAAATTTTCCAAGCAATCAGTTGTTTAGAGCTTCCAAACTTAGCTTCAATGGCGACCGCTTTTCTCTCTCCTATCTCCACTCATATTCCAGTCTCTTCTGAAAATCGTGAAATGGGTATTCTCTCAAATGGCCTCTCTCAATCATCCTTCATTTTGGGTACTAAACCCTTTTCTTCTTCAACCCTTTTCTCCTCTTCAATTCAATCAAAACCCACGATTAATCGGAGGTTGTTCAAATCACCTTGTGCCCAGAAATCTTCATTTGATCATATTCCTAAGCAATTTAGGCAAGATAATCTCAAAGAAGGCTGTAAGTTTCTGCTTTTCTTCAATTTACTATTTGGCCAATTTCAAATCCTGCTTATTATATATTCTTATAGAGGATTAATTTAACTATTTTGTTGTTGATTGAAGATTATATTTTTATCAATTTGTTTAGGGGTATTGGTTAAATTTTGCTGATTTATGTATTTGAAGCTTTCTAGTAGATGGAAAATTTGGTGCTGTATATTAGAATTTATGGGGTTGGGTGTTACTGTTACAGTCCGAATGTTTTGACACTCGAATCCTATGGCGCGCTCTTGCTGATATGGGACAGTGACAATGATTCTATGCTGTATGCTAGACTGTGCTATAATTTAATTGATAACCTATGTGATTTTGGTTTATATTAGATAGGTTTGATTTTGTAAATATGTGAGAAATTGAACTTCATAAGATGATATTGTATCACTAAATATGTGAGAAATAGATGTGTTTCAAGTTTAGGGAAGCTTACTCTTAGCAAAAGTAGGCATTTCATGGAAAAGTGATAGAGAGCTAAAGAAGACTTGATAGTATGACCAGCCGAGTTTAGTTACGAATTCTATTGTAGACTAAGATATCAACTTTTTTAGTTGTATTAGTTTCTCATGTGCCTATAAAAGAAATTGCAATAACATTTCTAGATTATGAATTGATGATAATCAAGAGTGCGATTTCATGGATGTTATCACTATGTGGGCAACATTTCTTTCATACCCCCATTTCGAGATGGATATGTCAATTACTTAATTGCATATATTTTGCTAGCCAATGAAGGGGTCAAGGATTGACGTTCATTAGAAGAGATACAGTTCTCTGCCATAATACTGTTGGATTATTCTCGATGTAACTTCAAAAGGGACATGTTATCTTATGGAGAGTGTTTAGAATTTAAATATATGAAAGTGTTTCAATCCTCTTTAAGGGCTGTCCGTCTGATAGTTTGCAGCATAGTTATCTAGTTTGCTTTAATCATATTGGTATGTGTTCACATATTGCTACTAAAGTTTTACTTTGTACATTAGAAAGTCAAAAATCCTATTTCAATATGTCAATGGATAAATTTGTCTAGACATGTCATCATCTTACCATCTCTTTTCCTTTGTCATGTTTCTAAACAATATTCAAGTTATTAAAGAATGGTTTTTTCTTTTGGGGAGGGACTGAGGAGAGGGGCAAAGGGCCACACTTCTCTTTGGAGGATCACTGGACTACTATATAAATACATTGGAGAACATCTAAGGCCTATGTTACATGGACTCAGGAACGAGTGTCGGACACGGACACATGTCCAAGTGTCCGGCAAGTTCCAAAATTTTAGGACACGGGGACTCTGTCCGATATTTGGACACGGGTACGGGGACACGTCAATACGTCACTTAAATTTATATAAATAAATTATATATACAAAAGCTTTAAAATTTTCAATTTATCTACCCCTATTTTATTTTATTTTTTTAATTTCAATTCTTTCCTCGGTAAATTCTCCTAATAAATGGCAATCTTCTTCTCTCCATCTTCTCTATATTAATGGTGGTTTTTGAACAAGATATGTTTTTCTTTCATGATTCTTCTCTTTTTTCCTCTCCTCTCTTAATGGAAGTGTCCGAGTGCACAATGAAGGATCCGTGTCCGTGAAGTGTCGTGTCGACACGGACACTTTGCGATATTAGCCGTGTCCGATTAACGTAGTCTAAGGCTCATTTAAGTAGATGTGAACAAACTTACTAAGTATAGAGCTTATTAGGCCTATTCAGTAATGGAGTCATCTTGCTCCCACCTTTACAATGCGTCAATGCAGACAGGTCAAAGAAAATGCAGGGGACAGGAAAAGGAAAAAATAGTAGCATGCTTAATAGATAGTGCACAACTTTGTCCTTTACTGATCATCAAATTATAATCAATAGGATTTATCATATTTCTGAGCATATCCTCTATACTTTTCAATTCTGACCATTCTTTATGCATATTTTCATTTATAGTGATGGATAACTTCAAAAATGTCCCTCAGTATCTTTATGGCCTCAGTCCTTCACAAATGGATATGTTCATGACAGAGGATAATCCAGTTCGCCGGCAGTCAGAAAAAGTAACAGAGGTATATGATTGGCTATAATTATTGCTTTAACGATATGTTTTAATTTTAACAGCTAGGTCTCATATTTGTAATAAATTCTTGCAGCAAAGCATTTCTTCTGCGAGCAACTATCTAGACAATGGTGGGATGTGGAGTACTAGAGGCATGGACGATAGGGGTCCATCAAAATACAGTATGAGCATTAGCATGTATCGTGGTGGTGCTAGAGGATATGGAAGACCAAGGACTGCCCCACCTGATCTTCCTTCCTTGCTTTTGGATGCTAGGATTGTATATCTTGGCATGCCAGTAAGACCTCGTTACTCTTAAAGCTTATATAGAAGTACAGCATTTCCATTATACTTCAGTCTTTGGTTCTAATCGTTGTCAATTGTTCTGCTCTTTTTGCTCAGATTGTGCCTGCAGTGACTGAGCTGATTGTTGCTCAATTTATGTGGTTGGACTATGACAACCCCTCAAAGCCTATATATTTATACATCAACTCATCTGGAACACAAGTGAGTGAAAAAATATGCTATTTGTGTGGTGACTCCTGTAATTTAGAAATCTAAATAAGTACTCTTGCCAGGAATATTGTACTTAATACTTACTGCATGGTAGGCTTGTATGTGCATGTAACCTAATGTAATTCTATGCTGGAATTTTCGAAATGATTCACATGAACATAAAGGGAAAGTACCACTGCTAATTAGTTTGCCATTCATATTTTCATACTTAAGATGTAGGGGAGGGCTGTGAGTGGGAAGGACTTACGTCCAATACCCTTGAAGGATATAATTGTTTGGTGGGTTGAAATGCAGCCCCAAGTCATGTCTTGACATGCTTTTTGTATTTTCAGAATGAGAAGATGGAAACTGTTGGTTCAGAGACAGAGGCATATGCCATAGCTGATACCATGGGTGTAAGCAAAATTTTTTGTTCATTATTTTTTGTGCATCTTGTATGAGCCCAATCCATTAGTCCTTGACTTGTGCTTTATCAACTCTCATGTAGTATTGCAAATCAGATGTCTACACAGTGAACTGTGGCATGGCATATGGCCAAGCAGCTATGCTTTTATCACTTGGAACAAAGGGTTACCGTGCTCTGCAGCCAAATTCATCAAGTATTGCACTACTTCTTTGCCTGTCCTTATTACATATCAATTTCAATGTGTTATTGCTTATATTTGATGCATCGCTGACTAATGCCTCTTTACTTTATGCATATCTCTCTATGAGAATTACTACTCCGTAGTAAATAGTTGGAAAACTTCGAATCTGAAACGAATCAGATTCAATTATCTGAGAACACTTTTATAAACTGGGTGTTTATTTCTATGGAATATGGATTCCTGTTGCCACTTAAATGTGAATAGCAATGACAATGTCTTTACTAGAGGGTTTTTTTTTTTTTTTTTTTTTTTTTTGCGGTAGTATTTGCTTTTACTTAATTGAATCTTGAGACTCGTAAATTGCCTTTTTGGATTGTTGAGTGAACTCATCTAGACTGAGGAACTTATTATTAAGGTCCACATATCCGTTAACATTCGTAATTGTTTGGGGGGTATAGGGGACATGCAAAATTTACGTCCCTTCTCATTCGTATTTGTTTTGTGGGGGGGGTGGGGGGGTGTAGGGGACATGCAAAATGTACATTTGGACACATACATGGTAAATGTTTAGTGAGTAGAAGAATTATATGTTGTTGAGTTTGTAATGCTTTGTCTTGGTTTTAAGTTTAAACCTTAAAACTTCTTTTCTTCGGGTCTCATCACCAAATCTTAAAAATAAGATGCACCTTCTTATAGTTCAATTTGCATTACAACTAGAAGAAATATATCCAATCCTTGTTTCTAAATGCCTCTCCAATCTGAAATTGCAGCAAAATTGTATCTGCCAAAAGTCAACAGATCTAGTGGAGCTGTGATAGATATGTGGATCAAGGTATACTTAATCGTCTTATCATGATCCTTTATTATGCTTGCAGTTCCAAAATGTAATATCAATAACAGTATCATATGTTAATCTGGTTCCAAAAGATTGGGGTTGATGGCTAACTGTTATATCGATTGCCCCTTAACACTTTGTTTGGATAGGAAGAAATGGAATGAAAAGAAGAGAAGAGAAATAGAGGGGGACAAAATCTCTTGTTTGGGTAAAAGATTGGGGGAAGGAAGGGGAAGGAGAAGGAGGGATCCATTTTCCCTCTCTCTATAATAACCATAATCTCTCCAAAATTGGAGAGATTTGGAGGGAAAATGGAGCTCACCTCCCCCTCCCTTTCTTTTCCCTTCCCTTCCTCCATTTTCCCTCCCCTTCTTTTCCTTCCTTCTTTGCTATCCAAACAAAGCGTAAACATAAGGATGATAAGGAACAACCACCCAGCTCTACTAATTTGTGTGTGCTTAAGCTAAGTAACCTTGATGATCTTTGTTAGGCAAAAGAACTGGATGCAAATACGGAGTACTATGTTGAACTCTTAGCCAAAGGTATTGGCAAACCAAAAGAAGAGATCGAGAAAGATATTCAGCGCCCCAAGTACTTACAGGCACAGGAAGCCATTGATTATGGCATTGCAGACAAGCTGATTGATTCAAGGGATTCTGCATTTGAGAAAAGGGTGAGCTTCTCTTATTATGACAAACTCAATTTTTATTTCCCCTTTGGGTATTGGGTTCTATCCATCTTTGATACTGACAGAAACTTTCCATGGGTCAGAATTATGATGAGATACTTGCACAATCAAGGGCGATGAGGAGAGGAGGACCTGGACAAGCTGCAGCAGCACCCTCTGGCTTTAGGTGATTAGTGCGAAATGGGTGTTTTGATACCAGAAGCTGTTGCTTTTGAAGCACTTGTTAAATCTGTTTACTATAGACGGACTGTTGGTGCTTCCATGCTCCAGCACTACCTTTCAACTTAAAGCTTATGTAACATACAAGGGGGTGATGGAATTAAAAGGCTAACCTCAATTGTCTAAATTTTGTGTAATGATGCTGTAAGTCTGTAAGTGCCAGTTAATGTAGAAAAAGCATACGTGTCTATAAGCGCTATTTATATGATTTATTGGCTTTTAGACTTCCTAGTTTGTGAATCTCAGTTTAGTTTCATCATGATCTCGTGGATAGTAGAGGTGAAGACTCATATGTGGGAGTTAGACCTTGTTATTGGGTGGGTCAGTGCGGGTCGGGTCAAAGAGGGTCACAATTTATAGGGTCAATATCGGGTCAGGCCAATTCGAGTTGTAGATCAATAGCGGACCGATAATGGGCGGGCCTACAAAATATCAATTAAAATAAATGTTAGGGTCGCCCCTTCGGTTTTCGGTTCGGATTTAGTGAAAATCCGATCCAATCCGAAATATAATTCGGTTTTCAAGTTTCCAATCTGGTTCGATCCGAATTTCTCTCCCGATCTGATCCAATCCGAATTAAAATTCGGTTATTTGGATTCGATCCAAAAATCCTAATTATAATACTCCCTCCGTTTTTTTTAAGTGACACAGTTTGACCGACACGTAGTAAGTGGGGACCATGAAAAGGAGTGAGAAATGATAAAGTAAGAGATAGTGGGGTGAAGATATATTATTAAAATGTAAGGAATTTCTAAAAGCAAGTGTGTCACTTAAAAAAAACGGCCATTTTAGGAAAGTGTGCCCACTTAAAAAAACGAAGGGAGTACATTATTTTTTAGCGACTAATACAATTATAAAAATAAAGCTTTAATATAAATACAAGTTTTCAAAATCATGATTAAAATAAATAGTTCAACATCAAGTCATTAATTAATTAGCACAAATTCTCCCTAGTTTATTTTATGTAGTAGTAAGTATTTG
This sequence comes from Chenopodium album, assembly GCF_948465745.1. Taxonomy (NCBI): domain Eukaryota; kingdom Viridiplantae; phylum Streptophyta; class Magnoliopsida; order Caryophyllales; family Amaranthaceae; genus Chenopodium; species Chenopodium album. Next base: position 12,259,286 of record NC_137857.1, on the reverse strand, counting down.
AGCCAAACTTCAAGAAATAAAGAAATCCATATTTTTACAAGCTTAATTTTACAATTCGGTTTTCGGTTCGGATTGGATCCAATTAGGGTCAATCCGATCCAAACCCTAAACCTATTGATCAGGTTCCGGTTCCGGGTAATAAAATTAAGAACCTGTTGCAACAAGTTTCGGTTCAAGATAATAAAATTTTTGGCCTGGAACCTGTAGGGTATCCTATTAGTACAGGTTCCTATAGGGTACATGAAACCGGAACCTATATGGTATTAAATATTCTAGACAATTAGTGTTGGTTTATTATATTTGAAGTACTATATTAAAGTTGTAAGATTTTATTGTGAACATCCATTTTTAATTTTAAAAAAGATTGTAACAATTTATCAAGTAACTATTAAGCTTACTTTGAAAGACTGGGCCCCCTGTTTAGGAACCGGAACTTGCAGGTTTCGATTCCGAACAGGTTCCGATTCCGGTTTCGATTTTTAGGAACCTGTTGCAACAGGAACAGGTTCCGGTTCCGGTTCCGGGTCCTGATATTATTAAAGGGTACCGTGCTACGCTCACCCCTAATTATAACATAAAATCTGATCATCATTATCTAATTTCTGACACTTTTAATCTAATTTCTGATAATTATAACTTAACATCTGACCATTATTATCTAATTTTTTATAATTAAGATTTTTTTTTTCCTGTTTGTATAACCGGACTCACGTGAGTCCGTTCTACACAATACTTGGTTTTGCTAACATTACATTATAAAGTCAATTCATGTTAGCACCCCATATATCCTTTTATCATTTGTCTTAAAATTCTTCCTATCTCTTCTTCCCTCGTTGTTTTCCTAAGCTAATCACCCCCACTACTTATTACCCTCTTTAATAACATTTTCTTAAGTGCTCTCTATCTCCTCCCCTCTTTTTAAAATGTACGTCGATCAGTCCTTTGTCTTTCTCTTTTTCTCTCTCTCTTTCCCCGTACACGCATTCTCTGTAGCTCCCTCCCTCCATGTTGTTTAAGTTTTCTTTCCGACACCCTTTCCCATATTTCCTTATATTAATCATTAAAGTAATGAATCGGCAAATGTGAAATCACCAATGATGCAATTTAAAAAAATGAAGGCAATATTTTACATGACAACATATGTGTTTTTATATATTGAAAAAAATATGTTCAAATAAAAATATTTACTAAAATAACAATTTTTTTTTCCCATTAAAAATCAAAGTTTTGCATTTGTTAAAAAAAAAAAAGGGAAACTGAGTTAACTGAAACCGCCTCTCCTCTTCCAATTTTCCTCCTCTTTGCCCCCATTTCTTCCCTTCTAACGGTAAATAAAATACAAATTATATTACAACAGCTGGATATAACAAGAATCTAGTTGCTCATTTCAGTTGAAATCTTTGTTCTAATTTTTAAATTCCTATCTCCTTCAGAAAGAAAAAAAAATCATGGAAGAAATTCAAGATGATCTGGAGCAACACTACAATGGTTTCTTTATACCATTAATGGCGGAACTTAGGATCAAAAAGGCATTGGACTGGAACCCTGTTTCGAATTGGGATAAACCGTGCGTACGACAACCTCCTTCTCTATCTCAATTGTGTTTGAAAAATCTGACGAACTTTGCAGATCAAGCAATCGAAAGTTTTGACGAAGTTCCCGATTTGACGCGTCGATTAATCTCTGAAGAACTTTACTATTTGAAGAAGATGAATCCAAGAATTTTTAAACTTCTCTGTAATGTTGCGGATTCGAAAGAAATATGGTTGAAGGATTGTTCTGGGTTTACCGAAGAAGAACTAATTGATGGAATTCAGTCAATTAGAACAACATATTTAGAGGTGAGAAAGATTTACATTTTCATTGTTTTTTTGGTTTTTCTATTCTGGGTTTAAATTGATTTTCTTTTATTTAATTTTTTTTTTCAAGGTCTTGAAGCTTGACGGTTGTGGGTCATCTTTTACTGATAACGTAGTACGAAGTCTCTGCAATATTTCATCTGAGAATCTTACAACACTCTCAATCAGAAAGGCTAGTTTATCTGATATGGGATTGCAGAATATAATCACTAATTTCAAAAACATAACATCGTTAAATGTTGGGGGGTGCTACATAAGTGCTTCGAGTATGAATCACATTTGCTCTGTATTGGGCAAGTTGTATCTTGATGGTTGTAAATTTGAGGATATTCAAGTTCTGGCTTCTTCAGAAAAATTTTCGAGTTTAGATTTCCTTTCGATTTCCTATTTACATGACCTTTCGGATACAATTTTGGAATCTTTCTTGGCTGCCAATGGAAGGAGTTTGAGTCGACTGATTCTTAATGACTGCAGGTAAAATCTGTTTTATTTTTAGTAATTGTTTTTAATTTTTATAGATTGATCGTAGTATTAACTTTTGTATGTATGTTTATTGACATCCATCAAAATAGTATTTATGAAATATATTTATGTTAAAATATATTATGTAAAATAGGATATAATATTTCCTAATTATCTTCTATCTCTAGGATTTCACAAGATACAATTTTTATAGAATTAAGAACCGTAGAATATTTGTTGTACGGGATATATAATGACCCAAATCATTACTTTATAAAAAGCCTTTAAGATACCAATGAACCGTGCAAGTTAATAAAAGCACACTAGCCCAAGCCTATAACCTAAAAATAGTATGAACATTACAAAGGATGATAAAGACCAAGAGTCATATGGTAGGACATGCTCTCTCACTTTTTCTATTTCTTCTATTTTCTCTTACTCTCTTATGCTCTGATCATCACTTCGGTTCCACCCCGGAACATTTGTAAATATACATATGAGGCCTTTGCTGCCAAACTAATCAGAAGATTGAGCATTCATCTAACTTTACAATGTTAAACTGTCCAGTCATATTACATGTATTGGTGTCAAGAAGATTGTTGAATTATGTGCTCATCTATCGGAGCTTCATGTATCGATGACACCTTTCAGTATGAGGAGTTTATCATATATCTCTAGATTAAATCTGCGCAAGTTGGACTTCAGTGATCAACAAAGTGTCAGGTTAGGTTGCGAATATGTAGTTTTGACGTTATAATTTATATGTGTTGACATTTGACAGTCTTGTGTTGCTTGAAAACAGTGATGTAGCAATCGCAGCATTCATCGAGGTCTCAGGAGCATCGCTAGTATATCTCAGTCTTAGACACACAACCACAATTAGCTATCATACAGCTAATGCCATTGCCTTAAAGTGTCAGAATTTAACTCTGGATGTTTCGTTTTGTCTTGGACTTACTGACAATGAGCTTGGGAATATTGCTGACAGATGTACGTTGCTTGAGAAGATTCATATTATGAATTGTCATAAGGTGAATTGTGTTGAATATTGATTTTGATGCATTTGTTACACACACATTTAAACTAAGTTACTAACCAGTATTGTTGAATGTTGCTCAGGTTACCCACAAGTTCAGAAACGGACACTCAAATTCTCGCCTTCAGATTTTTCATAATGGAGCAACCAACATTTTAACTCATACACCATCTGCTCTAAGGTTTTCACCGAGTAACTTGGCCACTACTCTGAACGAGGACAATTAAGAATGATGGAGAAAGGCTTAATTTCTAGTAGTGATATGTGATAGTTATGATACTGAGTAGAAAATGGCTTTGACTTTTAGCCTTCTTGTTAGGTAGATTTTTGTCAAGTATTTTTGACTTGATTAATGCTTTGGAGCATTACAGCATGCAATTCTTTTTGTTTTAATAACATTCTGGTTTAGACATTTACAATGTTCTAATATAGATTTCGATCGCTAATTAGAGTAATTACTGCTGAATTTATCTGTACAACTACTATCAATCTATGTGTATACATGTAGATTTTTTTTTTTTTTTTGACACAAACCGGAAGCACAAATTTTATTAAGGCATCAAGCTTGCATATGCTTGCATATACACGTAGAATTTGTTGAATTTTTTGCCGGCATTAGTAATATTAACACATTTTTTAATATAAATTTGCTAATACAATATTAATAATAAACACATGAGTAACATTTATTTATTTACTTTTTTTTTTTTTCTGACGGCACATTAGTAACTTTAGTTTTATATACAATATTTTTTTTTTTAGGAAAATTCCAAGATATACTTAATTGCACTTAACATTTTTTAAAAAAATATTAAAAGATATTTTAGGTAGTTCAAAATTAGGCTCAAAGTACATGTGATGGGATCTTCTTATAAACGTAGTACGTGCATACAATAGTGTGGTCGTGTGGATAAAGTAGATTGGTACAAAAAAAAGGTTTTGAAAGTACATGTGCAATGTGCATAGAGACAAGACATGGTTTATTATAATTAAAAACGTGGTAGAGATTAATCTCTTCGTTCAAATCAATGGCTCAAATTGTCTCACTTTACATATTCACTCTATCCCTTTATGGTGTTTGTATAAAAAGTTACAATTGACAATTTATAGTCCAACCTATGACTATCACAGAGGTTTAGGTATTTAAGCTTAACTAGTTGTTAAACTGTGCACCAAGTTAAAATTGCCTAATTGAAAATTGTTTAGAAGCATAAGTAGCATATTTAACCATCTAATTACACAAGCAAATAACATGTTCCTTACAATGCAGCTAGGGCACATTAGAGGTGTCAAACCCGAACCGATCCGAAAAAAATTATACGTTTCGAACTGTAACCGATCCGAAAAAAATTATACGTTTCGAACTGTAACCGATCCGATTTGATCCGAGAAATTCAAGACCCAAACCCGATCTGTAACCGAACCGAACTCAACCTGAATCCGAACTTGACCCGATCTGAACTTAATCCGACACCGATTTGATCCGACCTGAACTAAACCCGAATCCGATTTGACCCGACCTGAACTCAAACCGAACCGATTTGACCCGACTCGAGCTCAACCCGATCCGAAATTGACCCGACAAATAACCGATCAGATCCGATCTGTTTTGACCCGAACTGATATTAACCCGACCCGATTTTAACTCAATTTGATTTTTACCCGATCCGAATTTAACCCGACCATAATTGATTATTGACCTTTTTGTTCAAGTTCTTATACTATATATTTACTAATTATTAATAAGTTAACTTTTTTACTACAAAGAAATAGTCTGGAGTCTTAAGTTTACTACAAACCCATCACGTGAGACAATCTGACTAAAAAGTAGGTGGGGTCCATATAAAGAGCTCTCTCTTCCTATCTCTCTCCTTTTTTCTCTCTCTACCATGTGTTTGTAGAATATTTTAATCGTTGTTATGTATTTACAAATACATAACATTCCTTCATTACTACTTCCTCTACAACTGTGCATTATCCTAGAATTATAGGCATTATACATCGTACGGTTATACACACACTACATGCATATGCAATAATTTATGCTCAAATAAAAAGAATGTACATAGTAACAATTAACTATCACTATGTATAATGTCAAGTTTTTAATATAAAAATTGAATTAGTAATAAAGTAATTCTAACAAGTCTAACAAATATCTTATACAAATTGAATTAATAATAAACTAAACTAATAGTACAGAACTCATAACCTCGCAAGATTGTACAATTGATGAAGAGTTGTAACCTTGTAATAACCTTAAAAAATTGACATTCTATTTTGTATATATCACCATATGTAACTATTATTACTCATCAATATATCACTAGCTCGGTCTCACTTATATAGGTATGATAAGTTATCGATAATTATTCAATCTCAATTTTCCTTTAAGATAAAAATTATACATAACTTGATCAAATGAGAAAACTAACACTTCGTGCTTCATAATTAATAATCATATTGAACCAATAAGCTTTTAAAAAAAAAATATTGAACCAATAATAAGGTAAAAACTCATTAATATCCCTAGATTAAAAATAACCTTATTTGGATATGAATTACCAAAATCCAGCCAAACACAAAAAGGAATTGAATCGAAACTGACCATTTAATGAATCAACGAATCAACCATATCTTAATCAAACCGAACTTGACCGAACCGAAATCAACCTGACCCAAATTCATCCGACCCGAAGTTATCCGGTTAAACCCGTTTTAAACCCGATCCAAATTTATCCGAACCGAAAGTGAACCGATCTGGGGTTGACCCGACCCATATCCGACCCGGACTCGATAGACCACGACCCGAATTTGACCCGACCCGAATTTGACCCGATCCGAGTTAAAAGGATAATTTTGATCCGAACATATCCGACCCGAGCAGACCCGACCCAAACTCCATCCGGTTATCCGAATTGACACCTTTAGGGCACATCACATAAGATGGTAGGTGTGTTTGCTAGCAACACGGACCATTGCCCATATTCATGTAACAAGCCCCGATGTTCTAGAGGCACTATCTATGCTAACCTGAATACAAACAAAAATAAGTCTAATATGCCACAGGAAAAAGCGATATGTTATATTACACAAAAGATAACATTACATAGTATTGTAGAATGTAGATGCAAGCTAAGCATGGTGGCATTGGCTTAGCAGAGCTTACAGGAGTTGTTCCTTCACTCATCAACAGAAAGGCCAGCAGGTGCAGGAGATGATTCTTCAGTGTCCAGGGCTTTTGGGAACATTCTGCAACACCAAGAGCTGGTTGTTCAGCGTCTAGAGGTTTCTAGTAACATTCTGCAGTATCGTTTTCTTCAGGTGAAATAGCAGCAGGCAAAGGAGCAGGGGCTTTGCTCTTCTCTGGTTTCTGGGAGCATTATGCATTATCAGGCTCTACTTCAGTAGCTTTTAAAGCCCTTTGAAGAACATTGCTTTGTGACAGCCCTGTTGTGACCAACTTTGATCAGGAAAAAAAAAAAAAAAAAAAAAGGCTTTTGCGTTTCCTGCAGAATAAGTTGTTTTGTGCCTTTTGGATTAGGCATTTTGCTGATTGTTTAGGCTAAATGTATGAGAAAATAAGGTAGTTGAATGTAAATCAAATTTTGAAAGCAAAACCTCAGCATAAGCTACTGGATTGAGACATTGACTGGACACTCCACATTCGCTCACTACAGCGAGACATCGTGTTTGGCAGATTTTACTGGCAACTGGCAAGCATCTGTCTCTATGAGTCAACAGTCAATAGCAAGGATAATAGCCTAAAGAGCAGGTAGGGAAAACGAAAGTTCTACTAAGGCGCACGTTAATAAAAGATTGGATTATGTTTAGAATTGGGCTAAGCACTAATTATGCCAGCACGAACCGTAGTTTCATGCAGCAAGTTCTTTAAAAACAAAGGGTGATATGGAACAAACCTCAATAAAAACTATACAAGAGCTCGAATAATATATGGGAGGTGAAGGGAGAGGGTATCACACAAAGTAAGGAAAAGCAAACCTAACAGTATAAACTTGGAATAAGGAAGTAAAAGGTCTTCAAACCAAGCAGTAAATAAGAAAAACCAAACCAATTACCCATCAATTAGGCAGTAGGCACAATGAAGGCACGGCATAAACTTAGATCCTTAAGCAAGAGCAAAATGCCTATTGCAGCAACACCTAAAACAAAGGACAAAAGTTGATTCTGAAGCCTCTAGCAGCATATTGGTAATCAAAGGAATAACAAAAGCAAATCATAAAGTCTCGATTTTAAAATAATTGCATATTTACATAGGTCCCAGATGGTTAGTGGCTTGTTTCACTAAAAGGCACAAAAACAGACCGGTATCTATGTAGTGTGTTCAGCAGGGAACAGTATTGGCTAATAAATTTATAAATGTAGGTGTTATAGTTCATAGGTATTTTATTTCAATCTATATGGTTGTACAATTAGAGAGATTACCTGCTTTGAATTAAAATTATCTAGGTGATTGCAGATTGAATATCACATTATATAAGTGTTTATTTAGATGACATCAATCTTATGCTATGGTGAGTTGAGTTTTAGCACCAATGATCAGTTGGAAAATATATACAGTGAATTATTTTTCCCAATGTAAGGAATATTAAGAGCACAACTTTGAAATTAGGCAGGAAATTAAATGTGAATAATACTCCTGTAGTTTGTAATTATTGGTTTTGCATAGAAACACTTTTTGTTATTATAATTTATGATAAATGGTGGGAGCCAGTTTCTCAATCTTGATGTTTATGCTTTCATCTGTACTTTTCAGAATTTTGATGTTTATGCATCAATTTTGATGGTCTATCAGTAGCAATGAACACAACACCAACCAATAGGTCTACCAACAATTCAAATAGCAGGAAAAGTTGAGTCATATAATAGATTAAGTGGTATCAAGCTATATAGTGAGAGATAAAAATGAAAATATGCTAGATATAGCTGAGGTGAGAGTGTCCATTTGTCAAATGCCAATGTGAAACCTTTTTTGACTTAATTGCATAGATGAGAAAGAATGTAAAACTACAAATTCACTGGCAACTTTACTAATAAACATACCAATGAACAACTCAAAAGCAATATGATTTCTCAATTGCATCTCTGAACCGTGCTGCTCTATACTGGCCAAGTTCAAGTTCACATTTGGAAATCCTATCATCATTTTCTGCCAAAAGGAAATGTTATAAATGTCAGAACATGCAGCTTCTGATTGAGGAAAAACATGGGCTAGAGAGAGGAAACCATGGAGAAAAGCATCAGAATTCTAAATTTTAAATCAATTCCGCTGTCAGCAAGTTCAGTCTCACGGTCTCACCAAATGCCACCCATTGAGGAAGCATGTTTTTTATTCACCATTTCTGTGCCTCTCTAATTCTGATTTTGGGTAACCTTTTTCCAATGATTTTATAAATTTCATAGAATCCCAGAAAATAAAGAAAACAATAGTCCCAATGCTTTTGGGCCAGCTTCCCTGATTAACTCTCCCTCTTTCTGAGTTTCTTTTTAACTTGTTACATTTACTGTGTTCATGCTTTAATAATTAAATGGTACCATTCTTTTTATGGGATTTAAGTTGAATTCTTTTAAATGAGATAATTTGATTAGTTTGATACTGATGTTTCTATGGAAAATAAAATATTCAAAAGAATTTGTAATAGTCTATAATTTGACTAGTCTGATGATTTGTAACAGTGTGTAGTTTAATTTGTTTACAAATTGTGTATTCTAATTGAGTGATTCATTTGAAAGCTTGATTTTTGGGGATTTTTTTTTTTTTTTTTTTTTTTTTTTTTTTTCTTGTGCTGCATAAGGATACTGTGTATTTACAAACTCTAAAGACCATTGCCTACTCAAATTGATTATATAAATCTCAATCTAATGCTACTATCAGCATCAACCAAATCGTGTTGAAAACCTATGAATACCCAAGGCCAATTATATAAAGCCTATTGCACAAAAGAGTAGACAAAAGCAAGCACAAAACAAAATGGGTACATGAAAATTCAAAAACTCGTCACAAAACGATCATTCAAATTAACAAAGAAGATTCAAATTTCATATGACATTAGGGTCCACCCACTTGATTAAGTGATGAAAATAATCAAGTTAGCACAATCCAAACCACAATTTTCATGATCAATCAGGAAGTAGTATGCACCACATCTCATCATTTAAATCAGCAAACCCTTAAATTAAGGATGCAACATCCTAAGATATTACTATTAATGAGCAATATTATGCTTACAATTATAGGACAGATCGTTCGATCACTACCATAATGCCATAAATCATTTATTCATCAAAAAAAATATAAATAAATAATTAATTAACAGCAAATTGACCGACCCGCTGCAATAACTGGTAGAAGGAATTAGGTTGTTTCAATGTAAGTTACTGCATATTTTTTTGTCTTTCAAATGGTCTTCAATTCTTCATATAACCCCCTCCAAAAGAATAAAGAATGTTTTGTATTCCAAATTCTAAATGAATAAAGTCCATTGCCTACTCAAATTGATTATAAAGACCCAAATATGTAAATTAACAACCTTTAAATCTCTGCTAATCAAGCTAAAAAAATAAAACAACCTCAAATTTTCAACATTTCTTATAACATTTAATGAAGGAAAAAACATAAAAGTATAACAATACCTCACATTATCATCAAGGTTCTTGTAGTTTGGTCCCTTGAATTATACATAAAACCACCCACACCTTCAACTTGAACAATCAAAATCTACATAACTGTACGTCTATGCATTTCATAATACATGAACCAGCACATCAGGATATCATATCAATAAAACATCCCCCCTTTTTTTCATTTTATAGAAAACAGTTAATACACCTTCAATGAGATAAGTATGCAATTAACACTACTATCAGATAATGTAAAGCCTTAAGGTACTTTTCCTTTGTCCCTTTAGGGGGGATACATGGTACAAATAAAAAAGGCTATCTGCCCAATCAGCCAAGCATAATTTCATTAGTCAACAAAGAGCTAAGGCACGAAGAAAATTAGCTAATTATGCCCTTTTTAGAAAGTGAATCAATTGATAAAGAGTATTTTCAGTTCAAGGTTCCTTAATCAAGTGCCATTAATCATTACATCAAGAACATTGTAAAAGCACAAAGTAACACATTCACTGGTAATACTAACAACAGCAAGATAAATAGCAAGAGCATAAGGTTTACTTTGTCTCTACTCCAACCAAACAGGAGAGAGATGTGAAAATGACCAGGCAACGGCCCACACAAGCACCAGACATCTAGCAATGACAGAACAATTTAAAGGCAAGAATGTCAGTCCACTGACAAGAGACCATTGGAGAGAACAGCAAGGAAGTCTTTCTACTAGTGTGTCGAGAAATTAACAATTATTTAAAGAAAAGGTATTAGCACTCAACAAATAAGATTGACAGGGAGATTTTAGGGAAATTAGAAAAAGACTTAGAAGCACTAATGTAAAAATTGATAATTGGATTGAGGGAAAACTAGTAAAATATGATTGTACTGATAAAAATCACTGATTACAACAACCTAGCCAACATTTGAGAGGTTAGTGCTCTACTGATCTTAGTATTCATGAACTAAGTCCTTCACTGTCATCATGGCATTCTTTCACAGTTGTTCTCACTTGCATAGAAGTCCCTCGAGTATTCTCCACAGAATAAAGCAAAATTTCATTCAATCTACTGCATATCACAATTATCATCTTGGTAATGATAATATGGACCACATTGCAACATGCAATTGGTCTGAAATCAGTTTCTTATTCAGGGTTACAACTTTTGGGGATAAGAGTCATGTCATATACCACTCTATAAAAGCTTCTTTATAGTGAAAAATGACACATAAATAAGCAAGACTCGCTGTGAGACATTCACAAGAGTGAGCAGAGGCCCAATCAGAGGAACTTGAGTCAGATCAGTGGTTTTGCATGTTCAAGCTTCCACAAAATAGTCTATAGTTAATTAAAGGATGAAACAACATTACAAAACTAGCTAAGTTCGCCTCTCTATTAAAGTAAAATTTTAATGGTATTATACAATGCAAGAAACCAGCCCAGGCCCAAGGTGCAATTTACATATACGAGAAGAAGGCCTATGAAAGCTACTACAACAACCTGAAGATGAGCTGGAAGAAATCTGTTACTGGATTCTGTTATGGGGAGGGGTAATAGAGTAATTTCAGGCTGGGTTGTTAATTTTTTGTTATGGGGGAATCTAGTATAAATAATGAAGTAATAATGACGAGAAGGCATCCAGAAAATTGTAGTTAGAAGTTTTGGAGAGCTTCCTTCCTCTCGAAAGAAGAAGATTTGTATTGTTGATTATTCTGATTCGCAATACATCATATCAACAGTTTGCTAATTTTTCTTTGTGTACTTAGATTGCTCTGCTTTCTGATTTCAATTCCTAGCATACAACTAACATTACAAATTTTGCAATGAAATAACAGCAGTAGAATAGAGAATAGACATTTGGATTATTTCAATGCAGAGTAATTCTCCCACTAATTTAGACTAAAGCATAAGAACAACAGATGGCTCGGTCAGGAGTTCATGAAAGTTCGAAAATCACACAAACCATTCACCAACAGCATACAATCTGATACAAATATGTCATCCACAGCCCAGCCCATAGACATTGATATAAGTACCCAACAAAAATACCATTAATTCAAAAACAAACTAAATTCCAACATCAACCAGTAACTAGATGTCCAGTTATCATAATATATAGAGTATAACATTTTCCCAAGACTCTCATATAATCTGACACAATGTCACCAACAGATAACATCTACATTTATAATGAGTTGATAAATATACCTAGTAGAAGTTGGACACAACATTGATCCTTGCTTGAGCACCTTCAAGGAAACTAGGACATGGCCAAGCTGTGAGGTCGTCAGAACCCAGCAACAGCAGCCGCCTGTAGGAGTTTGTATTAAGGAGTTTACACCAAAAGGCACAATTTATCATAAAACACAACACAAAGAAGTACATTCAGTGAAGCTATTAAACAATTTACAGGAGTTCAAAGCAAGACCAAAGTAACCATGACTTTTTTCTGCTGTTAATAATATGAGCTTACTAGTTACTACCCGACCTTCTCTCTTTGGAAATCTCACCTATGTCCAACAATCGTGAGTGTAACAAAATAATGCACTTGTGAAAAAAAAAAAGGCAACACTATATATCAAGAACCACTGCATACTCGATACAACTATACGAGTAATGCTGCCTTAAAATTAATGTTAAAGTAACTCAATCTAATGCTTGAAAGAATTGAAACTAAAGAATCCAATAATAACACGTACAATAAATTTGAAGGCAGAGTATCTGTTCCTAAGAAGCAAAATAAACAAAAACCAAAAGTAGTACCATATGCTATAATAATACTTCAATTGAAATGTTAGGTTGAAAATCCATTTCCAATTCCCATGATAACATATATGTATCTTACAAAATCAAGGGTTCAAATTAAAGCTTATCATTCTCCAAAAATTAATTCAGGAGATAAATTTACATTTGGTTGATATAAGCTAGATACACTTCGTTTAATTCTCAGCATTTCTCTGATTGTATCTTCATTCCCAAAGTGTTGTTCAAAAAAAAGCCATTGAGTCCAAAAATCAGGATCTGTTTCAAGATTAAACAGTGAGGAGGCATATATATAAATACCCCGAGCACGATCCGAGTCATCTAAACTCTTTTCAAGAGCAGCAAATTTCAAGCACAACGCCTTCGCTGTATCATCGGTTATACCGGCTTCCGCTATTGCATCTTCGTACATCCTTCTCGTCTTTGCAACTCCGAATATTTCAACAACTTTTAATGGATCGTCATCAACCTTCAAAAAATCAAATTTTTATTTTTTTCCTACGGTTAGCATCATCACCAAAAATAAAATTACTGCAAATTTAATTTTTTTCAAGGATTAGCATCATCACACAAATCATCAATTCAAAAAATTCATTACGACATACAAATCTAACGAAACCATAAAATTGAACGATTATTGAATTCAGTCAAATATTTAGCAAAGGCAAAAATAAATAAATTTGAGATGTAACGAGTAATTCAAACTTACATCGATCTTTCTTGAATCACCCATGTTGATCGATTGTTTTCGCCGAATCCTCAATCAATATTTGCTGCCGATCAGAGTACAAAATTGTCTATATGTATATATAATAGTTTGAAACCACGGTTTCCTATTCTCAAACGGATACAGCTTAGGGTTTATTATGGGGAGTGTAAATGCAGAGACAGTTTCAAATAAGTAAATTTTTTTAAAACATTATATTCCAATTTCGCCCTTGTTCTAACGTATTCAACCTTTTATCCTATTTAATATTTAGGGAAATTATCTTTGATAACATTATAGTTTTTATTTTATTTTTCAAAGTGGTAAATTGTAAAAATTCTTATTATCCTTGGTAAACTTTAATTAGTTATAATTTTTCAATGGTAAACTTAATAAAATAATTTAGTTAATTCTTAATTATGGTTACCATTTTTTAAAAGGAAAATTGGCTTAAAATAATCCCAACTATTAGCAGTGGGTGCAAAATAATACGATCTTAGGTATTTGCTTTCAACGATACCACCTTTTGTAATAAATGTGCAAAATGGTACAAGAAAGTGTTATGTTTAAAAAATGAAGAAGGAAGTGTTAAGTTGCTAAGATTAAAACTTGTAGAATAATTTATCCGGTTACATAGTCTAATCATTTTTTCAAATAGATTAGCATGTCAAAAGGTGTGTTGTAAGCATAATACACAAAGGAATATTACGTTAATTTTGGTTTTTAATACATTTTTTGAAACTAATTATATCAATATAATATACACTTAAATACCCTATTTACTTTTTGCACCAAAAAAAAAAAAAAAAAAAAAAAAAACCTATTTACTTTTCTTTGATAGTAAAAAAATAAAATAAAAACAAAAATAAATAAAATTCTTTGGAGTAATTAATTTTAGTCTAACAAAGGCGCGGATCATTATTAATTTGGGTAGAATGAAATTATTAACATAAAATGCATTTTGAAAATAACTACTTTTATTTTTAAAAAAAATTCAAAAATAATAATAATGAATATGAACGGAATATTCTTTAAAATGTCTTTTTTTGTGGCTGACGTACCATTTTGCGCATATAGTACAAAATGTTGTACTATTAATAGCAAATAGTTGAGGTTGTATTATTTTGCATACACCGTTGATAGTTGGTATTATTTTGAGTCAATTTTCCTTTTTTAAAATAAAAAAAAATTGAAATTCCTAAACTATCCTCACTTCATAATCTTAATACCCTTAAATTCCTAAATTATCCTCACTTAATAATCTTAATATACTTAAGTTCCTAAAATGCCCTTAATCATCAAGATCATCATCTTCATCCTCCCCTCTTTCTTCCTCCTCACCTTTTTCAATTGCCACCTTCGATCCTCAACAGCCATCCATCCACCTCTCCCCCACCCCCACCCACGCCGGCGCCCTCGGTCAGAACCTCCCTCACCGTGCGCCGACCTCCCCCACCCCTACCGCACCTCTCCTTAGCTTCCCCCCTGAACCACCACCTTACCCCCTCCCCAAACAATCACTCTATCAATCTTTCCTTAAACAAAATCCTCTGAATTTGGCTTGAAATCTCCCCAATCTAACCCTCCAAAACCTAATTTCTTCTGCAACTTTAAATAATTTGTTGGTTACTTTCTCCAATTTTGAGTTTTCGGCAGCGGTTGTGAACGAAAATTTATGTGAATTCTTCTTGCTTGCTTTTCTTAGTCAAATTCACGGAGAATTTTCGAGTTTTCTGCAAGGGTTGTGAACGAAAATTTCACCAATTTCTTCTTGCTTGCTTTTCGTAGTCAAATTCTGGGAGTAATTTATCGAATTTCTGCACACGAAAATTATCAAATTCGGTGAATTCACGGCAAATGCTGGTGTGAGATTTCGGGGATAGGGGATGGGTTTCTAGGATTTTCGAAGGGAAGGGAGGTACGTTTCGAAGAAAAGAGGTGGTAATTTAGGGGATGGGAAGAGTTGTGGCAGGGGCGGGGTGGCTATCGACGATCCTGGTGGTCGTGGAATGCTGGTTGGGGAATTGAAGGGGGTGACTTGGTTTTTATTTTTAAATTAATTAAATAAAAAAAAATCTAACTATTTAGTTAAAATTTGTAATTAATGTTAGAATTGGCTCCATTTAAAAAGTTCAAGTTTACCATAGATAATAAATGTTTTCACAATTTACCAATGAGAAAATTAGAAATTACAATGCTACCAAAGAGAATTTCCCTAATATTTAATACTATATATATCCATGGACCATTCAAAAAATAATAATAATAAATTCATGGACATTAATGAAATGCACTACGGCTAGTGTTGTCAAATTTCAAACCGAAACCGTTTAACTGCCCGAAACAAACCTACCCAAATGAGAACCGAACCGATAAAAAACCTTTTTTTGAAACCGAAAACCGACCTGAACCGTATGTGAATGAACCCTAAATCGAACCGATCTGAAAAATGTTACACCATATAAGAACCGAACCCGTTAATTAACCGAACCAGTTCTAAACTGAACTGAAATCAAATCGAACCGAACTGTTTCTAACCCAAAACCGCTTTAAACCCGAAACCGTTTGAACCGGGATAAAAACCGTTTACACCGAACCATTAACAATCCGAACTCGTTTGCACCGAACCGTTTTGCTTGCAAACCGAATCGTTTATGAACCCGATCGCTTATAAACGAATCGGCTACAAACTGCTTACTATAAAGAGAATATTAAAATCAAGTAAAAAGGTGTTTTAAATGAAATTTAATTATGCACACATGTTTACTACAGATCGAGCAACTACCTGGTCTGCATGAAGAATCAAATTCTCATTTATTCTTCTAATGTCCTCATGCTAAGTTTTTCTATAAGATTATATGTGTTTGAGTGGGAGTCAGTGTCGGAGCCAGGAATTTAAAGTCAGGTGGAAAAACTGCTTAGTTTTTGATAAAAATGTTAGAACATATTGATATTAAAATAGTTAAAAGTTTTACAACTCAAAAAAATCCATAATAGGGATTACCTGGTTTTAAAAAATTAAAAATTAAAAAAAAAAAAAAACTGTTATATACCAATTCTTCCTCCGTAAAACAATTTTTTAAAATTAATATATGGAGTGATGATTAAAGGGAAAAAAAAAACCTAAATAAAATGGATTCAGCAAGGATCGAATCCCACCCTAGTCCTTTTGAAAAAAAAGCTCATCTTACTAAATAGACAATAAGTAATTGTTTGATAAATGTTGCGGGTTTAAACTTAAACTCCGTATATAGTTATTTTGTAATTATTTAAAAATAAGAGTGTTAAATAATAGTTGGTAGGGGTTTGATCCCATGATCACAAGCTCCTCAATTACTAAGGCTGAGCAAAACTATCAAAAAATCCAAAAATCTAATCCGGAAATTATGGATATCTGATCTGAATAAATCGAATATTGGATATCCAAAATTTGAATTTCGGATATCCGATATCCGAAAAAAGTCAAAAAATCACGTAATGAAACAATTTTTTTTTGTTGAAGAACCGCTTCCCTCAAAGGCCTAAGCCCAAACCAGCTAAAGCTAATAAAAAAACTCCCTCAATTCCACCGCCTCTCTTCTCACCGTCTCTTTCCTTCAATTTCCGCATCTAATTTCTATGTTCTTTAATTTCTTCATCCATCTCTTTTCATCTTCTCGAATATAGATCTTAACTAGGCTAGATCCCGTGCCATGCACGGTTATTTAATTACCCCATATTTTTGATCAAGATCATATTCTTACAAAATATTTCACTAAAATTACATCTTCCTTAAAAAATTATATAAATTTTTTATTAGTCCGTAATTAATTTTGTATCAACCCAAGAATTGTAAATATTATTGCTCATTTATATAGTTGACAAAAACAAAACTTTTTTTAAAAAAACTTTCTTAAATAAAATTAAGTAATTATAATTAATTATTAAAAAATAATGTACTAAGGACACACCAGAAATTGACACGTGTCATTGCTGGTGTGTCTTTTAGTATATACGAAGTAGTTATTATTGATTTCTATCTCATCAAATATGATTCATCTTATCATATACCCCCTCCATTTTTTTAAAAAAATACATTACTTTCCTTTTATGGGTGTATTTTTTTATGCATCACTTCCACTGGTGGATCTACGTTATGACCCGGGGGGCACATGCTACCCCCAGAAAAAAAAATGTTTAAAATACAATATAAAAGTTAAACAATACAATAGAGTTATCCTTTGTGTTGCGGTCAACGGTTCGAATCCCTTCGTATGCCCTCTCTTTTTAGTTCTTTTTTATTTTATTTTTTTATTTTTACCTGATGAGTGAGAAATTTTTACTTCATTTCTAAGTCTTTATTTTTTTTGTTTTGTTATTATTTTTTCTGAAAAATATCAATGATTTATTATTTTTTTTACCCCAAATGAATTTTCTCTTTCTTGACATTTATATTCAAACAGATTAGATAAAATAAGCCTCCATCAAAAATTGATTCTTCCTCAAATTACTTTCCAATTTTTAACTTTATGTTTTAACATTAGATAAAAGTAACTCCCATAAAAAATTGGTTTACAATAGTAAAATTATTTCGATAACTAAGCTAGTATGATGTACATAATTTTATGATTTTATCCATGCTAATGACTCATTGCAAAATCTATAGATGTTTAAAATTTGATGATAAATTTTTTTTATATATACAAAATCACAATATATTATTCAAAAATTTAACTTGATGTGTTATTACCAGTTTATATTTAGTTTGAGATATTTAGTTTGAGTTTTAAGTTAGTAAGTGTATATTGGGGCTTTTTGTTCTTGTTGTACTTCTAGCACTTGGTTAGTGCTACCCCTAGTCTAGAATCCTGAATCCGCCACTGATCACTTCCTTATTTGGTAAATTTATACTATATTTTATCATTTCTCTCTCTTACTTTAAACCCCACTTAAATTATTTTATCATTTCTCTCTCCTCCATGGTCTCCACTTATAGTATAATAAAAATATTTATTCTCCCTCACATTCTTTCTCTTTCATGGTCCCATCTTACTTTTATTATATTAAATTATTCACCCACTCACAATATTATATTAACCTCCTAAGCTCCGTGCATCACCAAGTGATGCAAATAAAAAAAAACGGAGGAAGTAACTAAAATATAAAGCTAAACTTTTAGTCAGAGCACGAGGTAGCAACACTTGGCGTTCCAATTTTCTGCCAAGTGTCAACGCCAAGTGTCGCGCCACCTAAGCAAATTATCACATTATTCCTTGACACCGCTCACGTTAGACAAGCAAATTTAAGATAGATTTTTTTAGGATAAAAAAGTTATTTAGAGTTTTATTTTGATATGATTTCTAATTTTCCATGGAATAAAATAGATTATAACTTTCAAAAAATATCTTATACGAAGTATATAAAATTCGATAAAGTTAAAGTTTTAGCCAGGTCACGATAAATCTGTTTAGGATAAAATTTATAAAAGTTTTACCTCTCAAGCTGGATAAGATGAAATGTAAGATATTTAGAGTTTTATTTCTGATAGGATTTCTTATTTTCCATACGAATAAAATAGATTATAACTTTCAAAAAATATCTTATATACTTCTTGTCAAAAAAAAAAAAAAAAAAAAAAAAAATCTTATATGCTAGTATAATAAACGATAAAGCTAAACTTTTAGCCAGCTAGGTCGATAAATTTGTTTAGGATAAAAAATTATTAAAGTTTCATTTTCTATCGAATCAAATAATAATTGGTAAAAATCCTAAGCAAAGGGAAATAGTTTTATTAATTACTACTCCATGGCCGGGAATCATACCTGGGTCACCCGAATGACAGGCTCAGATACTTAAGAGTATAGTCAGTATACTACAACGACCTTGATGATGCTGTTAAAGACTTCAAAACAATTATTGTTGATGTATGGAAGTTCAATATATCTCCAAGTGAAATTAAGAAATTAGTGTATAGTTGACTTTTTTGTGATAATAGTTTTCTTAGCAAACCAAAGCCCGACACTTCTCCGTATATTAACTAAAAATGAAGGGAATGTGATGGAAAAGTCCCTCGTGTAGGGTTCTAAAGTGCTCTGCTAAGGTTTCCCCGAGAGTTAGTTTTGGAGTGCTCTTTTCATTGATTTTCTGATCAAATTCTCTATAATTCCTAGCCTTTTTTCGATCCTGACTCTTCCTGTGCGTGATTTTCCTGCTATGGAGAACGATCTTATTCGAGACTCGGAGAAACTGAAACTTACGGAAGATGAAAGTGTGGTGATTGGGGGCAATGCTGAGGCCTCGATCGATGATAGTAAAAAAACCAAACTTGATCTTTCTCTCGTGGGAAAGATTTAAACAAATAAACCTTACAATATTGAAGCAATGAAACGAGTCCTAAAAGGTCTTTGGAGGCTGCAAGGGAATATGGTGGTTCGTGCTTTGGAGAAAAACTTGTTTATCTTCCAGTTCTTTAACGAGGAGGATAAAATCAGGGTACTGGAAGGAAGGCTGTGGACGTTCGATCAACAAATGCTTCTTCTGAAACCAATAAATGGTGATGAACAACCGTCGGATATAGTTTTTGACAATACGCCTTTTTGGATCCGTTTACTAGATGTTCCTTTTGGTTGTAGGAATGCTACTTTTGCTCATGAGGTTGGTGATGCTATTGGTGAATTCTTGGAGCTTGATGACTCTTATCCAATTGGCTGGGATGAGTTTATGCGAGTGAAAGTTATGATTGATATTGCTGAGTGTGGGGAATATTTCAAGCATTATCCCAAACTTGAACCCCACTGTAATCATACACTTAAGTATGGTGGTGTCCAAAGGGAAGGAAACGAGAGCAAAAGAGTCGTCAACAAGTTTTAGGAACTTGTAAACCGTTCACGTGGTGAAGTGAAGGTTACACCCCTTAACGATCCATGAGATCGTCAACTCCAATAGGTCTGGAACCATGACTAGTGTTTGGGGATGAGGGTACGAATCCAATCTAAAAGAGAAAGAACTCGCCCTATAAAATAGGCCTCTACTTTATTCTACTCGTATTCATATGCGTTTTCTGACTAACACGCAATCATTAGATTTACCATAAACCTGTTTAATCTATATTGGTTGAATATTAATGCACAAATAAAACTATTATTGGCGATCACTTGAATTAAAATCATATTAGCCTAAATCAAATTATTAATTATCTTATTATGCGTGATTTCAAGTACAAATTCTCTTTAAATATGCATAAAAGGCGTGATCAAGCAATAACAACAATATATCAAGCAACACAATCATAATAATTGTAATAATAACATCATCATAATCTTAATAAAGCTTAATAATAATAGCAAGATCCTAGATTAATAACAAACCCTAGCATGTCGCTAAACAATAAAGATCAAAGATGTAGCCTAACATGGTACTAGCATGATATTAGAAAGCATAAAAGGCCCTAAACATGATCCTAGAAAGCAATAATAACATCCTAACATGATACTAGGAATTAATCAAATATAAACATGCTTTCTACATCGAAATAAACATAGAGTAAGCTAATTACTTACTTTGAAGCCTCGTACCTCTTTCCAATAACAAAATACACACATTAGTTCACTACTAGAAAAAAGCTTATTTCCGATGGTTTAAATCCATCGGAAATCGTCCAAAAACCGTCGGAAATTTGGTTTCCGACAGTTTTCCATCGGAAATGTGTCATCAGAAATCCCTTCGTCGAAAATTTCCACTTTTCCGATGGAAAAGCCATCGGAAATCAAGTTTCCGATGGTTTTTCAAGGCCATCGTAGTTTTCCGACGGCTAAAACCATCGGAAATTTTCGATGGAAAAACCGTCGGAAAGTTCCGACGGTCGTCCAAACCGTCTGAAAATTCCGACGGCTTTGCCATCGGAAATCCCTGCAAGTAAAAATAAAAAAAAAACCCCAAATCCCCTACCCTAAACCACCGTGACGCCCCCTTACCACACTATATCCCCTCCCCCCCCTCACGTTCAAGTTCACCACCATCCTCCTCCCACCATACCCTAACCCACGACCCAGACCCACCCACCCACCTTAATCCTTGAAAAACGATCCACCCACCCACTATATTTCAAAACATAAATTCCATACCCAACCCACCACCCAAAACTTACACTACTAACTAACACCTACCAACCACCACAACAACCACCGTTCGTTTCACAAATCACAACCCAAACATTAAAAAAAAAAAAAGTAAACTAAAAAAAAAATTAATAGTACATACGAAAATATGAAAAGCGAAAACGTACCTCAAAATATACCACTCAAAAACTTCGAATTGGCATCGAAATTGGTTTTATAAGGCCAAATTCGACCATGAAAACTCTAGATCTAGTGTTTTCATGGACGAATTTGGCCTCAAAAACCTAACTTTGTGTAAAAAAAACATAAAAAATGTACAATAAATGATGAGAAGAAGAAAGAGATACAAGATTGAGAAGAGATGATCAGAAGAAGAGGGAAGAAAGGGGGGAAATTGAGGAGAGAGAAAGAGGAATGCAACAACAGATTATAGAGAAGAGAGGAAGAAGGAGAAGAGAGAGGAGAGAGGAAAGAGAAAAGAGAGAGGGGGGGGGGGGGAAATGAGAAGAGAAAGGGGCGGTTGGGACTATTTTAGGGTTAGGGGTTTTCGGGTTTTTATTTTTTTAAAAAAAAAAAATTCCGACGGTTTTATTGTAACAAGCCCTCGAAAATTTCCTATGGCTTTCAAAACCGTCGGAAAATATATATTTTCCGATGGTTTTAAGCCATCGGAAATTTCCGATGGCTATTAAAGCCATAGGAAATTTCCGATGGCTTTATAATCCATCAGAAATTCTATATTTTCCTATGGTTTTAAAAGCCGTAGGAAATTTTCGAGGGCTTTTTTCA
The DNA here is from genome assembly GCF_948465745.1 of Chenopodium album. Lineage (NCBI taxonomy): Eukaryota > Viridiplantae > Streptophyta > Magnoliopsida > Caryophyllales > Amaranthaceae > Chenopodium > Chenopodium album. Next base: position 12,236,947 of record NC_137857.1, on the reverse strand, counting down.
TCGGAAAAGCCGTCGGAAATAAATTTTCCGATGGTTTTAAAAGCCATAGGAAATTTCCGAGGGCTTTATCCATCGGAAATTATATACATTCATCGGAAATTTCCTACGGCCATTAAAACCATCGGAAATTAGGTATTTTCCGATGGTTTTATATGGCCATCGAAAACTATCCATCGGAAATACCGCGTATTCTTGTAGTGGTTGACAGGCTAAAGTCGTATCACCTAATCAAAAGTATTACCTAAGTCCTCTAACTAATGTAGATAGGGAAGTAGGGTCGAATCCACAGGGAAACTGGTCTTTATATTCCTAATTAATTGTTATAATCTAAATTATTAAGTAACCAAGTTAGGAGAGTAAAGTAGGGAAGAATAAGGATAGAAAAAATCAATGAATAAAAGACCTAGGGCATAGGTTCACCAATAAACAATATTCCGGGTAAAACATAAAAATCAATCATCAATGCATTAATTAATCATATTATAAAGGGCTTTAGCTACGTATTACAATTACAGAATCAATCTTCCGACATTAAATCTCATCTCTCGAATCTCGACTTAACCATTTATAAATTAACCTGCCTATTCAATAGGCCTAAATATCAATTCATCTCTCGAATCTCGAATCAATATTGCTAATCTCATACATAAAAGACCAGCTAATCTAGTTGCATAGCATTAAATCAATCAATAGGAAATTAATCAAGCATTGACAATCCATACTTAGTATTTAAAAACACAAACCAAAATTGACACATGTCATCATTCTTTCTCACCTTTCTTTATTCATTCTCCCTCCTTATGTTTTCAAAGAAATTCTCTCTTCATCTCCCCCTTTATTTCTCAATAACTTTTATATTTTGTAATCTTTATTTTAATTCAATAACAAATTAAATTTCCTAAACCTTCTCCTCTTCTCATTATTCCATGATTCCATCTATCAATTCAATTTATTCACATTCATAATCCATTTCTTTAATATGACCCCTAATCTTCCCCCTCTTCTTATATAAATACAAATTTTCAATAAAGATTTTTTCACACCCATTAAGTTTCAAAAACTAAAAAATTAGTTTATATCTCAAAATTCTATATGAAATTTCTACAACAATAAAGATGATGATTGAAAAGGGAAATATTGAGGTGGCAAGAATACTATGGAAATTCCATAGGATGACATTGTTTGCGTGTCATGGGGCTTTAATTTTGAAGATATTAAGCGCAATATAAGAGACATATATTGGTAAAGATTAAAGAAGAATATCATGCTTTCACATTTGATGTAAAAATTGTAAAATTATAATAAGTGTTTGGTATTTACAAAGTAGTTTTTTATACAAATTGTTGATTAATATATCATGCGATAGAGATATGATTTTATGATTTTAAGCCATTTTTTCTACAACTATTAGTCTATTACTACAAATTCATAAAATATTCTAATATGTCAAAAGACGATAAAATAAATTCATTCAAATAATTTGTAAAGGTTTTTTTTTTGGTGACAAGATTATTTGTAAAGTTTCAAATAAATTTATAATTTAAGCATAACCCGTGCGTAGAACGGGTCCAAAAGCTAGTTAATAATAATAAATCATCCCTTCATATTATTCATGGATCCCCACAACCCTAGAAATTAAACTACACAAACATAATTAAAACTAAACTAATCAAAGCAATTAAAGAAAGCATGATAAAGAGCAAGAATTAAGAGAAAGAGAATAGTAGTATTAAAATAATAAGGAAACAAAATCATAAAATCTTGATATGAAAAGAAAACTAAACTAAACTAAGGAAAAAGAAAACTAAAAAGTAAAAACTAAAACTAAGCTAAGAGAACCTACCTCTACGTATTACTACTCTTCCCTTTTTATAAGGAAAAATGAGTCTTATTGAGAAACAACTAAGAAAGATAATCCTAGCTTAACTAAAACTAGGATAAAGCTGCCAAAATAAATCTTAAAGCTAATACTCTCCCTAAACCGATAATCATCAGCTAACAAAACTAAGAAGTCCAATAATGCACAAGCGGGCCCAATAGCTGAAGGTCGTTGGACGCTGGTACTTCGCTGGAGCACACTTTGGGCTGTCCGTTCGAGCCTTTTCCACTTGGGCCGAAATTTCCTTCTTCTTAATTCATCTTAGACTTGCAACAAAATTAGTACTCCAAACGAACCGAGCCCTTAATCACCAAACCAAATTTAATTAGCTTGACCTTGGTCTTCAAATACTCCTCATAAGATACGATCATCTCTAATATTTTCATAGTGGCTCAATAAGCTCGAGAATTGACATAAATTTGCAAATTCCTACAAAATAAAACCAACTCTACAAAAACACTAGAAAACGTATATTAGTAATAAAACTAGCTCCGTTGAGCTCAAATAAGCACAAATATGACCGTGGGAAGGGGAATAAAATATATATATAATAGAATCATCATTAGTAAACTTCAATATAAAATAATAAATCAAAGAATTGTATCAAAGAATTGAAAGAAAGTGTTAAAAAGTTTTGACTTGATTTGGGACCAAACCCTCAGAAATTATCAAACTTTCATGTCTAGGGCGAAGGCAACTTCGAACATAGCTAGGTGTGTCTAGAACTAATGAGTGCGGAATTGTGTTTGTAAAAAGGCTAGGTTTAGAGAGAGAGAGAGAGATAATAAGCTAATGTTTGATGAGAGTTGATGATTGAAAACGGAGGTCCATGGACCCTATTTATAAGAAAATAGTCTGGAATTGATTGAAAAGAGTTAGAGTTCGAAAAGGAATAAAACTCCATCCTGTCGCCAACGACAAGCTTCGTCGCCAGGCGCTGCACTGCAGCGCCAGGCGACGAACCTGTCGTTTAGCGGTGCAATCAGGATTCACAAGTATTCCACATGGAATCCACTTCCTGATATAATTCAGTCGTAGAATCCGTGTTTAAGGGTAAAATTGCTTTTTGCATAAAACACTTATTTTGTTCCAAGTAAAACTCTAAAACATAATTATCAATCCTACTTCCATTAGGATTCAAGAGAATCTTCTAGATAGTTCTAGAAGACTATAATCAATCCTAATAGTTTTAGGAATGATAATTGACAATAGGTCCTCCTCTAGATCATTGGGCCGCATGTAAGAACCAAACCGGGCCCAGTTTAGTATTTTGGCCATAACTTCCTCAATATTCATCAGAATTTGGCTTATAATATATCGTTGGAAAGCTCTATTCGAACCCCATCTAACTACACCATTATTGGACCCTTGTCATGGACCAAGATAAACTGGACTGGCTATTTTCATAAAATAGCGCAGGTTTTCAAAACAAAATGAAAAGATTTTTAATAAAAACTAACCGCAACACTAGACTTTTCACACTTTCACTTCATTCGATTATGGTTTGACGCGAAAGGTATTCATCACTGGGTTTGGTTTTGGGGAGACACAATTAGGTGTCTACACTAAGCCTCTGCGACGTGGTGTGATGGTAGCAATCAATACTTCTAAAACAACTTGGATAGGATTTAAGTATGAGAGATTGGGGGATTTTTGTTATGTTTGTGGAAAATTGGGGCATACAAATAGACATTGTTTGGAGCAAGTGAAGGAAGATAATGAGATCGCTCTTGTCTTCCAATATGGTCCTTTTCTAGTGGCCTCCCCTCACCAACGATCTCGTGCATCCTTGGCTGATAGAGGGAAGGAGAAATCGTGGAGAATCTTGCAAACAGGAAGCAAGTGCAACGCGTGTCCTATAATAATCCCAATGCAATCAGATTAGGGCCTCCTAGTGCTGCACGGAAGCTCCAATTTTCTCCCTCTAAACCAGATGCTCTTGTCCCAATAGCTCTCGAGGCAATGTTGCGTGTGGTGGCTGCTGAAGGGAGCATTAAGCTGGTATTGAGAGCTGGATCTGTAGACCGACTTAGCAAGGAGAATGACACGGAGGAGGGACAAACTGACGTGTTAGGAAGCGAGAATAGGGGTGATAAGGAGGGAATAGGGGAAATCATGCATCACTCACAAGCAAGGGAGGTTAGTATACGTACTGGCAAAAAAGCTTGGAGAATGGCTGATATCTCATCAAGAAAAGAGGGAGCAGTGGACTTTATGGACACTTCTAAGAGTGTTAGTGTTCCCCCATTAAGTAGGAAGAGAGGGATATCGAGTTTGAAAGAAAAGGAGGGTACCGACTTGTTGAGTGGGGATGGAAAAAAGCAAAAATTAATTATGGGAGGTATTATGTTTCTGGAAGTATGAACGTTTAGGAGGATATGTTGACTGATGACTTTTATCGTAATAGTGTGGAGCACTCGAAATTCCAAGTAGTGGGCGTTGGTGGTAGCTAATCCTGTGAATAACAATGAATCTGATGTGTTGGAACTGTCAAGGAGCAAGCAACCCTCGAACAGTTAAGGCATTGCGAAGGTGGTGCGAGAAATTTTCCCCGGACTTATTTTTCAGTTCGGAGACTGACAGGCTAAAGTCGTATCACCTAATCAAAAGTATTACCTAAATCCTCTAACTAAAGTAGATAGGGAAGTAGGGTCGAATCCACAGGGAAACTGGTCTTTCTACTCCTAATTAATTAATATAGTCTAAATTATCAAGGTAACCAAATTGTTGTTATAATATGAAACTATACTACGAAGATTAAGTTTAAGGCGAAAATCAGATATAAGAAGGCCTAGGGTCACAGGTTCACCAATAATTAATATTCCGGGATAAAACATAACAATCAATCAATCAACATTGCACAAATAACATGATTAACAGGCTCTCGCAATTTATTAACCAGCATAGATCTAACAGGCTCTCGCAATTTACTAGATCTAAGTTCCTATTGAAAATAGCCTTTAATATCAAATTAACATCTGCTCGATTCATCAATTCAATATTGCTAAACATTCACAATCAAATTACATCTGCTCGATTCATAATCTAATTGCAAAGAATTAAACAATTCAATAAGAAATTACCATGCAACATCAATAATCAATAATAGCAAATTATCCCTTCATATTAATTATGGATCCCCATAAACCCTAGAAAAAGAACTACTCACACATAATTAAATCTAAACTAATCAAAGCAATAAAATAAAACATGATAGAAGGAATAAAATAAATAACTGAGATTAAGAGAAAAGAAATCGTTACCAAAGTAATCAGAATAAAGAGTTGAGTAAAGAACAAAGTATATAGTGTAGAGAGAGAAAATAAGCTTAAGTAGAGAGAGAAAATCTAAGAGAAAGAATTACAAAAGTAAAGGAAGAATAACGAAGTGTCAAAAAAAAGAAGATCCTCAACTTGCTTAACAAAAACATATTTATAATAAGCAAGAATCCTAAACTAAAACAAACTAAACGATGCTTAAAAGATCTATCAGAGACACGCGCCCGACCGGGCGCCACACCGCCCGACCGGGCGCGCCTTTTTGTTGCGATATAAGTCTTCTTTGCCCGATCGGGCGCGCCATCGGGCGGACCATCGGGCGGACCATCGGGCAGACACCCTTGGGCCGCTTGGACTCCTCGTTTAGGCTCGTAACTTGGCCCAAACCAAATATCCTCTTTGGGGCTTTAATCATTCGGTCCAAATGCCTCGTTTTCACACAAGTCGAGCCCTTATTCACCGGTTTGATTACTCTAACCGATCTTGGGCTACGAAAGATGGCCGTGCTCCTCCAATGCTCGTAGTTGCTCCATAAAATCCCGGGAAAGTACTCCAAAGGTGCAATTCCCTACAAAACTCAACCAAAACTACGAAAACACTAGAAAACACATATTAGTAATAAAAATGGCTCTAAAGAGCCAAAAACACTACTAATAATGACCAAGGGACGGGGGTAAAATACTACATAAATTAGACCTATCAAACTCCCCCAAGCCAAACCTTTGCTGGTCCCTAAGCAAAGAGCTCATCAATGAACATATAAAACATGCCTCAACCCAATAATCAAATCAAGCACAAACGATTCAAAGCAAATCTAATGAGCATGCTTGAATATCAATCAATCTCATTCATCCAATCACTCTTCCTCCCCAACAATTGTCAAATAGAGCAAACCACACGAGCATATAGAATTCAAGACTAGTGCTCACACACTCAACTCTCATTTATGTGGCGAGTAAAAGATGTACTCGATCGCTCTCCAACCACCTTTTTATGTGAACAATGCCCTCCCAAACTCACACACTTGTGTGTTTAAAATGATAAGCACTCAACCTAATAGTCGACTCGGAATATGTCAATTCATAATTTGCATTGATAAACAACACTTTCACATCCACACAACTCTATGCACAAGGTCAAAAGGTCTTTTAAAGCTTGTAATGTAAGGCTAGGGTAAAGGGTAGGATAAATTTGGGAATATGTGAGAGAAAAGCCTTGCTAAAAGGGAGCCATATCCTAATAAACCCATGACCAAATATAATGATCATACACATCTTCAACAAAACTAACTCCAACACAAATCCACCAAATACTACTCCAAACAACATAAACAATCCCAACATTTACAATTTCACTCATAAAAATATGACAATGTAGAACTTGAGTGAATAAACAAACTTTGAACTCATTCTTTTTTCAAACTTGATACTTTTTTTTTCTTTTGAATTTTTCTTGGGCAACTTTCATATAGATAATTTGAACATATAACAATTTTTTTTCTTTTGCTTTTTTTTTTTTTCTTTTTATTCCACATTGGAAATTTCAACTTTGAAACACAAATTCTTATTTTTTCCAATCACAAAAATCAAAGAACAAATTACTCTTCTTATACCTCCACATTGTGCAAATAATGCGCACACTACAAATCCCTCACCTCACTAACTATAGCTCCCCCAAGCCAAGCTTGGGACTAGTAACCAATGGGGCTAAAAAGCTTGTAATGTGGCTAAATAAACAATAAAAGGGCACAAGCAACAACATGGGTAGTAAGAAGGGAACAAATGTTATAACAAATGTATCTAATATCGTCTGAAGGCTACCTAAAAGAATGAACGCCTTCGTCCTCCTCATGTGCATAATAGGTGAGTCATGAAATACTACTCATAGTTGCAAATCAATACTCAAATTCATTGACATACCAGGAACTAAACACACATTCCTAACCAAATCAACTAGTCAAGCACTATATTCACAAGTAGTTGGACAAAATTGACGCATGTTTAGGCATCCAAGCAATTAAACTTCAAATCATGACCAACAAGTCCACAATGCTTATCATCAATAACCAAGAATCAAAACAAATTTTCTCAAGTATGGGGGCATAGAGAAGCATGATTTACAATTCATTGGAACGTATTTTTGGATTTTTTACTTTTTCAATTTTTTTGTATTTTTCTTATAGGAAAGCAATAAAACTACACTAGGAAAGCAGTAAAACTACACTAAAAAGAGAGAGAGAGTGAAAGATATACCATATGAACACGAGAACCTCCCCCCAAGCTAAATCAGACAATGTCCTCATTGTCTTAAGGGGAAGCAAGTAGTCAAGGTGACTACTCTTCATCATCACCACATTAATGTCACCAAAGCCTCAAGATTGCAATGCATCTCTTGGGAACAAAATTGGGCAAGAAAGAAACAAAGTGTTAGTGGAAAAAAGATAAAAATTGAGTCAGGTGCACTATTCTGATCATAACTTTTGATGTATAATTGATAATTCAATGATTCCAATTGAATTGAAAAGTAGACTTGAAGAGCTTTCCAACGATAGGTCACAAGCCTAAATCCGATAAGAAACACAAAAGTTATGGCCTGTCAAAGTTGAGCAGTTTTGCCGATCCGCTCTCGCGCCCGGTCGGGCATCACTCTGCCCGGTAGGGCGCCACACCGCCCGGTAGGGCGGTATAAACCCTCTAAATTCTCTTCGTTCTCGCGCCCGGTCGGGCGCCATACCGCCCGGTCGGGCGGTCGAAATGTCCGTACTCGTCAACTCTCGCGCCCGGTCGGGCGGTCATTCGCCCGGTCGGGCAAAATTGTCAATTTTTCACCCTTGCTCTCGCGCCCGGTCGGGCGGTCCTTCGCCCGGTCGGGCCCGAAGCAATGTTTGGTACGAGAGACTCCTTCTCTTTTTTTTCCAAATTTGACTAACTCTTTTCCTTCTAACCTGTACAACTCAATAAACTCATTAAACTCTCTCCTCTCTCCTCTCACAAGAAATAGAAAGAAGACTAAAAAAAACAAGAAAAATACGGGTTGCCTCCCGCAAAGCGCTGGTTTATTTAGGTCCCGCACGACCCTCTTACCACATGTCAGGAAGTTAAGCCCCTTGGCCTATCGCCTGGTCGGGTGGTTCTTCACCTGGTTGAGCAATTTTTAAACCACGACTCGGCTTCCTAACACGCCCTGTAAGGCGCCAATTCACCTTATTGGGTGGATCCTCATTGGCTTGAACTGGTGGTTCTTTGCTCTTGTTCGATTGAGAACCCTTTTTGACCATTGGTTGCCTCGATTTATCACTTTGTTGAGCTATTACAACACGATCTGGTGGAACTCTCACTATAGGCTCAGTTTCCGCAACTTGTGTACTCATTTCCACCTTCTCATCTTCAAAACCAAGACCTTCACAGTATAAGGCTTTCTCTATTGCGTCCACTTCCTCTTTCCATTGGTTAGTTGTACCTGTAGAAGATGCAACACACGATACCGCCTCCAAGGGATCTTTAACAAAATCTTGGGGCTTATTAGAACAATTACCAACCACATCAATTTTATAACACTTCTCCTCTAGCATGGGGCTTTTAGGGGTATTATTCAAATTAAAAACAATTTTATCATCCCCTACTGATAGTGTCAATTTACCACATTTCACATCTATAATTGCTCCAGCAGTATTAAGGAAGGGTCTACCCAAGATAATTGGGGTATGCAAATCCTCAGCCATATCAAGAACAACAAAATCCACAGGTATATAAAATTTACCTACTCTAACAGGGACGTCTTCTAGAATGCCTATGGGGTATTTAGAAGAACGATCAGCCATTTGCAGAGTAATATTAGTAGACTTTAATTTACCCATTTTTAGCTTTAAACACACAGATAATGGCATGACACTAACACTAGCGCCCAAATCACACAATGCATTATCAATCATTAAATTGCCAATATGACAAGGGATAGAAAAACTACCGGGATCTTTTAGTTTGGATGGAGATTTATTTTGTAGTACGGCACTGCATTCAGCAGTAAAAGCGACAGTCTCTACCTCACTAATAGACCTTTTCCTAGTCAATATTTCTTTCATGAATTTTGCATATGAAGGTATTTGCGTGATTAATTCTGTAAAGGGAACTGTTACCTGCAAATCCTTCACCATGTCAAGGAACTTACCAAACTGCTTATCCACCTTGGTTTTCAAATTTCGATTTGGGAATGGTAGTTTGATAATTGGTTGTTGCACATCATTACTCCTGTCTTGAGTTACAACCTTCCCTGGAGTTTTACCCTGCAATATAACATCAGAAATATTAGTACTACCCTTTAGCCCTGCAGGGCTAGGATTAATATCCCTTGGTATAAAGGAATCAGGATTAGCAATTTCTGTTGAAACAGGTTCATCTTCTTTGGGCATAGGAGGCCCATCATAGTGTGAACCACTCTTGAGGGTAATTGCAAACGCCTGATCTGTGGGTTTACTGGTTGCGATGGTAGGGCTCCTTGTGGGCGAACCTGAAGAGCAGCGGCTAACTGTGCAATTTGAGTATCTATGACTTTATTGTGGGCTACAATCGAGTCAATTTGTGAGTCTCTACTCTCCATATGCTTTTGCATACTAGTTAACATCGCTCTAATTTCTGATAAAGCTGGGTCAGAAGGTGGTGGAGGAGTTTGCGGTTGGTTTTTCTGGCCAGCATTGGGATGGTAATATTTCTGCTAAGGTGGTGGTGCTGGTTGTTGTGGAGGTGGAGGTGTGGGATTTTGCACATTACTGCTCCTATAGGAAAGGTAAGGATGGTTCCGATACCCGGGATTATTATAGGTGTTGGAGTATGGGTTATTTTGCTTGATGGACTGAAAAGCATTGACCTGCTCCATAGAACTCCTACACTCATGTTCCCAATGACCTACAATTCCACAATTTTCACAGAAAGCATCATTAGCATTATTATCAATTGCAGAAACATTTGTTATTTTAGAATTAGCAGTAGTAAGGTTATCCAATTTCTGACAAATAGAGGTTAATTGAGATTGCAAAAAGGATACAGAATCGACGTGGTGTTTTCCCTTGTTTGCAAAACCTCTAGGATTCCCATATTGGGAATTATGGATCGCCATATCTTCAATAACCTGACCTGCATCATCAACATTGAGGTTCATAAACCTCCCATTAGCTGCAGAATCCAAAATTGCTCTAGAAGAATTTTCGATCCCATTGTAGAAAGCTTGTATCAACTGCCACTGTGCTAAGTTATGATGAGGGCACTCTCTCTGCAGGTCTTTGAATCTCTCCCAAGCTTCATATAGTGACTCATCTGGCTCTTGGGCGAAATTTTGAATTGCGCTTCTCAATAGAGCTGTTTTCTCTGCAGGGTAATACTTGTTATAAAAATTCAAAACAAGAGTCTCCCAATTAGTAATGCCAAGTGCAGTTCTATTTAAACCATTAAACCACAGTTTAGCTTTTCCACATAAAGAGAAAGGAAAGAGAATCTCCCTTATTTGGTCTTGCGTGACCCCAGCTTGCCTTATAGTGTTACAATATTGACAGTAGTCAGCAATGTGTAGATTTGGGTCTTCACCCTTAGCTCCACTAAATTGCTTCCTTTCTATCATCGTGATGAACTGGGGCTTGATCTCGAATTGAACTCCCTCAAGATCTGGCGTAGGAGAAAGGTGGGGAAAATGCGCCAAAGATGGCTGAGAATAGTCGCTGAGCTTTTTAGGTGGATTTTCTCCCATCTCTAATTCTGATTCTGAAGAAGTGTCTGGATCACTAGAATCAGATGAAGGGTCTCTAGGAATTTCACCACCAGAACTCGCCAGTATTTGCTTGTATAAATTCTTTTGCCTATGGAAAGAGCGCTCGATCTCAGGATCGAAAGGAATGTAGCCTGATCTGGAACACCTGGGCATAAACAAAGAACTAGACAACAGATATGAGAACTGTCCCAAAAAACTTATGTTCTCCGGGACGAAGGAAAATAATCTAGCCTACAAAAACAATTAGAAATAAAAAATATAACCGTTTCCCCGGCAACGGCGCCAAATTTTGACAGGCTAAAGTCGTATCACCTAATCAAAAGTATTACCTAAATCCTCTAACTAAAGTAGATAGGGAAGTAGGGTCGAATCCACAGGGAAACTGGTCTTTCTACTCCTAATTAATTAATATAGTCTAAATTATCAAGGTAACCAAATTGTTGTTATAATATGAAACTATACTACGAAGATTAAGTTTAAGGCGAAAATCAGATATAAGAAGGCCTAGGGTCACAGGTTCACCAATAATTAATATTCCGGGATAAAACATAACAATCAATCAATCAACATTGCACAAATAACATGATTAACAGGCTCTCGCAATTTATTAACCAGCATAGATCTAACAGGCTCTCGCAATTTACTAGATCTAAGTTCCTATTGAAAATAGCCTTTAATATCAAATTAACATCTGCTCGATTCATCAATTCAATATTGCTAAACATTCACAATCAAATTACATCTGCTCGATTCATAATCTAATTGCAAAGAATTAAACAATTCAATAAGAAATAACCATGCAACATCAATAATCAATAATAACAAATTATCCCTTCATATTAATTATGGATCCCCATAAACCCTAGAAAAAGAACTACTCACACATAATTAAATCTAAACTAATCAAAGCAATAAAATAAAACATGATAGAAGGAATAAAATAAATAACTGAGATTAAGAGAAAAGAAATCGTTACCAAAGTAATCAGAATAAAGAGTTGAGTAAAGAACAAAGTATATAGTGTAGAGAGAGAAAATAAGCTTAAGTAGAGAGAGAAAATCTAAGAGAAAGAATTACAAAAGTAAAGGAAGAATAACGAAGTGTCAAAAAAAAGAAGATCCTCAACTTGCTTAACAAAAACATATTTATAATAAGCAAGAATCCTAAACTAAAACAAACTAAACGATGCTTAAAAGATCTATCAGAGACACGCGCCCGACCGGGCGCCACACCGCCCGACCGGGCGCGCCTTTTTGTTGCGATATAAGTCTTCTTTGCTCGATCGGGCGCGCCATCGGGCGGACCATCGGGCGGACCATCGGGCAGACACCCTTGGGCCGCTTGGACTCCTCGTTTAGGCTCGTAACTTGGCCCAAACCAAATATCCTCTTTGGGGCTTTAATCATTCGGTCCAAATGCCTCGTTTTCACACAAGTCGAGCCCTTATTCACCGGTTTGATTACTCTAACCGATCTTGGGCTACGAAAGATGGCCGTGCTCCTCCAATGCTCGTAGTTGCTCCATAAAATCCCGAGAAAGTACTCCAAAGGTGCAATTCCCTACAAAACTCAACCAAAACTACGAAAACACTAGAAAACACATATTAGTAATAAAAATGGCTCTAAAGAGCCAAAAACACTACTAATAATGACCAAGGGACGGGGGTAAAATACTACATAAATTAGACCTATCAGAGACCAAAATTAATAAAGGTGAGTCTGAAAATTTGAAGTCACGTATTGTTTATGATTGTTCTTTTGGTGTTGGTAGTGTTGGTTTATCAGGAGGCTTGTGTTTGTACTGGAAAAGTGAAAAAATTAATTTTTCTTTAATCTCCTTCTAGAAGAATCATATTTGTGGTGATATTGTGGATGGTGATAGGGGTGAGGCGTTTTGTTAGCATATATGGCTGGCCGGAAACGGCAAATAAAGATAAAACTTGGCAACTCCTACGACTCTTATGTGATTCTTATGATGGGCCGATTTTGATTGGGGTGATTTTAATGAGATTTTAAGCTATGAAGAGAAAGAGGGAGGAGTTGATAATGAGAGGCGATGAGCAATTACTGGTTTTAGAGAAGCTCTTCAAGATACGAATTTACATGACCTTGGTTGTTCTAGGCAGAGCTTCACTTGGGAGAAAGGGCTTACAGAGAGGACTCTTATTCGAGAAAGGCTGGACCATTTCTGCTGCAATGACTCTTGGCGCACTAAGTTCCCCGAAGCTGCTGTGGGGAATTTGAGCTTTACTACGTATGCTAAACTTGACAAGCTTGTCTATGGTTTTTATTTTGTTCAGTTTAGTCAGCCAAGCTATAAAAGAGTACTTTGGAATTTTGTATCCATTCCACACCTAATCACACTAGAGCACTGCAAGACTTTGCATGTGCATCCAATTATAGCCCTTGGAAACCTTATACACATGCCCAACATACATCAACAATTGCTTTGAATTCTTTAACAGCTTTATCAAGGTCATTGTAGTATACTCTTAAGTATCCGGGCCAGTCATTCGGGTGACCTAGGTTTGATTCTCGCCCATGGAGTAGTAATTAATAAAATTGTTTGCCTTTGCTTAGGATTTTTATTCATACCAATTATTATTTGATTTGATAGAAAATGAAACTCTAATAATTTTTTATCCTAAACAAATTTATCGATCTAGCTAGCAAAAAGTTTAGCTATATCGAATATTATATATAAGATATTTTTTTAAATTTATAATCTACTTTATTCGTATGGAAAATTAGAAATCCTATCAGAAATAAAACTCTAAATATCTTAGGGCTTGTTCATATATACTTAATTTCAGTTCAGTTCAATTCAACTCCAATCAGTTCAGTTCATCTCCAATTAGTTCAGTTCAGTTTAGATCTTAGTTTCCTTCTCTCATAAAATATTCATTTCAGCTCAATTCAGTTCAGTTCAGATCAGCTCCAATCAGTTCAGTTCAATTCAGTAAATGTGAACAGGCCCTTACATTGGCTTATCTTATCTAGCTTGAGAGGTAAAACTCTAATAAATTTTAGGAAAAATTGCAAATAATAATACAACCTTTGGCCGGTTCTTTTCTAATAATACAACCTTCGATTATATATTACTATTACAACCTTTGGGGGGAGTTGAATTTTAACAAGCAAAAACCGGTTGGTAACCTGTTTTTACAGGTTACCATGCCACACGTCGTTATTTTATTGGTTTTGTTAATTAAATTTGATTTTTTAAAATTTATTTCATATTTTTGATTTTTAAAATATATTAAATAATAAAATAACTTTTATAAATATTATATTTTAAAAAAATCCACCTGCTACAACCTTCACCATTTCTTCTCCACCTCCCCTTTACACAACTCCCCTCTCCCCCAGCCTAAAACCGGATGGCCGGCGTCCAGCTCACCTTGACCTCTCCTTACCTGTCACGCCACCATCCTACCCCTTGTTACCACGACCTCCTCTTACTCGTTGTGCCACCCATTTAAACGAAACCCTAATCCACCGCAGCCTTGATTCCACCGCACTTCACCAAGCTCCACCATTAGTCATTATCATTGAATCACCACAATTCATCCTCAACAACAATCATCGAGCATCAAATCAAAGCCGTGATGTGTGGATGCGCGCCCGCGAACAGTTCCAAACAAATTGGGGCTTATTTGAGGCTCGTATATTATGCGGTTGCAATGGTACAATAGTTGAGAATTGTTGCCGGCTAGTTGCTATTGATGGTGCGGCTAGGGAAGGTGGTCATGTGGTTCGCTGCTCGATTTTGTTACAACGGTGAGAGCTGTAAATGGTGGTAGAGTAGGTGTTGTTGCAGGAAGGTGAGAGACTAGTGTGGGGTATGTAATTGCAGGATTGAAGTTAAAAATGTTGGTCACCGGAGTTTGCGAAGTGAAGAGGTGCTGAAGCTGGATGTGGTCGATGCTGGATGAGTGAGGGAGAAGATTTGGTGGCTGGTGGATGCAAGTTTGTGTGGTGGTGGAGCTGCTATGATGCAGGGGATATGTGGTTTGAGGTTAGTGGTTGTTGGTGGTGATTGGTGGCGATTGGAGGCTGCAGTACGTGGTGGCTGCTCTGCTTGTTGTTGTTGGCGTGGCAAAGATGATGAGAGTTGTTGTGGATGTGGGCGAGGGGATTCATGGGATGATGATCGATGGTGCTTGGAGGTGGTGTTGATTGTGGCGGCGGTGGTGGCAGTGATGGACTAAGGACGTGGAGTTGTGAGGTGATGGTAGGGAGTGAAGAAAACAGGGGAGAGGTGGTGGGTGGATTATTATTTTTTTAATTAATTTTTTTTGAAAGATTTAATTAAAATTATTTTAATAAAAAAATTAAAAGTTAATTAAACAATTTTATTTAAAATTTTATTTTTTTTATTTTAAACCAATTACATGGTGACACGCGTCATGGGTAACCAGTCCAACAGGTTACAAGTATTTTTTCCTGTTAAAATTCAACATACCCAAAGGTTGTAATATTAATAAATAATCGAAAGGTTGTATTGTTTTAAAAGAACAGGCCAAAGGTTGTATTATTATTTGCAATTTACCGTGACCTGGCTAAAAGTTTAACTATATCGAATATTATATATAAGATATTTTTTGAATGTTATAATCCATTTTATTCGTATGGAAAATTAGAAATCCTATCAGAAATAAAACTCTAAATATCTTATATTTGCTTACCTTATCTAGCTTGAGAGGTAAAACTCTAATAAATTTTATCCTAAACAGATTTATCGTGACCTGGCTAAAAGTTTAACTTTATCGAATTTTATATACTTCGTATAAGATATTTTTTGAAAGTTATAATCTATTTTATTCCATGGAAAATTAGAAATCCTATCAAAATAAAACTCTAAATAACTTTTTTATCCTATAAAATCTATCTTACATTTGCTTGTCTAACGTGAGAGGTATCAAGGTATAATATGATAATTTGCTTAGGTGGCGCGACACTTGGCGTTGACACTTGGCGGAAAATTAGAACGCCAAGTGTCGCTATCTCGTGCTCTGACTAGAAGTTTAGCTTTATATATTAGTTACTCCCTTCATTTTTTTTATTTGTATCACTTGGTGATGCGCGGAGCTTTAGGAGGTTAATATAATATTGTGAGTAGGTGAATAATTTATTATAATAAAAGTAAGATGGGACCAAAGAATGTGAGGGAGAGTAAATATTTTTATTATATAAGTGGGGACCATGGAGGAGAGTGAAATGATAAAATAATTTAAGTGGGGTTTAAAGTAAGAGAGAGAAATGATAAAATATAGTACTCTCTCCGTTTCATAATGTTAGTCCCATATGAAATCAATCACATAAAATAAGAAAAGAAATATATTTGGAAGCTAACATTAAAGTACAACATAATTCATAATTAGTTTACCTTATTTAGCATTTTAAATTTTTTATTAGGAAATCACAAGTCATAATTGCATAATTTAAGGTAAAGATTTCCTTATTTAGAGTCATGTCATCAATTCACAACTTATTAATTCCAAAAAAAATTAAGTTATAAATGAAACATATTCAATATGAGTATATCTTTTTGAAACGACCAAAAAAAGTATATGGGACTAACATTATGAAACGGAGGGAGTATAAATTTACCAAATAAGGAAGTGATGCATTATAAAAAAACATCCATAAAAGGAAAGTGCTGCATTTTAAAAAAAAATGGAGGGAGTATATGATAAGAAAAATCATATTTGGTGAGATCTGAGAAATTAAGATCCATATTCGAGAAGATGAAAAGAGATGGATGAAGATATTAAAGGACAGAGAAATTAGATGCGGAAATTGAAGGAGAGAAATTTAGAAAGAGATAGTGAGTAGAGAGGCGGTGGAATTGAGGGAGTTTTTGATTAGCTTTAGCTGGTTTGGGCTTAGGCCTTTGAGGGAAGCAGTTCTTCAACAAAAAAATCTGTAACATTACGTGATTTTTCGACTTTTTTCGGATATCAAATATCCGAAATTCAAATTTTGGATGTTCGATATCCGATTTTTCCGGATCGGATATACATAATTTCCAGATTAAATTTTCGGATTCTTTGATAGTTTTGCTCGGCCTTTGTAATTGAGGAGCTTGTGATCACGTGATCAAACCCCGATTAAAACTCTTATTTTTCGAATAATTACAAAATAACTATATAAGGAGTATAAGTTTAAACCCGCAACATTTATCAAACAATTACTTATTGTCTACTTAGTTAGTAAGATGAGCTTTTTTTTTCAAAAGGACTAGGGTGAGATTCGATCCTTGCTGAATCCATTTTATTTAGGTTTTTTTTCCTTAACAATCGCTTTAGATCCATATACACTTTTTTTTTTTAAAAAAAAAAAAAGGATAGCTCCATATATTTATTTATATTTAAAGCTATTTTACTTTCTTTATTATTTTCTGTTTTTTTTTTCTTTTCTCTTTTTTTTTTCTTTTCTTAACCATTGCTCCATATATTGATTTAAAATAATTGTTTTATGGAGGAAGAATTGGTATATAACCTTTTTATTTATTTATTTTTTTTTACCAGGTAATCCCTATTTGTTCTAACATTTTTATCAAAAACTAAGCGGTGTCCAATTTCCCCCTGACTTGAAATTCCTGGCTCCGACACTGACTCCCACTCAAACACATACAATCTTATAGAAAAACTTAGCATAAGGACATTGGAAGAATAAATGAGAATTTGATTCTTCATGTAGACCAGGTAGTAAACAGTGAGCTTTACTATATATGCTAAACTAGTAAACTTGACAAGCTTGTCTATGGTACTTATTTTGTTCAGTGTAGTCAGCCAAGCTATAAAATAGTACTTTGAAATTTTGTATCCATTCCACACCTAATCACACTAGAGCACTGCAAGACTTAGCATGTGCATCCAATTATAGCCCTTGGAAACCTTATACACATGCCCAACATATATTCAGTTGCAAGAAACCCTCCTATAACTCCTTTTTCACTTTGCTACATTTTTCAACTCCAATGCAACTAGAAGTTCTAAGTGGAGAATTACCTAATCAGTCACTCCCCTTCACCCAATGCTTTCATAGCCACTGGCGTCACCAATCTTCCCAATACAGCCTTATTCCAAGAGATTTCATCCTTCAAACCAATGCCACGAAACTTTTAGCCTAATCTCAAGCAACAAGAACATTAACATTTTTTTAATAACAAAAGTTTTTTCTTCCCATAGAATAGCCTTAAAATACTAAGCCCAATAACTAAGTTGACCAGCAACTAAGTTTATGTAACCATATATGTATTAAGACATCACAATTACTGTCGATTTCTTCCGATTTGAGATTTAAACTTAAGTTTTGTTTTGAGGCGTGATGGTTCCAACTTGTATTTGTTTTGATTGAAGTGATTTTATTTGCTTTAGACTTTAAATTTTGGTTTGTATTTTACAAGGTTTTGAGTTAGACTTTTGTTGTGTTGGTATCATCTCTCTAAAGCTAATTAAAACAGTGTATTATGATTTGGCTTGGGGGTTTTATTAACTACTTTCTAGATAGATTCATTGCTTTTATGTACTAGTTTAGATTTGTCCCAATGGAATTGCTAGGATGAGAATTTGAGTTAACTACTTCTTAAGTCCCTAATATTTTGTAAAATGATTTGAACTATTGATTAATTATTGTATGATGGGTAAACTTTTGTACCATATGATGATATGATTGCTTCGTTGCACCATTAAACATTAAACCCTATTTGTAATCTTTTGTGTCCTACTATAAAGTATGCCTAAATATTTATCTACAACTCCAAATCTCCAATAAAGGAAGAGGCTTCAAAAGAGAAAATGTGTTCCTTGTGTTCTACACACTAATTTGAACAAACTTTGTAGATGTGATGATAGATCATGAGGTTATTTATTCAAAAATAAAATCTCCAAAGTTTATCCTTAGGATTGTTTTGGTTTGAATTGATTTTATTATATTTGGCATGCTAAATTTAACCAAGAATTGATTCAGTTTAGAGGATCAAAGGGTGGAAGGTTCTTCAATTTGTTGAAACCGCAAACAGATTTTTCAAGAAAATAGGCTGTGCTTAAACAAAAAATATAAGAGATGCAATTGTACAATTATATCATATTATCATGCAAGACAGTCCTGAATTCGGAATCGAGCAACTACAAACTGCAATCCCTTTTACATCTTGATCACATACGCTTCTTTGGGTATCAAGAAGCAAAGCAGTGTAAAGCTATACCTAAATGATTTAAAACACTAAAAGAGGTCGAGCAAAGCTGCTCAACTCATTCAAGCAGGGGGGTTAGCATATACTTTAGGCTTTGGTTTGACTTCAACTTCATTCACACTTCGAATAAATATTGAATCAGGCTCATGACTGCAAAACAAGCATAAACATGTAAATGTCAATGAGCAATCAAAAGCGACCAGACATAGAAAGAGAGCAAAGTGTCATTGTCTTACGGTTTCTCTCCTTCCTCGTAGGTATAACTAGACGCAACAGCTAGGAGACGACCGTCTCTGCTAAATGATAATGCAGAGATGCTTGAAGGATACTTCACATACTGAATTCAAGATAAATAAAGATTAAATATGTTATTGAAGGTAAAGATGAATTTACAGAGCTGAGCTATAAGTCATCATATGTACCTGATAAAGTCTCTTCTTGTTGTTTCCATCCCACACATTCACAATTCCATCACAACCTCCAGTTGCAAATGTTCCATAGCTGCAAAGCATATGAACATCATATAAATCTATAAATGTTATAAATAAAAAACAAAAAGCACCATGCACCACTGCTGTAACTTCTTGAATACAAACAAGCAAGAAAAGATTCATTATAAAGGATTAACCACTTTCTCAAACAAATGTTTTAATCAAAACTCAAGCTTCTCATCCAAAGACCTACAAACAAGTATACAATTTTTTCAGTCTGAAAAAATCATGTCTGATGTCTAGATTACATGCTTAAATCAAATGTACTATGATCATACCATGCAAAAGCTTCCTATAAACCTTGTCTTGTGAAGCAGTGTTTGATTGTCTAATACATCTTTAAATCATTACTTCACCAGCATCTTCAACTCATATATATACCGTAATTTCATAGAGATATAGACTGGCGTGATTATTTACTAGAATTTTTACACTGAATGCACAGCTCTATAAAACTAGGTGAATAGCTACAAATACTCTTGGTGAAATTGTGAAAATTGAGAAAGATATAAATCTAATACATGTAGTGTTGTTTAGGAATAATGAACAAAGATGTCCATCAAGGGCATCAAAATTGAGTAATAAACTCTATCAGAATACATTATTTTATAAAATTATACTTCGTAGAAATTAAAAATTTTCCCTTAAGAAAAGAACAATCACTAATTTGCTAATGTCAACTTCAAAAATCTTAGTACGTCTAACACACTACATCAAATCTTTCAGTCCTACAATGATATACTAAATAAAATGAGAATAAAAGTGCTACATTCTCATGCACATGAGCACATTCAGTAACTCGCCAAGTAGATCATATAGCTCTCCATAGAGAAAATAACAGGTGTTGAACAAATATTTTATAGATTTCCAACAATTAAATAAAACAGGTTGTTTTCAAATATCTTTAGTTACTCCATATGTACACATTAAACAAGTTCTCTTGTTTGTCATAAGATCCTAAATGGGCATCATAAATTCAACAAGTGGGGATCATAGCCTAATTCTAAACATGGAATATCATCAACAACTTACATTGGATGGAAGGCAATGGCATTTACAGGGTAAACAATATCTCTTCCAGCCTCTGACTTCCGATGGCATTTGAAAGCATATCTGCAAAACTTTAACCATCAGCTACGTGGATGTCAAAGATAAAAGTGATAAGAAAGCATGAGCATTATGTATAACTTGACTAATAAAAGTGATAAGCATATCTTTTCAGTCACATACTCTTATTCAAAAACAGTTAAGGGTCACCCCACATCAACTGAAGCTGGCTAAACCAACAGTGGACCACAATCAAGGCTCTAGAAGAAGAGAGACAATGGGGGGGGGGGGGGGGGGGGGGGGAGAGAATCTAATGGATCCATTAAGTGGTTTTAGAAAATCCAAGCAATTTCCGCACTTAAAACTTCTGTTTCAAACACTTTTTATGGGGCAACACATATTACACAATCACCAATAAGCCACATTGAGTTTGGGCTATCATGAGCAAACTACAGAGAAAAAAAAACTCAGTAAAGAAGCATACAATACACTAATAAAGGATGAACAAAAGGATTGAACTCACTTCTTTGTTTGACCAGCATCAGAAAGATCAAAAAATTCCATTGCTACACGACCTTCCACTGAGCTCAGAGCATAACCTATCCAATAGGTCAAAACATGACTAGAGTTATCACCATAACTTGAGAATTATCCTTCAGTTTATAACCCCAAAAACCAACTTACAATAAACCAACTTACAATATTCAGCAAATCTAATACCCTATAAAAGTTTGAATACTTAAAAGAGTAGATTTAAGTTAGTTTTAATTTTTTTTGGCATATCAACTCTTTGGTTTCCTCCAGGTTATTTGACACTCAAAAGTCAAAACAACATGGCAACTTCGTTATCATTCTAATCAATATATCAATTTGAATTATCCTAGGCATATCAGGTGTATAGTATATTAGAGATGAGGACATGACCTCATCTGATCTCAAAAGGCTACCGCATCATTAACGTGATGCTATCTAAATAGCTATTAGCGTGAGAACTCATCCTCAGCTCTTAACCTCTTATACCAAAACATAATTACTTGCTTCTTTTTTTCCTAGGTAATTTTCTCTTAAACTCAAAAGTTCATAATTATGCATTACAAGCAATAAAAACAACTTTAAATCTAGCACTTGTCCATACCTGTTCCATTGGGGTAACAACGCACACATCTAGTCTGATATTTCAATGAAGACTCCCTGCGTTGTTCAGGCTGAGACATATTTCGCAAATCATAGACATTCACATGTCTGCCTGCAGTTGCTACTACCAATCTGTGACCAACAAGAGACATAGAATAAACACGTTCTGGTTGAGCATATGTTCCAACAAGTGTACGCTCTTGCCCACTTGCACCTCTGGGATCCCAACACTTTATTGTTTTATCCCAGCTACCTGATATCAATTGCCCTGAACAATAGCAAGGTAAGTCATAGTTAATGGCACAAGCTCAAACAGAAAACGGTGCAACAAACTGTCAATAATATACAAGTTACATGCTCTTGCAGAAACTATGGACATCACCATTCCAAGAGATATCAATATTTAATCCTCAATCAACTTATGGTTTGAGGTAATTACATCATCAAGCAACTAAGATGCAAACATAGTGTTCTGATAAGTGAGATGATTGAGTTTTTAGCTTCACTAGCTAACTACATTAAGCCAAGGTTTTGACAAAGAGGAAAATCAACATAGAATACCTAATCAGAATAAATTAAACCTTACACTAATTGAAAAACAAAACAAATCACGACTATGCTATATATCATTGTAAGAACAAAACAGTGACCAGAATCTCAATCACTCAAGAATCTATCCTGAACTCTGAGCAGTGTGACTAGCTGCTGACAAATCATGACCCCACTTAGCTCAACCCTACGTAGAAACCTAGTATGCTGAGCCAAAAACCACAACAAAGCACAAAAATGTAAGAAGCAGCTCGAGAAACAGGTACTACAAAACTAGGATATAACCCTGGTCATTTAAGCTGACAAAATAAAACCACCAAATGAAAACAGAAGGTTTATCTGATCTAGATATTTAGATAACTGTCTACTAGCAAGAAAATAAATAATTGTTAGTTGCCTGAACTCCGAGCATAATTCCAGCATACCTGTGGCATAAGAGTACTCCACACAACGTACATGTGCTTCATGCTTTCCCAACACATCTTCTTTTCCATAGTTGAAGACAAGCCTGAAAATCAAAACATAAAACAACCAAATCAGTCCAAAACCATAAATATAATTGTATACCTTATATTTTCCCCTCTCTTATAAGAGAATAAGGAGACAGGTAAATTGAGGCAGCTGGATAGAATATTATCCACTAGCAGGTTAAACATTTAATCACACAAATCAAGAAGAACGAATATTACTAAATACTCAAAAAGTCAATACAAGATACGAGAACCATTTTCAAAGCAACGACATATACCAATGGGACATACTGCTTAAGTAGAAGCTTAAAAGGTTACAATTAGCCAATCATGCAATTCCAAGCACCAAAATCAGTGATCAAACAAGCAATAGCAACGCTTGAATATTCACAACTATAAACATGACACAATGAATGGCAAGAGTAAAGAAAAGGAATGAGAAGAAAAGATCTATCCTCAAGACTTAACATACAACAAACACCAATTACATACCAAAACTCAAATGAACTAAGGTCGGTTGCAGGAGATCAACTGCATAATGTCACTTAAAAACTGCAGCCATGCTAAGAAAACTAAGAAAACCCCATATCCCAAAGCATAGAATATACTGTATAAGAAAAATCATCAAATCCTAAAGTATGGGCAAAATTAACAAGCAATACTTTCCATATTAAGCATTTTCATTACCTAACACTCCCACTTTATCTTCTCCAAAACTCGACAATAAAACCCCAAATCCCACGTTGAAAAAGAGTCCAATTTTCCAATAATATCACATTATTCCACTTGTATTACCTAAAAAACTACACTTAAATCAACAAAAACACCCAAAAATTCTACAAAGTATTTCCATATTAACCCTATAATCCCTTAATTCAACATTAAACCCTCAAAAACTAGAATCAAATTTCATTCAAAAAAAAAAAAAAAAAAAACTCAAAAAAATTACCAAAAAAATTAAAAGAGAAAACACCCACCGCCGAACAGTGGAATCACCACAGGCACTGAAACCAGAAGTATCGTCATGAAAGCAGCAATCTAGAACAGGACCACCATGTTTGAACTCCCCTCGAAGCACATTGGCACTCGCATCATACAAACGAACAGTCTAAAGTAACAACAAACAAAAAAAACAAAAAACCCGGAAAAATTAAATCAAAATTATGGAAGAATAACAAACACCCAGAAAAATTAAATCAAAGTAAGAGAAGAAAAACCTTGTCCCAAGAAGAAACGAGGAGATGATCACTGTGATTAGAGAATCGGAGGTTTGTAATACCGTCGGTAGGAGGACTGGAGAGCTCTTTGCCGAGCACTGGCGGCGCAACCGCCGTCATTTGGGATCTCCGATGAAGAGGGGGAAAGAGAGCGGGGGTTTTGAGAAGAGATTTTGAATTGTAAAAGAGGAGAGAGAAAGTGAGTGAAAGTTTCTGTTTTTGTTTTGGTTTTTATTTTGGGTTTGTTTTAGATGGGGTCATGAGGAGGATGAGGATGGAGGTAATGACATTCAAATTCAAATTGTTGTTTCAAATTCTTCACATGTTTGTTAGATTTATTTAATTAAGGCTTTGCCTTTGTCACCTTTACAAGCTTTGGAGTATTATGAGTATATTTTTTCTATAGGGAAAATCCTATTGGTATAACCGTGGTTTTGACTTTTCCCATTAATATACTTTTAAATTTTTGTCTTCCCAATGGTACACACGTGATTTGGTATTTTTTTTCCAACCGTGACTAACACCGTTAAAAACTATTTCACTAAGTTAAAATAATTAAGGAAAAGACAATAATACACCTTATAAACATTTAATGTTTTGATTTGCGTGTCGAAAATTGTTCGGTTAAAGTTTTGGAAGTCATGTGAGTCCATAAGGATCTAAACCTCAAAATTAGCAAAAAAAATAACGCAAATGTCTCATGTGCGTGTCAAAAAATGTTTCGGTTTGCGTGTCGTTACTTTTTGTGATAGTAATTGTTTGGTTAAGGTTTTATGGGTCATTTTGACCCTTACGGCTTTAAGTCAAACTCGAAACTGTCAAAATATTAACGAAAATTTCTCGTTTTGCGTGTCATGATAAAAAAAACATAAGAAATATCATGATTTGCAAAATGAGATAATTTCGTTAATTTTTTTGACAATTTCGAGTTCGATTTAGAACCATAAAGGGTCAAAATGGCCCCTAAAACCTTAATCGAACAATTATTATCACAAAAAAGTAACGGCACGCAAATTGAGACATTTTTTGACACGCATATGAGACATTTGTGGTTTTTTTTTTTTTTGCTAATTTCGAGATTAATTTGGACCATTAAGGACTAACATGACTCCCAAAACTTTAACCGAACCATTTTCGACACGCAAATCGAGACATTAGATGTTCAAAAGAGGTATTATAGGTTTTTCCTTAATTATTTTAACTTAATGAAATTCTTTTTAATGGTGTTAGTCACGGTTGGAAAAAAGACCAAACCATGAGTGTACCGATGGGAAGGCAAAAATTTAGGAGTGTATCAATGGGAAAAGTCAAAACCACAGGTGTACCAATGGGAATTTCCCTTTTTGTATACTTCCTCCATTCTATTAATATTGCAACAAGGAGGAAATTACGCATCCCAAAGCACATTTTATATGCTAAATATCTATAATTGTGTAAGAGTAAAAATTATAAAAAGTTGATATTGTGAAAGTATTTTATGAGACAAATCCAATAAGATCTCACATGACTATTTTTTACTTAACATATAAATCTATATTATATGGTCAAACAAGAGTGATGAATAGTGCAAATGGTCCATTGTTGCAATATTAACAGAACGGAGGAAGTATTTTGTATTTCCAGGAATTTCCTTTATTTAGTTACTCTTTATGAAAAACGTTATCTGTTGCTCTAGTGGATTTCTTTTTAATTTGTTGGGTTGATGAATGAACATACGTGGGGATAAACATGGGCACGGGCCGTGCCGGCACGCGGGCGGCACGGGCCTGGCACGACTCCGGCACGGGTGGCGGCACGGCACGGCACGGCGGCCCACCTGTGGGCCGTGGGCCGTGCCGTGAACAATTTTTTGGATTATGGCACGGGCACGGCCCGTGGCACGGCGAGTGGCACGGTGGCCGGCACGTGGGCCGGCACGCTGGCACGACCCGCCGGCACGGCACGTGGCACGGCCAGGCACGGCCTGGCACGGCACGGCACGGCCCGTGCCTTGACCGTTGGAAAACTAGCCGTTTTTGGCCGTTTTCCAACAGCTCTAAAACGGCTAGTTTTCCCCCCCGTTTTCCAACACCGATATTCCTATGATTTATATTTTTGCTTCTATTTTAGATCCTAGACAAAAATATGATGGCACCTTTTTATTAATTGATATTTATTATAGTAACATGAATTTTGAAGATGATGTTGAAACTTTTAAAAATAAGGTGACGGATGAGTTTTTTTCTTTATATAGAGTTTATGAAAGTAAATATGGAACCGTGTCTCGATTTTCCCCTTCTCAAACATCCAAAAATGTAAGTAAACGGGCCAAAGGTTTATTTGCACAAGCTGCTAACATGATGTCCAAGTTTTCAGGTACGGAATCATCATCAAGTAAGAGAACACAAAGCGATGTTTCGGAGTTGCAAATGTACTTAAGTTACGACTTCATGAAAGGCATGGACGATGAAGAGAAGTTTGGCCTCGACATCCTCGATTGGTGGAAATCACAAGCCGTGAAACATCCAATTTTGTCGGCAATGGCTCGTGATATTTTTGCTATCCAAGTCTCCTCCGTTGCCTCCGAAAGAGCTTTTAGTGCGTCGGGAAGAGTTTTAGACGATAGAAGAACAAGACTAAAACCCGAAACACTAGAAATGTGTGTTTACTTCAAGGATTGGTTGGATGCCGAAACTCGTTTTCAAGATCGTACTTATGCACAAAACGACGACGATGAAGGAACGTCGACTTCTTTTAGTTCTCATACTTCTCAATCCACTCAATTGGCGGATGAACTTGAACCTCTAGGAGACGAAGACGAAGATGAAGACGAAGGCGAAGACGAAGACGACCAATAATAATTACATGATTACATATTTACGTTATACACTATTGTATTCTTTTTTTATTATCGAACTTCGTATTCCGTATAATAAATGAAGTTATTCAATATTCATACACTATTGTACGATTTTTAATTATCATTACTTATTTTGTAATTTTGTATTATTGAATTATCGTACATTCGTACCGGCTACCGTCATATAATAAAATAAGTTATTCTTCAATTTTTTGTGTTTTCGGATTATCGCACTCGTATTTTTTTTTTATTATATGCATTGTTGTTTTTAATTCGTTTTTTTATCATTTATTTTTTTTTTTTAAAAAAAAAAAAAAGAAGGGTGGCACGGTTTGGCCCGCGGCCCGGCACGGCACGGCCCGCTAGGCACGTGGGCCGTGCTGTGCCGTGGGCTGGGGTGTGCCAATTTCAGGCACGGCACGCCGCGGAGCCAGCACGGCACGGCACGGCCCCCACCCCGGCACGGCCAGGCATGGCCCGCGGCGGCACGGGCACGGCCCGTGCCCATGTTTACGTGGGGACATGCTGAGTTGGCAACTTTGTTGAGTAAGTGAGATGATGTTAAGCTAAACAAACGTTTTCCACGTCTGGGCCACGCAGTAAACAATAGAAATTTTAGAGTAAGTGTGCTTCTGTTCTCTCTATCAATGGCGATCTCTCTGAATCTCGTAGCTACTGATTCAAGTAGGCTGTTGGTTTGAGGAGGTTTCCAAATGTAATCTTCAGTGAAAGGAAGAAGAGGTTAGTCAATTTGTCGTTTATTTATCAAATGGCAAGCGGTTTTGCGTGTCATGACACAAAAAAATAAGAAATATCATAACGTGCAAAATGAGATATATATTTTCGTTAATTTTTTGACAATTTCGAGGATTTAGACCCATCAAGAGTCAAAATGACCCCTAAACCTTAACCGAACAATTATTATCACAAAAAGTAACAGCACGCAAATTCGAGACATTTATGACACGCATATGAGACATTTGCATTTTTTTTTGCTAATTTCGAGGTTAATTTGGATACTTAAGGACTAACATGACTCCCAAAACTTTAATCGAACAATTTTCAACACGCAAAGCGTCACATTAAATGTTTTATAAGGGTATTATAGTCTTTTCCTTAATTACTTTAACTTGATGAAATACTTTTTAACGGTGTTAGTCACGGTTGGGAAAATGACCAAACCACGGGTGTACCGTTGGCAAGGAAAAAATTTAAGAGTATAACAATGGGAAAAGTCAAAACCACGGGTGTACCAATGGAAATTTCCCTTTTTGTTTTTAGAGAGAAGTATGCTGCAATTTTCTTTTTCATTGAGAAATTAAATTTTGATAGACATATGTATTAGAGCATCTCCAATGGTAAACTACAAAATTATGTGTTAGGAAAAAAATTAGTATAAGTGGAAGTTATGTAACTTCTATAAGATAAGATATCCCATGCATGTGTTAATGTAATTAACACGTTGTTATAATAATGTACCACATGCACGCATATTGAAACATTATAGGCTAATACATAACAACGTGTTAATCTTTTGTATCTGTCATGTTATACACATAACAATGTGTGTTATCTCGTCAAAAATACAAAAATATAGTACTACGTGTTAATCTCGTGTTATTTCAAATATGTATGTGTGTTAAATATAGTACTATAACTGTATTATTTGAATATCCATGGATAACATACGTTTTATTTCAAATTTCTCTCTAATTTTGTATTATAACACATGTTAATCATGAGATATATATAACTGTATAACTGTTTAAGAAACACAATTTCTTGGATAATTTGATATATTACTATAAAAATTGTATACTTCTTGTCAAAAAAAAAAAAAAAAAAAAAAAAGTTGTATACTAATAATGAAAATACTCTTTAACGATAAACACGTTAATTATAGAGGCTATAATTTATATGTGTAAGTAATATATAATGGAAAATTTTAATTTGTGTTTATACATTAAATAGTACTACGTGTTTAAACCAATTTATAATATAAAAAAATTATTATCTCATATCAAATTTGAGAGTGTATTAGAAGATAATATCGTTATATATTAAATTCAGTTTTTTTTCTTCTTATTTACCAAATTTTCTAAAAAAAAACTAACAAAATAAAAGCTTAATGAGGAAAACCGAAATTGCTTCCACGTTCCTCAACTGCCTAATGACAGGTTTTTTTTTTTTTTTTGTTGATTTTCATTTCCATGTCTATAACTACAATGAATTTTTGGTAAATTAACTCTTATTATTATTTATTTTTATCTTCTAATTTCATGTTGTGGTTTCATTTTTTTCATATTACAGTCATTTTGCTATTGAGGTATATCTTTAATCTCAATGTTGTCAATTGATTTTTTTTTTTTTAGAATTAGTTAGTTTCTCAACTCAATTATGCAAAATTATGTTAAAATTGTTATTAAAAATTACTAGATCGTTTTATCATGTTGATATTTTGTTTGAATAATCCTAATGTAAAATTATATTATTTTTAGGAAAGGGAATTCTTTACCCTCAAATTAATCTATCAATCAATGCTCTTGGTCATTAGAAGATTATACCACAAAAGGTTTGTGTTTTTCAGTGCTTCCTTGGCCATTAGAAATTTTTTTAGTACAAATTTATATTGTAGAGATTGAATGCACATACAACATAATAGTTTGCTCCTTTTTTTTTTTTAATGTATATATCTTCTATATATACAATGATTGGAACTATCAAAATTGATAAAGAGAAATCAAAATTGCATTTATTTGATCTTTGAATATTGAAAAAGGATAATGACGAATTGAATAAAATTTGCGGTTATCTTTTGTGGTACCATGAATTTTTGCTTGAAATGATGAAGTCTCATGTTCATGGTTTGATTTGAGTTAATTATAATAGATTTGATCTTGGCATAAATAGAAATTCTATTCTTTTATTTAAAAATTAATATCAGTAAACTATGTGAATATCAGTAAACTAATGTACATATGGTAGTGTATGTATGTATATGTTTGCACCAAGACAAATTATAATTTATTTGGGTTGTTAAATTAACATGAGTGATATAATATTTTTGACAAAATTAAATTGGTATAAGGTATAACAGTTGTGGAAAATTCATCTAAAATTACATTTGATAGTTCCTTACAATTAGATAACCAAAGTCACATACATAAACAAAAATTTATTTACACTATTATATGTCATGGTTTTTTTCTTTAATTTTGTATTTGACAATCTGTTATATTTCGTTTTATTTTCTTCTAAAGTTACTAAAAAACAATCAATCAATTTACTGTATTAACTCTAATTTGGTTGGATTAGTATTGCAATAATGGAGTTGCTCTACGTGGACCAACTTTTGGCTTGATTGTTTTATAAAATGTTGTCTTTGATCTTCGATCATATTTGTATATCAAATATACAAAGTACAAGATTCATTTGAAGATGATTTGATTTTGCTATTCATAGTGTATTTTTGGTTAAATTTGGCAATGTTTAATGTTAACCTATTAGATTTTCGAACCTTTCCCCCAAGATCAAATGTATTTAACGTCTTAGAGTTACCTTTTTTTAGGGTGGTAAAATTATTGGTAGCTTTTAAAAGTTGTACCATTGTATTTATTCTTTGTTTCTCAGATATGTACTTTTACTGTTGTTTAATTTACTTAATTTTCATAGATTAAGAAAATATATTATTTAAAATATCTTATAATTTTGTGCACGCATCGCGATTATTCTAGCAATGTACCCAAGCGGCCATGCTAATGCATGGGATATATGTATGTGTAGGAAAAATAATGCACGTGTTAAATATTTCTCTGTGACACATTCCTTTTGTATGTGTTAGTTTGAAAGCATTTCAAATTATCTGTCATCTTATTGTTTCTTACCTTTGTTTTATGTACGTGTGTTAGTTTGAAGATACATATATCTCATGTCTTCATAACTATAATGTATGTATCCCATGCACACATTATTGTCATGTATACGGTACATATATTTTAGTTATGAATACATGGGATATATGTAATTTTAATAGATAACACACGTTGTTATGTGTAACGGGTACAATTAATCTATTGTATGTATTATACATAATGTTATGTACAAGTACATTAACATGTTGTATGTGTTATGTATATATTATGTGTTTCTTAATTTACTTGGTATGTTTCCTACGTGGTTATATGTATGTGTGTTAATTTGTTTTTTTACGTGTTTTTATTTTTTTTTTAATGTGGATATACATGAAAATTTAAAACATGGATATTATTAGGAAAATTTCTCAAAAATAACACCACTTTTGGCCGGTCTTCCAATAATAACACCACCTTTTGATTATTCCAGATTCCAGAATAACACCGCCTTTCACATGCATTTGCCAAAAATAAAACAAAATCGGTTGGTAACCTGGTTTACAGGTTATCTATAACACGTGTCACAATCTCATTGGTTGATTCTTTTTATTTTTATTTTTGATTTAAAAGTTAAAAGAAAAACATAAAAATTAATTTTAAAAAAACCTTAAAATTAAAAAAAAAAATACCCTTCCAACCCAGCCCCCCTCCATTGCGTAGCCCCATAATTCACCAGTTTACACCAGCCTCCCCCAACCTAGCCCCCATCTGCAGCCTCCCACGACCCTCCCCTTCCTTTCCTTTCCCCATTTCCTCCATTTTTCGACCAGTACCAACCACCCTTGTTCCGTCATTACTAAACCACCACATCCATCATATAATTCAAGGTATGGGAATTGGAGGTCGATGAAATCGGCGGGTTGTGGGACGGGGATTGGGGCCAAAACCAGGGCGTGGGGAAGGGGAGAGGGCCGAGAAAGGTGCGGGGGGGGGGATAGGGCCGGAAAAGGTATTGTGGTGGTCGTGGAGGGACTGAGGGAGGTCGAGATCGGGATAAGGAAGGGGTTTTTCGAGATCGTTGGTGGTTTAAAGGGAGGGGATTCGACAGTTCAAGGGGGGAGACGACGGTTCAGGGGAGGGACAGTGGTCGGCGCGGCGCTCTAACGTTGGTTGGCAGGCAAGGGGTCGGGCTGGTAGATGGTGAAATGGTGGGCGGCAGTAGAGGGTGGTTGGTCTGGTGGATGCCGGTGAAAGGGTGGGTATATTTTATTTATTTTTTTTTAAGTTTTTTTTTAAATGTTTAGATTTGTTAGGTTTTTTTTAATAAAAAATATAAAAATATCAAACTGACCAGTTAGATTGGGACACGTGTTCCAGGATTACCTGAAAAACAGGTTACTGGTTTTTTGTTTTATTTTTGGCAAATGCATGTGAAAGGTGGTGTTATTTTGGAATAATCAAAAGGTCGTACTATTATTGGAAGACCGGCCAAAGGTGGTGTTATTTTTGACAAATTTTCCA
Organism: Chenopodium album; assembly: GCF_948465745.1. Classification (NCBI taxonomy): domain Eukaryota; kingdom Viridiplantae; phylum Streptophyta; class Magnoliopsida; order Caryophyllales; family Amaranthaceae; genus Chenopodium; species Chenopodium album. The sequence goes on along the minus strand of NC_137857.1, from coordinate 12,204,712 downwards.
TATTATTAAGAAATACGACGTGTTATACTATATTTAAATTAACACATGAATATAAAACGTATAATACAAAAATATATTTATACCCGTTACACATACATATATCCATACATATATCCATGTTGTACTATAAATTATATATAAATTAACGGATATATTAACGTGTTAATTTTTGTAGTATTATACATAAAAAAACGGGTTTTTCACCATATGCCCCTAAGTTTTTTGTTTATTCACCATATACCCCTAAACTTTTTAAAATTTATCATATACCTCCGAGTTTCACAAAAATACACCATATACCCTTGATGACTAATGATTGTTAATTTCGTAAATCATTAGGGTTAATTATGAACTGAAATCACCCTAAATACATTCCCTTACCCTCGAAACCACCCACATTCCTTTTTTCCCACCCCCAAAACCACCCTAAATTTTCTTTTCTCATCCTGAATATCAATCATACGAATAAGGTTATTGAGATTTGGAGTGGTTTCAGGGGCTGGAGAAAGGAGAATAATGGTTTTGGGGATGGGGGGGGGAGATCTAAGGTGAGTTCGATGTATTATTAACCAAAGTCTACTAATTTTATTTTCATTAGGCGTATATGGTGAATTTTTGTAACAGCTTAGGAGCATATGGTGAATTTGAAATATTGGGGTATATGGTGAAAAAACCGTAAAAAAACTACCCCCTTTAAAAATGTGATAACAGAATACGTATATTTTTTTTTTGATAACATAATACGTATATTTGTTATATAGCTAGTAATTTTTTCGGGTTCAGTTAATACACAAATTTCTATTATAACTCATAGAAGATAATATATTATAAACAACTTGAGAGCATATGGTGAAAAATTAATTATGCCACCAATTTAAAATGAGAAATAATACTCCATATGAGAGAAATATATTCATAGGTGGTAAAGATTGTTTTAGATTTTGAAATGTGGATATTATCGAAACTCAAATTAGGCTCACTTTCAAAAAATATAATGCAACCTCAATCCAAAAATACAAATAATTATTGATTATTCATCAAGAGTCACTATAAGTTTAATGTAAGAGAAACAATTTTATACAGTATTATGGTTAGTACGTAGCCCATAGAGGACCGTTTTGCAATGGCTACAATAATTTTGTAGCCATTGTAATCTTTCAATCTCAACTTTTAAACTTTGGTATTAAATCTTATCCATTCATTGAGTTGACTATTTTTATTTTATTTTTTAATACTCCGTAATGAATAAAATTTACTGTGGTTTTTTTTCCTTAAACAAAATTAAAATTGGTCGATTAATTTTAAGAAAAGCTTTAAGGTTGTGTTTGGATACAAGATATTCATTTCAAATGTTGGAATTGAATTTCAGAATTTTTTTGAAATCTTGATATTCAATTTTAATATTGGGTGTTTGGGAAATATCAGAATTTCAATTCCAAAATTTCAAATTCTACCCTATGTTTGGAGATGAGTGAAATTTTGAATTAAGCAAATTTTAACTCATACAAATTTCCTTTCTCTCTTCTCATCAATCTTAAATTCCCAAATTTTCATCTCTTTCTCTACTTAAAATATCAATTTTTTTCTTTAATAAATCCTAAAATCAAACCCAAATTTCTTCAATTATTCAGTAAATTACTACCAAAGAAGTTAATAAAAACCCTAAATTATTCCCAAAAATCCTCTATTAAATCTAAATTCCTCCAATTTTCAGTAAATTTGTGCCGAAGAAGTACAAAATTTCGTTGATTTCTTGCTGCAATGTTGGTATTTTTATTTTGTTGTTCAATGGAGGAGGGAGAAAGCTCGCATGCCGCTTCAATGGAGGAGAAAGGAAGCTCGCATGCCGCTTCAATGGAGGAGAGAGAAATTACACTTCAACGTTGAATAAGTGGAATGAGCGTACATGTCAATGGTGGGCCAAGAGGAATAATGAGAGTACAGAATTTCGAAGCTTACTCTAATGGAGGAGGTATTTCCATGGTGAAGAACCCTAGGAGAGAGAAAAAATTGGGGAAAATGTTGTGTACGTTGTATGACATAGGAGAGAGAGAGTTGGGTTTCTTTTTGATGAATATCAGAATTTGAAATGACAAGTGTAGGTTTGGAATTTCAATATATCAAAAAATACTCTTGTCTTCATAATCTTGGATTTAGGCCAAATTCAATTCCCAAATTCTAAACATATCCAAATAACATAATTAGGCCAAATCTAGAATTTCAAATGAAATTCTAGTTACCAAACAGGCCATAAAGTATTTTCCCCAACCCTTTATTCCATTGATACGTTTGATTTCTAAATTCGCCTTAGTATGATGGTGTATTATGTATAGTAATGGTGTTGGGTGATATTTTGTTTTGCGGGAAGAAGATACCACTGAGTAGTTAATTACTTAATTGTGGAGGATAACATTTTTAATATTCATATCTATCTATATATATATTAAAACCCAAGGCAAGAATTGTAATCATGCCACGTGTCACCATTTTTGCCACGTGTCGTCATGAATTGATAAATGATGTGGGGTCCTGTAATTCATGTCATATTAAAACTATCATTAATTTTTCCTCACAAAAATTAATGTTCATAAATTCTAATTTTTTAATATTCATTCATTCGTTTGTTCATCTATAAATTCAAGGAAATTATAACGGTAGATAAAAATTCATTTAATAGATAAAACAAACTATTGATATGAAGTATAAAAGTTAGGTTACTGTATATTTCATAATGAATTTTGTTAATGTTCAATAAATTTAAAAAAAAAATGATTTTTTTTTAAATTATAAAACCATCAATAGATCGATTTCACTTTAATTTATTAAATTTATTTTTTAAAACAATTTACTATAGTTTTATATATAAAAAAAAATGACCCGGGGCATCGCCCGGGCCTCAAACTAGTTCTTAATGAAAATGCCAAGTTAACAATGTTAATAATCTACTTTACAATCAGTGGAGATTGTGATATTTGCTGGGTAGATCAAAGAAAGTAATAAACTGCATGCTTGTGTTGGCGACGAAAACAAGTAGTGTTATTTTTTTTTTTCAGAAAAAACAAACAGTTATTTTTTTTCCTTAAATTTTTTTATAGCCAAACAAATAAATGAACAAGATTTATCCTAAAAATTTTAATGGTTGAGATTAATAACAAATATACAATGGCTACATATTTATTGTAGCCATTGAATAATTTTCCAGAAACCGAGAGTTATAAGTTGCTCAACAAAAAACAAAACGGCTGCCAGAAAGAGATGGGTGTAGTGGAACATATAAATCGAAAACATGCAAAAGCTCAAAACAACCCCTAAGAAGAAGAAGTGGATTAATTATCGTTTTTGGGGATTGCTTGATTAATTAATTAATTAATTATCAGTTACAAGCGTTTCGAAACTTGAAAGGGTTGGGAGTTTTAATTGCAGAAGACAATTATATTGTTGATAATAATTACTCCTTATAATGTTATGATTATATATTGATTATGGGAAAAATTCTATATTTTTACCTACTTTGAGTTATATTATAAGATTTGGGCAAGATATCAATTTTATGGATAATAATAATACTACGGCATTTGGGTAGCCTAATCTATCTCCTGGTGTTCGAGATTTTTAGGTAACTTTTTTATTTTTGTTCTTGCATCATTTGTTTTTCTTCAAATAGATTTTTTCTTAAACAAAAAAGATACTCGTATAATTTTTATGGAAAATGGTGATTTTTTTTAGAAGGGTGAGGTGATGTTTTGTATCCAGAGCTATGGAGGGCGTGTGCTGGTCCACTAGTTGAAATTCCGTGTTTAGAAGAGAGAGTTTATTATTTTCCACAAGGTCGGTCATACGGACAAGTAAGTGTAAATTTTTATTTTTGTAAGAATTTTGGGTTTATATTTGTTTTGGTTACTTTTAGTTGAATTTGTTAAAAAGAGTAATCTAGAAAAATCTAGAAATTAATGTAAAAAAAATCTAAGAGTTAATCTTTTATATAATTGTAGAGTAATTCAACCACAACCCTCCAACATGCCAATTCTCAAATCTCATGCATTTAGGTTTTTTTTTTGTTTTTTTTTTTGTTTTTTTTTTTTTTGCTATAACCCCCAATTAAATAACTTTCACTTCTTCATTTTTTTCTAATAACTTCCACATCTTATATACCGTGCGTTAGCACAGATACAATCTAGTATCTTAGTAAAATCTAGATTAACAATCTAACATAAGCTAGTTAGAACAATCTAGAGTAGTGTAGCTACATCACCTAAGTCGGTTGACATATACTAAGCCTATTACTATAAATATATACCATGCATTTGTATTGTAAGAGAACTAGGAAATAAACCACTCACATGCACTTGTAAATAAACAATTAATCATCCAATAAAAACATCACATTATCTTTCTTTGTCTCCCAAGTCTAAACCCATTTTAACAATCAACAAAACCCACTACACTTCCGCACACCTAAATTCTAATAGAATTCTTGCTAATTTTGTTTGTGCAGTTGGAAGCTTCAACAAATGACGAATTAAATCAGAGTATACACATATTTAATCTTCCTTCCAAGATCTTATGTCGTGTGATAAGAGCATCAACTATGGTAAGGATATATATATATATATCATTTCCCATTTTCTTCCTTTTTTTCTCCAATTGACACATCATATTCTCTTTCCTCCGCATCACTTCCCACTATCTCTATCCTTTTTCTCATTTCCTTCTCTAATATTTCCAACATCAATGAGGAATTGAGGATCCTTTCCCATTTTCTTTTTCCTATTTACATATACCCCACTATATATTCTAATCCGTATCTTTTATTTATTTAATTATTTATTACTACAAGCTAAGCGACACATGAAAATTCGTGTCTGTGTGAATATATCAAGTACGATTCTCGAGTTGTTTTTAGATGGAAGGTCTTTTTTCTTTTCACATAGTAGTTTTTTATAGGTGGTAGTTTTTTAGATGGTAGGTTTGTTTTTTTTAAAAAAATTACAGCTTTTTTAAAAAAAAAAAAAAGAAACACAAAATTGAGGGGTAATTTGGGAAAGTGAAATGTATCACCCAAAAGGCCCTTTCACTTTATATATAATTACATTACATTACATCAATAATCAATAGTACTATATAAGGAGAAAGGGTTTTTTGGGTGATAAATTTGACTTTACCCATAATGCCCTTCTCAATCTTTAAAATTACCTCAAATTGTACCAAAATAGTTGCTCGATTAAAAATGCATAACTGCTTTTGTAAAAAAAAAGATAAAAATAACAAAATTGAATAATTGCTCTTCCACGTTAAACATGCAGTTTGCTTTAATGGATCAACAAAATTGACGGTTACCATATAGCAACACCAAAAAAAAAATCATTAAGCATATCCACTGCTAACTGTTAAGATATGCCAAAAAATATTCTAATAATAAAAATATATACAGTATGTCAGTTCTCACTAATAACTATTAAGCATTTGACGTTCTCTTACTCCATCCGTATTTTTTTTAAGTGTTACAGTTTGACCAGCACATAGTTTTAGACAATTTAATTGATTTAAATAAAAGAAGAGGTAAGTGGGGTAGTTGGAGTATTAAAAAAATTGTTAAAGAAAGATAGTGAGGTTAATAGTATATTGAAAAGTAATGAATGTGAGAAGAAGAATGTAATAATAAAAAAAAGTAGTAGTGGGTTTGAGTTGGGACCATGAGAGGAGAGAGATAAATATTTTATTTTGCCAAAAAAAAAGTGTAACACTTATTAAAACACAGCCGGATTTGGTAAGTGTAACACTTATTAAAACACGGAGGGAGTAGCTTTAATCCTTAAAGACCATAACTGCTCTTTGATTATACTAGCCTCATTAACCTTTCATAAGAAACTTGATTAACCCCAAAAATTTATTATTTGGTCTAATTAATAAACCATAAAAATCGATTTTCATGTTTCAAGAAACCATTTTTTATTTAGAGACCATCTTTTATTTCAAGTTTTCATCTATTTCGAGTTAATTTGATTTTTTCATAATTTCAATTAAATAATGGTATCAGTTGAATTTGCAGGAATTGTTGATTGTTTGATTGGTTTATTTTTTGAGTAACATTATCTTCAAAAAGATTTTTTTTTTAGTGTATGTAAAAAATAAATTTTATCTACCATTGATTCACGGATTCTAAGGTTTGTTTAATGATTAAAAAAAACATGATTATAATAGCATGATATTATATTTTTTGTTTATGATTAGGATAATGTTTTAGGATAGAGGAACTTACTCCGACGATTAATGCATCCATGGGTGATGTGTTGTGTCCTCCACAATCCAAAACTAAAGGGCGTCCCAAAAAGAAGCGTGAGAAGAGTGGAAAAGAAGTAGCAAAAAAGAAGACTAATTGTTCCATTTGTAAGCAACCTGGTCATACAAAATGTACATGCCGTTATAAAGAAAATATTTTCCCCTCACAAACTACAAATGATGGTGATTTTACTGTATCACATAAAAGGAAGAAAACATCAGAGGATTTATGACTAAACCCTATCTTTTCTTTGAAATTTATGTAATGTTCTCCCGACTTTTTTTATATAAAAGTTAAACATGTATATCTTTTTTTTTGACATAATCTATATAATGTATTAATGTGCAGCTTGAAGATTGATAAAGAAAGACTTGATGATATTTGAGAAATTATGTCATATGGAAGATAATATTTGTGAGACATTTGTTTAGGATCTAAGATTGGCTTTTTGCTCAATTTTTGTCATATATATCACTTCGTATTTTTATGAGGTAGATTTCCTTTCATGATAATATTGAGACAATTGTTGTTTATGTTTATTTAAGTTGTATAGTAACTTTTGGATGATACACTTTCATGATTATCAATTTAAGTTGTACAGTAACTTTTGATCTTTTTTTTTTTAATAATTTATTTTAAGGAGGGAAAATTATTTATTTTAGTAAAGTTGGGTGGACATAATTATTGACAGCTTAATTAAAAGCATTCAAACAACATTTAATAGTTTTATTATCAACCTAATACAATGTTTAATTAGATTCCATTAAAATAAGTAAATAGCAGGACCGATAATTGAATTATAATGGAAGATTAGAAGCAATGAAGAACGTAGTTATATCAAAAAGAGGAAAAAAATGGAGATTTACTAAATTTGAAGAAGAAAACAGTCATACATGCCAAATTGCCAAATTCTTTAATGTAGGTACTTCAATGGAGGAAACCCAAGCTTTAGAAAAAGGACGAAAATGGTGAAGAAACTAGTTTAGGGAAATCAACCATGTGTTTATATGTACTTAAATAAGAAAACTAGGCCCCACATGAGTAATCAATATATATATATATATATATATATATATATAATATTAAAACAAACACCATGAATGACACGTGTCACTTCATGGCAAGGGCGGAGCTACATAGGGGGCTGGCAGAGGCTCGGCCCCCTTAGCCTAGCCCCGCGGCCCATAATTTTTTAACTTGGCCCTTGCAGATTTATTGTATATGTATTATTAAGTGAAGACAAGTAATACATAAATAGTTTTGCTTTAGTGGTAAAAAGGTGAAACATGATGCACAAGGTCACAAGATCAATTCTTCTAACTCTCCAACTTTGTTTGGTTTTTTTTTTTTTTTTTCCTTTTATAATCCCACTTTATTTATACTCGGTCTTTTATTTTTGTTGTATAATTTGGTTGTTTTTTTCTTTTATAATCCCATTTCTTTATTTATTTCTTGTACAAGTTGTTAGATAAATACTTTGTCTAAATTTGATTAATTAATGACCATCATGATTTTGCCTTTAAAAATGATGTTGTGACATACATTCAGAAAAAAAACATTGTTTTCTAAAATCTAGATGTTGCATATTGCTAGTTTATATTTCTCTTTGTTTTTGTTAATTGTCAATGATTTAAGAGTAGAATTTGCCTTGATAAGATGTTGTAACATACATTCAAAAAAGCACGTAACTTTTAATATTTTAAATGTTGTATATTTTCAGTTTGCATTTTACCTTATTTTTATTAATTGTTACTAATTAAAAGTATTTTTTAACTTTTACATAGAAGTACGTACTTTATATTTGTCTTGTGATTTGTCATAATTTTAAGGTATGTAGAATGATGAGCTTTGTTTTTTTAGGGGATTTTTTTTTTTTTAAAAAAAAGAGGTAAAATGATGAACTTTGAATTTTGTATAGAAAATTTGTAATCGTCACTAACATGAAAATAATCCATACAAGTAGTTTGGATTAAAATGAGAAGATAATCCATACAAGTAGTTCGGATTATTTTTGTTAATTTTTCCTTCTTTCATTACAATAGATATTGAGAAAAAAAAAAAAAAAAAAAACTTCGTAGACAAGAAAAGAAAATAAAAAACAATAATGAAGAAAATTTCATAATTTTCATTACCAGAAAACAAGTGAGAGAGCCAAAGTGAGCTGTAACTGTAATATGTTCAATTGTTCTCCACCTTCTTAGATCATCCATCACAATTCTCACTCCCTCCCAATTTTCTCTCTCCTCTTTCGTCCTCAGATTCGTTAAACCCTAATTTAACCCCCAATTTTCCCCAGATTTGCTTCTAATCTCAAGCAATTGATCATCATCTTCGTGCTTTCCGTCCCTAAATTCATAGCTATTTTGAGGATTTACATTATTTGTCAATGCAATGGTGGTCTGTAAATGCCGCAAAGTGAGTCCTCTTTTTCTGCTCTTAGATTCGTTAATTTTTCGCAATTTTGTAGTTTGTGATTTGATCGCATGCTTAATTTTAGCTCTTATTGTCAGATTAAGCTGTAGAATTGGATGGTCTTGCTGTTTTAGATCTGATCGAGGGATCTCTGAATTTATTCGCAAAATTAGGATGTATTTTTTGTCAGTTTGTCTTAATTTAAGAGGTTGTAGGACGAAATTCTAATTTTGATTGGGATCAATAATTGGTATATGAATGTTCGGATGAAGTATCGTGGTTTATCAATGAATTTGATATGATATACCTCACCCTTGCTGTGGAAATGATTAATTAGTATGTGTTTTATTGGTGTTGCATGATATATAGCTCAGGAATTGATTCGAGGAGCGGCCGAATGCTTGTTGTTGGTTCCGTCTTTATTTGCTTTGTTGAATTAGTTAGTAGTGCTTACTGATTTTTCTGTGGGTTTCAGGCAACTAAATTATACTGTTTCGTGCACAAGGTCCCTGTTTGCGGAGAATGCATATGCTTCCCTGAACACCAAATTTGTGTGGTAATTATTTCACATTTATGCCTTATGCCAAGTACATTGTTATGTTTTGAATTTCCTATGTATCTCTTTTATTTAGATAATAGACTAATACTATTTCATGTTTTTCTATGAAATAGTATTAGTAAACATAGAATGTATGGAGTAGGCCTACCAAAAGATGATTTCCTTTGGGAAAATCCCAATTTAACTTTCCCTCATGGGTCTATTGCTAATTCGGCTATGTGTAAATGATGGTTACCTTTGTATTGCGCGGTATGATGCAGACAGAGACTGAGCCTCTGTCAATTGTGCCTCACTTGCGATTGTTGTGAGATACGGTTTAACTCTTAACAGGGTTCAAATCATATGTAGATTGTGTCTGTTCCAAATCTTGCTTTGGAATATTCATATATCCAGCTAGCTCTATTAAAATTGTGATTGGTGTCTTACTACACTTTCCTGACTTGGGCTTTGACAAAATCCCTTCATGAAAGCTGCAATTATACTTATAGGTAGGGAAGATATATTTTCTATAATATGACCAATGATAAGACGGGGAATGCACTTCTTCATCTGCACTCTTTAATAATTCCTTATTGCATTTGGGAAACTATAAGTGGATTGTTTCATAAACATTAGTCCCTAACTCCCTACATAATTGCATGAATTTGATTGGCACACTTGCCATTGCACATCTTTTACCTTAAATATCAATAATGGTATATTGATAAAATCTTTAAAGGTTGAATTTATTAAAATGTACATCAAGAGCTATTAAATAAATTTTTCATAATAACTTTTGTCTTGCATATATTAGTTATAAATTTAACTTAAAGTTCGTATAAAATAGTGGAAATATTAAAGAGGTGCTTTATTAAGTAACAGAGGGGATACCTCCTATAAATGTGATGATCTAAGGAAATATCTCTTCCCTAGTCCACTGCTTGCTAAGTTACTTCTGAAGAGATGGGAGCTTATGGAAATCAATCCTTTGGGTTGTCTTTATCTTGTTGACCAAGTATTATTTGAAATTACGCTTCACATGCATAATAAAAAATGTGCTCGCATTATGCTGTTGTGCATCAAGTGGCAGATCCAGAATTTTCTACAAACAAAATACTCTATTGGAAATTGGTTTTTCTGTGCACAAAAAAAAACTTGTTTTTCCTCACCATTTCTTGTTCTGCACCTTGTGGTGGATCCATCATTCTCATATTGAATATGCACAATTGTAAGAATGGAAATTAGGCCTGTACTTTATATTTTTGCTCCAATTTTTGTTTTCGAAAACCGAAGAAACAAAGAAGAAAAATAGGAGGAAGTAGTAAACATACCTTGGCTTGAACTGACATAACTCACTAATCAGCACAGGAGATTATTTTCATATTACATCAGATAATTTATAAAGAATGACAGTGTATGCACATGCATACTCTTAGGAAATTCTGGAGACTTTTTTCTATGCTCCATGATGCCATTATAACAAACTAATGTGTTACTAATTTTGTTTTGTATGGAATTCAATAATTTTAATGGTATGATAATGGTTAAACACATATTGAGTTGAGGTATAGTGCCTGTGACTAACTATACTTGAAAGTTAGATCACTTGGTGTGCTCACTAAATATCTGTATAACATAAAAACATCCAGGCTGGATAATGGTACACTACTAAAATGGAGTGTGCTATGAACTGAGATTTCTAGAGAAGAAGAAATTATAGGTTAAAGAGAGATTTAGATTGATACTTCTGGAATTGCAGCAAAAAGCAGGATAGAATATCAAGTTCTTAAGTACCTTGATTCACTCCCAAGAGCTAACATAACTGAAGACAATAATGCACTATCCAGAATTCTTTTCTCTTTCCCTACTCTCCCATAATTTAACATATTCTAATTCTCATTTCCCTCTGATAGCTGTCTATCTTCCTCTTCAAGGTACTATTAGCATAACTATATTGCACTACCTGTAATGCTCCACCCCTTAGGCTAATTCATAATTAATTGAAGATTATCTGTATACAAATTGTAATACAGATGTTACGAGATAATGGAATGAGATGACTAATCTTCATAAAGATTGAGACTAGTAAAAGAACCCTCGTATCTTGATTATAATATATTATCGTGACAGATCATAAATCATGATATATATACTGAATTATAGTCTTTTTTTTGTGTCCATGGAATTATTGTCATCATATTTACTTTTTACACTTTCTATACTCTTGACTGTTTTTTATTACTCATATGTACAATGGATATCATTATTTTGTAAATGATGCAATTATTGTGAGATGGAGGAAGTATAAGATTATTTGTTTGGCAATTGCTACAGTAATTTTTTCCAATTATTTGTGTTGTTTGATGTAGAGTCAGAATTGTTGCATCCCAACTTTAGTGTTTGGTCAGTGTTGTAATAAATGAAATTCATTGTGGACTGGTGGTAAGTGGTGAAATTTTTATTAACAATTTGAATTTTATGCTTCTTTAGTTGCTATAGAATCTGATCCTGTAATTCTTAAGCAAACTAACTTTACTGTAGAGACTGTTTGTGCTCAATGTTAAAATTATATTTATTTACATTGTAATATATAATGACTTGAATTCATCCATTCTTGCTTTCTTATGGGTAATTAATTTGAAGGCTTAGGTACTGTGCTGACTTATCTATTAATTTGACTTATTTATGCATGTCCTATTCATATAGGTCCGCACCTACTCAGAATGGGTAATAGATGGAGAGTATGATTTGCCTACTCAGAATGTGCTCAATGTTAAAATTATATTTATTTACATTGTAATATATAATGACTTGAATTCATCCATTCTTGCTTTCTTATGGGTAATTAATTTGAAGGCTTAGGTACTGTGCTGACTTATCTATTAATTTGACTTATTTATGCATGTCCTATTTATATAGGTCCGCACCTACTCAGAATGGGTAATAGATGGAGAGTATGATTGGCCTCCTAATTGCTGTAAATGCAATGCTGTGCTTGAGGAAGGAACAGATCCTCAAACTACTCGCCTTGGCTGCTTGCGTATGTTGTTATTGAGACTCATTCGTGATTTGAGTATGCATTCTAATTAGATGTTAATATGAGTTGTATGATCTTTTTACAGATGTTATACACACAAATTGCTTGATTTCACACTTAAAAAGTTTTCCTCCGCACACTGCACCAGCCGGATATGCCTGCCCTGCATGTTCAACTTCAGTGAGTCCTGTTAGATTTTTTTAATGCTCATGTCTTCATTCTCTGTTCACCATGTTCTTTGTTATTGTAAATGCCTTAAAATTGTTGGATAGATAATGTCAAGTAAGGTAGTGATATTTTCATCAAATATGTAACTTGTGGGAATGTTGGATAAAAAGTTATGTTGTATTAGTGGATGTACTCTAAACTTGAGTCAATAATTGCTTAAATGTGGTAACATAAAAGGAAAAAAAAAAATTGCTCTGTTCTCTTTTGATTGCAACATGGGGGAACGTACAATTTATGAGGATAGGAGATAGATAATAAGAGGGACTCATGCTATAAGGATAGAGATAGAAGGAACCATAATTTATTTAAAGAATTGTTGGATTTCTTTGTAGTATCCATCGTAGCAATGTATAAAAAAGCTCAAAGCGCGCTGAAGCGATGAGGAATATGCAGCGCCTAGGTGGGCCTAATTTAAATCGCACTATATAAATCACACTAGGTTCTCTTTGAAGTGAGGCGCACTATATAAACAGCTGAAAAAAATTGGTAGAAATTTGCCTCAGGTGCACCTCAGGCGCCTAATTAAAATTGCCTCACCTAGGCCAAAAAAGTGCTTACCCCGTATCGCCTTACGCCTTAGCGCCTTTGGCACGCTTTTTCAAACACTGCTTAGCAGGATTAAGATGCAATAAAAAAGAACAAAGGAAGTATATATTTTAAATTACAAGTTTTAAAAGAGCTAAGAGAGGATTATATAAGAAACTAGATTAGATCCCGTGCAATGCACGGATTTTACAAAATTTTATTATGAATTATTACAATCTTTGAAAAGTTATTCAATAATTTACACAAAAGAGAGAGTAATAGTTTCTTTTTATATAAACAAAATTACTTAGTTTTATACCCGTTCTTAATTTAACAAAAACACCAAGGTTAGTACCGTGCAATACTCTCTTTATTATAGCCTTTAGTTAGCTCTACAATAGTTTACAAAAAATAAATAAATAATAGAGAATCATAACATTTATAATACGCTTAAAATAGCATGATTTTTTTACCAAATTCATCCAGCGATCTAGGTTTTTAATACTACACTCACTCCCTTACCAATTTAATTAGTCGACAGACTTTGATCAACACATAGTTTGGGCAATTATAATGAACTATCTTATATATTTTTTTTTTCTCCTTTCTGTAAACAATGAATTACCTTATATACAAGGTATAAAAGATATGAAATTAAAAATATGGAATATATATGTTAACTAATTATTGAAAAACTATCTTCGTTGGTAATTGGTATAGTAGAAGATTGTTTAAGAAGATTTGACAAAAAAAAAAAAAAAAAAAACCCAAACACTTTGGAGGGAAAAAACAGCACCGGGATATGAAACGTGTCATTCCCGGTGTCTGTTTTAGTATTATGTTATTGATATGCCCCTCTTATTGATTCATCTAATGGGAATGTCTAAGGTCCACATCCAAAGCGATCCAACATGGGATACAACAATGTTGACCCTTAGGGAAGAGCACTGTTCCCTAAAGAGAAAGGACTTTTTTAAGTCTTGAATTTCAGGCTCCACTATTTTCTTTCGTATCCATGATTAATAATGTGGTTTTCAATTCGGGTGCTCTTTTTTATAGTTTGAAATGTAGTCCACGTAGGATTCATTTGAAACCAAAGAACTTTCCCAGAATGCTGGGCTTTGAGTCAAAGAATGATGACAAATGATATATCTCTTAAATTATCTTAACTGGCATCTTTGATTATGTCGAGCAATTTCTTTCATATGAGGTCTCTCCTATCAAGCTCACATGCTCATTACTGATTTTATTGAGCTTTATTTATTTTTTAAAATCCTTTTTTGTTTCCCATCCTCCATGTGCCTCTAAAAGTTCTTAAATTGACTTTTCGTGAGACGATCATCATTTAAACAAGTAAAGCGTCTAGAGACAGTGGGAATACATTTTTATCGCAGAAGGTTGTGATTCTTTTGAAGGTGTACTGAAGTTATAATAGATTAAGATTTTATGGGTATGGAAGTGTTGCCTAAAGTTCCTTGCTTTCTTTGTTAAATAGTTTGGGAGGTTACTTTTTGTTTCATTTTCAAAGTTTATGTCCTTATAATTGTTTGTTTTGTTGATTGTTTAATACTAATCTACTCTATTTAATCATCATCTAACTTCCAAATGAGTTGATAGCAGCCGCATTTACTTTATTATAGTAATCATATGAATTCAAATTTTAGAATATTGTGATGGGTCGAACAAGAACTCCCCGGGTGGTAATTTTGTGAATTTGGTTGATAAAATGTACTGCCCTCCTATTGTAAGAAACCCAAAATTTTGTTTTTCAATTGATTTAGCTCATTCTGATTTAATTCACTTATACCTCACTAGATACTTGAATACATTATGACTCTTAGATGTGTCATATTGTGCCAGATGTGATACTTGTGACCCACAGCAATATCTTGTTGTATTGCTGTGAATTTATGGGCGATTCCAAAGTAACATAGGTATCATATAACCCTATTATTAAAAAGGGGGGGGGGGGGGGGGGGGGGCGAGGAACTGTTGTGTGTTTTACTTTCTTTTTTTCTTTCTTTTCTGACTTTGCCATCTTGTTATTGTGTGTTCTTTTTTTTAGAGCATTCTGACTTCATTATCTTTAGTATAATTCTTGTTTTTAATTTATTACATTTAACATTATTTTGTGGGTGTAGATATGGCCTCCAAAAAATTTTAAGGATTCAGGATCACACCTTCATTCAAAGCTTAAGGAGGCAATTATGCAAGTAAGGTTTTTTGATGTTTGCATGTCGACTACTTTTCTTCCTTATCCCTCTTATCTAGAAAAAGTTAAAAATTAAGTGCTTTCTCCGTACCATACCTTCATCCCTTTTGTAATTTATATGAAATGTGATATTTTATTGTTTCTACCTATGTTACTCGGACTTGGGTACCACGTTTGTGTCCAAGTGTTTGACTCAGCTATTTTGTGAAGACTGAAGATTTTCCATGATTTTGTACTAAAATGAATTGTCTAAGTGTCCTACCCACGTTTGAGTGTCCGACATGGGTACTTGAGGTAAAATGAAGTGTCCGAGTAACAGTCTACATTTGCTGAATGAGCTATTCTTAGTTATCAAATAAAATAGTTTCTCCATACTCTGCCTTCATCCCTTTTCATTATTATCATCATAATACTAATGTTTCTTTTTCAATGAAACGCTTGGAATGTTTTAATTGTTTAACCTAAAAACATTTTAAATTTGAAGTCTTGCAATCTTCTGGGTTTCTTTATTCTAAGCTGATTGTCATATTGCAGACTGGTCTTGAGAAAAATGTTTTTGGAAGCCATCCTGTCTCGATGACAACGCCAGACCGTGGCCCTCCCCCTGCCTTCTCTTCAGATCCCTTGAAACGTGTATCAGGTGCTGGAGGCATCGAAGGAATGAAAAATGAAGCAATAATTGGGGTTGGAATTGGCTCATCTAATGCTACTACACAAGACATAGTAGAGATAGATGGTTCTAGTCATGAACCTAATTATGTAAAAGCTGGAAGTCCTGCAAGTGTAAGACTTCTATACAAAGGTTTTAGTGTTTAGATATTGTATTGGCCTTGAAATTAACTTAATTTGATCCTCTTTGTTCATTCGATATATGATCGCTTTGCTGTTCATAATTATTCTTTTAGATACTTTAATATCTAAACTTGATATTTATGCAGGCTGGGGCTAGTACAAGGAAAGGTGCCATCCATGTTGAAAGGCAAAACTCTGAAATTTCATATTTTGCTGATGACGAGGATGGAAACAAGAAGAAATACTCTCGAAGAGGTGAGGAAGCTTTGCATTTGAGTCAAAATTAGAGCTTGTTTGGTTGAAAACAACAAATGGGGGAAGGGGTATGTGTGGAAAGTCATGGGAATTAATAGATTAGGTAGTTGTTTGTTGACACAATACAATAAAATGGAGGGATTAAAATTCATGGGAATTTACACTTCCCATAAAACGTGGAAAATAAATTACTAAGCAACCCTTGGTCAAATTCATGGGAATTACAAATTCACTTACTGTTAACCAAACAAACAAGTTAAGAAATTTTCTAGGAGAATCCACGTTAAAATTTCTTTTTATAATACCCACTCTTTTTATTATGGAGTAAGTTTTAAGTATTGGCAAAAGGAATAAAACCGTATAATAAAAAACGTAATTTCTCCCACTACTATTTAATTTAACTTCCATTCACTACTCAATTATATGTAGGAAAGTTTAGTTTTAAAAACTTAGTGCATAATATGATAATATTACAACGAAAAATTTGTCAATTACAACCGGTAAAAGTACCCATTTGCGGATTACAATCATCAAAGTTTATTTTTGCAAATTACAATAAAAAAAAGTCCCTCAAAATTTTAAAGTACAACCAAATCTCAATTTCGGCCATTTCACCGGAATATAATGTCAATATATCAATAAATGATGCCAAACTAGTATTGTATGGGGGTTATTTTTTATATCGTTAAATGATTAATGATGCGGTGAAAGGGGCCGTAAGTCGGATTTTGGTTGTGGTTTAAAATGTTTGGTAATTTTTTGATTGTAATTTCCAAAATAAGTTTTGATGGTTGTAACTTGCAAAATGAGTACTTTTACCAGTTGTAATTGCAAATTTTTCTACTACAATTGGGCAATCTTAAAGTGCAGAATTGACATTTAATCCAATAATCAAAAGAGGGGGAGTATTACTTATAAAATATTAATTAAAATTTAAAAATTTTAAGTGAAAGTAATCGTTAAGGCTTGACCTTATAGAATATGGCAACACCTTTTGTATAAACCTGTTGGGGTAATCTTAAAGTGCAAAATTGACATTTAATGTAGTAATCGAAAGAGGGGGAGTAGTACTCATTAAAAATTTATTAAAATTTAAAGTGAAAGTAATCGTTAAGGCTTTGACCTTATAGAGTATGGCATCACCTTTTGTATAAACCCATGTGCATATAGAGGTAGGTGCACCCAAGGGTAATTTTTTACTCATTTGACATTCTTTTGCTCATTTTAGATTTTAAAATGAGCAAAGAATATTAAATGAGCAGAGAAAATCCTTGGATTGCTGAAGGTTAAGGAAATTCCAAGCTAGCATAGAACATGCCTTCTGAAAGAATCAATCTGTCTTTGAGACTACTTAATTTGCTTTACTAGGATTATAATTCACTTGTTCTCTCAGCTTCATTGTGATAATCACAATTAAAAAAAAAACCTGATTTTTTTTGCACGTCTGTTGATATCTAATTCATTTGTTGTAATTGTTAATTACTCTCTCTGTTCCAAAATGATGGTCGCTGAAGAAACACATTTTAGGAAGTTAGGAGAGAGTGTAGGAAGTAGAGAATGTTTAAGAAAATGTTGGAGAGATAGTGTTAAATGTGGGTTTGTGTAGGAAAAAGCTGGAATGAGTGTTGTATGTAGTGTTTGTGTATGAAAAAGTAAAGAGGAGTGGGTTGCATGTGGGGCCTGTGAGATTAGGTGGAAATAAACATTTGCAAAATTAGAACTATAAAAATTATCAATTAATTGTTCAACATTTGAGTTCCCTAGCTTTTAAAATAAATATTCAAAATCTACCTTAAAAAGTACAAACACTGTTTTTTTTAGACTCCTTAGTCATTACTATTTACCGTCAATGGGCCCACTTCTTTGCTTCATTTTTTTCTCCACTCGAAATGGCATGCTTGGTTTTAAGCTCGATTTATGAACCCGTTTTGCCAACTGAATGCCCCTTAGTATGAGTTAAGAACCTAAACAGCCAATTAAATACTCAAAGTCAGGATTGGATATAAACCCAACTTAGATGTAAACTGTGGAATTGCAAATGCACATCAATTTCTCAGAAAATTTCAGAAAAATATGCTGTAATAACCTACTCAATTCAACTTTTCAAGTACACCCAAAGTTATCAGAATCGGGATTCTACTTTGAATCGGTGAGTGGGGTAGAATCGAATCGGTAAAATCGAATCGTACGATTCTACCAAATTTTAAAATTGGGCTTCAAAATGTAACAAATGACTACATACGTAATTTTATAGCAATGAGAATGATAATAATATGTATTGTTAATAACATAATATCGACAATACAAACATAAAATAGTTTTTGAAGTAATTCGCATGCGCATAATTAAACAGTACACTATAATCTATAAAGTCCAATTATTGGTACACATTTTTAACCATGAGAGTACACGACAATTGTGGTTAAAATATGAAAAAATAACGTTGTTGACTCGTAAAATTGTTTCCCCTAGACCCATTCATAATAAAAAAATCCATTAATAATAGAAAACTAAGTGTCAAGTTAGTTCATTTAACGAGATAACTAAAGAATGACAATTACAACAAACTCATGTTATAAAAGTGCTTTTTATATGCCCAAAGTTGAGTGAATAAGACTTGTGAATACATTCTTATGCCCACAAAATTTATTTGGCTGGATGGAATCTTAAAAGTTATTTAAATTGATGTTTTATAAGCTTTATTATGATTTAGATTGAATAATATATGTTATTGACTAAAGTTAGGTTCGACTATGACACCCTTACACTCTTTAGTGTATAACATAAAATTTATAAATGATATGGGTACGAAACCAATTCTATTAGAAAGTAGACTTCAAGAGCTTTCCAATGATATATTATAAGCCTAATTTCGACTTCGGAATCAAAAGTTATGGGTATTGAAAAATCAGGTTTTTTACAGGAGTGGAATCGGTAGAATCGGTACCGATTCCACCGATTTTTACCGATTCTATGAGCAATTCTACCGCACAACGATTCTACCAACGATTTACATCGTTTAGGTGGATTAGGATCGTAGAATCGTACGATTCAACGATCCAAATCGCGATTTTAATAACATTGAGTACACCTCATAGCTTAGTCTTCAATAAGGCAAACTTTTCAGTGATTTTGGTATATGGATTCAAATTAATGGGGGTAAGGAGACTTAGGGGGTGTTTAGTTGATACGGGAAAGGGAATGGAATCAAGAAAGGGATTGAGACTTGAGAGGGAATGGAAAGCAATTCCCTTTGGCAAAAGGTGTTGTTTGGATTATTCAACCTAACTTCTTTCTTCACCTTTGCTCCACCACACTCTCCCTCATTCTCATAATGTTGTTGTCAACCCCTTTCCGTTTCCACTATTACTACCACAAGTTGCTGTCGTTAAATTCTTTCTCATTGCCTCCACCGCCACCCCTTTCTCTCCTTTCGTTGTTTCACCAACACCATGGTTAAATTTGAGGTATTAAAGGTCAATTTCGAACGTGAAAACTTCGGATCTAGATATTTCATTGTCGAATTTGACCATATCAATGATATGTAATTATTTTTTCCGTTTTTAATCTTGTAGGTTTAGAAGAGTGGTGGTGATTTATAAGCGGGTTGGGTGGGTTTTCATGGAGGTGGGTTACTTCTCCTGTTGTGGTTTTAGGTGGGTGTTAAGGCTGGTTTTGGTGGGTGGGGTAAAGTTTAATGGAGGTTTGGGTTTGTAATGGGTAGTGATAGGGTGGCGATGGTTATGCTGGCGAGGTGGCAGTGTTGGGGTAGTGAATCAGGGTGGCCGTGGTGGTTGCAGTTGTGGTGGGCGGTGGTGGTTGTACAGTTGTGATGGGTGTGGTGATGTATGGGTGGTCTTGAAGATAAAGGTAAAGATAAATATCATGGGGGTATAGGGAATGAGAGGAGGAGTTTGGGGGTAGAGGTAAAGATAATGATTATAATGACAAATCAAATCATAAAGGGAGCTAGCCCTACACGTTCTCTTTCCCTTTGATGAATACCCCAGACCAAACCCCCCTTAAAAGTCCTGAAGATAGAGAGAATTCCTAAATGAATAAAAGGTTAGCTGGGGAAAGTGAAGAAGTGGGGTCAATCAATGGTAATTGTAACAAATTCAATCAAAGGCAGTGCTACTCAAAATTTTTTTGATTTTAAGGCTATTAATTTTTGTAAAATTTAACAGGTTGCTGTTTCCAATAGCGATGTTTAATATGCATTTTGGGAAAAAAATATATATGAAGTAACTTGTATAACCTACAAAAAAGAATGGATGAAACTAGAAAGTGTGAAAGTGTGAAGATCATAGTATGGAGGGTGAGTATTATTGTCATAAATATGCAACATATTTAGCTGTAGTAAATTAACTCAACACGATGATTTTTATGAGACAAGCAGATCTTCTATGATGCAAGCCATGCAACTTCTGTTAGTGGAAAAGTGGGGTTGGTTAAGTACAGGGTTTTGTATTTATCAACTGATTTGGACATTAACTTCAACAGGTCCTTTCCGTCACAAGTTCCTCAGAGCACTGCTGCCTTTTTGGTCCAGTGCTTTGCCCACTTTGCCAGTAACTGCCCCATCTCGTAGGGACTCATTAAATGCTGACGATGGTAAAGAAGGGCGTGTGCGGCATCAGAAATCATCAAGAATGGATCCAAGAAAAATTCTCCTTTTCATAGCCATAATGTAATGTTTACAAATTTCTGCTGTTCGCCGTCTCATCCTTTTATCTGCATTTCTTTGTTCTCCTTCTGTGCTCTTTTTTTTTTTTTTTTTTTTTTTTTTTTTTTTAAAGCTTTCTCGGTGGTTGCAGGGCATGCTTGGCAACAATGGGTATCCTATATTACAGACTCGCTCAAGGTAGCCTGGAGGAGATGCCTAATGATGAACAATAATGATTTGCTGTGTAAAGGTATTAATACCATCCTACACTGACAGTCTGTCTCCGGTAGTTTGATTCATCTAATTTGTAAACTCATAGCTAGGTGGTTGGTGTTTTTTGTTATCTTTTATTTATTTTTTTGGGTTCTTTTAAATGTCACTACATCATGTCTCTATATAGAATTTTTTTTGTTCTTTTCTTCCATTTTAATGGGGAATTAGGGATGTTTAAACTGTTGTCTGCACTGTTTGCTT
This sequence comes from Chenopodium album, assembly GCF_948465745.1. Taxonomy (NCBI): domain Eukaryota; kingdom Viridiplantae; phylum Streptophyta; class Magnoliopsida; order Caryophyllales; family Amaranthaceae; genus Chenopodium; species Chenopodium album. The sequence goes on along the minus strand of NC_137857.1, from coordinate 12,183,293 downwards.
GAAGAGCTCCTATATGCTCTTCTTCAGCAGGATGGGTTAAACTTCACATTTTCCTCTTCTTTGACCCCCTCTTCTATTTTGGGACTTAAAATCTGTAAAATACTATTCATCATGCCCCCATGTGTTCAATACGCTAAATGTACTCGATATGCTTGGCTGTAGGGGCGTCATTGATTGGACCCCTAGTTTGTTCTTGCCCCGGTTTTGATTTAGAAATTTCAAATATATTTTTTCCGCATTTTAACTCCCTTAGGGCTGTAATTAAGCATCTAATACAGCCTTTAGGATCCGTTTGATGTGAGAAAAAAGGAAAGGATGAGGGAGTGAATGAAGATAGTAAGAAGTGAGGTAGAGAAAAGAACAGCTCGTTTTGTGTGTGGCCGTTTGTAAATAAACAAAGTAACTTTTATAAGCTATAACACTATCTGAGTAGCCCCTTTAATATTGACTGAGTAACTCCCATCATACTGAATAAGTAACCCTACAAGGCTACAATACTGACGAAGTAACCCTGTGATATTGACTAAGTGACCCTTAAAAGTAAAACTAACGAAGTGACTCCCATGATGGCTAGCCACACGGTGTAACCAGCCACATATAAAAATTTGTGTTCATTTTTTGGTTTTTGATTTACCCTCAAATAGAGTGAAGGAACTTATATTTATATACTTAGGTCATGGTCTTGTGAGAACACGTACCTAAACTTCTCCATATATCATACTTCCTCTTCTTTCTTCTTCTTCCCTTTTTTTTTTTTTTTTTTTTTGATGTGGAGTGAATTTTTTTTATTTTTTATTTTTCGTTTATTGGCAAGTCAAATGCTAATGTCAGTTAAATAATTAAAAGTTTAAGTAGCAAATAAAACGTATGTTGCACTTGACAAATGACTAATTAAAGAATATAGAATTTTCACTAAATATCCCCGAGTTTTTTTTTTTTTTTTTCACCAATATACCCATGAAATTTTTCAAATTCACCATGTCCCTGAGCTTACAAAAATTGTTACAAAATACCCAAATGATAATGGACATTAGCATTTGACTTGCCATGTCATTTAGGCTTAACTTGCCATGTGGCAATTTATGATTGGCTGTCATTTATATTATTTAATATTAAAATAAATATTCAATTAATTATCAAAAAAAAAATCAATAAAAAAATAAAATAAAAAACATACCAACCACAACCCAGCCCCCCCAACTACCACCTGCGGGTGCGGATTTCGCCTGAACCAATGTCGGCGCCATCCCGAACCCCGGCGCCACTCCTAACCTAACTCCCACCAGCCAGCGCCCCTTTGCCGATCACCTACTCCCCTATCCTAAAAGGCTAAAAACCCCCTTCTCTCTCCCTCGAAAACCCTTCCCCTCCCCACCACCATCAGCGTCCAAAATACCATCCCGCACCGGTGAACCCAACACGCCCCTCCCCTTGCCGTCTCCACCCCCTGAACCACAACGTCGAACCCCAAAGTAAAAGAAAAACCCCAAAATCGAACCCCTTGATTTTGATTTTTAGGGTTTTGATTTTGGGATTTTAGGGTTTCAGGGTCTCGATTTTTGGATAAGGTGGGCGGCGACGACATGGAGAGGGGACTTGGGTTGCCGACGAAGGGGCTTAGGGTGGTTGCGTGATGTTAGGCTAAGGTGGAAAGGGAGGTGGCTTTGGTGGCGGTTGTAAGGAGGTGGCTAGGTTAAGGTGGCTGGTGGTGGTGGGGGTTAGAGGTGGTGTTTTTTTTTTTTTTTTTTTTTTTTTTTTTTTTTGACTTTTTTTAACTCTTTTTTTATAATAATTATTTAATTAATCTAAATAATAACCAATAACATGCTTCCACGTGGCATAATTAACTCTAATGACAAACGGACTTAACTGTCGTTAGTCATTAAGGGCGTTTGGTGACATATTTGTTAAACTCAAGGGTATATGGTTTGAAAATTTTCATGGGTATATGGTGAATGAAAAAATAACTCAGGGGCATTTGGTGGAATATTCGTAAAGAATAACAATTGCGATGCATTAAATTAGAGATGTACTTTAAGTTGGGTTGGTACTAAGGTCAGTCGAGCATGACATGACAAGTTGTGGCTTGTGGTTGGACATTATGATCAGAATTTGACATGAGTTTAGGCACGAGCACGATGAACTAGTCTTTGTGTTGGCTCTTGACCATTTTGGAGAAATATTGAAATTATAGACTATGCTTGAGCTTCATTTATAAAAGCCCAATACAACTCCGATACTACCCAACTAAACCTTCTATCCCCATGGAGTCCGAGCAAACTAACAAACGAGGGCTCTTCACAAGATGTCCTTTGTTGACTTTTTGTGTGTGTGTTTGAATGAGTTATAAGAAAAATACAAATTATGGGAGGATTTTAAAATGTGCCCTATCATACGCATGTCCTTAATCTTAACCACCGTTGCGCTAAATTGAAAAATTTTCTCCAATTATTGATGTGAAGAAGGATTTACTTTTTTCTAATCTAAAGGGTCATTTGTTAACACAAGAGGTTAATATATGGAGTTGAATTTTAACCAGAAATTTGTAGGTAACCCAAATTGCTGAAAAAACAAATGAGGTCGGTGAAGATAGGCAAATGGTAAGTTCCCAAACATATGCTTAACTCTCATTCTAACTAAATACATTTCTAACTAATATTTAAAGTTAACTGACCAATTAAATCTTAATCTCATTTTTTTTAAAGGTTAATCTTATTTTTAATTTTGCCAAATATGACCTTATTCCAACCTAAACCGATAAGGTAAATTAAAAACAAATAGCCAATTCAATCCTATTATTTGGATAATTCAAGTGACTATATTATTAGCTACAAAATAGGAAAATCAGTGTTAATCAAGAGGGAGGTATAATGAGGGGAAGTAATAAGAGTATCATACTATAATGAAAATAATTAACAATCCTTTAAAACTGGTATATAATTTAAAACCTACATACGTGTATAGAATTAAGCCAATCAAAAACAAATAAAAAATCTAATTAAGTTAATGAGGGAGGCTAGTGGTTCAATTAATTGATGAGTCAAACAAATAATTAGTTGTTATCTGATCTAAATAATTCCCATATTGCATTAGATTAAGATAATTGTACTGGATATTAGAGTATAATCTTAGCATATCCTTAATTGAAAACATTTTAGTTGAATGATGCTAACATGGAGACATAGCTCCTCGTGTGAGTGTAATTCAATTACTTTTGTTAATCAACGCCGGCTTTCCAAATCTCCATTTTGGACCGTATGATAAAACTCTAATTAATTAAAATTAGCTATTGATTTTGTAGGACCTGGTGTCCTACATCAACTGACAATTGACATAATTATTAGAATTAATAATAATAATACTTGTAATAATATTTCATAATAATTACAATAATAATCTTTCAAATATAAAATATAAATATGGTCAAGTGGGATCTTGTTTGGTTCGTTTAAATGAGTACCTTTAGAGTATCAAATTATATAGAATTTGGTTATCATATAATTAAAGACATTAAAGATTTAAGATGTGTATTGGGCATGTTAATGGAAAATGAGAAAAATTTTAAGAAATAAAGAGAGTTATAAACATTAAGTAAATTATACAAGTCAATAAAATTCAACAATAATAAAGGATTATGTATCTCAGTATTTACTTTAATGTAGATAACAAAAAAAAAAAAAAAAAAAACCCTTAAATGTAGTTATATTTTAAGATTAGGTTTACTTAGACACATGAGACAAAGAATGTAGATGATTAGTAAGGTAGGTTTAGGCAATGGTGAATACCCAAATGGTTGGCGGAGCAATGACAAATTAAGTTTAGAATAAGGATGTCAATGAGCCGATGCATTGTGAACCTCAAACAAACTCTGATCAAAGCTCATCTGATTTGTTAAACAAGCTTGTACTAGAATTTCGAGCTGTCCAACTCGAACAAAGTATTACGTACTTGGCTCATTTAGGTTCATGAACGGTTCATGATTTGGTTTAGGTGCTTTTTTGTGTTCATTTAAAAATTTATAAAAAGCTTATTTGTATCTCGGTTAAAGCTCGGGTTTAAATTAAATGAGATACTTGCGAAGTAAGATCATATATCAAAAAACTTATATACATGGGGCAAGCTCGAACAAGCAAAATAAAGCTCGGTCAAGCTCGACTGTACTCAAGTTTGAGCTTGCGTATTACATATCAAGCCCTAGGTTAAACAAGCTAATACTCGGCTGGGCTCATTGACATCTAAAAGCCAATTGACGCACTTTGACCTTTATCATAACTTTGACCATCTTTGTATTTCTTACTCCTCCTATCATATAAAATGTAGTGTTAATGTGTAAGACAATAATCGGATTTATCCCAATATATATTATTGAAATAAAGAGTTTATTAAATATACATAATTAAAAGTAGTGTAATGTTATATGCAGCCCTAAGAGCTGCGTATAACTATTTAATATACTTTCATTTTTAGTATGAAGTTGGAAATTTATCGACAATTCACGAGTAAAAATAGTGTCACTTAAAAAAAAACACGGAGGGAGTATCCTTTCTACGTTTAGCTTCTTATATGCAATCCTTAAGGCTGCATATATCTTTTTCCTTAAAAAGAATATGATAGTTGTTATGATAAAAATCAAAGTGTATTGTGCTAATTATTATGGAACGGGTATAGTATTGTTTTTAATCAACTTCTATCATTTTCACTTCATATAAACAAACGGGTAAAAAGGGGGAAAACATTGGTATTGTACATTGACTCCTCTTACGCAAAAGAAACGGATAATAGTCTTTGTTTTGCACAAAAGAAACTGATGGTTTACTATTTTATTTTTGGAGAAAATGTCAAAGAAAATTATGTAATGGTTTTAAAATTATTAACAAAAATATCTAATCTTCTAGAAACGGAGGTTACATTCGCATTTCCTATTTCTTCAACAGAAAAACATAAGTTTGCACACTAGCACTTTGCAGTTTGCACCCTTGTGGATTTGTGATAAGTTGGTAACACTAGTAACTAGTAAGGGCCTGTTCTCTTACGTTGAAATTCAGTTCAGTTCAGTTCAGTTCAGCTGAGTTCAGTTCAGTTCAGTTCAGTTCAGCTCAGCTCCTAATATCCTTCTCTTATAAAATATTAATTTCAGTTCAGTTCAGCTGAGTTCAGTTCAGTTCAGTTCAGTTTAGCCGAGTTCAGTCAATGAGAACAGGCCCTAAGGCTTGCTAACTCCTACAGTCATACTTCGTCGACACAAAACCAACCCTCATTACGTTACGGGTGGTGTATAGACTGTTAGGAGTATAGGACGCAATATTATTATACACTTGGATGAACTAAAGATAGACAAATCTATTTATACCGGTTGCAAATAAGTGAAAAATAACTTCAAATAGATCGGATAGTTTTAGGACTCTTAGCTCAATTGGATCGGGTGCACAAGAGATTTCTTGGTGTTACAACTTACAAGTCAATTACATTTGGCCTGCAGTACGTGTTACCATAAATAATTAAAAGGTTCAAAAAAAAAATTACTTGATTGTTTATGAGAGTAACTAAGCATAGCAAGCTGTGTTATAATTTGTTTATTGAGAAAGAAAAGCCACATGTTCCACATGAACTAACACACACTTGAATATTAACCATTATAAATTGTGCAAGAATTAAGTAAACATTCTTCATTTTTAAAAAGCATAGCAAGCTATGTTATAATTTGTAGAGTCCCTAACTTGTATGTTGAGACATAACAATACTTGGTACTCCCTTCATTTTTAAATACTTGCTCCATTTCTTCATGCGCGGAGTTTTAGAATAAATTGGAGAAAATAATAAAATATGAAGGTAGTGGGATAGTTGAGAAAATAAAAAATTGTAAAAAGCAAAAGTAGTAGAAGAATAAGAGGAGAGAGAGTATTATGTTGGGTCCACTAAGTGTGAGAAATGAATAAAATATTGTAAAAGCTTTCTAAAAAGGAAATGGAGCAAGTATTTAAAAACGATCGGAAAAGAAAAGTGGAGCAAGTATTTAAAAACGGAGGGAGTATAATGCAACGGGTTAGTTGAAATTTCAAAGGTTAACACTGCATCAGCCATGTTAGAAATCTTATATGATCTATATTGATAGCAAAGAATTACTAGTTGATGAAATCGTAAATCAGATATTAAGTTCAATAATACTCTTGGGGTCTGTTCTGTTCACCTTATTTTCACTTATTTCAAGTGTAATAAGTTCAGATAAAGTTTAATAAGCTCTGATAAGAGTTACACAAGTACAAATTACAACTAAATAAGTTTTAATAAGTTCAGATAAGTTCAGATTAGTTAAGATAAGTTCAAATGAGCGAAAATCAGGTTACTTAAGTTCATTTCTATTTAATTTAATTGTTGAAGTTCCACATAAAATAGTACAAGTCAACAATAACAACATTTTATGACATTATTGCAAAAACAAATTAATTTCATTTGACAATTTTTTACTCGTGTGCAGAAATCAGTTTCAGTTAATTAATCATCATTGGTTTCTCTTGTCTTATTATAAAATCTGAATGATTATTATTGTTAATCATTTCTACCATCTTTAATAATCATTACTGATATTATTTGTCAGCTTTTTTTAATTTCCATATCCAATCAGAAAAAGCAAACTGGCCCAATCATTGTTTAGTTTTTAGATTATCTGAACACTGTCTTATATGCCACCAGTACTGCATCTTTCATTCTGTCAAAATGATGTTATGTACATTATATTAATGCATTACTAAACATTACATTCAATAATGATCTCTACAAATATTTTTGAAAATATCATCGGTTGCATGGAAATGGATACAGATACTAAGTACTCGCACCGTATGAACATAAGAAAAGGACATCCGAAAATGGACATGGGGTTATTAGAGTTTAAGTCAAAAATAGTCTATAAAATCACGAAAGTGTTAGTTAATAATTAATTACCTGTCTTAATTCATCCAGCTAATAGATTTTGACAGTTGAAATTTCTAAGTATTATGGATTACTGAGTTTATTTACTCTTAAGAATATTTTGCCTTATTCAATGTGTTTTATGAAGGTTCCTCTGATGTCCCGGTCCTTAGCTGAAATTTATCATCATTAACAACTAAAAAGCTTGTCAATTGTCAAAATGTACTTGTATAATGAAATAATTAATCGAGTTCATTCGTTTGCAATAAAATATAATTCCACGTCGTTGCAATTCGTAGGATAACATTCCCATTTTGCCTCACACCAAATCATACTTGCATTATGAAATAAAGGTCCCTTTTCGTTGATTGCAATCGTTTAGACTTCGTAATCATACGTGTTTCATTTTTATTTATATTTTATAATATATGCTTGAGGCCTCTGAGCCATCAAAAGGGTTTCTTTACTTCTGTTAATCCTTAATTTAATCTACATTCGCCTGCAATGGCCCCATCAATCATTTCGAGCTTAACTACACAACAAAAGTGTCGTTTTAGTATTAACGAAGTCAATCTGCAAGTTGCTGCATAGGCTTTTGAGTATAAATATGTCCTTCGATATCTTTATTTCCTTCAAGCTCGAACAAAATCTAGCAGCTTCCTAACACACTTCTAACACACTTAAGCACAAATAAGTATAAAAAAACATTAAAACAATGATGATGGAGGCAGAGTGGGGATCCTTTAACGGAATTTCTGTCAATGATGAGGCCGATTTTATGGCTCAGTTGTTTCCTAATTGTTCGCTTGAGCAAGAACTAGAATCGTGTAGCTTGGCATTGTCATCCTCTTGCTACTCCGGTATGACAGAGGATGACAGGCTTGACAGCAGTTCATTTTTTAGTACCGATGATAAGAATTTTAATTCATATTGTTTGTCACAGGGAAGTAACTATAGTGGTGGTAGCAGCAGTAGTACTGTTGGCTTCCCCTATAACGAAAACTTCTGTTTGAGCGAAACTCATCAGATTTTTGCAGCTGATGATAATAGCTGCCATTTTCCTGTTGATTTATGTCCATCTGCTGCGAAAAATTTTATCCAGCGCTTTCCAGGAAATCCGATGGAAAGAAGTGACAGCCTGAATTTAGAAATCAGCTGTGGTGGCAACTTTGAAGATCAGTCAGAGTTTTCGGAAAATAAGCATTTACAGCTGAAACAAGAGTATGAGATGTCAGAAGTCGAGCCAGCTTCTGAGGATAGAAGCAGTGGCTTGTTTGAGAGTGGAAAGAAAAGATCTCGAGTTTCAGAGGTAACATTGACAAATTTTCATTCTGAGATTTTGAATGTGTTATTATTTTGCATTACAATGTCTGATCATGGTATTGCAATGTATGTTCAGAAAGGAAAGAGGAGCGTCAGGACAAAGAGGAATCAGAAAAATGGTTCTGATGATGAAGATAATGCTCCTGACTTTACTAAGCAGAACTCGAGTACTAGTTCAGAAGAGCTCGAGGAATGCAATGGGTCTCAGGAGCTGGGTTCAAAAGAGACTCCAACTGTCAAAATGAATGGTAAAACAAGAGCCAGCAGAGGAGCTGCAACTGATCCTCAAAGTCTCTACGCACGGGTAAGTGTTAACATTTTACATATCAATAACAATGCTTATCGCCTTATTTGTTGATCATTGATTAAATATTTAACTTATTTTCGCTATATCGCAGAAAAGAAGAGAGAGGATTAATGAACGATTAAGAATCTTGCAGAACCTTGTTCCTAATGGAACGAAGGTGAGAACACTTTGATTTTAGCATATCTTATTTTTACTATATTCTAAGTCTTTATCAAGAAGTGAAAATCTTAAGGATCTGATTTTGGTTGACAGGTTGACATAAGCACAATGCTTGAAGAAGCTGTCCATTATGTCAAATTTTTGCAGCTTCAAATCAAGGTAAAAGGGATTATGATGACATCCTTAATGTTTGAATTTTAAGACCAGAAAAACGCGTCATGGTTCTTTTCAAAAAATGACTTCATCCAAGAAATAATATTCTACTAATCATTTAAAAAATATTTAATGAAGTCAAATATATGGCAAACCTTATTTTGAATGTTTATGAAAGATACGCCAGTCACAAATATTTTAAAGAATAGTTTATCAATGAGTCCCCTTACAATATTGAAAACATACAATGATCAAAATGCAATAATGTAATATTATATTAATAGGTACTAATTTCTTTCTCTTTGATTTCTTGCAGCTATTGAGTTCTGACGAGATGTGGATGTATGCGCCTCTTGCATACAACGGAGTGGACTTTGGTCTTGATTCAAAGATCAACGCGCTACTATGATGTACCTAAATATATATGGCTCTTGTAACTTCATAACACATGATACCGACACTAATAATAACTAAGCCCTTGTAATCTTATCAGTAAACTAAGTTACAAAGGCAAATATTTTTTGCTGAAACCTGTAAGAATGTTCGGGTGACAGTTTACATTTGATCTGGACTGACATGGATTACCAATTTGTGTCCGTTAATTTTTGCATAATGGACCTTGTTCGAATATACATTGTTTCTTAATGACTTGTTTTGATCACATTGGTTTTATTCTTGTTCTACTGATGGACTCGTTGTTGCGTGGTGTGGGTGATCATGTAATGTGTAAATAAATATGATTGGACAATTAAAACTTATCTCTCAAAAACAATAACAAAAGAGTTACTTTGGGAAGATATATAGAATATTGACAATGTTTCCAAAACTATATGTACTACAATAGCAAAGCCTGTTTATATGGCTTAGAATCTGTAGCAAAGTTTTACTACTCGAGAAAATATGAGAATGGAGTCATGGACTAAATTTCTGATTCAAATGTCAATTCCAAGCTGTTTCTGTTTGATTTAAAGAAGCTCGATTTCCTGGTATCTATAGGTGCACTTTTCATTGCATAAACAGAGAAGCTACTTTCAAAAGAAAAAGAAAATTTACAGTAAAATAACCTCTTTTAAGTTCCTAAAATTGATGCTCACTAGTTCTGTAACTGTCATTGAAATGGTAGCTGTAATACATGTCAAAAATAATTTATAGCAAAAATCAGCAAATTGGAGCCAACACGGCCAGCTGCCAAGTTGTAAGGCCTGTTAGGGGAGGAGCTCAGTTCACCCCAACTTTGATGGCTGACTCAGGTGGTCTGTAAGTGCAATAGTTGTCTTCTCAACTTGTAAACTTCACCCACCATGACTGTGTCAACGGACACAAGTGTCCGCGGTGGGCAGGTTTACCATCGTCTTTGCCTCAAATGCACCACACCTGTGTCATATGATATATAACAGAGGTGGAACCTTCATTATCTTTGGTTTCTTAGACCAATTCCAACCTACAATGGCCGTTTGCAGTTGACATGGATGCCTGCAGGTGGTGAAGAACTCCGCCTTCTCCCCTGCAGCCCTGCTCTGTCTTGGACAGGACTGCTGCCATGACCGTGTTTATAAGATAACAAGCACAAGTGCACAACGGCACATGGCAGCCAATTTGCTCCTACTGTACAATTTTCTTCCTCGTGTTTGTCTATAACCCATTCAGAAAGCTCCATGTTGACAGTCACAGATACATTATGGGAAGGATCTCTTCTTGCTGGTCTTGGTCTGGTTATCAGATATTCAGTCAAACTACTTCGTGGCAATGTTTCTCCTACCTATCATATTGTTAATCAAGCTCAACACAATAGAAGCAGGTACATCAACATTGAATATAACTTTGTCAACAAGCATGTTGATCATAAGTATGTAAGGATTCATATTCAACTAGCTGATAATTATACAAAATGTCTTTCAAGCAATTAATACTATCTATTTAAAGTCGATCTAAACACGATTTCCTCTACACATACTGGAGGATCAAGTATAAAAAGCTTAATTAGTAAATATGTAATAATGCAAACAGTTTTATTAAACAACATTCATATGTGTATTGCCTAAAATATAAAGAAGGTTAGAGCCTTTACTATGGTGTCAAAAACAACCTTTTGCGACTAGTCTTGCCTAAATAAGGGATGTAATAACAGATCACCTTGAACAATGTAACAAGTTTTTATTACAAAGATCTTTAAGTCCCAAATCACAAATTATTCCGAGACAGACGGATCACAAAGAAAAAAATAATAAATCGATCAGACAAAAGTTCTTTGGTGAATTTTTAATACGATGCATGAACTAGTACATGTAAAAGTACATAATCTGGTTGCCAAGTCACATACGATCTTGTTCCTCTCGAAAAATCCCTATAACTGTCTAGGGAGATAGTATACGAAAAACGTTCATTAGCTAACAGATGCAGTTGTTGATCAGGGGATATTGGGTAAACAAGTCATCAATCAATAACAAGCCCTAATCCAATTATTATAATTATTAACAAAAATACAGAACATTGAAGAAGACATTACTAATCAAAAAATGGCGTAAGCAGATATTTGTCTGTATCAAAGTATATTCTCTAAATTATATTATATATATTTAATTTTTATAATAAGGTCTCATTTGTAGCTTGAAAGATCTTAATCTTAGTCTATTTTATTTTTGCAAAAAAACATAGAGAACTCATAGCACGTCCTTGCAAGTTGCTAAGAGGTGGGATTCTTTCTCTAACCCTCCATCCAAAAATTTATTCCTTTTCTTTTTATTATTCTAAAAAAGCAATTAATTGTCTGGTACTACCAATTATATAACTCGTACTACATTCTCTATTCAATCATTGGATTGTATTTGTAACCATTTCTCCATCCTTGTTCATTATAATGTTTTTCTAGCCCCGGTACATTCTCTGGTCCGTCTGGAACTAATAGTCACATATACTAACTCAATTTCTCATTTTACACACACATTGTCACCTTTTAGGACGGGGGATAGGTCGGGTTTGGGTAAGATTTTGGGTTGTGCTAAAAATGTATTGCAAATACTGTAATAATCATTATCATTATAAAATATGATAAATGGGTCAAATTAATGTGATTTTGCGTTATTTGAGCTCATTTTAGGTCAGGTTCTGATTTCTCTCGATAGCTTCAGGTCGATCCAGGTTAGGGATTGCCATCCCTTTGAGGGAAAGAATAGAAATAACACGACTATTACAAAGGATTTATATTGTAAAAGTTTTGTTGTTTGTTATTACAAAAGATTGAGACAATGTGACAACTAATTTTAAACGGACGTGTTATATTATTTTAAGACCACCAACCGAAATACTTAAGTTCCTGCTATTAGCTGTCATGGGTCCCATCGTAGTAGACTCGTGTTGCTGATGTACATGGATAATGACATTAATATTTGTTAATCTTCTCAACAGCTAATCATTTAGTTAAACAGAAAACAGTTTATGGCAAGGTCAATTTTATTCTCTACTTTCTTTGTTCTGTTATTGACATAATATATAAACTAACACATGATCATCTCATCCATCCTCATCCACATTATTAACTAAAGTTTATAAGCTTCGAAAAAAAATAAAACTCGAAACTTAAATAAAACTTTACAAAATTCTAACTATATAATAACAAACACAGCAGCATCCTCCTTCTCCTCCTGCAATACTCCGATCCTACTAATAACTCGAGACAGTATGGAAGGAGGAGAATGGAGCAATTTCAATGCTGCTGTGTGTGTCAACGAAGAGGCCGATTTTATGGCTCAATTGTTTCCTAATCCTAACGACGTAAATCTCAATTACAGCCACCATCATCATTACCACATTATTGCTAATTCTAACAATAACAATAACAATAACAACAATAATGCAGAAGGTGGTTCATCTTATTATTCATCTGATTCCACCTCGAACTCTCAAAATTTGTACCGTTATTCGCAAGAGAGTAGTTTTAATAGGAGCAGTCATGATCATGAGGTTCATTATCACAATTATTTTGGTGATAATAATCATCATCATCATCAACAATTAGCAGCCGCGGCTAGTAATGCATCCTCATTGCCTATTGATTTCCTCCAGTGTCATATGGATGATCAGGAAAATGGCGCGATCAATAATGCAGACGTCGACGAAGATCAGTCTCAGTTGGATCCTGCTGTTGAGGATAAAATTTGTGATTCCTCTTACCATTCTAAGAAAAGAGGCAGAGTTTTAGAGGTAAACAAAATTTCTTACATTTTCTTTTGGTTACATTATTCAGTTTACCAGTTTATTACAGTTTATCTTAAAATAATTTCGTCTCAAAATAATATGACCCTTGTCTCAGAAAATGATATGCCCCTGTCTCACAATGTCTCACATTTTGGTTCGTCTCAAAATAATACACCACTTTATTTCTGTTGTACATTATATTTTGTAACATGATAATTAATGTAAGACAGTACTTGTATTCTTAAGTCAATTCCTATAAAAAAAAAAAAAGGGGGTCGCGGATCAAATGTGGCCTATCATTTAGTAACAGAGGGAGCACAATATTATTTCGGGTGATTGATAGTATTATTGAAAAATGCAGGGTGTTCAAAAGGGAAAGAGGAGTGTAAGGGTGAAAAGAAGCCAGAGTCTATCAGCCTTAGGCGGCGATGATGATGAGAAGGAGAATAACGGAATAGCAGTGAATAGACAGAGCTCCAGCAGTGGTAGTTTAGAGGATGATTGTAGCTCTAAGGGAACTACAACGACGACAATGACAACGACGACTACTGTTCTTAATTCTAATGGTAAAACAAGAGCCAGCAGAGGGTCTGCTACTGATCCTCAAAGTCTATATGCAAGGGTAAATAACTTATCTATAATTTTTACCATAATTATCTTTTTTTTGGCAATGTACATGAACTAAATTGACCCTTTTTTATGAAACAGAAAAGGAGAGAAAGAATTAATGAGAGATTGAAAATCTTGCAAAGCCTTGTGCCCAATGGAACTAAGGTAAAAATACAAGATTGAATAATGTTTTTAATTTTTTTTTTGAGGGCAAAATAATGTTTTTAATTGTTTTTAAATGTTATTTGTTTTTCTCTTCTGTTTCAAAATTTGACATTAATTGACATTACTTATTTATTACATATAGGGTGACGATTTTTACAAGATAATAATTATCGATGTCTTTAAAATTTTACTTACATATCATGCTCGTAATTGCATTTGTATTTGTACATTATAAGAAAAAACAGTCTTGTTATATGTTTCAACCAGAGTTTTAAATATATCCAATTTCATACATGATCAACGATATACATTGAGAAAGATGGACAAGTCAAACCAACGTTAAAAAATAGAGGAAGTATTACATTTATATGGAGTAACAAGACATGTCAATATCATAACCGAAAATGTGACAATTACATTCAAACCAATGTACATTATTGTTCAACTTTAGGTTTTTGTTTAAAATAAAATTGTAAAATCATTTGCAATATAATAAGAGTATTTGACTAATTTATCATGCGGCATAGTAGCAAATTCGTTGAACTATATTTTATTGAATGATTCAATATGGTTAAGGAATGTTCATAAAGTCAACTAATTGTTTACCTGATATGTAGGTCGATATCAGCACCATGCTTGAGGAAGCTGTGCAGTATGTCAAGTTTTTACAACTTCAAATCAAGGTAAAAAATTACAAAAACTATTTTACTTATACATTAAATAAAGTTATTATCGCGTCTTTAAAACTTTGTTATTCTGCAATTATGTGATTTAAATTAAATAATAACCATAATTCGCGTAATTTTTGCAGCTACTAAGCTCTGATGAGCATTGGATGTATGCACCAATTGCTTACAATGGAATGAACATCGGGCTCGATTTCCAGTTTAAATAACCCTCCTAGATGATTTAATTAAAATCGCGACAAAATGTTCCCTTGCAAATTTTGTTCATGATATACGAAGTATACAATCATACATGTAATTAGTAAAACCTTTATACTCCTATACAAAGTTTTCTTCCCATTCTGTTGGGTAAGGAAACATAACAAATCTCATAATTTGTTTCATTCATTCTTGTAATCCTTTGTTTAATTGATTTTTTGTTACTCCATACTATAAAAAGAAAAAAGAATATGAAAATTTATTGTCTACATTATATGGGTCAATGACAATTTATTAGATATTGTCATTTATGCTAAATATATGCATGAATCCATGAAATAATCGACAAATTATTGACATAAAAACTTCTTTGGTTTTAGTGCACAATTATTAGAAATAAGCTTTTTGAAATTATCATATATATACATGAAATGATGAAATCATTGACAAATATTAACTTAAAAAGTTCTTAAGGTTTTTGGTGCACAATAATTGGATGGAAAGAAGACGTTAAGCCCTCATTCTATGAATATTAAAAAGTCATGCAATAATTGACTAACAATTCATTGAAACAAAACTTCCCATCGCACGAAGATGAACTCAATCTAAGGCTCCGTTTGTTTGACAAAAAATCTGATCTTTTATTGAATATCATTTCGTAACGAAAGCAATTATCTTGTGGAATATATGATTATGAAAAAAGTTGTAAGGAAAATGTAACATACTTTTTTTATAAAATAAAGAAAAAATTGTAAGGAAATACTCGATTAACAAGTCAATTTGTAAAAACTACTCGCTGAAAAGTTTTATCAAAAAATTTACCCTCTAAATTTAAAAAGTTAAAGTTTTGGTAGCACTATTCTTGATCGTTTTCCGGCAATTAAATCGAACAAGTGGGGCCCATTTGTGATTCTCTCCAAAAAAAACATCTCACCCTTGCTTATATTAACCAATGTTCCTCTTCTTTGCAAAGAATCAATCCAAAGATTTGGTTATTTGGATGGTCTCCCCTCCTCCCAGCCCCAACCAAAGAGGATGTTATAAGCTAAACACGGATAGCTCGTGGATATCTATGGATAATGAGTGAGCAGGAGGCATAATTCGCTGTCTTAAAGGAATGTGGCAAATCAGATACTCTATGAAGCTAAAGACATCAAAGTTGTAGAGCTAGAAACTGATGCTCAAGCATTGATATATACTTCGTATATGTTAGAAAATCCTGCACACTGAAATTCCTGTCATATATCATCACTAATGTGGTTCAGCTCATGAGCTCAGCTCTTTCATAGAGCCTGGTGTGTGACTATTCTTCATGTCAAAAGAGGGTGTGTGACTATTCTTCATGTCAAAAGAGCAGCGAACTCAAGCCTTTTTTTAAAAACCCCTTCCGTATTTTATAAGTGTTACTCTTTCATTTTTGGCAAACAGTCCTATTTCAATATTATATCTATTCACCCCCAAGTAGAGATGCTTGACTCACACAATAAACATCAACCCAACAAACCAGAAAAAGAATTTAAAGCTTGGGATAATAGAAAATTGTGCATCTCAACCGTAAAATTTTGATTTCTATTTCCACCAAGAGGACTTTTGAGGGTGAGGATCTTTATCCTTGCCACCATTGTGATGATAATTACCCAACTCGTGTGAGGTTCCGACCAAATAGGACCTTATCCTTACCCTAATAAAACGCAAGAAAACCCAATGAAAACATAAGAGTTTAAGTAGATACAGAATTTCTAATTGAACAGAGAAACCGGTAGTCAGCACAATCCTTTTGGCAATTTCGTCAATTCCACTCGGCAACGCTGCCCTCTACAACACTACATGTCATGGTCCAAATAAATATATGGGAAAAAATCCTATGGTAATCTTATTATCCAGCATAATTTACAAAGAGGTGTTGTACACTCAAATCCACAGGATAATAGGGAAGGGCAAATAAACAAGCCCAGATCCCCTCCGATCTAGAGCACTTGTTCTCATGCGCGGTCATCAGAATGATTCACAATTTCTGTCTGGCTATCCAGCGGCATGTACTGAGCCATAATAGCCCTAATTTCTGAATCCATGTATTGCTGCAAGTAGCAATAAATAAATGTTAGGATTGTCTAATAAAAAGTGATATAAAGGGCTGGCATAATGACCTATGTATGATCACTGTAAAATCCATCAAAGTTAACTTCTAAAATTTGAATTCCTTAAGTGTCTTAAGTGTCAAATTTGCAGGGGAAACAGTAAAAGTTGGCCAAGTAGCTTCATGTAGTCAACCAAACAACTTAGCTAATTTTAATCTTGTAGCCTGAAAATAGCAGACACATTATCCCAATGTCTCATAAGTCATATTTAAGGATATTAAGGAAATGACAGAATCTTTTACTAAATGATCGTAGTTGACTGCTTACTAAAATTTGGGATTTGGAAACGAATGTCACCAGCTCACTTTATAAATAAAAATAAAATAAAATAAAAACCACCAAAGAGTAACTTAGTTAAGCAGTAGAACTTACCCTGATCCTGTACTTGTAAAAGAGATAGCCCCCAGAAGCAATCATACCCAGACCTATCAAACTAAGCCAAACCGCAGCCCAGGTTGATTTTGCCTGTGCAGCCGATTTGCCTACGTGACACAGATGACACAATAAAGTGAGCCATAGTTGTAACAAATTATTGAAACAAACCAAGCAGCAAAGTTAATCAGCTCACTTATGCAGGTATCATGGTCCTTCATGTACAACAGATCCCCACTGCATGAGCAGTCGTAGCTACCCCATGTATTCTTACAGCTACAATCAGGGCACTGGCAAGCTAGTTTCTCTTTGCATTCATCGATGTCTGGAAAAAAACAGTGCACCATTAGTAGGATATAAAATCAATTAAAAGACAACGTAAGCAAGCTAGAACAGTAAAAAAAATTCATGACAAATGGCCATAAAGTCAGACGGATAGAAACAGCAGACATGTCAAACTTGAATACTTGATTATAAATAAAAAAGAAACCTTGACTTAAAAGAAACCTTGGAGAATGAAATATGAAATGAGATTGCTGCAAAGATAAAACAAGGTAACTCACCTCAATATGTGAAATTTGACTGAGAGTAATTACAGAAGGTTTGGTGACAGGAATAGAAACCTCAAATGAAATATGAAATTTGATGGTGAGACAGAGAGTAACGGGCCTTGCAGATTATTCCTCTATGTACTGAAAAACATATGGCTCTCCCCTCCACCTCCCCCCCCCCCCCCCCCCCCCCCCACCACATCCATCCACCCAGTTGGTCATGTACTCATGTGTACTTCTATAAAGACAAAGTAGACATCACCAACGAGATAACCCACGGATCTAGTATATGGGAATTACCACAATTTAAAGCAGTAAGGAGAAAATATATGAACAGTTTATTTATTAAAAAAAAATTAAAAAAAAAAAAAAAAAAAAAAATCCTGTAAATTTTTTTGTAAGCCGACCCCCACTTATGGGATAAAGGCTTTGATTGATTTATATATCCTGAAAATATATAATATTAAAGAGTTGCCACAATTTACCAGTGATTTTCTATCTTACAAACACACCAAATGAACTTGATCCATCTTAGATTCTTAATGGAGCTAATGGAAGAGCATCTAGAAAGTTTAGATTTTTTACTAGCATCAAATTATTTACAAAACCTTTTTCTTCACAGAGAAGCTTTTAGCTTTTATTACTCCCTTTGTTCCACTTAGCTTTTTTATACTCCTATTGTTCTATAAAGACCTTTCAATTCAGGTAGCAAAAGGGACCAAGGGAAAAAGTAGATCAATGATCAATTTATTGCCTTTAGGATTAGATATAGAACATGGTTTTGAGTAAGTGGATTCAAGAGAGTCTAACAAGTGGGGTAAGGAAGAAGGGTAGAATGGGAAAAGTAATCATCTGAACTTTAGATTACTATGTTTATTCCTAATCAATAACCTATCACTCCTATACTTGATTGGTTGGGTGTAAGTGACTGAGGGAATCTTTAATTCCATTGAAGTGGAGGAGCATATATTATTCGGTAATTTAACTTCAAATGCCTACCTAATAAGTTCCCGTAAATCAACACAACTTGCTTAGCTAAGAAAGAAAAATTAAGTTATACTTTCCAAGATCATCTATGATATAAGTGTTCTTAGTTCACTAAAATCAATAAACTCATTTGCATATACAGCATAAACACCACCAAAGCCTTAATCCCAATATGATGGGCTTAGACTGCAATTAGGTAATCGTCAACAAAGAGTATATATTATACTTTGTATGTACTTCAAGCATAAAAGATTAGAGACAATTTACCTTCACAGCTATTCACACCATCACCCTTGAACCCTGGAGGACATTTGCAGGTATCCTCGTGATCCTGCCAGCAAAAAAGTCAGAAAAGATTCTGAAGCTATTTCCCATATTAGATTGTCTGAATCTACCTGACCCTTAAATAACTGACTTACCACACAAGCAGTAAATGACTGTCCATGACGAGACTCATGCCAACAGCCTCCATGGTTTATCTTGCATTTACCAGGTCCATTTGCTGACAAAAAATAAACACTGTTAGCTTAATGACATCAAAGCAAGCCGCCAGATGCACTCCTTGTGACATTTTAGCACTTCTCTTACAAGATTTACATGTACAAATCAATCCCTAAATGCAAAGAGATCAAAACTAGATCATAGAAAAAATGGCATCTGAATGTGCTCTTCCTTTTTGTAATTAAATTGTCTTAAACAAAATCTTGTCACCCATATAAAAGGTATCAAGCTCTTAAGCTAACATGTAAAATTTATCTTCTAGAGAAACGTCACAGGCTGCTCAATAAACTCATGAAATTTCAGTTTATCACTTGACTCTAGCTGTGGAAAAAAACCCCTTAAGCTGTATATCAGTGAACCAACCCCCTATGTTAATAGTAGGTTACTTGAGTTAGAATTGTTACATGCCTGAAGATTTCATAGTAATAAACCTCACATGCTCTGATTCTATCGATTTTTTTTTTTTTTTCCTTGATTAGAAGAAAGAGAAAACTTATCATAGAACATAGACTTACATAGAAGATCGATACATTATCAGAAGCATAAAACGGAGTCAAGATAATTAAGAGATGAGGGAGGGAGGGTGAAAGAGCACAACACAGAGAAGCTCAAATATGTAAAATGGATAAGAATCATGTTTGATTAATCAGTTTAAATTTCATTGTTCACATCAACAGAACAAGTTTAAAGTTCATTGTTCACATCAACAGAACAATATGATGGGGCAGTAACACTAACATCTGCATGATCATTAACATATAAATGTATAATATACTCATCTGTACCAAACAAGTTTAGCTCTTAATTTGCCAGAAGTGACAAGTAGTCATCCAGACTCCTTGTGAGCAATAACTAGAAAGAGATCCTTAGTGGGCTGCTGGTTAGATACAAATTTTCTTTTGACATAGATCAGGCCTTTCTAGATTTGAGTTCCTAGTAGGAAAGAATAATAATTGAAGAATGGCTTATTTTGATACCCCCTTGTCCATTATGAGCTAATAATTCACTAGCTTCTTTTGTAAATTATTTCATTGCTTGCTTATGTGCCCAACTGATGACATCATACAGAAAAGAAGTGCAGCAGCCCTCCATTAGGAAAAATAGGCAAGTAATAGACATTGGTCACATGCGTGAAACAACTCAGCCCTGTCCACGTATATTGATGATAAATTTAAACATGTAATTTGATGCAATGCTAGGGACAAACCAGCAGGCACTTACCAGAGACTTACAAAGGGCATAACAGAACAGATTAACGTATTACATTTACATATCTTTTACTTTGATCAAACTGAATTTAAATGCTGTATATTTGATTTATTTATTTCATGGGAAAGGGGAAAATATTTTTGAAACATTATAGAATATAGACAACACTTAAATGCACATCATAAGTCATACCCAAATGGCCAAATCTGAAAGGGAAAAAAAAAATAAAATCCTTTATTCTAACAGAACCCTAATGTTCTGATATTTAAAATTTAAGAGAATATGTAAAAAGCATCCAAGAGTGGCACAAATAGCAACAGTATCTATTGACAATTAATTTGCATCAAAATCATCTTGAATAGCCTAATACTCCCTCCATCCCTTATTTTTTGCCCAATTGCATATAGTTGGGTCAAACTTTCAAAACTTTGACTATATAGTCTCGTTAACCTATATGTGATAATATATTCATGGGATTTTTGTAGGAATTGTTTCACTGTATATTTTATTAATATCAAAGTTTTACAATTTTTACGCGTATAAAAATGGAGATATATACATTTATAGACGTGTCTTGGAGGCCGTGAAAAGTCAAATGGAGCAAAATATAAGGAACGGAAGGAGTATGTATGTATCATACATGAGAAGGAATGATAACACTGACAAAAAAAAGTTGACATATGACCACATAATAGGCTAGATAGCATAAGAGCAAAATCTATATGGCATCAAAATATCAAGCAAATACAGACAGATCATGCGAGTCATGGACTGCTAGCCTGAAAGATTCTTCAAGGTCAAGAGGAAATGACAAATATGCTGGCTATTGACAACTAAACTACCATTCCACTATGTTATAATTTGACAATTCTGAAGCTTGGAATAATGAAAATGAAAGTCAAACTACCAGATTTATAATTTAGGAATGCAGATATTACAAGACATCCATTGTTTACTCTCTCGGGAAGTTAACTTGAGCTAATGAAGTCAGCTGATGCCAAGCATGCACAACATAAATTCCTACTGTGGATTATTAAGAATCTAGTGAGCACAAATATGCCTATGGAGAAGTCAAGATCAAAGACATACGTTTGCATAGACTGTAGCCATCCCCTTGAAACTGCACGCCGTTTACGAGGGGGCATTCACATACTCTTCCACGGAATGTATCCTATATATAAAATAGGGTAGGAAAAACAGCTAAGCACCGAATTATATGGAAGATGGGGAAGAATGAGACTATAAGCAAAGAGATACCACTGATACCTTGCAAGCAGTAGCATTAGCGACTTTGTCTTCCCAACAGCCACCATTGTTATCCAAACACTCATTTGTTTCAATCTCTGCCATGCAAAGAAGGAAAATTTTCAACACAAATTTAACTATCAACGAATAAGGAATTCTACTGCTAGGTACAAACTGCAAAACACCATGACCACAAAACCTTACCATCACTCAAACAAACACCAGGTTCAGTAGTTTCTTCAAAACCAGAGCAAATAGCCTTTAATACAGCTCCTTTCTCCAACTTCCCTGTAGTAATATTGTTTAGACTTCAGGGGGGCAAGATCAACAATGATAATGTGAAAATAACAGATAGACAAAGACTCACCTCGGTATTGATGATTGTTAACAACAAGGGTGGGCAATATGGTTACATCACCCCTAGCTCCTTTGCCAATCTAAACAAAAGTTATCACATCAAAATTAGATAACTGAAAACTGACACATTATGATTTAACCATAAGCACATTGCACATAACACTAGTTCCAAAGACATAGGAAAGTGTCCAAAGTGCACACCTGTGCCTCCTGCTCTTCTTTAAGGACCGGATTATCATCATCAGCTTCTGGATCTCCCATACATTTCTCGATCTTTTTCAGATCAATTCCTGCAGAAAAGATTAACACTAAGCCATCGTCTATTGCGGAATCTTTAAAAAAAAAACAGAAAAAGAAAAAGAAAAAGAAAGGGGGTTGATTCATTGACCCATAATACTTACCCAATGACTTGATCACACCTTCAGCACAATCTTTATTATACTTCTTATCCTTCATGGGACATCTAATCTGGAAATCAGTGACATAATCCCACCAAACCCAGGGCTTTCTTGTCTCATTTGCAACTTTAAATACACAGAGCTGCCTCAAGTTCTCAACCACAACATCCTTACCCTCATAGCCTCTGCTGAAATCTTGCTCAGGATCTGGTGCACAGTATCTTCCATGATTGATGCACTGCGACTTGCACTGTTTGCTTATTGTGAAAGCCTGAGGACAATACCATGTTATATAATGTGGAGTGAACTGAGTATAACCACCCTTTTCAAGTATCTGAGCAGCACCCTTAAATTCCTTCATAAATCCCATCAACATCTCACATTTGACACCACATTCATCATTACTAGTTGTCCATAGCTCATATTCTACTCGATCATCAGGATGAGGAACAGCTTCTCTCCAATCAAGATTCACATTAACCATGTCCCCCCTTTTAACAGATTTCTTCAGTGTGTCACCAAAGCTTCTCTCTATAAGGGCAGAGGGAATGGTAATGTTCTCTATGTACTTTGCAGATACACTATCTTCTTCAGGTGTATCCATGGTTATCAATGCTTCATCAACATCATCTGCAACAAGGACAGCAGCAGCACCAGCCTGCTGTGCATTCCACACCTTCAAAGCAAAAAAGCAATCTGGCCAAAAACAATTTCATTAATATTTTGAACAAGAAAAACACTAATACTCTAACAATAAATGGAACCCCTACATGGGCTATGCACAACCTTGATCAAATGTTGGATTGAGGGTAGGGACGTGTCTTACTCTAACGTGAGGCAAGCATATGGTAACTTATTAAAAGATATTACCAAGCTTATGGTAACTTATTAAAAGATATTAACGGCCATTTTGGTAGGTGGAATAAATTACAATAATGAGAGAGAATTTAAATGTAATCTTGCATCGAAAGTATCGTGCAAATGTCAATGGACATTATGAATACATAATTTTCAGGATAAACCTCCATTACCAGTCGTCACTCACTCGAGTAAAATGAATGACAATGAAACGAATAAATAGTGATATTTTGGGACGAGTTAGCATTACCACTGGCACTGATTTGGGAATATCCTTACAATTTACACACATATTCATTCCCATCACTACCATAATCACCCCCTCCCAAATAGGCCGTAAATTTTATCTAAGTCGCCCTTAAAACGAGAGTTCACTCCCGTCTCAGCTAATCACCATAAATTATTGTAAGTCCATCTAATAAATCATTTTTCCATACAAACATCCATCCTTCAATGAGTAACCCTCAACTAAGCACACAAAAACCCATCTCTTCCTTTTAACTGCAGATTCTACCACAAATTTAATCAAACAACTCTACGCGCAAAGGGTAGCTCAGAAGTTCATCCAATAACACATTAGTCAACAAAACCAGTCCAATCTCACACATTAAATTTCAACCAATTAAGTGATTTAAGTCCAACAAAATTCAACTCCACTTAAACTAATTCAATCAACAATCAAATATCAACAACTAACATAAAGATCAAAACCCAATAATCAACAAATCAAAAACAATTCAATCAAACAACAAATAATTCACAAGATTGAATCAAAATATCACCTCCACGATCGAGAAGAACAAAGGTGGGTAATTGACCAGGCTTCTTCTTGAAAGAAATGCTGAAATCACTGAAATCTTTACACCCTTTATTATTTTCCTTAGGATAAATTACAGTCCCAGCCATACTACCACCATATTGAGGAATCCCAAAGTTTCCAATAGCACTATCATAAGTACCCTTTACGTCATCAGGTGACGTAACCCTCAAACTGTTCTTCTCCACAACAAATCTGGATTCAATTGAAGAAACCCATGTTAAGATTAGAAACCCTAGCAGAGTCAAACTGGTTTTCCTCTGATTTTCTCTCTCCTTTGACCGTGAAAACATCTTACAAATTGAGGGAAATTTCAGGGTTTTTGGGGTTTGATTCCTTGCTATGAAATAAAGGGTATAAGAAGATAATAACAGTGGAAAAGATAGATGATGAGAGAGAAAGAGAAGTGTGGAAGAAGGGTCAAGTAGAGAGAGAAAGGTGTGTGAAATTTCCAGAGAAATTGTTGATGGAAGAGAGAGAAAGAGAAACAATGGAGTTTAAATTTTACTGTACCATGAAACTTGTTAGACTCTTCTTGCTAAAAGTCGTCGTTTGTGAATTTTTTTCTACCATTTGGAAATTTTTGTGCATTTTTTTTTTCGAAATGGTAAAGGATAATGTTGTAGACGAGATTTTGTTTTGTTAGATAGAAGTGATCTACAAAGTAAATGAGGTTTGATATTAGAATTTTGTCGTTTTACAATAAATCGCGTTTGTTGATGTTTATTTAAAATATTATTATATGAAGTAATTTTCTTTGATGATTTATTATTATAAGTAGAAATCAAATCTTAGTAATAATGTAAAAGTACATATTAAAATAGAAAGGCATAATTTTATTTCCTAAATATCAAAAGTGATAAATTTCGTATTATTTCAAACATTATAAAATGAAAGTATAGTGATTAAAAGTGGGACATAACTCAAAAGTGAGATTGAGATGGAAAGAAAAATAGGAAGTACTCCAATTGTTAAATGTGTAACAAACTCAAAATGGTCAAATTTCACGTTCATTACAAAATAATACATTAATATGGAATACTTAGTACAAAGAATATAGTAAAAACCTAAATTTTTGCCAAAATATATTCATCAAGTTCTAATTGGAGTCTATCATTGTCAATTTGTCATTGACAGTATTCATGACAAAACAAAATAAATAAATTAATTAATTAAATTAAATTGTATTGTCATATGTTGATTTCTCTTAACTTGCTCATTTTTCATAAAAGTAAAAAAATTATAATATCAGTTGGAGCTATACAAGAATTATAAAGTCTATTAAAAAAAAAATACAAGAATTATAAAGTTATATAAATATGGACTAACTATTTTAACCAATATAGTTCCATGGATTTTTTTTAAACAAAATATGCAAAATTATAAGAAAATTAAAACAGTGATTAATGAAGTGAACCACTTGCTGTGTGACTTCAAGATACTATATGGAGATTTATAATCAATATAATTTGACTAAATTACCTAAACTATCAAGAAATACAGAAGATATATTAATAATTTAATATAGTTAAATCAAATGTGTTATGTGTAGTATGTCCTACTCACTCCTACTAGTAATTGCTGTTAGAATTGCGTACAATAATTGTGATTTGTTTTATTATCCTTCAATCACAAAATGGATCTTTAAACTTTATAATACTTGTGAATAATTTCCCACGTTATACACGTTATTATTCTTTTTATCTACTTTATTTATTTTATTTTAAATTTTTGTTTGGATGGTTCCTCGTTCTCTTTGATGCTTTAGCGTGAATTTGTGATGTGTGATTGTGTGAATACTGAATAGCCCAACATGGAGACATAATATGTGTGGGCCTCTTTCTTGGTGGTAGTATACTACTATGCATGGCCTCCACACCATTAAATTTGCTACGATTTAAGATTTTTATTTTTATTTTTATTTTTAATTTATTTATTTTTTTTTTTTTTTTTGAAAGATGCTACGGAGTACCATTTAAGATTAAGAGAGAGAAAAAAAAAAAGAATTTAACATGATTAGGAATTTTTTTTTTTAAAATTTATTTTGTATGGAATCCGTAAGCATGATCAAATTTTTGTTTGATCAAATTTTTAAATTTAGTTATCAACTACTTCTTCAATTTTCACTTATCACAAAATGTATGTCACCAAAAAAAAAATATGAGCCATATGATATCACAATGTGTTCATTTATTGTGTTATGAAATATATTATTATGAATGGTCATTATAGCTTGTAAATATCTCTTTTTATGACTACCTTAAGTATGGTAGTAATAACATCCTTGTAACCCTCTATATGTCATTAGGTCACATTAACCCTCTCATGAATGGACTTTTCATTGTCCATATAGGTTACAATGTTCTATCATGTATATATATAGGTGATTTATGAAATGAATGAATATAGACATAACACAATTACCTCTCTATATCTTTCTCTCTTATTCTCCCTTTCCTCTTATTATATAATACGTTATCAGCACCACGCTCTAATCAATTGCATTAGAAGGTCTTGATGGTTCAGTTAAGTGATATCACATACCTTTGAATCATAATACTACATTATCGTCAGTCGATATGTAAGTATCTTATGATGTTAATATTTTGAGTTGAATAATTATGTTTAACTTGTGTGCGTGCACTAACAATTTTAAAGTATTCATCTTCTTGATATTTTAATGCTGCTTTTGGTTTTTAGTATTAAACATTCACAATTTTATTCGTTTTCTAGCTTATTGAAACATTAGTACTTATGTTAATTAAGAACTAGATGAAAGCCCGTGCGATGCACGGTTTTTTCATATATAAATCTCAAGAAAGTATATTTTCGTATAGATTCTAAGTCTTTTTTTAATTATTTGATTTATTTTACTGTTTTATAATTTAATTTAAGACAAAAAAACTTATAATATTTCAATTAAAGTGTTATTCCTATTACAAAAGTATATAATTTTTTTAATGTAATTTATAATGCGACTTTATTTATTGTTGTTTTGTATTTTATTGTGGTTGTTAATTATATGAAAATTGAATTTAAAAATATGACTAAATTGTAAATATGATATCTTTCTAAAAAAAATTGTAAATATGATATTTTGACGGTTACATATTAGGATAAAATCTTTAATGTGAAAAGATATTTTTTTAAAATAATTTAAATCCTAAATCATTATTCGTTGTTTTTTTAAAAACTAAAAATATTTTTAAAAAAAATGATAAAAACATGTGTACTATTTATTTTCTATTTCGACATAATCACCAACTTCTATCAAACTCATATCTCTTTCATCAAATCAAAATGGATAATTAAAACATGTTAGCAAAAATAAAATTTATATAAAATTAATCTTTATATTCTTATAAAATAAATCAATACATATTTACCGAGAAGTGAAAAATTGTTGTTAAATGTGATAAAAAATTTTAATTGTATAAAATCAAATCATTGCATTGGAATTTTTTCATTGTCCCCAATTGCTCGAACAATAGTATTTTGAAAAAATTAAATCATTATTTTGTTGTCACTGACAATGTGTGCAATATTGATTCTTATTTGTAACGATTGAAAAGTATCTAATGGTGTAAATTTTTCTTTCAATTAATTTTGGACGAAATTGTACAAAGTTAGCTTTAATTGAGGCATAAACGTAATCACCCTGTAATTAAAAATAAAAATTAAGTTAATTTGATGACTTGATTATGCTACCTAAATCACAAAAAATTTGATTTAATCATAAATTTAATTAATAAAAACTGAAAATATGTAAATTATTTAAAAAGATATAATACCTCTTCGTACTTTTATTTTCCAATAATTTTTACTCGAATTTAATTCTATGATTAAATTATATCTACATGTAAAAACATAATTTAGTGAACAAAACATAAACATAAAATCATTAAGTATTTCAAATAAAAAGTGACATTAAATTCGTTTGATTTGATTTTGTATTGATATGAAATTTTATTGGTGTGGTAGGATGATAAGTGTTTTATTTGTCCACTTATCATGGCATTTTAAACACGATTTTGTACTCTTTCCCCACTTCAATCCCTTTTTCTAACTCCTCTTGTGCTAATTTGCATCTTTTGGCTTCCCCGTTCCTTTTTATGTGTGTGCTCATGTTTGTAGGTGGAATGAAAAATGGGTTAAATAGCATAAGCATGAAGAAATACCTTTTGGAAGCAAAGGAAATCAGGAGCGGGCGTGCAGCCTATAAGGAGCGGGCGCTCCTACCTGAACTGCTACAATCTGCCTCCCCCTGCACTTAGAGGAGCGGGCGTGCACCTAAATAGGAGCGGGCGCTCCTCCCTGATCCTCTACATTCTGCCCCAATCTGCTGCAAGAGGAGAGGGCATGCAGAGAGCCCAGGAGCGGGCGCTCCTACTAACTGGAGCGGGCGCTCCTCCAGTTCTGAAGCCCGATTTTGACGGATTTTACGATGTAACTTTTGGGCATATAAATAGGACGCTTGACTTCAGATTTGGAGATCTTCTTTTCCCTTTAGTTTTCTTAGGCCCTTAGTTTCTCTCAACCCTCATTAATTAGCTTAGATCTTCTCAAACTCGATCATTGTAATAAATTAATTGAAGATTGTTCTCTTGTATTCCACAGTTTCTCAACTTTGAAGCATTTTAAGTAATTTCTTTCCTCTATCTCTTACTCTTTAATTTCAGTTTTATTTACTTTGAATTGTTAATTCCTCTCTTGATCTTGCTTAATTGTTGTTGCATGTCCAATCTACCTTATTGCTACTACTCCTCTCAACTTGTTAATTTAATGTTTGAATTGGAACTTGTTGTTTTGATGTCCTTCACCATGGTTAGTGAGTAGTTAATTAGCTATGGGTTGATTGATGTATGTGCTTGCATGTTCATTTTGGGTTGATGATTAATTGTTAAAGAATTGGTTAATTGCATGTGTAATTGAATGGCCACTTATTGCTCATGTATTCACTTCTATGCTTGCATTGAGAGATGAAGTCTAGTTGTGAGCCTTTTCTTATATGGTTATGCTAAATTCCTCTTGATTATGGTTCCTTGTTTGAATGATGTAGTAGTATTAGTTGCAACAATCAACAATTAGGTGAGAAATCTCAATTGTTTGTGCCTTAATGCTTTCTTGGACCGATCGAAAGACAACCCCGAGTTAGTAGTCTGCTTCTCATCGTTAAGACTTGGTTGGCCTATCTTGTTAGTTGAGTTTGGTTTAAGAATGCTTAGTGTTGTGGCTTCGAAAGAAGGCAACATTGAGTGCCCTCTCTATCACCCAATTTGTGTTCATGCTTGCCTATTGTTTGATCCATTGATTTGGTTGGAGTCGATCCCTACTTTCCCCCTAGTGTTTGTCTCCATAGTAGTTACCTAATCAAAACCCCCAATTTGTGACCGAATTAGATTGCAACCGTTTCATACTCTCGGTGTACTTACCCATTCCCTGTGGATACGATCCTCTACTTACCCTAGACTTGTCTTAGGTTGGTTTAGGTAGAATTATTGTTTGGTTTTAGGGTGATTGTCCAACGACCGAGATATCCTTTACCATAGGATGAGTCAATTATTTATAGTAGTAGGCATCACAAATTTTAATTTAATTATAATTAAGAAATAATTTTTATTTCTTATTATAAACACTATAAAGATTATTTTAGATATATAAATCCTATATCTAAAGATGATTTTTTTTAAAAGATAAACATAAAGATTATTTTAGATATATAAATCATATATCTAAAGATGATTTTTTTTTTTTGAAGATAATTTTTAGTTTTTCAAATAAATTAAATCCTAATAAATCATTATTCGTTGTGTTTTACCTACGTGACAAATTTCATAAATCTCATTCGTCGCTTTTATATAGGTGGCAAGTGAATTTTTTAATTCTAAAATAAAATAGAAATCTAAATTTTAATTGGTCAAAAATATACTTTTGCTTATGTGGCGCTCCGAATGCTCCCAAAAAATGCCTACTTTATTTATATATATTAGATTGTATGTGGGCTCCTTTTTACATGCGACTTAAGATTACCTCTTGTCACTTGCGTTTAGCCGAAATACTAATTTTGTGCTATATATTTATGTGCGTCGTCTGTTTTATGATCAATTATTCATTGTGATTTGTCTATAACTTAAGATTTTGTTACATATGATTCATGTATATATTATTCTCATACGTTTTTTTGCCTAGATATACACTCTATCCAATATTGCTTTCTGACATTACAAGTTTTGCCATAATTGTGATAATCTGATATTTCTATACAATTTTTATACTTATTATTTCATGTTTTTTTTTTATTTTATTATCCTTATTTGTATACATTTTTAATATCAACCATTATGTTTTGATATGTATATGTTTGATATTTTATGAGATCTTATTTTGAACAATGTTTTGTATAGTGAAAAATGTTGAACCTTGTCAAGTTAGAATTTGTGGCCCTTGATATTACCGGAAAGAATTATTTATCATGGGTGTTAGATGCTGAATTACACCTAGATGTTAAAGGACTTGGTGAAACAATCAAAGAGGCTAATAAGGCAACACCTCAAGATAAGGCTAAAGCCATGATTTTCCTTCGCCATCACCTCCATGAAGAGCTCAAAAATGAATATTTAACTGTGAAAGACCCACAAATCTTTTGGAGTAATCTAAAGGAAAGGTATGACCACCAAAAAACAGTGATACTCCCTAGAGCTCGTTATGAATGGTTGAATTTGAGATTGCAAGATTTTAAATCTGTTAGTGAATATAACTCAGCTATGTTCAAATTAACTTCTCAATTGAAATTATGTGGAGAAAATATTACTGATGCCGAAATGCTTGAAAAGACATACTCCACTCTCCATGCAAATAATATTGTTCTGCAGACACAATATAGAGAAAAAGGTTTTAAAAAATATTCTGAATTAATATCTTGTCTTCTTGTGGCTGAGCAAAATAATGAGCTATTAATGAAAAATCATGAATCACGTCCTACTGGCTCTACTCCATTAACAAGGTCATACTATTCAATAACACTAAAAGAACCCCTTTTAAAAATTTTAAGGAAGCTAGGCTATACCATAGTTTGTGCCTTTCAAATCAATATTTGTGTCAAACATTCAATGACAAGAAAAGCTACTTCTTGAAGTATGTTCTTATATATTTCTCTTATACAAAGTGTTTTAGTCCCTAAGCTTTGAGAAGGAGATGCAATAGACAAGGTGATTAAGAGTTCATATGTTTTCGTTTTCTTGGAAGAGTCAAGAGTAACTCTTAGATCACCCAAGTTAGACAAAAGGAAAAGAGGAAGCCCTGCACGCTGAAAATAAAACTGTTGATTTGGTTCCCAAAGGGAGACCGGAATAAGGGGTAAGTTCCAAGTTCTTTCATCCAAAAAGACAGCCTAAAATAGAAGACAGAAAAATAATTGGAACTAATAAAACAGAATCACTAAGAGTTTGTCCCTGCCGAAGTGAGTGCAGATCACCTCCAGCCACAACTCCATCACCAAACAAGAGTGATTTTCTGTTTCAAAACCAAATACCAAAAGAAATGAAACCTATGCAAAATTCACTAATTAATCACCCCTCAAAACCAAAACTTTTAACAAAACTTAAACATGAAAAAAGTGCAGCAGGGAAAAAGAGAGAAAAATACCTGCTAGGGATTGGCAATGGTTTCAAAGTAGCTACTAATCCAAGTTCTCCTTATTAAAAATGATGGGCTTTGCTAATCATTCTATAAATAAAATACAAAGACAACAAAAAAATTATGGATAAACAAAGAAAGTGAGAAACAGAGTGAATTGTGTCTTAAATTGCTCTTATTCTCTGCATCTAAGATACCTAACTAAATCACATATCTTAAACACTTGGGAGTTGAAACACACAAGTGACAAGTGTATAGCTAGTTGCTTTCATTTCCCTTGACAACCTTAGGGTAATAGTTTTATTTGAAGTAGCATACTATGATTACCCATAAGCACTTGTGTATGGGATTATATGTAGGCAAGGCCGATATTCTGAAGAAACACATGATCAAGCCTAGAATAATTGCAAAAATACGCTGATATGTATCACAAAGTAAACATATCGGCCTGTCGAAATTCGGCACGTGGCAACAGAAACTTGACACTTGGCTCAAGAAGCTTTGCATGGTTGAGAGCCACCTGTCAAGGAAAGTCATTATAAATAGTAGGTAAGACCTCATTAATGAGGACACGAATTACTCTCTCTCTCTCTCTCTAATTTCTCTCTCATACTTATCTTCCTTTCTTCTTAAACACATTCTGACTTTATCATCGGAGTGGTTATCCCCGGATCACCCCGGGGTTAGCTAACTTCTTCTCATTGTGTAGGTTCTCAGCTTGCCGATAGGAGTATCAGGATCTCCGGCCCGAGTTCTTGGGAGATCAGATCCAGACAGATACAATTTGGCGCTAGAAGGAGGGGACATTGATCACTTCTATCGCTTAAGAACCTCACACAAAAGATAGCAACAGTTATGGCCGGAAATAGTGAAACACCAGTGACAAGAAAAGTAGTAAACCAGTTGATAGAACAACCTCAGATAGAGATAGAAGATGAAACTCATACCTTGGAGGATAACTAGTTTCATATACCGCTAACACCCTCTGGAGGTGGAGGAGAGGCAGACCTATGGCAGCATTCACACCAGATGAACTGGAGATAGCAGCAAGAGTGATGAGTGCAATGAGTAAGAAAAGGAAGGAGGCTGAGACGGCACAGGCTGAAAGGGGGGCCGCTCAGGCCGATAGGGGAACACCACACAACAATCAGGGAGAGCAACATAATCAGTTGGCAAACTCACCCAGGAGACCCCGAAATGAGTCGCCGGTAAGAACGCACACTATGTCACGGCGGGTTGAACAATCCTCAAGTCATACCGTTAGCACAAGGACTTAACAGCAGAGAAGTTCGCAGGTAGACGGGCTGGCAGTGCGAACTGTGGTTCAACTAAGGGCATCTCCGTTTGCACAACATATTCTAGACCAGCCGATGGAAAAGGTAAAAATGCCGACTTGTAGGTATGATGGAAGGGGAGACCCGGCTAGGTTTATAACATCCTATGAGGGCCACATGATGTTGTATACCAATTCAGATGCAGTTTGGTGTAAGGTCTTTCCGACTACTTTGATTAGGGCTGCGGCCGATTGGTTTAATAACCTTGGAGTTGGAACGGTGGATAGTTTCGAAAGAATGATCGAGATGTTTGTGGGTCAGTATGTCAGCAATAGTGTGCGGTAGAGAACTTCTGGAGAACTGATGGCCATAGAGCAGAGGCCAGATGAGTCTTTGAGGGATTTCATTAGGCGATTTAATAATGAGGCAAACACCATCCCAAAGCTGCAACAAGAAATAGCTGTGATGGCTTTGATGAATGGATTGGTTGATTCTGATTTCAAGCGTTACCTTACAAGGAAAAATTTGCCGAAATTGGCGGCAGCATTTAACAAAGCCCATGATTACATAAAAAGTGAAGAGTTGATGAAGACAAGTGGTAGAAATGCCGTTGTCGGGAGAGGACAAAGTCAGCACAAAGGAACATCATCTGGAAGTGGAAGGCCGAGAGCCTCTGCCCTAGGAGGGGGGGGGGGAACCGGCAGGATCCAAGGGCGTCAAGGCCACCGATGAGATACAGTTCTTATAATCCTTTGAGTACACCGAGAGCAGCAATTTATTCGGTGAATCAGAATAGAGAAGGGTGGTCAAGGCCGATTCCAATGAAAGCAAGGCCAAGGGATGTGAAGAAATATTGCATGTTTCATAGAGATGTGGGGCATTATTAAGAGGAATGTACACAGTTGAAAGATAACATTGAGGAGCTGATAAGGAAGGGGCATTTGACACAATATCGGCTGAATACAGGTAGGAATCAGCAATCGGCTCAGCCAGTTGAGAGGCAACAGATAGAGGCAAGACCGGAAAGGGTGCAAGGAGGAGTAGTCCGACAAGGAGATGTAGGGCTGCCGCTGTTATCTATTGGAAGGGGAGTAGAGGTGATAACAGGGGGGCCGATACATGGAGGAACAGTTAGTGGAGCAAAGAAGCATTTGGCTGAGCATCGTCATCTAGTGTGTGCCTTAGATGTGGACAATCGTCCTCGGCCAGCTGCGATACCTGAAATAGTGTTCACAGAAGAGGATGCAAGGGGTGTAGTGTTCCCCCATGATGATCCATTAGTTTTGATAACTAAGATAAATGGGGCTGACATTAAAAGAGTGCTGGTTGATGGTGGTAGTTCAGCAAATGTGTTGTTTTTACAAGCTTTTAATGAGATGAACATAGGGAGACAATACCTAAAGCCGGTATCATACCCGGTCATTGGGTTTAATGGGTCTACAGTAAGACCAGAAGGAAGCATAGTGCTACCAGTCAGACTGGGTGATGGTCCACAGGCAAGGGATGTGATGGCAGAATTTCTGGTGGTAGATATTAAATCAGCCTACAATGCAATTATCGGCAGACCGATAATACATGATATGCAAGCCGTTGTGTCAACTTATCATCTGGCGATAGCTTATGTGTCAAACTTGGGAGCTGTAGAAAAGGTGTATGGAGGTCAGGTGATGTCAAGTCTTGCTATGTAACTACTTTGAAAAATCCAGTTTTCAGTGGTCCGGTACCATGCAATCCGGTAAGAGAAGGTGAGCCAACGGTTCAAGACTTAACAATGAAGAATTTTGATACGAGGCCGGAAGAGACCCTCAGGCCGTTACCAGGAGGAGAGACTGTTCAGGTTGAGCTGCAACCAGGTGATCCGAGTAGAACAGTAAGGGTTGGGGCCGACATGGATGTAGATACAAGATGCCACCTGATAAGCTTGCTGCGTGAGAATGCAGATGTTTTCGTATTTTCGGCAAGTGAAATGCCGGGGATACATCCGGAAGTGATGGAGCATAAGTTGAATGTGGATAGAAAGTTCAGGCCGATAAGGCAAAAGAAGCGCAATTTCTCAACAGAAAAGACAGAGGCAATTCAGGCTGAGGTGAATAAGCTCTTAGCGGCAGGGTTCATTGAGCCTTTCACGTATCCAGAATGGATGGCGAACGTGGTGATGGTGAGAAAGCCAACATGGAAGTGGCGAATGTGTGTGGATTTTACAGATTTGAGTAAGGCTTGCCCCAAGGATTGCTACCCATTACCTCGGATAGACAGGCTAGTAGACTCAACCTCTGGTCATGCTATGCTTAGTTTCTTGGATGCGTTCTCGGGTTATCATCAGGTCAGCCTACACAAGGCCGACAGGAACAAAACAGCTTTTATAACGGATGCTAATGTATATTGTTACAAGGCAATGTCGTTTGGGCTGAAAAATGCAGGGGCGACGTATCAGAAGTTGGTGGATAAGATATTTGAGAAGCAGAAGGGCCGGAATGTTGAGGTGTATGTGGATGATACTATAGTAAAAAGTAAGGAGAAAGAAGACCATATAGCAGATTTGAGGGAAACATTTGAGAGGCTGCGAAAATATCAGATGAAGTTGAACCCAGAGAAGTGTGTGTTTGGGGTTAGATCAGGAAAGTTTCTAGGCTTTATGGTTAGTGAACGGGGAATAGATGCAAATCAAGACAAGGTCTACTTGTTATAAAGTCTGGGAGCGAAAAACTCCGTTTTCCGCCCCAAGTGACCTTGTGTGCCGATAGCAGACAAGGTCTACTTGTTATAATGTTGTAAGTGGAAGTGTAACCATTTTTCCCCCTTTTTTTTGTTTTGTTTTTTTTTTTGTTTATTTTTTTTGTTTTTTTTGAGCGGGAAAATAAATACACGTGTTGCAAATCCTGCCGTTACTTTTTTAAAACGATTATTGATTCTAAGCCGTTGGATGTCTGAACCGCCTTTCACTTCAACTGACTTTTCAGTTTCCCCTTTTTAGATCAGAATTCCGCCATTTTTTTTTACTTTTCATTTCTTCCAAGCTTTACTCTATTTCGATCAGAGCTTTTTACCTTTCTTCCCTAAAATCAGTCTGCGCATTTCAGCATTTTCAGCGTGCTTTCCTTCTGCGTCACTTCTTTGTGATTAAAAGGCATCGAGTCAGTGATTTTTGTCGAAGGTATTGTCGTACCCTAACTCCTAATTTTGCATGCTGGTTTTTATTTCTTGTTTTTAAATTAAATGTCTGAAAATAGTGTTGAAGAAGACTTTCCTAATCTTAGCACTTTTAGGCGTCGTTTAATTAGGCAATCCCTAGGTAAAGAAACCGGTAGTAAACAGGGTAATTCTTCTTCCCTTTCTGATAATATAGACTACCCCTTTGAGGTGTTATCTTCTGAAGAAGAAAAACGTGCTTTTATGCTACATAGAACTATTTCTCACCGCGAACAAGCTTATTACCCTACTAACCCTGATATTCCTGCCGATACTGAAATTCTTTACGTTGAGCCTGTTAGTGTTCGTTATCACTTACGCAACTTTGCTAGGAAACGGTATTTTAATCAATACGGCACTAACGTTGGCAATATAGGTATAAACACTATGCCAAGGGTAAAGAGAACCAGTTATCAGCCTGAAGCTGCTGCTCGTGAGGCTGCTAAGGCCGCTAAAGCCGCTAAGGCAGCTGAATCTAGTAAAAGACCTGGGCAAGGTCAAGTTGTGAGTTCTTCCGAAGAAGAAGATGCTGATATCCCCCAAAACCCCCGGGAAGATCCGGTATCTCCCGTTCATGATTCAGCTGTTAACTCGGTTTTAGGAGATGACGAAACCCAAGAAGGTAGTGTCAACACTGAGAGCAGGGAAGATATTGTTGACATGACTGCAGAGGTTATCCAGGAAGAAAATCTAGATGAGGGTTACAATTCCGAAACGGATGGCGCTGAATTCCGACAACCCATTGTTCTCCCTAGTGATGGGAAGGTTGCAAAAGGCAAAAATAAGTGATGCTTTTAGGAAAGGAAATTTTGACTTTTACCACCAAAAAAAATCAAAAAATTGTTTTTTTACCACCAAAACTTCTAAAACTTTTATTTTACCACCAAAAAAAATTCTAAAAATTGTTTTTTACCACCAAACGTCAAGAAAACCGTTAAATCTAACGGTTTAAAATAAATTTCTTCGAATTTCGTGCGCAAAAGATTTTTTCATAGGTTTAGGGGGGCACTTTGGTCTTTGGAACCAATTTGAGGTCAGAATTGACAAAAAATGATCGGAAATGCCTCGTTTTGCGTGTTCACGCAAATCGAGGTTTTTTTAAACACGCAAAACGAGGCATTTTCGAACTTTTTTGTCAATTCTGACCTCAAATTGGACCCATAGGGCCAAAGTGCCCCCCTAAACACTTAAAGAGCATGTGTTTGACACGAAAAACGAAGAATTAAAAAAATTCCGTTAGGTTTTTGACGGCAGGTGGTAAAAAACAACTTTTAATTTTTTATTTGGTGGTAAAATAAAAGTTTTAGAAGTTTTGGTGGTAAAAAACATTTTTTTGATTTTTTTTGGTGGTAAAAGTCAAAAAATCCTTTAGGAAAATGGCAATTGAAAAAGATTATTGCCGTCGTGCTAAAAAGTTTTTCAACCTACCTGATGGGTATGAACTATCAATTCCCCCTTCTGGAACTTCAGTGTTAGATTGTCCGGCAGGCTCTGTGGCCGTTTACATGAAACATTTTGATTTTGGCCTCCGTTTTCCTTTACATTCTTTTGTTGCTAAAATTTTGAAGGCCTGGAATGTTTGTTTAGTTCAAATGACCCCTCCCACCATCCGGGCTGTTATTGCTACTGTTTGGGTTATGCTATATCGGAATTACCGTCTAACCCTTACCGTTTTTAAACGACTGATCACCTTGAAGAGGGATGGTCAATCAGAAGGGTGATGGTCTTTATACACTCAACCCCACAAATACACTGTTCACCCAAAGCTATCTAGCTGTAAGGGTTGGCAAGACGGGTTTTTCTTCATGTCGGTCCCAGAGGACTTTCCTTTGAGGAGAACCTTCTTCAGGCCTCCTCCTCGTTTTGATTCAATCCCCGAGAGAGATCTCGGTAAACACGTACAACGAGCTGCCAATCATTTTGACATCTCAGAATTTGATGATGGTGACGGCAAGGTTCGTCTAGTTCCTAAGGTGTGGGTGCCGAATGTGAGTTACATTCTAGGCAACGCGCCGTTATCCCGTGTCGGTCTCTGTTGGACTGACCATCATGGTATTATCTATTTTGCTAATTTCTTACTTTTTGTCTCATTTACGATATTGTTCATCTTTAAGAATCTTCTTATTCATTGTTTTCAGGCATTGATAAGTTGGACAACAAGCTACTTGGTCTGTCGGCTGACGGAAAGAAAGTTGTCAGGCGCTGTCCTAAAGCTTCAACTTCTTACGACACTTTAGCTTCTGTTTGTGGTCGTGCTCCTGCCGTTAGCGCTAAAAAAAGAGCTAAAATCATGGCTGACGACACGCAAAAAAGAGAAAGCTGACATCACTCGCCAATCGGCGAGGTGGTGGGGTTGTGATTTCTAGCCCTAGGCAAACTGAAGGGCGTGGTGAGAAGAAGAAGGACAAGTCGGAAACCGAGAAGGTTCCCTCCACCACCAAAACTAAAAGCCTTGAGGCCATCGTAAAGAAGGTGATTCAAGGGATTGAAATCGAGGATCTCACTACTGCCGAGTCCCCTCGTCAGCTTCAGCCAACCACTACAGTTTCCCCTACCACCGTTGGGTCGGATTCAAGCATACCGGCTCTGACTTACCGGTCCAACCAATGGATCGAAAGGGTTTCTGGTAGTGTAGACACCCATTTGTGTCTCCCCAAAACCAAACCCGGTGATGAATGCCTTTCACGTCGAACCATAATCGAATGAGGTGAAAGTGGTTGAAAGTCAAGTGTCGCGGTTTAGTTTTTATTTAAAATTCTCTTCTCTCTGTTTTTGAAAATAACTCTATTTATTTTAAAATAGCCAAACCGGTTTAGTTTGGTCCATAATTAAGGTCCAATAATAGTGTAGTTGGATGAGGCTCGAAAAGACCTTTCTAACGATATATTATAAGCCCAATTCCGATGAATATTGAGGAAGTTATGGCCAAAATACTAAACTGGGCCCGGTTAATTATTTACATACGGCCCAATGATCTAGAGGAGGGCCCAATATTAATTATTATTCCTAAAATTATTAAGATTAATTATAATTTTCTAGAAGTTTCTGGAAGGTTCTTTTTAATTCTAATATTATTAGATTTAATAATTATTTATTTTTAAAGTAGACTTTTATTTTGAATAAAACATTATTTTATTATTATTATTATTATCTTAAAAATACGCATTTTATCTTCTGTACAGATTCCGTAGATCAATTTGATTAAAGATTGGATTCCGCGTGAAGAAAACGCGCTAATACAGGTTATCGCCAAACGACAGACTCTGTCGCCTCGCGACAGACCTTGTCGCGTCGCAACAGAGTCGATTCCTGGCGACAGCATGTAGTTTTATTCCTTATCAAATTCTTTATTTTTCCGGACTATTTTCCTTATAAATAGGGTCCCGAATCTCTGTTTTCATTCATCAACTTTCATCAATTCTAGCTATCAATTCTTGCTATCAATTCTCTCTATTCTCTCATCAAGAATTACTTAATTCTTATTTTCTCTCTCTCTTTCTAAACCAACCTTTCAAATACAATTCCGCATTCACAAGATTTAGAATCACCTAGCCAAATTCGAAGTTGCCTTCGCCCTAGACGTGAAAGGTTGATATTTTCTGAGGGTTTGGTCCAAATCTAGTCAAAACTTTATTTAATTTGATGTCAATTTGATTCTTTAATTATTCTTTATTATTTTCATTGAAGTTTACTAACTTGTGTATTTTATTATTAGAAAGATGTACGAGGCTTCAAAGTATGTAATCTTATTACTCTCTTTCAATGTAGAAAGCATGCTTATTATTGTTTAATATTCCTAGTATCATGTTAGGATGTTTTTAATGATTTCTAGTATCATGTTTAGGTGCCTTTACTCTTTTCTAATATTGTAATATCATGTTAGCATGTTAGTACCATGTTAGGTTTAAAGCTTTGATCTTTATTGTTTAGTGACATGCTAGGATTTGTTATTAATCTTGTTAGTATCATGCCTAGGATCTTGCTATTATATTTAAGCTTTATTATGCCTTATCATGTTATTATCATCGTTATTATTTATTATTGTTTATTATTACGTTGCTTGATATATTTTATTGTTATTGCTTGATCACACCTTTTATGCATGTTAAAGGGAATTTGTACTTGAAATCACGCTTAATAAGATAATTAATAATTTGGTTTAGGCTAATGTGATTTTAATTCAAGTGATCGCCAATAATAGTCTTATTTGTGCATTAATTTCAACCAACATAGATTAAACAGGTTAGGTTCAATATAATGTCTGTATGTTATTCGAAAAGCGCACATGAATACGAGCAGAACAAAGTAGAGGCCTATTTTATAGGGCGGGTCCTTTCTTTTGTAGATTGGATTCGTACCCTCATCCCCGGACCCTATTTGGTTCAAGACCTTATGGAGTTGATGGTCCTTTTGGATTATCTTTTAGGTTTACAAGTTCCTAAAACTTGTTGGCGACTCTTTTGCTCTCTTTTCTTTCCCTTTGGAACGCCACCATACTTTAGGGTATGATCACAGTGGGGTTCAAGTTTGGGATCGTAATACTTGAAATATTCCCTACAGGTAGGTTTCTAGATGAAGTTCTAAAAGGCTTCGCTGTTCCGCTGGTCATTCCGGAGACCGTGGGCAACCCAACATGGATGTCGGTCGGAATGAATCCATGATCACCGACGACCCAATGCAAGGTGGGACTCTCGGCTATCGGCTTTTGAGCAACCTTACTCTGCCGATGGACAGACCTGCTGGTCCAATCGCCCCCCTTGCTGCCGCGCACATGCACAACATGATGAAGGTACTGTTATTTTTACACATACTTTTACTATATGCTCCTCATATTTAGTGTATATCTTTAACTTTAAGCATTTCATTTACACCCAGGCCGTCATGTCTGGCACGGAACTTGTTGAGATGTACCGATACTATCAAGAGAAGCATCATCAAGCTTCCTCCAGCCAAAGTGCCATGCAGGAGGTCATTGATAACGCTGAGAAGGCCTTAAATGATCTAAAGAAGGCAAAAGAGAGAGATGACAAGGAGATGACGGACTTGAAGATTAAGGCCAACAAGGTTCCTGGTCTCGAGCTGGAGGTACGTAATCTGAAGGCTCAGATTACTGAGAAAGATAAGGCCATCGAGCGCCTTCCTTCAGTTGAGAAAGATCTCAGCGATGCCAGAGATAAAATCAAAAACCTTGAAGAAAAGGTTCAACAGATGGAAGTTGACAAGCCCGGTATTCGCCAAAGAGCAGTTGGCCGTTATCTAGCTTCTAGCGAGTTCTGCTCCAAGCTCCAAGATCGTTTTGATGGAGGTTGGACTGCTGCTCAGAGATGTATTGCTCATGCTGCCGGTTGGAAGAAGGAAGATTGGGTTAAGGTTGAAAAAGCTTTCAACGATGAAGCTTACAAGATACCTTCCGGCTTTAAAGCACATCAATTCTCAGAGGAAGACTTGTATAATTTGGTGCCAAGTGCTGATGACGGTCCCAATGATCCCAGCATTTTGAACTCTCTAGTTCCTGAGAATTCACAAGCTTGAAGGGGCGGGCAGTCATCACCGTCATCTTCTTGTGGGTCTTGTATAATTGGGCCTTATCAGCTTAATTTGTTTTTTGTTGTCTTTTGTCTGTCCTAACACTTAATTTGACAATGCTGTTTTATCGGCATATCCCCCTTTTTTGTGGTGATGCCTGTCGACTATCAACTTTACTGTCGTGTAAACTTATTATCAACTCATTTCATTATGTTTTATTGCTTATCAATTGCTATCAACCCATATGTTTTATAGATTCAAATGTCTCTTAGCTTGTTAAAGATTTTATATGTCGCGTACTTGCCTACTCTAACAACGTTATCATAACTACGTTGTTTGCAAAAAAACGAAGATATCTAACAACTTTCAACAACACCCAATCATATAGTAATATCGGGGTTTAGCATTATAACAGCATTAACAGCTGTCATTTAAAGATTATTGATATACGATATCTAACTCTTTACTCCCCCTAGTGTACATATTTCGTATTAGAATTATGTATACTAGGAAATAATATGCGTTGCTGGTTCAGAGTACAACATTGGTCACCTACTGCTTTGCTGTTTCAGCCAGTTAAGTACCCTCTCGGCGATCACTTTCTGAGCTACGCCTCATATCGGCGTATACCCGAATTGATTTTGCTGGTATT
Organism: Chenopodium album; assembly: GCF_948465745.1. Taxonomy (NCBI): domain Eukaryota; kingdom Viridiplantae; phylum Streptophyta; class Magnoliopsida; order Caryophyllales; family Amaranthaceae; genus Chenopodium; species Chenopodium album. Next base: position 12,140,881 of record NC_137857.1, on the reverse strand, counting down.
ATATTTTGAACCAGCAACCTTGTGAGTTAATGTGCACAACTGATCAGGTTGTAGATTCATTAACTTCACGAAAGCGGTTTTGAGTTGTCCGTCCCATTTAACGATGTTCTGTTAAATGGAGGATGCCTATTTTCAACACATTTTTTATGAATATTCTTTCATTCATCACTGATATCTTTTATTGATATCAGCTTCACATATTTGAAAAAGTTCATACATTTTATACATAGTACTTCTTCAGCACAACTGAGTTCCATACATTTTTTAGTGGTGCCCCATCCAAAGTTTCCAGATAGAATGATCCCTGGATGACGACATCTTTAATCCGATAAGGTCCTTCCCAACTTGCTGTCAAATTTCCATCTTCGTTCCCTTTTCTAGTTGCCGTTGTCCTCCGCAGAACCAGATCTCCTACGCTTAATGACCGATAAGATACCCTTCTATTATAAGCCCTTGACATTCTTTCCTTATATGCAGCTGATTTAACTGTTGCTTTTTCTCTAAGTTCTGGCAGAAAGTCTAACTGTTGTCGCAAGAGCAAATCATTTTGATCTTCACAGTAATGCTGAATTCTGAATGTCGGCAACCCTACTTCTGCCGGTATCACTGCCTCTATACCAAATACTAAAGTGTAGGGCGACTCACCTGTTTCTTCTCTTACAATGGTCCTGTTTGCCCACAGTATTTCCGGTATCAAATCTGCCCACAAACCCTTTGCATCTTCAATCTTCTTTTTAATTGCCGTTATGATTTGCTTATTTGCTGCCTCTGCCTGGCCGTTAGACTGCGGATGTCATACTGCTGCATAAGCAAATTTCACTTTGTACATCGTCAAAAGATCTTTGACTAGCTTACAATCAAACTGGGTTCCATGATAAAAAAACCATCGCCATTGGCAACCCAAATCTCGTGAAGATATTTTTCCGTATGAACTTCTTCACTTCCGACGCTGTTATCTTTGCTACTGGTTCTGCCTCAATCCATTTTGTAAAGTAATCTATCCCCAGTATCAAAAATTTCCTTCTACCTGTAGCAGATGGGAACGGGCCAACTATATCCATCCCCCATTGTGCGAAAGGGATCGGATTTAATATCGGTGTCAGATCATTTGGAGGCAGGTTGATAACTGGGGCGAATTTTCGGCATTTTTCACACTTTTTAACATAAGCTGCAGCATCTGCATTCATTGTCTGCCAGTAATACCCCCTTCTCATTGCTTCCTAGATAGAGCTCTTGCACCGAGATGATTACCACAGCTGCCCTCATGCAACTCTTCCATCAATCTTGCAGATTCAAAGTCCGTTATACACCTTTGTAATGGCAATGAGAACCCTCTTTTGTATAACTGACCTTGATGCATGACAAACCATACACTGTCTTTTCTCAACTTTTTTGAATCCCCCTTATCCACTGGCAGTGCCCCATAAAGGAGGTATGCCAATATCTTATCATACCACTGAGCGCCGTTATCAATACATAGCACCTCCTCTGACACTTCATCTATGCTCTTCTGCTTTAAAACTTCCACCATGACTATCCTCTCCAAGTCGTTAAAGCTCGAACTTGCCAACCTTGCCAATGCATCTGCCTGAGCATTTTTCACTCTCGGGACCAGCTTTACTTCAAAATACTGTAACTGCGCTGCTAACTGTCTCATCTTCTCCAAGTACCTCACCATAGCTGGTTCTCGAATCTCATACTCCCCACTATACTGGCTTGATACTAACTGGGAATCAGTTGTTAAGATCAACCGCCTTGCCTCTACCGCTATCGACAACTGAATCCCAGCTATTGCAGCTTCATATTCGGCCTCATTATTTGTAGCTTTGAACTTGAACTTCATTGCATATTCATAAATCTTCTCATCTGGTGCTGTTATCACAATTCCGGCCCTTGAACCTGTCGCTATCGCCGAACCATCAACTGATACCTGCCATGTTCCCAATTCCTCTTCCTCATCTGTGTACGTCGTCTCTACAATGAAATCCGACAATGCCTGGGCCTTGATTGACGTTCTAGGCCTGTAATTTATTTCGTACTCCGATAACTCTACTGCCCACGTTAATAATCTGCCCGATGTATCCATTTTGTGCAACGACTTTTCCAACGGATGATTTGTTAATACATCTATCGGATGAGCATCAAAATAAGGCCTTAACTTCCTAGCTGCCATCACCACTGCCAGCGCCATAATCTCTATTACCGGATATCTGCGTTCAGTCGCATTCAACACATGGCTAACAAAGTATATCGGCAGATGTTGCTTCTTCCTCTCCACCAACAGAACGGCTGCGGCCGTTTTTGGTGATGCCGAGATATATAACTGTAGTAATTCTCCCTTCTCAGGCCTGGCTACTGTGGGAAGAGATCTATGATGATTTCTAGCCACTACCAGTGCATCACTTTGTTCTTTTCCCCACTCAAACGTCTTATTCTTCCGTAACACCATGAAGAACGGAAGTGCCTTATCAGCTGATTTACTGATGAATCTAGTTAACCCCGCCATTTTGCCAGTCAACCTCTGTATATCACGAATGGTTTTTGGCTGTTTCATCTGAAGCACTGCATTCACCAAATTATACAAGTCTTCCTCTGAGAATTGCTGTGCTTCAAAGCCGGAAGGTATCTTGTAAGCTTCATCGTTGAAAGCTTTTTCAACCTTAACCCAATCTTCTTTCTTCCAACCGGCAGCATGAGCAATACATCTCTGAGCAGTAGTCCAACCTCCATCAAAACGATCTTGGAGCTTGGAGCAGAATTCGTTAGAAGCTAGATAACGGCCAACTGCTTTTTGGCGAATACCAGGCTTGTCAGCTTCCATCTGTTGAACCTTTTCTTCAAGGTTTTTGATTTTATCTCTGGCATCGCTGAGATCTTTCTCAACTGAAGGAAGGCACTCGATGGCCTTATCTTTCTCAGTAATCTGAGCCTTCAGATTACGTACCTCCAGCTCGAGACCAGGAACCTTGTTGGCCTTAATCTTCAAGTCCGCCATCTCCTTGTCATCTCTCTCTTTTGCCTTCTTTAGATCATTTAAGGCCTTCTCAACGTTATCAATGACCTCCTGCATGGCACTTTGGCTGGAGGAAGCTTGATGATGCTTCTCTTGATAGTATCGGTACATCTCAACAAGTTCCGTGCCAGACATGACGGCCTGGGTGTAAATGAAATGCTTAAAGTTAAAGATATACACTGAATATGAGGAGCATATAGTAAAAGTATGTGTAAAAATAACAGTACCTTCATCATGTTGTGCATGTGTGCGGCAGCAAGGGGGCCGATTGGACCAGCAGGTCTGTCCATCGGCAGATTAAGGTTGCTCAAAAGCCGATAGCCGAGAGTCCCACCTTGCATTGGGTCGTCGGTGATCATGGATTCATTCCGACCGACATCCATGTTGGGTTGTCAACGGTCTCCGGAATGACCAGCAGGAACAGCGAAGCCTTTTAGAACTTCATTTAGGAACCTACCAGAAACCCTTTCGATCCATTGGTTGGACCGGTAAGTCAGAGCCGGTATGCTTGAATCCGACCCAACGGTGGTAGGGGAAACTGTAGTGGTTGGCTGAAGCTGACGAGGGGACTCGGCAGTAGTGAGATCCTCGATTTCAATCCCTTGAATCACCTTCTTTACGATGGCCTCAAGGCTTTTAGTTTTGGTGGTGGAGGGAACCTTCTCGGTTTCCGACTTGTCCTTCTTCTTCTCACCACGCCCTTCAGTTTGCCTAGGGATAGAAATCACAACCTCACCACCTCGCCGATTGGCGAGTGATGTCAGCTTTCTCTTTTTTGCGTTGTCGTCAGCCATGATTTTAGCTCTTCTTTTAGCGCTAACGGCAGGAGCACGACCACAAACAGAAGCTAAAGTGTCGTAAGAAGTTGAAGCTTTAGGACAGCGCCTGACAACTTTCTTTTTGTCCTAAATATTACAAAAACAGGAACCTATGTGCTGAAATCTTCTCAGCAAAAGAATATAGAGCTTAAGGAGCAGGAATAGATCCAGTCGAAATCACACCACCAAGCCAAAGCAAAGTCTTTGAGGTATCCTCAAACTCCATCCACTGTAATACCTGGGTGCAAACCAAATGGACATAGCAAACTGGAGCAACAAAAAGGATAGCAGTAATGTTCCATTGGTACACAATGCTTGACAGAGTGCAAGAAACGTCATACTATGCAAAAATCTCAAAATGAATAAACATTTTTCCAACTTTGATTGTAGAATGAGAAGTGGAACCCAAAGTTTGCTCAGCTAAATTAACTGAGAACGATGATATATAATCATGCGTCCTCACTTGGGGGGGCTAATTGTATGGGATGATATGTAGGCAAGGCCGATATTCTGAAGAAACACGTGATCAAGCCTAGAATAATTGCAAAAATACGCTGATATGTATCACAAAGTAAACATATCGGCCTGTCGGAATTTGGCACGTGGCAACAGAAACTTGACACTTGGCTCAAGAAGCTTTGCATGGTTGAGAGCCACCTGTCAAGGAAAGTCATTATAAATAGTAGGTAAGACCTCATTAATGAGGACACGAATTACTCTCTCTCTCTCTACTTTCTCTCTCATACTTATCTTCCTTTCTTCTTAAACACATTATGACTTTATCATCGGAGTGGTTAACCCCGGATCACCCCGGGATTAGCTAAATTCTTCTCATTGTGTAGGTTCTCAGCTTGCCGATAGGAGTATCAGGATCTCAGACCCGAGTTCTTAGGAGATCAGATCCAGACATAAACAACTTGAAACAAAGTTAAGGAAATAAAAATACGGAAACTAATTGGACATCATGAACACGCTAAATTCTAAAAGAGAATCTGATAGATTGAACAACCTCTAACTTCGTATAAATAATTCTAAAAAAAATAATCAAAATTGTAGATAGCTGCACATTATATGGCATATCACTAGCTTTACTACAAGCAACTGCCAATACAGCCACAATTTTTAACTACAAAAACATGGCCAACTACATGCTTAAACAGACCAAAAAATATGGAGTACATCCATAATTTATGATAATTTTACAAGCGTAAGCATTTTATGATTAGCAATTACATGGTTTTGATACAAAATTTCAAGGTAATTAACTCCAAACTCATGCAATCGTTCAGAAACAATTTTGTATAATGATTAATCATTCATTAGTCTTACTAAAAAGCATTGTTTAAGATAATGTAGTATGTATTTATACCTTTTAACAATCAAAAGACCATAGTTGCACTTGTATAGTTCTCCATTTACTCATGAGCTGGCCACATTGGGAACCAAATGTGAGAGTGTGCATAATTACACCCAATCTAGGATAGACAGCCTATATAACGACAAATAACACACTATAATCATATTATAGCGAAATTACAATGCATTTTAGACCCTCAAACTCAACAAGAACACACCATAATTCGATGAAACTACACTAAGTGACTACACAACACAAGGTGCTTTCCTCATACTTCACATTAGTACTATAATTTCCCGGAAGTGAGACAAAGTCATTTATCAAAATCTTACATACACTAGACCTGGCAATCCTGACCCAGACCCGATGACCCGACCCGAATGACCCGACCCATGACCCAAAATCGACCCGAAATCAATGACCCGAAATTGACCCAAAACCCGAATCAACCCGACTCGACCCATACCCGACCCGAAGTGGAAATAACCCGACCTAGACCCGAAACCCGAAACGACCCGACCCGAGATGACCCGACCCGAAGTTGACCCGAGACCCGAAACGACCTGACCTGAAGTTAACCCGAGACCCGAAGTTGACCCGACCTTTAACTTGAATTAATTGACCCAAATAGACTCGAAACCCAGAATGACCTAAACCAAAATTATCTTATACCTGAAATGACCAGAATCTATTTAAGTTAAAGACTTGACCTTGGCAAACCGAAATAGAAAAAAACCACAATTAAATTGAATTAGTTGACCCAAATCTATTTAAGCTAAAGGATTTTTTTTTATCTTCCTATTTTTTTTTACTTTTATTTTTGTTTTTCTGTATTTTAGAATTTAGTCACTTTACCTTTTACTTATGGAAATTTGGAGGGAGTATTCCCGCTCATAATTTACCTCTTGTCCTCATCATGAAATACTTTTGGAGTTTTAGCCATTTGGGGGGAAGAATTTCCCACAATTTTAACCAAGTTAAAAGTTTTATTTTGTTTCCCTCTTGAATTTTCACTTTTAAGTTGTAACTTTGTTAAAATTGAAATTTTGAAAATTTTTAATTGATCAACAAGTGTATCCGTAATCTTACATCTGAATATGAGAATATTTCCCAATGCATTGACCCGACTCGAAGTTGACCCGACCCGAAGTCGACCCAAAAATTGACCCAACCCGAAAGTTGACCCGACCCGAACTGACCCGACCCAAACTTGACCCGAAGTGTTGACCCGATACCGACCCGACCCGATTTTCAGTCGACCCAAAATCAACTCGAAGCCCGAAATGACCCGACCCGACCCGAACATGACCCGATAACTTTTTGACCCGAACTTGACCCGACCCGAAATGACCCGACCCATACCCGACCCGAATGACCCATTTGGCAATTCCAAACACGGGTATCATATTCAACCAAAACCCCTAAAATCTAAAATAACTAATTTTTCACTAAATCATAAGAATGATCAGAAAAGTAACAAAAAAAATATTAATATAAATAATGATAAAACAAGAGCAAATATACCTGAAACTGCTTTGGTATATAAAGAAAGCATGCAAATTTGTAAATGATGAAGGTTAAGGAATTCTGCAAAACAAGAGATAGAGCAAAACATGAATTGGGATTTTTGTCCCAGCAAAATGGAAGCTATTCATTTAAAAATATTCATTAAGCTGTTTATTTCGTTAATTTGATCAATACAGTATAGTATAAAAGAGATGAAGAATATAGATCAAATATAGTGATTCTTTAATTTTACCAAACAAAGAAAGCTCTGGCACTTGAAGCTACCATTTCATAATTCTCTTTCTTCTTGTTTTTGAGTAAAGCTTACTCAAATTCCTCCCGCAAAAATACAAAAATACATACAATGTTAAGTGAAAAACCATAGATAGTCTAGAAATATTTCATATGCACGGGATATACAGATTTTAAGAAAAACACACAAAACCCAGAAAAATTCGATTACAAACCTCAATCTTTTTAAATACCCACAAAATTCAATATAAGCAAACCATGAATTCCACTGTTCAATGGAGAGGAAAGCTCAGAAGTTGCTTCAATGGAGGATCAGAGAGAGCTCGGGGGTGAAGAAAAAAAAATGAATAAACATCAAATTCCCTAGCCATTTGCACAATTAAATTATAAACAAAATAACTAAGGTAACCATATTTAAATTATACTAGGGGAGCCTACGCACGCGTTGCGTGCGAAATATTCGATGTTTATGGTGGAGTTGTAATGGATAATAACTTGTCATGACACCCAAAATTTGTCGGTTAGGCTTTTGAACGCATAAACCAAGAAATAAATTGTTGACAATTATATCCTTGCGTAGGTACGGAAATAATGTAACACTTGAAAATATATACTACCTCCGGTTCAATTTACTCGCAACAAACGAATATTTTATGTCTCACAAATAATACCCATTTGTTGCGAGTAAATTGAACCGGAGGTAGTATACACTATTCACTTTTTAGTTCTAAGCTTTTTTATGGTGCAATATGGCTTTTGTTATGAATTATAATATACATCATTCGTCACTTTTAGTTGGAACGCTTGAAAATATATATACATTTTTAAATTGTTTTTGATAATTGATCTTTATTTTTTTTGCCTTTTTTTTGTTGAAAATATATATACATTTTAAATTGTCTTTTGATAATTGATCTTTATTTTTTTTGCCTTTTTTGTTGGGCAAAATAGTCATGTGGGATTTATTAGATTCATCTCGATTTATATATATGTTTTAAATATTTAATCTTTAGAGTTTTTTACATGTCTATAATCTGAGATACAAAAGATTGAAATTATGTATTGACAAGCGTGAAAGTTAAAATGTAGTTAACAGAGAAAGTTTCAAAGAAAAATGTCTAATTAGGAGATGAGGTAATTAAATTCGGTGT